>NC_142048.1:20296600-21496600 GCF_982192425.1 Myodes glareolus | reverse complement strand
ATGGGAACAATTTTGAATTTTTAAAATTATAAAGATCATGAGCAACCTCTTGAAGACTATGAACAATTTATTTATGAATGACTCCTTTCATTTTTATTGCTATTAGTACCCTTTCTTTCCTGGACCTAGTTAACTGCTTAAGTGACTCATTACCTCAGCTCCAGTAAAGTTGCAATCTTGCCACTAACTGCGCTTAAACTTAAGGTCACATGGATTTGAAAGTATTACATAAGGCATGCCCGTCTGAATCCAGAAGCGGAGGCTGTAAAGAGAGTTCAGTGGTTAATGGCAAGGTTTCTCTAATAAAACCGTGTCAATATTGTAAATTTCAAAGTGTCAATGATTGCTAAACACTGTGAAATGAGGAGAGAAATACAATCAGAGAATTCTGTATGCAACAGTTACTACTATCCTCATATCTCAAAACGTATTCTAAATTTGTTTTAACTAAATGCTATTTTAAAGGAGTCCTGATGATTACAGGAGTCCTTTGTGGTATGAGTAGAATTTATTCCAAGGAAAGGGAGCCACAGGTGTGTTTGAGGGATGGAGGTTCACCTTGCTTTCATTAACTGGAAGAGGTCATTCAGAGAGAAAGACAAGTGCTGAGGAGATCCAATCTTGCCCTGAACACAGCTTTTTGCTATCACTGTGGTTGCAATGGTAAAAATATAAACTGTGATACAGCGTTGCTGGAAAAGCAAATTGACTTGTTAGGATTTGGAAGGAATCCTAGCTCAGAAAGCTGCTTTTAAGAGGCACAGCATTCATTATTTATTTATTTATTTATTTATTTATTTTCCCCAGGCTTCCAAAGCAGGAAAGTTCCTACTGAGGAATAAGTCAGATGAGAGCTATCACATCAGGATGGTGCCAGTGTTCAATGCCAGAGGAAAGCCGCCAAAAATGCTGAATTTTAATAAAATTCCAGATGTATAATTCATGTATCTGAATGACTATAATGGTGTTTTCTGGAAGTTTCAGTAAAATACTAGTTTTCACCATTGTTAAACCATTTGTAAAATTAAATCTTATTTAAAAAGAAATAGACTTTAGGTAAAATAATCAACTATGTTCAATGCAAATTTTAGAAAGATGTTTGTGATTTTATACATTGTAAGGCTTTTCTTTCAGTGTGATAAGTAAACGCTAATGTATCATCAGAATATCAATGAGAAACAGTACAGAAACTTGTCTTATTCTTGAAAAAAACATTTATGGAAATAGAAAAAAAGCTAGATTCATGTGCATACATAAAGACTTGTCTCTCTATAATTGTCACTGAAGATAAGTTAAAATCTATTTAGATATGAATTCTACTCCAATTAAACAACCTTTCCCCTTGAGCAAAAAATCATTTTGTCCTAAATATTTTGATAATTTCATACATTTAAATACATTAATAATGAAATAAATTATAGATAGGATGGTTTTCCTGAAGAAAACACTTGTAGGAAAGAACAAGAGGAACCAATAAGTGATTATTTTAAAGCCTGGGATGAAAGCCCAGTGGAAAAACTGCTTGCTGCACAGTCACGAATACCTGAGTTTAGATTTCCAGAATCAAAGTAGCATGCACATGGAAGAAAGTTCTACAAACTCCAGAGCTAGCAGGCACATCCCAGGGCCTCACTGATCAGCCAGACTGACTGAACCAGCAAATCCAGGTTCATCTAGAATTCATGTGCCGAAAATAAGGTAAAGAGATCTGTAGAAAGTTTCTTGAAATAAATTTTTAACAGACACAGACTTGTATGTATACACTGTTAAACACATAAACACAAACACAGACACAGACACACACACACACACACACACACACACACACCAGAAACACACATATTTATTTCTATTTGGGAGGAAGGAAGTGTGTAAGACTCAGAGGGCTAACAAAAGTTACTAGGCTGAGAATGTTATTGTCTTAGGGATTCATTCTGGAGTAAAACATTCCACCATAGAGGGAGACTCATTGAGATAATGTGGTTGGATATTTGTACCCTGTGTGAAGATAAATTGCAGTGATTTGTTTAATAAAGAGCCGAATAGCCAATAGTTAGGCAGGACTTGTGGACAGAGATAGGAAGTGGGGAGATAGTTGAAGCTCAGAGGAGATGCTAATGAGACATGGAGAGAGTCAGGCATACAGAATGATAGAAACGTAAAATGCCACAGGGTAAAATAGAGCAGATTAAGTTATAAGAGCTAGTGGGACAAGACTAAGCTATAGGTCAAGCTTTCATAATTAATAAGTTTCAGAGTCATTATTTGTGAGCAGGTCGGTGGGACTGAAAAAGGCACAGTACAAGATTCAGAAAGCAAACAACCCACAAGTCTGAGGAAGTCCCCAAGATTTACTAGATTTGAAAGGTTTTCCTTCCACTCCAGAATCATACTGCTTTCAAGTCAGGCAGGAAACGCCAGTGATGCAATTTCCCTGATCCATCTTCATCAAACAATTGTGATTAACCCTAGTAAACTCATTGATTCACCAACTTAGACTTTAGTAGAATTATTGCTTTGATATGTTTTTGGTTTCCCAACAAGGACTAATTAGACATTTGTGTCACATCTTCCTAGGAAAATTTGCACACAACAGAAGCTTAGGAGTCTTGAAAGACCTGGGACATTTACAGCATAAAGATTAATTAGACTACTTACTAAGTATATAAGCAGTAAATGGTTACTGGAAGATGAGGAGATACTCATATGACTCTGCCTGCAAATTACACAGAGAACATCACAGATACTTGTGAAACATTACCTATACAAGTATGAGTGCCTTTGCAATGCAATTTTCTTAAGCTTCTACTCCTATAAGCAACTGTTCACACCTCCTACCAAAGGTTCTGTAAATTATAACGCCAATAAATTTATAGTTCACCAAGGTTGAGTGGGTGATTATTTCCTTTTGATTAGTAAATGAACATTTAGTCACCTCTTCCACAGAAAAATCACTCAGTGTACTTGTTATAAATTGTGTCTCATAGGAAGAATCATAATTCTAACGTTATGTGATGAGTGCTACATCTACATACCAAGGAATGATAAAGATTATCCACAGGGTCTAAAATAACAGAACGAATTCTCTTTCACAGTAGCCAAAGGAACCTTACCAATTGGCATACTGAGTTAGGTCTTTGGGCAGCAGTTAAAACTGCGAATCTAAGCTGGGCAGTGGTGGTACATACCTTTGATCCCAGCACTTGGGAGACAGAGGCAGGTGGAGCTCAAGTGAACTCTAGGTCAGCCTGCTCTACAAAGTGAGTTTCAGGACAGCCAGGACTGTTACACATAGAGAAACTCTTGTCTCGAAAAAGCAAAAACAAAACAAAACAAAACAAATAAGCAAAATATGTCTGGGAAACTATAACTATTTATTATTATTTGAGCTACCAGGTTTGTAGTCATATGGTAGGCCGGGAAAATATGCATCTTAAATTATAAACACATTAGCAGTATTTCTAATATAGTTGAGTCTATAATTCTAGTGACTTGGCAGTGTGCAAAATCCCCATCCTAATATTCTTTGTTGTGACAATTGTCTAAATGCTTGTGTGTTTTCTTTATATTTCTTTGGTGTTTGTAAACAGGTCGTCTGAGCATGTATGCTCTAACTTGTGGTGTGTTTGTGTGTAAGTGCTTTATCACCCAAAAAATCAATGAGAAAATGATATATTCCCAAATTTTGATGCACAAATTTATTAACAGAACCCAAAGTAGATTGATGAGAAAGTCTAGGTTTAATTATTTTTGAAAAGGTAAATAACTAATTTGCTTCTCAACTTTAAATTTACACAATTGTCTACATATTTTTTATTATGATTTCAACACTGTGCTTATCTGGAAAAAGTGAATTAAAAGCACATAGATAACTATAAAAAATAATTTCTTTCCTGAAGTTTGAAAGTGCTACTTGTTACCTTGAATTGCAATTACTTAACCAGTTTCTGGATTTTTTTTCTTTTACTTGAAATTGTAGAATGACCATGTGTAGCAGCTGTATTCTACTAAGTCAAACATTTCCAGGATATACCTACCATTCTGTCTGTAATCTAGCTATGAGCTGTCATTGTAACTCTATTTATTATTTATTTAGATTTTCCTCAAGGACTCTATTCACCAATTCTCTCAAGCTAGTTATTGACCATCCCATCCATCTGTCCTTCTCTGGTGATTTTCTCTGTGCTGTACTTTAGTGCCATTTTGCAGTTTATGACAGCTCACAGAGGCCTTATAATTTGCTCCTTAAAACCATCTTCCTTATGTCCCAACCTGGTGCCTCCTCCATCACTATATGCTCCACTGGCCTGAAGCTCATTGGTGTATTGCCTCTCTCTCTCTCTCTCTCTCTCTCTCTCTCTCTCTGTCTCTCTCTTTCTCTCTCTCTCTCTCTTTGCCTGTGATAATGGCCAGGAGCTCATTTGTAAGAAAGACAGGCATGCACAAATACTGTTCTCATTAGTAAGATACAGTAGGGAAAAATAGGATTGGAGAGAGATTTATTTTTAATGACATTTCAAGATGCATAAAGCAACTTAGAGAACAAAATTAACTTACTTCTAAGACCAGAGATTGATAGATGTGTTGTCAGTGTTCTGAATCAAAAACTGTTATTTCTTCTGACTTAAGAGAAAATCAGGAAATAAGTTTGCAATAGCCATAACTGATAAAGAAATTCAATTATTATATCCCAGGTAAGAAGCGCAGTTCACAAAGAGTAGAAAGAAATGATAGTTTATGTGACACAATAAAGAAAAACAATTTAAAACTTTTCACTTTAAAAAGGGTTTTAATAAAGAAGGATGTCTATTTAATATTGAATGTCAACTATTTAAGCTATTAATGCTAAGTGACAAGGACTAAAAAGGGACCTGCTTGTATTAGCTTTCTTTCTACTGTCCTTAAAAATGTCTTGTTATCCATGTAAGTTATACAGTGCAAAAATATTTTAAAATTTGTTTTTCCTCTCCTGGTGATCTATCTTTCTGATGTTAAAGTTGCCACTTGAGTTTTATGTTTTCCAGAATAGCAAATTAACAGGTACAATGCTGTAGATAAAAGAGCATGACTTACAGTATTTTGTTTCTATCTTGGAGTTAAAATCTTCTTGGCAAGCCTATCCTTTTGTCCAATCAAAAATATTGAGTCATCTGAGCTTGCTGTGAAGTATTGTCTGTTGTTTTAATTATTCCTCCTTCCCTGTGATAGAATTACACACCCATATCCTTTGATTACCTGGCCTTACAATATTTTAGCCATTGAGATAGAGGTTTATTTTTTTTTCTATCATTATTCTGAGTTTCTCTTAGTGGAATGCTTTGTTCAACAATGAAAAGTAGATGTAATATATGCCAGCAGCCTTCCATGTGCCTGCGTAGTTTTGTCTGCCCTCTGGGAGATTTCATCTGCCCCTCAATAGAGAGACACAGTTCAGTTTGCCATTAATTCCAAAGTGAGTCAATGTAGAAAGGACCTTGGCCTGACCTGCATTCTGAATTAAAGCTACATCATCTGACCTGTAGACCTCCAAAGGGGAGATATTTCACAATGGAAGTCTCTGACATATTGGAAATGTTTGTTTCACACCATTACTGAAGTAGATATCTTACTGCTATATTAATCATGTCACTGTTGTTCGTCTAGGCGATCGCTGGTTTAGAAATAAACATATAAAACAAATCTGGTCTTGAAGAGACAGGAGCTCTGAGGATGAGTTCACAGAAACCTTTTTCTTGAGGATAAACAAAAAGGTTAAGATTAGAAAAACATTTCCTTCCATTGTGCCTGAATATATCTCTAGTTTGCTGCTGTGCACAGGTATTTCTGTAGCTAGGTTCAGAAATATAAACTATAAAGCACTCATATAATTAAAGATGCTTTTACACTACTGAATTGAACAAGTTTAACTTTTTTTGAGAATATCAAACATAAACATTTTATCTACACCATGCATGACCCTCCTTTCTTCCCTGTCCAACTCCTTCCATATTCCTCCTCTTCCCAAATTCATGACTTCTTCATCTTCAATTATCATTGTTACATACATACATATATACAATCTACTGAGTCCAATTATCATTGTTTCACATATGTACTTGTATCCAGGGCTTTCTACTTGATATTGGATGTGAGAATTCATCTCTAGGGGAAATGATTCTTCCTCCCGTACTGTTTTGTTTTTGTTTGCTTTGTCATCCTGAGTCTAGCTAGAGTTATCTGGGAACAGAGACTACTTTAATTGAGAAAATTCCTCCATCCAACTGCCTGTATGAAAGGTCATAGGGCATTTCCTTATTTCTTGATTAATGGCTGATATGGGAGAGTCTAGGCCATGAGGAGTGGTGCCCACTTCCCCCGCCACTATTGTGGACCTGTATGGTATAAAACATCAGGCTGAACAAGTCATCAGGAGAAGTCAATCAACAGCCTTTCTTCAGAGACTTCACTGCCGTTCCTGCCTTGAGTTTCTGCCTTAGCTTCTGTCAATGATTTGTAAGTCAAATAAGCCATTTATTCCCCAAGGTGGTTTTGATGTCTTATCACAGAAGTAGAAGGAAACAAATACACTCTTTCAGCAGCCACTGACCACCGGTAGTCTCACATTTCAATCCAAACAGGCGTTGCCATCACACCTGTCTTATTCAGTCCCTATACGGTTAATGTTTCACAAATGTACTTTCCCAATCCTGTCTAGAAGACAGGTATCACGGTCCTCAAGATCTTTGCATCTTTCTGTCCACTCTGCAATGGTTTTCTAGGATGCTTAAGCATAATGGTTGTTTTCATTGGAGTTGAACATCACTTATATTTTCTGCATTATGACTAGTTATAGCTTTCTGTAGCAATCTGTGTGTTTTGTAAAAGAAGCTTCTTTGATGAAGTGTAGGAGGTACATTTATATTTTGCATAAGGGCTAGTCTGGAAGGTCCCTGATCCAGGTTTTGCTCTTGGAAGTTTGTAATTGATGCAAAGATAAAATATTGTTACTCATAATCATTGAAACTTTATTTGAAATCTATTGTCTTGATAAAAAAAATTGAAACAGTGATAATTATACTATACTTTGTGAACCATATAGTTTCTATTCCAAATACATAAACAGGGGATTACAATACATAAAAGACCCAAAGCAAATGCTGTAACTATGTTCCAAATTTATTAACAAAACAAGATAGCCATAATAACCAATAGGCTATAACCTGATGACCTTAAACTAAGGGATGGCTTAAAATATGTGATAATAATCTTTATATAGATGTTGTCTGCTGGGATTTGGCATAAAACACAGGTGGCACAGGGAATCCCATGGAAAAATAAGAGTATTCACTTAAAAGCACTGAAACAATTGACTAATCCACATGGACAAAATAAAGACAGATCCCTACCTCATACTATATAATGAGATTCTAGTATCATTTTTTATGTTTTTGGAGACGAGGTTACTCAGCACTGCTTTACCATTCCTCTTTCTCACAAGTGGCCAAGGAACTAATAAGGCTCCAGCCAACATCTCCTGTGCATAGCTCCTGGTTTCCTTAAGGGTATTCTACTCATCTCAATCCACATTAAAATCAACATAAAAATCCCAAGTCAGTACGGATGCCTATATCTCTCAAGAAATTTTTGAACATACCTGAGAAATATCATGCACCATATTAAATAAAGCTTTTCTTATGAGAAAAATAAGCAATCAAAACATGACAACATTTTGTAAAAATTGAAAAGGCATGAAAGACATATAAGAAGAAATTACAAAGGAGATTAGCAAAATTTTTAACTACATTAATAAAGATATACAAATTAAGGTGATATTGAGATAAACTTCCATATTTCATAAATTATTAGCATTTTAAAAGACTCAAAATCTTAAGTATAAGAGGTGGTTAAAAAAAAAAAGAAAAAAATGGCAGTTTGAATTCCTAAACCTTTTATTTAAGATATAAGTTGACAGAATAATCTTAGAAAAAAATAAAGAATTACTCTTTATTTTTAAATTACTCACAATCCCACACTCTATTGCAAAAATTTCCAGTGCTACATTTATTCCCCATGAAGCAGAAATTCTATTTTAACATCTGAAATGGAAAACCTACACAAGAATTTGTGCATTGGTATTGCTCATAATAAAAACTCAAATAAGCAAAGAATCAAGAATAAAATTACCATTCAGGCAAGAATTAATGTTGTACTAAATGCATGTGATAGGATTTAGCAGTGGTGAGATGAATGTTTCCCAGGTCCATAAAAGAGTATGAATGACTTATAAAGAATAAAGAGAGAAAAAGAAGCTAATCTAAAAGATCAAATAAAGTATGCTTCAATTTCTGTACTGAGTAAAAGCAACTAAAACTCATAGGCTCTTTTTTTGTAATATTACATATATATGCATATGCAATAAAGTGTGCTTCCTAGAAACACAAGATTATAACATAAAACTCAAAACAGTAATTTTATGTACTGTGAGGAAGAAATGAAGAACATAGAAGCAACCATAATAACTCTAGTTCTTTGTACATAATTTTTTTCATATTCCGTAAAATGTGTTTAAATACACAAAAATAAATGAGTGTGTGTATGTGTGTGCATGTGTATAAAAGTTAACTATTCTCTTTTATGAGTAATATATTATATAAATAAAGATGAAAAATCAAAATTAAGAAACCCAATTGAAGTACTGGGAATGGTTTGTGAATTATAGATTTATAGATTATGAAAAGAGTTAATATTTGAAAGTAAGAGAGTTAAAATCCAATTTTCTTGTTTCCTAATCTTGGCTGATAAATTTAATATATTTTAAATGAACAGGTTGAACATTTAGCATTTTCTTCACTTTTGCAATCTTTATGTGTATCTTGAAAACTTAAAAACTAGCAAATAAAAAGTTGGGAAACGAAAATAAAAGACAATTTGATTTCTACCAGGTATTACTCAAAATTTCCAAATCTCTTCATTCACTTCCTCCAAGTAATACATTGCCCGATATGAAACTTAATCATCTCGTATCAGCATGATATTTATAGGCAGTATGTTGCTTCTCCCTTTAAATCCAAACAAAGTAAGATAGGAAGGAATTAGTGATCAAGAGCAAAGGCAAACATTTAAAACAGTTCTTACTTTATTCAAGTTAATAACCAGGATGGCAGATTAGAAATTTTGTGTAGTAAAGCATCCTATAAACAATTTTCTGACTTTTTTTTCAACCTTGAAATTGAGTTCTAGGCAACCACTCATCCTGAAAACACTATTGTTCTCAGAGGCATTGCTCTTCTTCAATGCCAGGTACACTGAATACATGCAACTTATTCTTTTTTCTGTTGTTTTCAGATCACAATAGAGAGAATCATTTAGAAAACTGAAAGTCTCACTTGCTCTGAACCATCAATTAAGCTGTATTCAAACAAAATCATTGACTTTCGTTATCTAGAGCTTTATCTTAGAGAGGAAACATTTTATTTGATTCTTTTTTCACTCATTCACTGACTATTCCTGGGTTTTCTTGACTTTGACATAGCGGTTACATTTGCTTTCTGTTTTGTTTAGTTTGCTTTGCTGTCAGCCAGTCCATTTTCTTCTCACTAGGCATGTCACTTCTTTTTATAAGTAAATACATCTGTAGGAAACTGCAGTGTCACGGGTTCCTCAAATAGCCTAGGGTGCCTTTCCGTATGTACTTGCTCAGATTCTCTGCTTTAGTATTCTTTGTTCAGCCTTAATTTAAGAGACACAAGAGAAGAATAGACATGTTGCTACATTCTGCTGCTTGAGTATGTAATATTGTTAACCAGTGAGGGGGAAAACATATTTTAGCCATAAAAGGCAGAAATTCAGAGTTCAAGCCGTAATCAAATATCTGACTATCACTAGAGTCATGTTTCTATTTAAGGCTAACCTGTACCCCGCATGATAGCATTTCTGAGATAAGAAATGACATCAAACAGCCTTACCTATTCCTATCTGACCCTGATGCATTGTTAGAGCAAGGACTAGCAGAATTCTGAAATTCCTTTTTGAGTTTGATGTTATATCATCTCCCTTTCCAGGAGGATGCATAGAGATTTCTTCACAGACTGTAATTACCGTCTTCACTATATTTGTAACAGAAACTTTACTGAGCAGAATTGTCATCATCTAGCCTTTATTGAATGCGTGATTCATGAAAGCGGGAGCCGCTGTGCAGTAGAAACTGTATCCACTAATGCAAACCAATAGAGCTCTGTCTCTCTATCCTACTTTTCATCTCTTCTATAATATCTTTCATTTTTCCACTTCTCTTCAGCCTCCCTACAATTCAACCTGGGATAGATTTGATTTAAATAAACCAAAGGCAATAATGGTCTGTTTTCATTCTATCCATTTGTGTACCTTTTACTTTTTAAAAATATGACAATGGGTTGGTGTTTAATGTTATGATAGCCTTATAATTGTTACAAAACTCTCAAGTGTTATTCAGAGAGAAATATCTATGGAAAAGGAGAAAGATGACTTGAGTGAAAAATTCGAAATAGATCAACACTGCAGCTCTTGTTCCCATTTTATTAAAAATAATTAATAGTGATCCAGTCCGGCAGGGGCAGCTCCGGTGCTTTGAGAGCCTGTCTGAGGACAGGCAAGCCCTGTCTCAGCTCAATCACATTCCTGGCCAGCAAGAAAGAGTGAACTTCTAGCAGACTTCCACTGGAGGAGGGGTGAGTTTTCCCTTGGCCAGAGGGCTTCCTCTAGGAGGAATTCAGCCTTTCCCCGCCCCCCTGGACAATCTGGTCACCAGGCAGAGGCGACTCCTCCCTGCGGAGCTCTCCTGAATCCCCTCCCAGCCTTTATCCAGGTACACCTTCCTCTCTTCCCCCCCCTCCCCTCTGGAGACACAAGACCTCCCCAGAGCTGCTCCCTTGCACGCTGGGCCTGGACTGTGGGCTCGGTCCGGCAGGGGCAGCTCAGGTGCTTTGAGAGCCTGTCTGAGGACAGGCAAGCCCTGTCTCAGCTCAATCACATTCCTGGCCAGCAAGAAAGAGTGAACTTCTAGCAGACTTCCATTGGAGGAGGGGTGAGTTTTCCCCTGGCCAGAGGGCTTCCTCTAGGAGGAATTCAGCCTTTCCCCGCCCCCCTGGACAATCTGGTCACCAGGCAGAGGCGACTCCTCCCTGCGGAGTTCTCCCGAATCCCGTCCCAGCCTTTATCCGGGTACACCTTCCTCTCTTCCCCCCTTCCCTCTGGGGCCACAAAATCTCCCCAGAGCAACTCCCTTGCTCGCTGGACCTGGGTTGTGAGTACAACCCGGTAGTAGGGAGTCCCTGTGTGTCAATAGACTGCCTGAGGAAAGGTAGGCCTTCTGTCAGTGAATTCCCTGCCCAACAAGGGAGCCTGACCTGGTACTAGAAGATCCAGTAGAGAGCATTTGAAGGAAGAGATGGGCAGACGCCAAGGCAAGAACTCCTCCAACAATCTAAAAAACAACATGAAAACACCAGAACCCAATGACCCTACAATAGAAGGACTTGAACCTCTTAATTCAGAAGAAGCGGGAAAAAATGCCATTATGAAAGCAATAGAGTCCCTTAAACAGGATATGAATAACTCCCTTAAAGAACTGGATGAGAAGTATAACAAAAAGATTGAAGAAATGAGTAAAGAAATGGATGAAAAATATAAAAAAAATCGAAGAAATGAGTAAATCCATGAATGATATATTGGGAAACCAAGAAAAAACAATCAAACAGGTAATGGAAACAGTTCAAGAATTGAAAACTGAAATGGAGGCAATGAAGAAAACACAAAACGAGGGCCGGCTGGATATGGAAAATCTAGGTAAACGAACAGAGACTACAGAATCAAGCATAACCAATAGGATACAAGAGATGGAAGAACGAATCTCAGAGTCTGAAGATACCATAGAGAAAATAAATGCTCTGATCAAAGAAAACAGCAAATCCAATAAATTCTCATCACAAAACATTCAAGAAATCTGGGACACAATAAAAAAACCAAATCTAAGAATAATAGGGATTGAAGAAGGAGAAGAACTGCAGATCAAAGGACCAGAAAATATATTCAACAAAATTATAGAAGAAAACTTTCCCAATCTAAAGAATGATATTCCTATGAAGGTTCAAGAAGCATACAGAACACCGAATAGGCTTGATCAAAAAAAAAATCCCCTCGCCATATAATAATCAAAACACAAAACATACAGATTAAAGAAAGAATATTAAGAGCTGCAAAGGAAAAAGGGCAAGTAACTTATAAAGGTAAACCTATCAGACTCACACCGGACTTCTCTATGGAAACCATGAAAGCCAGAAGGTCCTGGATAGAGGTACTGCAGAAACTAAGAGACCATGGATGCAAGCCCAGACTAATATACCCAGCCAAGCTATCATCACTATCGATGGAGAACACAAAATATTCCAGGATAAGAACAAATTTAAACAATTCGCAGCCACAAACCCAGCCTTACAGAAAGTAATAGAAGGAAAATTGCAACCAAAGGAGTCCAACATTGCCAGCACTGCTTACAATAACTCAGACATCTAGCGACCCTTCAAGAGCTTGACTCAAAGAAGGGACACATACAAACTCTATTAATCAAACAAACAAAAAAATAATAATAACCGGAGTCAACAACCACTGGTCATTAATATCACTTAATATTAATGGACTCAATTCACCTATAAAAAGGCACAGACTAAGAGACTGGATACGAAAACAGGATCCAACATTCTGCTGTTTACAAGAAACACACCTCAACCACAAAGACAGACATTTACTCAGAGTAAAGGGTTGGGAAAAGGTTTTTCAAGCAAACGGATCTAAGAAACAAGCAGGCGTGGCCATTCTAATCTCCAACAAAATTGACATCAAACTAAAATCAATCAGAAGAGATGGAGATGGACATTTTATACTCATAACAGGAACAATTCATCAGGAGGAAGTCTCAATCCTGAATATCTACGCCCCTAATATAAAGCCTCCTACTTATGTAAAAGAAACACTTCTAGAACTCAAGGCAGTCATCAAACCACACACACTAATAGTAGGAGACTTCAACACTCCTCTCTCTCCAATGGATAGGTCAATCAGACAGAAACCTAACAGAGAATTAAGAGAATTACTGGAGGTATTGAATCAAATGGACTTAACAGACATCTATAGAACACTCCACCCAAATAGGAAAGAATATACCTTCTTCTCTGCAGCTCATGGAACCTTCTCGAAAATTGACCACATACTGGGTAACAAAGCAAACTTCCACAGATACAAAAAAATATTAGTAACCACTTGTGTCTTGTCAGACCACCATGGATTAAAGTTAGAATTCAAGAACAGTGCTACCCCCAGGAAGCCAACAAATTCATGGAAGTTGAACAGTCAACTACTGAATCACCCCTGGATCAAGGAAGAAATAAAGAAAGAAATTAAAGTCTTCCTTGAATTTAATGAAAATAAAGACACAACATACTCAAACCTATGGGACACTATGAAAGCAGTGCTAAGAGGAAAGTTCATAGCACTAAGTGCCCAATTAAAGAAAACGGAGAAAGCACACATTGGAGACTTAACAGCACACTTGAAAGCTCTAGAAAAAAAAGAAGCTGATTCACCCAGGAGGAGTAGAAGACTGGAAATAATCAAACTGAGGGCTGAAATCAACAAAATAGAAACACAGAAAACAATCCAAAGAATCAATGAATCAAAAAGCTGGTTCTGGGAGAAAATCAACAAGATCGACAAACCCCTATCCAAATTAATCAAACGGCAGAGAGAGAACATGCAAATTAATAAGATCAGAAATGAAAAGGGGGACATAACCACAGACACAGAGGAAATCAGAGAATCATTAGATCTTACTACGAAAATTTATATGCCACAAAGTTGGAAAATGTAAAAGATACGGACATTTTTTTAGATAAGTACCATATACCAAAGTTGAACCAAGAACAGGTGAACAATCTAAATAGATCTGTCAGTCGTGAAGAATTAGAAGCTGTTATTAAAAATCTCCCTACCAAAAAAAGCCCAGGACCAGATGGTTTCAATGCAGAATTCTACCGGAACTTCCAGGAAGAGCTAATACCTATACTCCTTAATGTATTTCACAATATAGAAACAGAAGAATCACTGCCAAACTCTTTTTATGAAGCTACAGTAACCCTGATACCAAAACCACACAAAGACACAACCAGGAAAGAGAATTACAGACCAATATCACTCATGAACATTGACGCAAAAATACTCAATAAAATACTGGCAAACCGAATCCAAGAATACATTAGAAAAATTATCCATTATGATCAAGTGGGCTTCATCCCAGAGATGCAGGGCTGGTTCAACATACGCAAATCTATCAATGTAAACCATCATATAAATAAACTGAAAGAAAAAAACCATATGATCATTTCATTGGATGCGGAAAAAGCATTTGACAAAATTCAACACCCATTTATGATAAAGGTGTTGGAGAGACTGGGGATACAAGGATCATACCTAAATATAATAAAAGCAATATACAGCAAACCGTCAGCTAACATCAAATTGAATGGAGAGAAACTCAAAGCCTTTCCACTAAAATCAGGAACACGACAAGGCTGTCCACTCTCACCATTCCTCTTCAATATAGTGCTTGAAGTTCTAGCAATAGCAATAAGACAACATAAGGGGATCAAGGGGATTCGAATTGGAAAAGATGAAGTTAAACTTTCGTTATTTGTAGACGATATGATAGTGTACATCAGCGACCCCATAAACTCTTCCAAAGAACTCCTACAGTTGATAAACACCTTTAGTAATGTGGCAGGATACAAGATCAACTCCAAAAAATCGGTTGCCCTCCTATATACAAAGGATAAAGAAGCAGAGAGGGAAATCAGAGAAACATCACCTTTCATGATAGCCACAAATAGCATAAAATATCTTGGGGTAACTCTAACCAAGGAAGTGAAAGACCTATTTGACAAAAACTTTAAGTCTTTGAAGAAAGACATTGAGGAGGATACCAGAAAATAGAAAGACCTTCCCTGCTCTTGGATAGGGAGAATCAACATAGTAAAAATGGCAATTCTACCAAAAGCAATCTATAGATTCAATGCAATTCCCATCAAAATCTGATCAAACTTCTTTAAAGACCTTGAGAGAACAATAATCAAGTTTATATGGCAAAACAAAAAACCCAGGATAGCCAAAACAATCTTATACAATAAAGGAACCTCTGGAGGCATTACCATCCCTGACTTCCAACTGTATTACAGAGCAACAGTATTGAAAACAGCTTGGTATTGGCATAACAACAGAGAAGTCGACCTATGGAATCGAATAGAAGACCCGGGTATTAACCCACAAACTTATGAACACCTGATTTTTGACAAGGGAGCTAAAGCTATACAATGGAAGAAAGATAGCATCTTTAACAAATGGTGCTGGCATAACTGGATGTCAACCTGTAGAAGAATGAAAATAGATCCATATCTATCACCATGCACAAAACTCAGGTCCAAATGGATAAAAGACATCAACATTAATCCGACCACTTTGAACCTGATAGAAGAGAAAGTGGGAAGTAGTCTACAAGATATAGGCACAGGAGACCACTTCCTAAGCAGAACCCCAGGAGCGCAGACAATAAGAGAAACAATAAATAAATGGGACCTACTGAAACTGAGAAGCTTCTGTAAAGCAAAGGACACTGTCAGTAAGACAAAAAGGCTACCTTCTGACTGGGAAAAGATCTTCACAAACCCTGCAACAGATAAAGGTCTGATCTCCAAAATATACAAAGAACTCAAGAAACTAGACACTAAAACTCTAATTAGCCCAACTAAAAAATGGGGTACTGAACTGAACAGAGAATTCACTACAGATGAACTTCGAAGGGCTAAAAATCACTTAAGGTCATGCTCAACCTCCTTAGCAATCAGGGAAATGCAAATCAAAACAACTTTGAGATATCATCTTACACCTGTCAGAATAGCCAAACTCAAAAACACCAATGATAGCCTATGCTGGAGAGGATGTGGAATGAGGGGAACACTCATCCATTTTTGGTGGGAATGCAAACTTGTGCAGCCACTGTGGAAATCAGTGTGGCGGTTTCTCAGGAAACTGGGAGTCAACCTCCCTCAGGACCCAGCAATTCCACTCTTGGGAATATACCCTAGAGATTCCTTAACATACTACAAAAGCATTTGTTCTACTATGTTCATAGCAGCACTATTTGTAATAGCCAGAACCTGGAAACAGCCTAGGTGCCCCTCAATAGAAGAATGGTTAAAAAAGGTGTGGAACATATACACATTAGAGTTTTACTCAGCGGTAAAAAACAATGACATCTTGAATTTTGCATGCAAATGGATGGAAATAGAAAACGCTTTACTGAGTGAGGTAAGCCAGACCCAAAAAGAGGAACATGGTATGTATTCACTCATAAGTGGATTCTAACCATAATTAAAGGTCTTTGAGCCTATTATTCGTGATCCTAGAGAAGCTAAATAAGAAGATGAACCTGATGAAGATTATTTACCTATCCGCCAGGAGGTAGGAAATAGACAAGAGTCCCAGGTAACCTCGGGTGCATGGGGGGGTGGAAGGGTTGTCGGAAAGGGAGAGGGTTAGAGAGAAGGGAGTAGGGGAGGATTGGGGAAAGATCGGGGTACTGGGATGGGGGGGAGGGAGGAAGGATGGATATGGGATCAGGCAAGTATATACCTCAACTAAGGGAATCGTTTTAGGGTTTACAAGAGACTTGATTATAAAGGGGATCCCCGGTCCAAGGAGAGATCTCCAGATGGTTCTCTGGACAGAGGAGAGGGTGCCTGAACCGGCCTTGGCCCACAACCATACTGATGAATATTTTGCATGTCACCATAGAACCCTCATCTGGCGATGGATGGAGATGGAGGCGGAGAACCACGTTGGAACACTGGACCTAGCTCCCTAGGTCCAAATAAGAGGCAGAAAGAAAGAGAACGTGAGCAAAGAAGGCAAGGGCAGAGGAAACCTTCATCCGACGTTGGATGGCGATACAGATGGAGACCCATATTGGAACACCGAACTGAGTACTTCACGGTACAAATGAGGAACAGAAAGATGAAGAAAATTAAAAAAGTAATCAGGACTGCGAGGGATGCGAGCACCCACTGATACAAGGGAACTGATATAATGAGAGTTCACCAAGGCCTGTTGGACTGGGACTGAACGAGGACGTGATCCAACCAGATTCTCTGAATGTGGCTGGCCCGGAGCATTTTTGAAAAGCCATTGACAATGACACTGGGACTTGCTTCCTCTGCATATACTGGATTTTGGCGCTCCAGTCTGTTTGGACTCTCACCTTTCCTGGACCTGGAGGGAGGGGGGAGGAACTTGAACTTCCCACAGGGCAGGAAACCCTGACTGCTCTAGGGGATGGAGAGGGAGGAGGAGAGGGAGTGGGGGGAGTGGGAGGGTGTTGGGAGGAGGGGCTGAAATGGAAACGTTTATAATTTAATAAAAAAAAATCTCAAAAAAAATTAATAGTAATTTTAAGACATCTTACCTTTCTCTTGTTATCTATTAATATCACATCTGGTAATTTGTGTCAAGATCATTTCTCCCTCTTCATAAAATAAAACCCGGCTTACACAGGAAGGTGAATTCTATAAAATGAAGTCTGTCTCAGATACAATCTGTATATGCTTGATAGTGCAGCTTAGTGCAGACAGTTCATCAAAAACAACCCTTTTGTTTAAACTATCATGCCAGCATGTGACCTGCAGCTTTGAGGTCACTTAGAGATTCAGCACAAAAGCTAGAGCCTCAGTCTTGATATTTTCATTGTAGGACAAAAAGTCTTGAGACAAGGGCTGTGAAGTAGTATAAATGTAATTGTTTCACTACCCTTGTTTGAAAGTAAAATCCTCAGAATTCAACTGACAAATGCTGTTACCACTGTTAAGTATTTTCTCAAACCTGAGAAAAAAACATTACACCTAGGAAAAAAAGGAAGATTATACAAGGTTTTAAAAATATGCATTTTTTAAATCTAGGTATTGGGTCAATAACATATATACCTCTTTGGCTTAGAACAGTGCTATTACAGATGTTGGGAGGACAATTTGTACTCTCTACAGCATCCCCAAGAACATCACAGCAATCTACTGGGTTTACCGTGTTTGGTGTTTGCCACCAACGAAAAATAAAAGTCCCAGCATTCCTCTATGAATCATTGTAGAAGTCTTTTTAACTTATGGAGGTTGTATTTTAATCTTCCCAGGATTCAGTTGCCTAAAGAAGAGATTATGACAACTTACTTCTGAATGTTCCTCTAAGGACTAAATGCCCATAGGAGCAAAATATTAAACATTTCATTGATGTTATATACACTTTTCATTACTGTAAAATGGGCAGTGCTTAACCAATCCTTGTTCATAAAGATTTTCTGTAGCTCTCATCTTACTTGTTTTTATCTATACAGTGCCAAATAATACCTACTTCAAATTCAGAAGTCTGTAATTAATTATACATAAGGTTATAAAGACATCTATTAAGTCATGCTTTGTTCATTTACATTACCTCTTAGTCAAAATTACACAATAAAGCGAGATGAAGATATTTCAGAATTCCATCATGTGCTAATATTTCTATTTCTACATAGAAGGGTTTTCTTAGAAAGAATCTAGCAATATCTCTTCCCAAAGTCCTTTCAGGATAAATTCTATCATGCTGGCCAATGCACTCTGCATTTAGCTTTAGTCTTCACAGGGTCAGAAAATATTTTACAGTGCAAGACAAGGCAAGAAAATTAGTTCCTCAAACTGTATTTCATCAGTCAAATCTAAAAGTTTCAATATCCAATGACATAGAATAATACAAGGGCTTGAATTCTTCAGTAAGTAGATCTATATAGGCAAAATATTTCTATCGGCCAAGTGTTGACCTCACATTGAATTTCAACAACAAAATACTTTCAGTGTTGAAATATTCTCTGTCAAAGATATAGCTTTGATGAACAGCATATTTTGCTTCTAGATAACGTTAGCAATATCTCTATAAAAATTTCAAGTTCACTTGCTTTTAGAGTTTTCTTTAGAATGTATATTCTTTTCAAAGATGCTCAGAATACTCTACTATGATTCAAGCAGAACTTGGATATCTTTTATTGCAATGTGTGCTTTTGAGTGTGTGTGTGTGTGTGTGTGTGTGTGTGATTTATTTCATGTGAGAAATATACATATTACATAAAATGTTTTATTATCTATGTCTGTATTTCATAAAGAAGATCAATATACAACTATCCTGTATCATAAAAATGAACAACTAAAGTCCAATGAAAGTTTCTAAATTTCAAATAGCAATTAGTAAAATTTCTAGTATTAATGAAGATTCATCTGACTCCAGGCCATGTCTTGCACACTGGCATATTTGCAAATGTTTTCTTTCAAAATCATTGCCTTCCTTATAACCCATTGTTTAGTGTCTCCGCATGCAACATGTCACACTATTTTTGGTCAGTTGATAAATACTCTTTTATCTGGAAGGGCATGGAGAAGCATGGGAGCATGGCTTGGTGAAATTTTCATATTCATATTTCATGAAATAGCCTTGTGGAATTATTGTACCAAGCATCCACAGAGAGAAGCTCCCCAGAAGCAAGACCTACTGCTAATAGCAATGCTTGATGGGAGATAATGTGACCTGTGGATAGTCACCTTCATAATCATCACCACTAGCTTCTTTTGCCATCTGCTTCAAAAGCCTATTCACCTGCCAGCCTTCTTGCTGTCTTTGCTGTAACAGCAGCTTTGAATTGTGGTAAGCCAGGTGGTTGCATTAAGATAATGCCAACCATGTTCACACAACAATAGTTGAATCAGGCATGATAGAAAATTGCGGATAGCCCAATTTGTCACAGCTCACTACAATAGTCCGAGACTGGCACTTATGCAGCAGGACTGACATAATCATGAGACTACTTCTTGTAAGGCCAAGTAGGCAGAATTTACTGAATAACATCAACAAAATATTTGTTGTACTTAGTTTTATCATAATTGCTTAGACTTCAAATATATTCTGACATCTAGACACATAGTCAATATGGTCAAATATTGAAGACAAGTTCCAAGGACCAACAATTTAGTGTTTTAGATACAGAAAATTTATAAAGCATTACCTAACCTAGCCTTATATATAAGACAGCACAGTGCTCTCCACAAATTATATTCAAGATTCAATGATTTCATTTTTCAACAAAATTCTTAATAAGGAGTTTACAAATGCATTAACACAATTTAAATAAAAGTCATTTAAAATATTTGGTTTTCGTTTTGTTGTTTTTTGAGGTTTTTTTTTATTTATTAAAAATTTCCATCTCCTCCCCGCCTACCTTTTCCCTCCCACTCCCTATCTCCTCCTCCCTCTCTAGTCTTAAGAGCAGTTAGGGTTCCCTGCCCCGTGGGAAGTCCAAGGTCCTCCCCCCTCCCTCCATGTCTAGGAAGGTGAGAATCCAAACAAATCAGGCTCCCACAAGCCCAGTCCATGCAGTAGAATCAAAACCCAGTGCCTCTCAGTCAACCTCCATTGACAGCTACATTCACTGAGTCCGGTTTGATCACATGCTCCATCACTCCCAGTTCAGCTGGCTTTTTTGAGTTTTTCAACACAGGGTTTCTCCGTAGCTTTGGAGTCTTTCCTGGAACTAGGTCTTGTAGACCAGGCTGGACTCAAACTCACAGATATCTGCCCGCCTCTGCCTCCTGAGTGTTGAGATTAAAGGCGTGCACCACCACTGTCCATCCATTTGAAATATTTGTAATAGAACTCTGCATTCTATATATTTGGATTCATAATCTAAGTAACAAATAAGTAGCCCAGATTATCTCTCATATAGCATGATGAAAACTGCAGTATTTTTCTGAATGCATTCTTGTTTGTCAAAACTATCCTTAAAATAGGTCCGTTATATTTTTGGTATAGGCCCAGTTTTAAAGGCTGAGATATTTAGGATGGGGGGGAAGAGTGCTGGGAAAGACATCTGGAATCAGAGGCATCTCTGGGACAAGCTAGAAACTTGGTGCAATGTAAACTTCCAGAAATCCATGAGGGTGACGCTAGCTAAGATTCCTAGCAAGACAGAATATGGAGTCTGAATCAGCCTTCTTCGATAACCAAACAATACTTCCAGGGGAGGCATTGGATTCCCAACCCAGTCAGATACACTTTTACCTAGAGTTTTCCTTGCTTACAAGATATACGGGGGTAAAAATATGAGAACAGCTAGCTGATAACTGCTCCATCTTGAAACCCATATCATTAGAGGAAGTCCATCTGAAACACTGCCTGGAGGTCCAAAACTCAGAGGCTGGACAGCCAAGAGACCTAGCATAGAACTTAATAGTATTGGAAAAAAGGAAAAATAGTTAATGAAATGATTCCTAACAATACTTTTCTATATGCATAGATGGTTGCTTAGCGCTACTGTCTTCAGAGAGACTTCACCCAGCAACTGATGGAAACAGATGCAAAGACCCACAGGCAAACTTTAGGCAGAACTTGGAGAATCCAGTGGAGGAGTGCTAAGAAGGATTGTGGGAACCAGAGTGGTCAAGGACACCCACAAGAAAACCCACAGAGTTCATTCCTATGAATGAGCTCACAGAGATTGAATTCCCAACCAAATAGCTTGCAAGTGTCTGACGGAGTCTCTCTGCTTATATGTGACAGCTGTGTGACTTGGTCTTCTTGTGGGACACTTATTAACTGGAACAGGGGCTGTCTCTGACTCTGTTACACGCTTGTTGGACTGTTTCTTCCTATTGGGTTGCCTTGTCCAGCCTTAATAGGAGAGGAGGTGCCTAGTCTTACTGCAACTTGCTTTGTCAGGGCTGGCTGATATAGGACACTAGCCCTTTTCTGCAGATAAAGAAAGAGAAGTGGATGGACAAGGAGAAAGGGGGAGAGTGGGGGGAATGGGAAAAGAGGTGAAAGAAAAATGTGAGAAGGCATTGAAAACAAAATAATAAAATAATTAATAAAAAGATATATGCCTGCTATATATAAAAGGATATAATACACAGATATCCTCTATCTCACTAACAACATAAAGGTGGTCATCATTAGCTCATGTATTTACCAAAAATAAAAGGTATTTTTGCTTTTCAATATTTTAACAACACTGACAGGTAATTATTGCATATTCTATACTTTGAGACATATATATATATATATATATATATATATATACACAATGCATCCATGTAGCTTTATAGATATATAAGAAATATAAAACATTGTACCAAAATGACCATAAATATGACTTTTGAAGATTTCCAGGCAGTACTCACAGGCAGCTATCTGTGAACTTCAGAGTGCCAATAAACCATTTAGAAAAGCACAAACTTGAAAACAAATTCAGCTGCTGGCGCATGACAGCACATGCCTTTAATGCCAGCTCTCAGGAGGCAGACAGATCTCTGTGAGTTCAAGGCCAACCTGGTCTATAAGACGTAGTTCTAGGACAGGCTCCAAAACATCAGTGAAACCTTGTCTCGAAAAAGAAAAATCACCTGATAAACAATTTATTCTAAAAGAATATGCCAAAATAAAGATTTTCTCTTTTATTGCTCTTATTAATTATCTCTTAAAGCATCCTGATCTATTTTATCCAAAGTGGAATATTAAATGAAGACCGTTCTCAACTACCACTGATACCTCAGTTTAGGTAATTTATTAGGAGCTCACAGATCCCTGCCTTATTTAGTGTCTATTTTCTCTATCACATAAGAAAATGTCAATAAATCCACTCCTGAATGTCTTTGAGCATTCATGACTGGAGAGTGTTCTGTTTTTCCTCATCTAGATAAGATCACAGAGAGTTGTGTTTGCATTTTCTTGAACTTCTAAAAGAAATATTGTATTGAATGGAGTTAAGGTCATTACAAATCTTTGGATAAGTTTCTGTGGTCATTTTAAGATATTATACTTGAGTAAATAACCATAACTTGGAAAGTAAAATCAGTTTTCTCTTTTAAATGGGATTAAATTTAGAGTAATCAACCATAGATACAACAGTAAAACTCTCTACTAGCCAATTATAATTTATACTTGCCATCAGTACGGAACTGGTCAAAATATATCTAGGTGCTCTAATTGGCCTTATAATTTCATAAGGCAGTCTCATCAAAACTCATACACGCCTGCCAAACTGCTGCCTGTGGCAAGAGCAAAAGTCAACCAGAAATGTCTATTAAATTTTTTAGGTTACTTATTTGCTTAAAATTATTGAACCCAAAAATATTCCAGGAAGGCTAAATGTAGTGTAATAGCTGGTTTTAATGGTGGAGATGCAATTCAGACTCTGTACCAATACAGATATTAATAATAATCCCAATTATTTCCAATTATTCTCACAAACAAAGAAGGTTAAGCGACAGGTTTGGTTAATAAAAAATAACGTGTTTTTTTTTTTTTTTCTGAAGCAGAAGGCCTGAGGTACTTGTAACCCATCATCAGTGTGACCTTCACCTATGTCCCAAGCCCTAGGCTTGGCTTTCCATCTGCAGAAATGAGAATGGTATTTGTCATGATCAATCTCTACCTCACAGGATGTATGTATGGATTCCCTGAAGTTTCTAAGGTTATTCATATGTAGACACAAGAACTTAGCTGACATGATAAGTTAGAACCAATTTTACAAAATTACATATCTAGTTAATTATCCTTCATAATTGTTTCCAACCCCCTCAAATATTGGGAGGATACACATACAGTTTTTCTTCGCTATATTGTGACTTACTTATTTTTCTGTAAAAAATAAGATTCTCAGATGTCCAAAAATAATAACCCATTTCATGCTTTTCTGTTAATTTAGAGTAAACATAAAAGAAAATACACAGTCAAGACTTACAATTGACCAGGTTTAAGTAAGACTATGTATTTGCTAGTAATGGATTCAAGGATCCAAAGATTAATAATGTATGTTGTAGATAAGAACACAAAAGTGGGTATCAAGTAACAAAGGCCAGAGAGCTATATATGATAAAGACATTCTTGATACAAAATCAGAAGAAAAAAACAGTGAACATTTTCTTGTGGGAACTGTTTAATCTACATATTTACATTAAAGTTAATAAGAATAGTGAAGGAAAAGATAAATTTCCTATCATTGCTTATTGCTTCTATCACTAAACCTTACCCTTAAAGAATCTCTAGAATAATATAAAAACAAAAATACAGCAAACCTTTATTTGAAGACTGTTATCTGGTACCACTCTTTTACACCCCTTCCAAATCACAATAATCCTAAACAATGGATAGAAGGATAATACATCCTAAATAGTCTCGAATCATACAAATCACCTTTCTGACTCTCTTTCTGTGTGTATGTGCGTGTGTGTGTATAATCAACTCCTTTTTTTGATTGCTATTGCTATTTTCTAAAATTCTTATTGTGTCTATCAGTTATGAGAATTGGAAAAAAAAGAATTATGAAAGAAAGAGTGACTCCCCTTAGGGAGCTGACAACATAATAAAATACTGTTTGTATTAAAAGTGCAATTCTAGCTGAGCTTTTACTTTTAAATACCTAATAATCCAAATTATCACAAAGTTGAATTTACTCCCTGGTGATATGTTAGAAAGCTCTATTCACCAGGGCAACAAGTAAGCCCTAGCTCAGCATAGGGGCAATATCTCTTTCTAATTGATTAATTAACATTTTCTGCAGCATGAAAAAAAGATAATTTGAATCTTTAGAAACTAAAAAGGCAAACCATCTTGGTTGTACTGTTTCATTTAAATGAGGCTTGCAATATTTGTTCTCAGATTTTAAAGTTGATTGTGTGATTAGCAATATTATAAGAAGAAAAACTTTATGTAGTTTTCAATAAGCCAACTTAGAAAAGCTAAATTTGATTGTCTAGAAGTCACAATAGAATATAAAATACCGCATCTGTTGTTTTTTCTTTGTTTTGAAAAGTAACGTATATTTAGTTTAGGCTTGAAATAATTGCATATAAAGGCTAGTTGGACACTTGGAAGCAAGGCATCGGAATTCTTTTTAGTCACGTGAAATTTATATATATTATAATGATATAATTTTTAATACTGAATCTCTAGACCAAATTGAAAATAAAGTGTGCTTTTTACAAATGACATCCAAGTTACCCAGGATTCCTTAGAATCATTTGTTGATTTCTTCAAATGCTCTTTTTTATTCATTTCTGTTTTAAATCATGTTAGGAATATGAAAGCACCTTAGACCAAAACATTCTGTAGGCAAACCTCTCCCTCAGTGGAATCCAAAGTTATCTTCATAAAGGGAACTGGAATTTAGTTGAATCCTCAGACTTTTGCTTGAGGTAGGAAGAGACGGACTTCTCTATTTCTGGAGCACAAGTTCTGGCAATTAGACATATACCTGTGGACAATAACCTTGAGAGCAGAACTTTTGGACCTGCATCCAGGTGGGGCATTTGTTTGAGATAAAATCACAATAATCTTGAAGGAACTAGAGGAAAGTCCCAACTCTCTGATCTTTAATCAACTTGTAAACAGGCTCACATTTTCAGGCCTCCACAATGAGCAAAAGCTTTAACACATACACTTTTTAACTATGAATTAACTGTTTAATTTCAATTGGTATGTTCATTTCCTTGTACCATGTTAATACAGTCTTTTGTCTTACTCCTCCCTTATGGGGTCAAGGGTATTTTAAGCAGTTGGAAATGAAATGCAGGTGAATTTTCAGTACTCACTGGAATTCCATTCCAATAGGAAAGTATAGGCAGACTCAGAGTATCCACGAGAGTTGATCGATAAAACCAACAAGATGGCCAGTCCAACCCAGTATCGTCTAAATGTGCCTCAGAGTTCATTCCTGAGCGTTAGTAACTGTATCATCCTTGAAGACCTCTTTTTTCACTGGGTCGTTGTTGTTAAATCTTTTCTATTTGTTCTTTGAGAATTTTATATATGCATAAATTATATTTGGATCATGCGCATTCTCAACCCGATTTTCTAACTCTCCAAGATCCACCATTGAGTTGCCATCCTTTACAAACTCTGCTTTCCTTTGCTTTTCAAAATCCATTCAGTTCATTTTGTACTACCTATATAATCATAGGTAATATTCTCCAAATAATATTCTTTAAAAAATGCTGGCGTGCCCCCTGAGCGGCCTGCCCAAGATCCCCGGGCAACAGGCTCGCAGAGCAGCCGCGAGCCCGGTACAGACAGCTGCCAGAGCAGCGCAGATTTCCAGAGGCCAGCGGCAGAGTGGTGACTCATCCTGGACAGGCTGGTGCTGTCATGCGGCGGGAGAGTCACCCAAGCGGGCCAGGAGAGCAGGCAGCAGATAAAAGGCTTACAAGACATAGTAAATAGACATAAAGCTAAACATTTGTTACTTAAAGGAGAGAGAGAGAGACAGAGAGAGAGAGACAGAGAGAGAGACAGAGAGAGAGACAGAGAGACTGAGAGACAGAGAGGAGACAAGTGTGCACATACCAAGAGAGAAAACAGAAAGATTAAAGATGGAGATGAGAGGTCAGAGGTCGCTGGGAGTGGACGTGGCTTGTCCCTTAAAGGGACCAGAGTCCAAAGGAAGAACAATAGGTGTGGAGACAGCTGCTGGAGCCACAGCCTTAAGGCAAGCATGGTACTCCTCTGACAGAAGCCATCAGCTGTTTATAATGTCACAGTAGTGGGAGGGGGTGGGGATAGGGCTGATAAATGACTCCCACCCCTCAATGTTGGAATGGTGACATGTTGTTTGTTGTGTACGTTTTGTGCAGCCAATCACAAGTGTTCTGGGATCGTGGGTGTAGTGGTACTGTTATATCCAGAAGTCACTCTTTGCTGCCAATTCTCCCCAATCTTGGCTCTTACAATATAACTTCCTCTCTATTTTGATAACCCCTAAGACTTGGGGGCAGTCAAAGTGTGATACAGATGTCTCAATTGTGTATGAACACCAGATAGACACTTATTCTCTACACTTTGATTAGTTGTGAAAGTTTTTAAACGTCCAATAACTGCTCTCCTTCATCTTTTTTATTTATTATCTGGATCTCCTAAGAAGTAACAGAGCTCTTGATTTCAGGATGTTGCTTCACTTAAGCAAAAGCAAAAGAGCCGAGAGTGGGAATGCCTGGCTTTCCTCCGGAAATTGGAGGTTGGCAAGGTTTCAGGGAAGGAATACAACTTCTCTACAGCCTTGTGTGATCCCTATACTTTAAATGCATGCTAATACTTTCTGAAAACCTAATACACACTTCCTAAATTGTCATATTTAAAGCAGTAGAGAAAGAAATGACAGCAAACAGCAACTAATACCTTGTTCTACATGACCGAAGGTAAGAAATTTCACAGTGACAATTTGATTTTCATAGGAAATGAAAAGGTGAAAATGCCACACAGTATGGGACTTTTAAATGATTGTTCTCTATATCAGACTTAGTGATCCTACACAATTTAGAAATCACATAATTAGGGCTCCCAAGATGGCTCAATGGGTAAAGGCACCAAGCCTGCCAACCAGTTTGATTACTTAAGACCCATAAGTTGGAAGGAAAGAAAAAATGTTCACAAGTTGTCCTCTAGATCCACACAGTGTTGTGGCAGACACACACACACACACACACACACGCAAACGCACATGTGCGCACGTACACAGGCACAATTTAAGAAAAATTACACACACGGAGTCAATAATTTCCCAATATAAACGCTTTTATTTTCTTCATGTTAAATTGTTTTTCTTGTATTCACTTAAAAATTAAAAATGTTTTACTGGAACATTTATAGAATTCTGACAGTTTGATGATTTGGAAGAGCAAAAGATCCACTAGGCTCTGCTATACCGGTAGATTTATCGAATTGTGATCCAAAAGGGCCCTGAACACCAAAATTCATTCTTAAAATTAATTTAAAATTTAATTGACATGTCACCCTCTTTTAAAAGAACTATTTCAGATCATTTTGTTTTCTTTGCAGTGTTGATCTGGGATAATGGTCAGTAAAACCCTGTATCTTTGTCCCTTTATCTCTTTTAGAGTGATTCTAATCTGCTGTTGTCAGCTCTGTCTTAATTTTAAGTTAAACAACACTTTCGACATCCCCAACCTTAAGAAATACACAAAGTATGAGCCTAAACAGATATCTAAGATATCTAACTTTTTTTGGCTTCCCATAATCCCAAAGAATATGGGTTGTTGGAGAATGTGATTGTTTCTGGAGAGACAACACTGCTGAGATTCGGGGACACAGAAAGGAAATTGATTTTATAACCTTTACCTGGAATTATTTTTCAGTGCCAAGGGTGCTATTTTTAGGGTCAAGGAATCAAGTATGTACCTCTATAGAATACTAAAAATTCGCTCTCCCAAATCTACACAGCAAAGGGAGCAGTGACTGGTAAATGAGGAGAGATTTTCAAGAAGAAATAGTTTAACAACTGGAAAACTATTTTTTGATAGAGGAGTTCAGCCAATCACATTCTGTCTGTGGGGCGTGTTGCCCTAAGGCAAAAGTTTACCTATAAACCTGGAGGGTGTATTTCCCCCGCCCTCTCTCACTCTGGCCTGGATCCAGCATTCTGGACGGTTGGGATTCTGGTGTAACTTTTTCCTTCTATTTTATTAAAGCTGTATCTTTCGTAAGATAGTCTGGGGACCTTTCATTACCGATCGCACTGCGTCTTCAGTTTTTGACAGCTACCACCATTTGCATGTTTTATTCCTTCAAAAAAAAAAAAGTAGGTGAGTCATGTCTCTGGTCAAACTTTGGAAAAGAAGTAATCTCCCTTAAGGATAAATGGGAGTTCCATGGAGACTGTTGATGTTTTTCTTCTAAAATACTCTGCTAAACATCCAAATGTCATTTTCGACTTCTAAAATTCTCTTATTATCTTCTAATCACAAGAACTCTCACTGTGTAATACTGAATTGAATTTTCCTTAAAATTTTGGTGTGGTAAATATAAAATACAATTTTAAGATTTTGTACTTAAAAATAAACACCAACGCTTGCATTTACTCAATCTATTGCTGGTACCACAGACTCTAAAAAATTAAATGACTCCTCCATTTTTTTTTTACCATGTCTACACTAATGACTTTTTAAATTCCCTTTATTTCTTTCTTCCTTTCTTTTTTCCTTCCTTTCTTTCTTTCTTCCTTTCTCTTTCTTTCATTCTCTTTTTTCTTTCTACCTTTCTTCTTTCTCTCCTTTTTTTCTTCCTTCCTTCCTTCCTTCCTCCTTCCCTCTTTCTTTCTTTCTTTCTTTCTTTTTTTCTCTCTTGCTATAAATCTATCATAGTGATGGTTTCTATTGCTGTGACAAAGAGCATGACGCAGAACAAGTTAGAAATCAAAGAAAGTGTTTGTTTGGCATATATTTCCACATCATAGTTCCTCATTTAAGTTCTATCTATTCTAAAAAGAGGTAAAAGTGAGCATCAAAAGCAGCAAGATCATTGTAGGCATCAGTGGCATTAGAGCTTCCACTTAGAGAAAAAAGAAAGGAAAACCCAGAATGTCAAGGACTGAAGGGTCTGTGAGTGATAATGAAACCAGTTCTGAAAGCGAAGAAGGTTTAAAAGAGAGAGAGAGAATGAGTGAACTGATGGCCCAGAAGCACCAAGAATGGTTGGATTCATTAACAAAATCACCTTCATACCCAGAGGTCTAAGTGTTTGAAAGATTAAATTTTTTAAAGGGAAAAATAAGAATTAGGATTTGGAAGGGGGAGAGAAACAGAGAGAGACAGAGATAGAAACAGACATAGGGAAACAGAAGAGGAGACAGACACACACACACACACACACACACACACAAAACTATTACATTTATTGTTGATGTATATTTCCAAAACAATTGAAAAAGGGAAGAGAGAAACGATAATCAGAGCCAAGACAAGACCCATGCAGTAGATGTTGTAGTTCAAGTAGAAACTGTTGCTTAGATAAAGAAAAACTATAACTGGAAACTTGGAGAGATAGCTTGTTACACAATAATTTATGTTCAAAATTAAAGACAAGATCTGTGACAAATAGATAAATTATTCATTCAGTCAACCTTCTTCATGTTCCATAGGAAATTTTAATTTTAACAAATTGAAATGTGTGGGTTAGGATGTAGGTCCCCAGAAAGCATTTTCATAGTATGAACACCACATGGTATTGATATGCAATGTCTCAAAAACAAAACAAATAAAAATATATACCTATTTTTAGTATAGTTAGTTTAGCTAGCTGATTCTTGCTCTTATTTAGTCTCTAACAATCAAAAAAGATGGGCAGGAGGAAGAGTAATAAGTAGAGTTTCATTACTTATCCCCAAAGAAAATATTTTATCTGTTTTTTATCTGACACTACATATTAATAATCACATCTTCAGTTGAAAACAATGTAAATTAAAAACAAGCAAAATAGACTTAGCTACTAAACACCAAGTTTAGCCACACAGGACACTGTAAAGCATCAGATACCTGCCACTATGAGTGTAGGCTGAGGGAGGCAGAGGTCATTGAAACTGTACAGGGTCAGTAGAATCTCATACCACTTCTATCTAGCCAAGGAAATAAATAATACTAAAAACTCTAAGTATGGTTTATGATAGTGATGCTGCCCAATTTTTCATCATTATAATATTTTTCTTTTTAGAAATCATAGTAAGTTTGAAAATATCTATGATGCCTTTGTATCCTGAAAGTGAGAATTTATAAAAGTTAGTCCTTATATAATAAATGTCACTTTCTTACAAAGAATTTAAAATACCAATTCTATAATCCAATTTGAGATTTACCGAATCAGATTTTCTTATCTGAAAATCTGAGAATTTTTCTTTTTAATTGTTGTGGGGTAATCTTTTTGAATATTATAAAAATAGGTCTTTGACAAAGTGCATTCTGATTGGTTTTGTAAAGAGATGAATGCCCAATAGCTAGACAGGAAGAGGATAGGAGGGACTTCAGGACACAGAGAGAAACTCAGGATGAATTTAGACCTGGAGATTTCATTAGCAAAAAATGAGGAATAAAGTAGGTACAGAATGGAGGAGAGGTAAAGAGTCATATGGTAGAATGTAGACGAATAGAAACTTATTAATTTCAGTTATGAAAGACAGCAGGACAAGCCAAAGCTAAGACCAAGCTTTTGCAATAAATAATAAGTCTTTTTGTCATTATTTGGAGGCTAGAGGTCAACAGAAAATTGAACTATATTTAGTTGTCTTTGGTAATGCTTGAGAAGTACATTTTTTAAAAAATAGTTCTTAATCGTCATTAGAGAAAACAGTAGAATATTGAAGAAAGGTGGTTGAAAAACATCAATTCTGAAATTGCACTGGCAACTTCTGAACCCACAAATACCACATATGATCATGCTCAAGACTATAAAATGTGTCTGGACTTGGATTTTCAAGTGGACAAATATGAAAGTCACACAGTAACAACATAGACATGTGGACAGTGTGCTCTTAGATTACAGTTATTACTTAGGATCATTCCTATTGGACACTCTGTAAGTACAAGAAGCAAAAGATACCCAACCAGTTGTGTCAGATGAACAGACAGCACAGCCTTATTGTAGAAATAAAGATAAGTCTGATTGGATGAAAGAGATTTTGAGATTCAGAAGACTCCAGAAGAAAGTAAGGAAGTACTAAAGGAAAATGAATTTTATTTAATTTTCAAGTCAGAGTCCTGGAATCTTAAGCAAATTTCAGTTTGTTCTAAAGGTAAATATTTAAATATTTTCAGAAATAGTACTAGACCTTAAAAAACCATATCAACTAAGTGGAAATCTAATGTCCTTTTTCAAAATGGAAAATATTCTGCTCTTTTACAGAAGACTGAGGACACTAATTTGACAGTGGGCCATTTCTAAAAGACATTTCAACCATGACTCTCACCCAGTGAAGCTGGTTTTGGAATCAAACTCCCTTGAAAGCTTATAAAATAACCAATTAGATTATAAATTATGGGACAGGTAATTAAGATCCTTAAGCATAAATTGGCTTTATGGCTCAGCAAATATCTCTGGAATAAAATATAACACTTTCAAGGCTTTAAACTTATTTCAAGAGCTATATATGACTATGAAGAAAGGGAGAATTAGTCATCTTTAGGGATGACCACACTGACAGGTTATACAATCCAACTAATAAGTCCTAAACATCCATACATATTAGTAATGCTAAATGGACCCAGCAAGATGTGTGTGTTTGTGTGTGTGTGTGTGTGTGTGTGTGTGTGTGTGTGTGTGAAGAGGTTAGTAATTTGAGAGGAAAGAGGAAGGACACTGAAGGGGTTGGATAGGAGGGGTTTAAATGATGTAAATATAGTATTCATACATAAAATTCCAAATCAAATTAAAGAATTTGTTATGATAGCAGAAATCACTAAAATATAGCAAATCAGGTCTTCTACAGTGTCAAATACTCTTGTTACTTCAAGTGCAATGAAGACAGAGGTAGGACCCAGTTATCAAAGAGGATATTTGAGCCAGGCAATGGTAGAACACACCTTTAATCCCAGGACTCAGGAGGCAGAGACAGGCAGATCTCTGTGAATGCAAAAGCAGCCTGGTCTACAGAGTGAGTTCCAGGACAGCTAGGTCTGTTACACAGAGAAACATTATGAAACCCTGTCTCAAGAAACAAACACATACGCACGCGCGTGTGCACACACACACACACACACACACACACACACACACATACACAAAAGAGTAAGAATTTAAACTCAAAACTCATTGCCACACTTGCACTCCAGCCATTTTGTGACAGTACAGAATGACTTCTTTTACCAACTCTGGCACTTTCTTCTCTTGACTTCTCATTTACAGTCAGTGCAGCTGACCACTTTGCCTTCTTGAGCACTTAGTTTTGATGACATGATTTTACTTTTATTTTCCTAGTGGTCTTATTCAGAGTCAGCTTCACATTTTTTATATTTTTCTTAACATCAACTATGAAGACCCTTAAGTCTTTGCTCTAGCCTTTGAATGTTCCTGACATAACATCATTTACCTTTCAGTGTCCCTGCAATGTCACGTAATGTGGTTAAGAAAACTGATAAACTTGAAAAAGTGTTTATTTTTCCCATTGTCTGTCTTCTAGACTTGTTCGTTTTTAACGATTGTACATCCTGTTGAAGAGATCAGCACATATATAGGAGTTTAAAGAAAGAAAAAAATAATAAAATCTGAATTTCTTGACTCTGTTACCTGTGAATTTCCTCATGAAATCCATAAGATTTTTGTCACCCCCATTCCCATCTATGCCCTCATTTCTAATCTTTGCTGCATTCCTATGTCTTCTACTTCCATTGATGCTAAATGTGCCATGAGCTTTAGCATGACTATGGCAATATTGTGAGCTTTTCCTTTGTTTGGCTCCCTACCATTGGTTAACTAACAGGCAACCCATGTAGCTCTTAATCTGTGCTCTGTACTCCTTCAAATACTTTTAAGCATATGGACTCCTTTAAAGGAAAATGAAGTAAGTGCTACAAGAACTCATGAAGAAGCTGACATGTGCATTCATGCAGAGAGTAATTGTTTCACGTCTGCTTAAGGCAGGCAGTGTGATCTTCTTGAATTGCAAAGCAGAGCACTGGCCTGTTTGAAAGTTCCAGAACAGTGTTGTGGCTTACTCTGAAATCCTTGCTTCACAAAGCCCTACATCGTCCTGCTTTCACTTATGAATCATCTTCTTCTTGTCCATTTTGCTTAAGTCACATAGAATGCCATACTTTTCCAGTCTCTAAATCCCTCTGCACCTGTCATTCACTGCTTGGAGTCTCTGTCTTTGCCCAGTCTCCCTCAATGGTGTTATTTATCATGAGAACTCAGTTTTAGTTTCATATAAAATAAAGTTTCACTTCTCCTGTCTTTTTTTCATTCATTATTTGTACATAAACTCTCAAAGGGAAATTATTTTTGTTCTATTCCCATACAGATATGTGGAACAAATTTAACCCATTTATACATTTTAGTCCTGCATCACTCTCGCCCAGTGTCATTGAGACCTTCTACTCCCAGCTAATTCTCTGGTTAGGGACAGTTTCTATTTTGTCCCATTACTCTTACAGCCAGATAAATGAGAAGGAATTAGGATTCATGCTGACAGGTTTTGATTCAGAGTCATGTTTAAAATCATCCATTAAGACCATAGCACTGTGGGATTGTTGTGTTCTGGTCCCTGCTATTATCAGATTTTTTTCATGGTTTCTCCTTTCTTCGAAAGTTTGTCGTGCTGAGCATACGTTCTCTTGTTCTACTACTGATTATTTTATTGTGTATTTCCATAGTCTCTTTGGTCACATTCTTTCTTTTTCTTAGAATCATGCTGGATACACATCCTATGCTCCCATTTGAACACAGCATACAACATTTGTAGTTATTTCTTTTTGGATAAAAAATTTACTCCTAAATTTTAATCTCCCACATAGCAAACTTTTCCTACTCTTGTTGATATTCTAGCTAACATTTAACGTCCCATTTGTCCTATCTTAATAATACAAATTTGGCCTCATTGTTTTTCAGAGTCGCTGCTGAAACCAGCTTCCATTCTTTGAACCGTAACACTTTTCAGTACAAGAAAAGAAAAAAAAAACTGAGACAGGAATCCTTACAGCCTCTCCTCCTGTAGCTTCCTTGGAAGGCAGATCTGGATCATGACCAGCACAATCAACCTGTTCTGCCCAAGCACCTCCATGACCTCCGTTAGATACGCACGTCACATAGGTGATCACCTCTTCCTCAATGTTTTTAACCTCTTATTTTCCACCAGAAACATCCCCTTCTCCTTTCTAATCTGCTCCCCAATTTAGGAGATATAAATTTCATACTATTGTGGCATTATATCGTCTGTCCCTGCTGCTACATCCTGTATGTCTCTACAAATCGAACATTTAAAAATATCATTCCAATACATATTTAATAAATGAAGAGTGGATAAATTAATGTGAAATTCTGTGAGAATTAATCAAAGACCGTCTTGTATGTCTTTGCCTTAGGTTAAAATCTGCAGAAGAAAGGCTTGTTCAACAATTTCTGTATCAGTGATTCAAAAATAGACACTTGGAAGTCAATAATCATAATATATATGATCTCAATGTCTACTTTTTAAATAATGTCTACTCAAATATGAAACTGTCTCTGTGGCATTTCTACGTGAAAGTACAAGACCGTTCAAATTTTCTAAGTTTATAACAGATCTCTTCATTCCATGTCTTTCCTTCCGCTCCTAGTAGTTAACAATAAAACAAATGAATGTGTCTCACTTCCTTCCTTTTCTCTTTGAGTAAGTGACATTGACACTAACTGTTAAGTCCGGTAAGTCCCTTGGAATCCCTCTTCTCTCTCATCCAAATGAAGTAGTGCCATTAAGTCACTCTGTAAAAATGGAAGCAGATAGGTCTTTCAATTTCCGTAGTTTCTAAATGACAACTTACCTCCTAGTGTAAGACATTCTTCAATTCTTTCCTGCGAGGTTTATATAGATGAGCTTTCCTGAGTGAACACTTCTTATCCCATGGTCTTTTCCTAGACAATCACAGGATCTCTTAATTTTGTGCCCTATATAAAACAGATATCCTTGCAAAATAGTGTCTAAAATCTCAGTGTGTTAGAGGAAACAGTGTCTTGTCTGTAAGTGTCATCTCCAAACTTCTCATTCTGAGCACATTAGACAATTGGCTTTGTCACTGCCCCTGAGCAGCATATCATCCTTAATTCCATCTTGTACTTTGCATGTGCAACTTTTTCAAGCTGGTGAGCGGCCAGGCTCCAGTGGAGAGTTCCAAACCCATATTCACACAGATGGTTCTAATTAAAAACATTGGGTATCAAGACAAAACAAAAGCTCTTCAATATTGAAAAAAGAACTTGTATGGAAGAAAGGAAAGGACATGGACAGGAACTAGAGGTTCATAAGAAAGGGTGTGTGGCAATAATCAGAATATACTGTACTTATGTATAAAATAATCAACGAAGGAATATAGTGAAGTTTAAAAATTAAAAAAATAATAATAAAGCAAAGCACCCTTAAGTTCTGGGACATCTGTTGCTGTAATTTTCTCAGGACTTTGTTTTTGTTTATTTACTCAAAAAGTTTTTCATTCTATTGCTCAGGCTGACCTCACACTATGTAGCCGAGGCTGACTCTGAGCATGTAGTGATTCTCAGTCTCCTAAATGCTGTGATTACAGCTCATTAACACATCCAGCTTTCTAAAGTTTCTAAAGTATTACACATTTATTTATGTGCTATGTATCATATAAAGTTGGCATGGCTATTCATCTAAGGATTGTATTACCCATCCAGGGTAATTTACATATACATCTGCTTTCCATTAAAAAATTTCAAAGGAACAGTCAAGCCTATATACAATGCTGATACTATCACAGTTATAACAATTTTCCCCCCATTTGCTGTTTATATAACTTCTTGGAGAGAACAGTTTTCATTAATTGAGATAGCTGCTCTTCCTGCTTCAAATCATGTTTTTCTTATGTGAAGAGTGGCTTTCCTAATTTATCTCACGCTCCATTCTATTTGAATTATCCCTGCTTCAGGGAGCTCTTAGTCCCCTTCATTATTTGGGCTTTGTCCAAGGACTCTGTACTCAAGTGGGGTGGTGGGGACACATGCCTTATACTTAGACTGAAAGTTGTATCAGTCACCATGCTTAGGAAGTTGGTAAACCAATCCAATTATATACTGTATTTACTATCCACATATATTTATGGAATTGTCTTGAAATTTGTAAGTCAAGTTTGACCAAAAATGTACAGCCTTCTTTGAAATTAAGAAAGGGAGGGGGCACTAGGGAGGAGCTTGAAGGAAAGTAGCAATGAATGGATATGATCAAGATACATTATAAATATGTATGAAAATTTCCAAGAATAAATAAAATTATTACATTACATTAGAAAATTTTTACATTACTTTAGAATGTAATTTTTATTACATTCTATTTTTATTTAAAATGGAAGCTCTGTTTGGTCCTAAAAAAGGTAGATAGTGAAAGTCCTTGTGCTTTCACTTTTGTACAGCTGGATGGGCATATCAGGACAGCAAGCCACAGTATGCTCAGTACCGGGAAGAGGATGTCCCAATTTAAATTATAGTCCCAGCAGTTGAACTATAGTTTAGGATAAACTTTTAAAACATCTGTATTTTACTTTTCTTGTAAAGAGGGCTAATAATATTACCTCTTATGGCTGCTTTGAGGAAGTCGAATTAGGCTACATGGGCATTTGAAGAGTATTTCTGACAAATGGGATTGCATAATGCTAGCTATTACTATTTTGTTTTTGCTGGAGGGAAATTTGGATGTTGTGGCTTGTTTCAAGACAAATGACTTCATTCTGGAATTTTACGGAACTGCTGCTCTGCTTGGTAATGATGTTCAGAATTTGTCATTGGGGTCAATTGTTAAACATATTGAAGAAAAAAGCTTTGAATTCAGGGAGTGTAGGTGTCTTTGAACCTCCATCTTATGGACTGTTTGGTTTCACTTTCAGTTTTCTAATTCCATCGCATCTATGCACAGACTAAGGCTTTACAGTTCAAAACTATGTTCTAATCTGAAAGAAAGCAAAGATCTAATAGTTCAAAGTTCTAACTATCCTGATTCTCTTTAGGCTGAAGAAACATCACCTCAACTGGACCAAAGAAGTTCATTGTCCAGCTATTAAAAGGCAGTAGAGAGACTTATCAAAATCTGAACTCCAAATGGACAAAAGTCCCTCATCCATAAACTTAGAGACAGAGAATATATGTCCATGTCAGAGATTGGTGCACTGAAAAAAGCAAGAGCAAGACATCAAGCAAGCCAGAGAAGATTGTATGAGATTACAGGATGCATTAAAATCTGGAAAAAAATAAAACACGAAAGCAAAATATCAGCTTCCAGAGTAACAGATAGAGGCAAACAAGGTTCAAATTCAAAACTCTACTGGCTAATCTTGGTTGCCAACTTGACACACTAGTGAAGAGGGAAACTCATCTAAGGAACTTGCTAGTTTGGCCTGACAGACATTCCCTGGGTTGTTAATAGAGAAGGGGAACTTAGCCCAGACATTCGTTGACTGCTAATTAAGAAGTCTCACCTAGCCTTCTAGGAGCAGTGGCATCCCAGGACAGGCTGGCTTAAGTCGTTTGAGAAAGGTAGATGAGCATTCTAGAGTAAGCAAGCTATCACATAGTATTCTTCTGTGGTCTCTGCTTCAGTTCCTGCCTTCAGGTTCCTACCCTGAGTTCCTGTACTGCCTTCTTTCAGTTATGGATGATGATCTGGATGGATAATCCAAACGAATCCTTCCTTTTCTGTGCTGGCTGGTTTTCTGTCAAATTGACACAAAACCGAGAGTTGTCTCAGAAGGTGAACCTCAACTCTCAAAATAGCTCATTAAGATTGGTCTGTAAACATGTCTGTTAATATTCTCTTTATTAAAGAGTGATTCCCAGCTCACTGTGAATGGTGCCACTCCCAGGCCAGTGGGGCTGACGTATGTAAGAAAGTAAGTGAAGGCAATCTCGCAATCTCATAGCAAGCAGCTTTCTTCCATGCCCACTGCTACAGTTCCTGCTTTGTTTTCCTACCCTGGTGTTAGAGGATAGAATAAATTCTCTTCTCTCCAAGTTGCCTTTGGCCAAGTGTTTTATCACAGAAATAGAAACTACAACAAAGCCATTGCTCAAGTTGGATTTGGTCAGTGTTTTGAAACACAAAGAGAGAAACAAATCACTTTAAAGGGAATTCTAGAGTGAGGTAAAAGGAAAGTCCATTGACATACTGCTTAACAAACATTAAAGTATATGTGTACATACGTCTAAATATATATATACATCTAATAATTTACTATATATGTATCAAAATTTCAATATATTACTCTATTATCTATACCTGCATTTGTATATGAATTTGCTTATATAATCATATTATATAACATAACTTATATGTTGCTTGATTAGGCTAACATATCCTTTAATGTTTCTATATACATATATATATATATATATGTGTGTGTATACACACACATATATATATATGTACTTGTCTCTGTAATATGCATATATAGAAGATAATGAGGAAGGATACATTGATATTAGACAAGTATTCTAGGACAAGTGTGTAAAATTTACTAGAATTATGGATATCTCAAAAGGATAAATTATCAATAATATACATATGAAATATAAAAGAGTTGTATGAAGAAAAATTTAAGAATATTAAAATGATAAAGATATTTTAACTTACATATTGTAAGAGTCCACTTAAAAGATTCCTGACAAATTAGAAACATAAATGACACTTTGAATTAGGGATATGAATGGTACCTTATTATTGAACTTTATGATTATACTGTGGAGTACAATTACCAAGCACAATGACACAATCACAAAGTGAATAGGACTATCAAGTTGTAAAATAAATTTGAATAGCAATTACAAGAGCAAAAACTCCTAATGTGTCTATTCTCTTCATACAACAGAACTGAATTAACAACAAAAAAAGATACAAATAAAAATATTCCCCAATTCAAAAGATAAAAAGTGTTTGTTTAAATAATATGCTGCTCAAAGAAGAATGCAAAAGAGAATAAGGAAGTATTTCTAACTGACTTGAACTGCAATGCTAGCAAAGCCAACATGTGTGGGATGCAACCAATAATGGCCTTAGAGCTTTTATAAGGGAAAATAAATCACAGCCTCCTTAGAGTGAAGGAAAAAATTAAACAAAACGTTGGTGGAATTAAGAAAAGGACTACTTCTCTCTGAAATTTAAAAAAGGCAAAGCTAATATACAAATACTTAAGTAGAAAGGACTGGTTCACATTGCCAAAATGGTTTCAGAAATAATTGAGATAATAACTTCTGATATAATTTACTTTAGAATTTTAAGTACATCAAAGGTTTAAACTTAAAAGAGACACCGTGCATGGATGTGGTCACAGAAAAATTGGAGAGTCTGCAATAAGCATGAGCTACATGGAGGGATAAAAATCCTGACTTTTTAAAAATGCAGCAAAGAAAGCAAGAATGTGAGAGTGAGAAAAGAAGAAAGGAAAAAAGGAGGGAAGGAGTGGGGAAGGGAAGGAGAGTGGAAAAGACAAAGGAAGAAAGAAAGGGAGGGAGAGAAGAAGCAAAGGAAGGAGGGGAGGAGGAGAGAGAATGGAAAAAGAATTGAAGAGGAGGGAGAGAAAAACTAAAGGAGTAATTGTAACTTTCACCTTATAATATATAAAATAAATTTTAATTTTTACATAATACAGGTTACTGAAAAGAAAATATATGTAGCATATCTCTTGGTAGAGTAATTTAATTCCTTAAGTTCATTAAGTGCTCTGTAAACTCAAAGGCCAAGGAGGCTCCTTTTAAAGAATTCATGAAATGGTCTTCAAGAAAATTAAGAATGTCTGCTCTTTAAAAGATTCCATCAAGAAAAGAAAAGGAAGTTTGCATAATGGGGAGAGAGTATTTACAAAAAACATGAAAACCAACAGCATGTTCCAAATCATACTATGTAAAGAACTCTTAAATTCAATAGGAAATAGCCCTCATTTTTAAAAAGCATTAAAGGATTCCCCATTAAAGATTTTCTATATCATTTATCATTGCAGGAATACAATTAAAATATTAGAACAGTACCACTAAGTATTTATGTAACTACAGAGCACTAACAACACAGAGTGGTGGTGGTGAGGATGAGAAGGAACCAGAAGTCTTCATTAATACCAGAGAAGTAAAATGGCTCAGCCATTTACGGAAACAGTCTATAATTTCTTAAGAAACACAGTTTTATGGTATTATCTAACAATTGAACTTCTTGATATTTACCAACAGGAGTTGAACACATGTGAAGTGGAAGCTAACCAAGATGTTTAAATGTATTCCGTGACAGAAAGGGAAGCCTAAAATAAAACCTTGGATGAATCCTAGCTACTAGTAGATTTTTTTCCATGTGCAACACGGCAATAAAATTAAGTAAGTAGTTAAGACTTTTTTAAAAAAAATAAATTCTCGTGTCACTGATAGTGGACTCATTACAAAGGTTTATTTTATCCTATACAGAATGGTTCTTTCTTAATACATCCCTTCTTCATTAGCTGAGTTTCTGTTGCATACTTCTAAAAACCTAAATAGGGGGACATATGGAAGAATGAAGTCAACTTTGTTTGATAAGTGTTTATATTGAGGTTTAATCCATTGATCATTTTATTTCATTCACTTTCTGTTATCTTTGGAATTATTTTTGGAGAGAGACTTGGTGTAGTCCTAATCCTGGGATTTCTTTGGAACTGCATATATTCCCTTAGTTGTAAGAATACAATGCTAAGATTGGGAGGAAGCTTCTTCTGTGTTACAAGTTAACAGCAATGAACCATCTAATCGCCAGGTAAGTACACTGAATTTGACCAGTTTAAATTATTGGTTTTTGAACTGTAGCATAAAGGGCTTTAATATTCCACATTGTTTAGTTGTTGCAGTCAAGAGTTCACTGGACATGTGACTAGAAAAGAGATACAGAGCTAGTTTTCAGTCTGGGTTTCATAGTGGCTAGAAATATTATTATGAGCCATTTTAACACATTACAGAATGTATAAGAATATAACATACAGAGGTATGCGGAGATCCAGTCATAGAAATGACACTTGTTGCGGATGCAGCAGCTACAGAGGGACTGAGGGATGACCTTCAGGATGAACATTTTTGCTCATAAAGAAGACTGTGTGCAGGAGCTGACTATAGTTGAAAAATACAAGGCAGTGGAAGAAAAATCGTGTTCAAGGAGAATTAGTATAACTATTGAAAAAGAAAGAAGACCCTTAGCAATTGATTCCTCTTCTTCCAGTTCATGTCTAGGGGACAAAGAGTGGTACTATCTCTTTCTGTCTAATTCCCACCTCTAATTATCTTCACTGCTTCCAAGCACTGTGGTTTTGCCCCTTCAGGTTCCTGGACATTCTGTTCAAGAAGTATCAAAGCATTCAAAATGAAAAATAAGACTCTGTCCAGATACTCAGCTTTCCTTCAGCTACACAGTGTTGGAAGACTCATATAGTTTGTTTTTAAAAATATCATTGCCGTTTCTATATAAAGACTATTGAATATATATTTTTGATGGCAATGAAACTTACACAAAAGATCTCTAAGTTAAGAAATGTTCCGAAAGTGAGTGTATTGGGTAATATAATGAAATTTTTTGGGTTTTTAAATCTCAGAGAGACATTAGACATGGGAAGAAAAATAAAAAGGGAAAAGAATACAAGCTGAGCAGTAAGAGATACTATGGCAGATTAGGCAGCACTCTTTCCTATTTTTGAGCTTTGTGCATGTTATTCAACAAACCAGCACTTCACTTCTCAGAATACATCTCACACATCAGTTCATAGACGAGTCTGTTGAGTGAAACAGTTTGACGTGCCTTAAAGGATTCCACTATTTTATAACTTTTTTGTCTTTTCATATCATGTTCAGATGACAGCCTACTAATGATGCAAATTTGACGAAGTAAGAACATATGCCATATGGAGTAATTGACAATGTTTGCAATATTGATGAGGAACTTCAATTAAATCAGTGTAGTGTGTTTACTAATTCCCTGAAGGCCACCAATAGCCAAAGGAGAATTAAGACCTTTAACAACCTATGAACAGTTAATAAGTCATACTTCTGTATTTTTCTTTTTTATTTAAAGTGCAATATTAGCAGAAATTTTCATTACAATTTGAGGTAGTTTGTTTTCTTTAATTTAAATAAAATCCCTATCTACAAAATTGCATATTTTATAAAATTTTTCTATGCTTGCAGAGAACAAATATTTCATATATCATCTTTTCTATTAATGGCATAGAAAACTATTTTCACATTCTCTTCTTAAGCTTATATAGAACACATACTAATCTGTATATATTCAAAATGGAAATACCTCCTCTAGCATTTTGAAAATTCTGATTCACTACAACATTCTTATTCTTTCATATTCAAAGCTTTTGACTGCACTGTTGCAGGACTGTGGTACATTCTAAATTCTGATATCATTAACCCTTGATCTCACATGCAGTCTCCAAAATTTAAGTTGGAATCTTAGGCCATAAAGAAAAATTGTAATGCAAAGAGTTGCTCATCAAATTCAAAGCAACACAAGTTCTTAGAAGCATTCTTTATTTTCAATTGCAGTGTTTAAAAACAGCGCTTTCCCCAAAGCTAGTAGTTAGAATTTCATCATAAAATACTCCCATAAAAAACTATTTAATTTTTCTACTACAGGGAGGGAGGGTTTGATCTCTTATTAAACATTTTATGGAAAAGTCTGAAAGTGCTTTCAATTATTTATTGAATTGAAATCCAGGCCCTGGAAATTACTGGCATCCACACACACATAATATTATCAGCCCATTGAGGACCATTAGGTTGTAAAGCGGTACTGTAACAACATCCCTAGTACAGCTGCTGGAGCTCATGCAACTTTTACTGCAGTTATAAAGTCATTTATTACATTTCCTTTATGATGCTAATGCATTGTGGTCTGTTACTTTATTGATTCCACTGTGATAAAGACCGAAATGTATGATATTGCGTGTGTGCTGCAGGGAGTGTATCTGCACACAGAGACAGACCTCACAGCAGCCTGTTGCATTAAAAGTCACTTAAACTTAAAAGGTCCATAAAAATATTAATAAAGGCTATCAAAAGATATTTTTGTAGTGCATTTATTCATGGCTTCATTGTTCCCCTTAGAATTAGTTTTCAGTTATTCTTTATTAAAACATACAAAAGATAATAGGAGTGCCTAGGTTTGTTTTGTTTCTTAATTACAATCATATTGTGTGGGAACAAAATATGCAACTCGCTGAGAGTAAAGGTAACTATAGTATTTCCAAATAATCCAATAAAAAGGAGCAGTCTTTACAAAATAATGCCCACAGACACAAAGGAAACCCGTAATTGATAATTACAATCTTGTTCAAATCGTCCAATCTTAACTCTCTCCATGATACAATTGTACACAAAAGAATACCATTTTCTGGAGACGAAAAATCAATTACACCAATCAACTGCTTCTCCTGTGAAGGCTTATTTGAGGTTGACGCCTACAACACTAAAACACCACAGGGAAATTCATCCCCAACTGAGGTTACTTGGGTGTCTTCTTCTTGCAATCTAAATCAGAGCTGAAGTTGCTTGCTGATTTTTTTTGTTTTCTCTGTGCTTCCTATCTTTTACAAGAGGAAGGGGTAAAGGATTGAAGTGACAACATGCTCTAGGAATAAACCAAAGTCATGAAAAACAGTTTTCCTTGGCATTGGTTCTTAAGTGGGATGCTCAGTTCATGAATTTTATGGTGTTTAATTTTCTCGAGAAAAGAGTAAAAATCAATGTGTAGGTAATATTTAAGAAAAAGCTTTTCCTCGTGTGATATGAAGGATATAACTGTTAGAAATTATCCTGAAGAAGAGCCCCTCCGCTGACACAATATAACTTCAATTAGGCCAGATTAGACCAAATCAAAAATGCCCACGTTTAATGAATTCAACACTTTCTGATGGCCGGGAGCATGGGAGAACAGAGAGGGAGAACACACACAAAACACATAACCATGTGGAGCCTAAATAGCCTGTGGGAGTCGTTCTGACCTCCCCAGGGAAGGGTCAGCACTTGGCATGCTGGGAGTTGGGGTCTGGACCAAGGCAACTCCCAGTCCAAGAGATAGAGTGTTGTTTCCATTTCAATATTAAAATAGCAAAGATAATTCTGGGTTCAAATGTATCTTTCTTCATTAAATGTATTCACATCTATTATGAACAAATTTTGTTACAATGTCACACTGATGAGTGAGTAAATTTTAATAATGAACTTTGCCAGGAATCTACTACAAAATAACCTACAATATAACACAAATTTAGGGGTGAATGCACACTTAGAAAGTTTATCTTCTCTCATTTCTCTGAAAACTAGAAGGTTTTGCTTTAGTGAATGTTGCTTTCAATCTAACAGCGTACTGCATACATCATTTTGTCTCAATCTGTTTTCAGGCTAGGCAACCACCATTCATCTTTGGTTTTATGTATCTGATGATTTCAGATGCCTATATAAAAAGGCATACATTATTTGTGTTTCTGTGGTTATTAACAGTATGATATACTCAAAGTTCAGCTATGTTGTCAAATATTTCAGAATTTTCCTCTTCTCTAAGGCAAAAGTCTTAACAGTGAATCTGATAGCAATGTTACCAACTGGTCAGGCAAGAAGTGTTCAATGGTAGACATAAGTATGTCACAGGAATAATAACTTTCTAATTGTATTTGAGGCCCAGTCTTTAGAAGGAAATTCACAACTCCAAATCCCCCTCATCACTTTTTCTTCTTTAATTAACATTGATATGTGTATATGCATATGTATGTGATGTGTGTGTGTGTGTCGCTACTAAGACTATTTAGTGTTGTACTTATATACAGGTATATTTGGCTAAATCCTTGGGATTGAAGATTTAGTAAGTTATAAAGGAGTTGTTCCTGAAAAATACTGATTCTCTAGAGAAGCTTCATTTTTGCAATAGGCCATAATAAGTGTAAAGACTGGGAAATGGTCAACTTGCTAAAAATAAATGATTGTTGAAAGCTCAGTCATAAACAGGGCATCTATGTCACACATGCCAAGCTTTGGGAATTTTATGGATTAAGGAGCAGGAAGAGTGAAAGAGCCAGAAGAAAGGAGGGAATTAATATGTAAGTATGACATCCAGGCATAATATCATCATTGTACTCTTGAATTTAGAACAGCAATGATTAACAACTCAACACTGACTCAAGATGATGCCTGTCAAGACCCTGTTTTGAATGAAGAATAGGCTTATGTAATCAGCAAAACTAATGCCAGGTGGGTAACTCTACCATTTCCAACTCCTGTTTCCAAAGCTTAACAAAAAAGCTGGAACTTTCTTGTACCTTGTACAACTTCTGTGTGCTGACTCTGGAAAAAAAATTGTTCCTCAAATATTTCAACCCAGTGATACTGGTCTCTGATGAATTAATCATAGCTGATTCTTCAGCCTTAACTGACTAACACCTATTGTACAACCTAAAATAGGTGTTTTATTGCATGGATTCTTTTATTAAAATTTTGTGTAGATGTGTATGTGGAAGGGAAGGGCTCTTTGTGCATGAGAATGGTAGTTACCAGAGAATCCAGAATGGGTCATTGGATTCTGTAGAGCTGGAGTTAAGGAACAGTTGTGAATCACCCTGATGAGGATGTTGGAAACTGAACTTGGGTCTTCGGATAAAGCAGTATAGTGTACAAATTACTAAGCCATCACTTCAGCTGATGCTTACATAGATTCTTCATTCCAAATATCGTACAAATTGCCCTGGCACAGTCTGCTTTCATCTTAAATTGGCCAATATAGGTCACAATTGTCTGGATTTCTCTCAGCACTCATATTTTACAGGCTCCCACAGCATGATGTTAAGACCTCAGTATTAAGTGCTCTTTAGTGACCAAAATTCCAAATTCTTTCACAATGTTCCCTAAAACAAAATGGTGAGTTTTACTGTAGTGTCAATTCCAGTTCTCATTGTACCAGTTTCTATTTTAAGGTCATTCTATTGTTGTGATGGCCGAATTGATGTCATCTGACACATTATAGCCCATACTTCCAAGGCAAGAATTCAAGCAACAACTGAAGCAGAAACCATTAAGAAACTTGATTATGTGTCTGCTCTCTTGCTTGGTCACTTTCTTTCTTGTATACCCTTGGGACATTTGTCTGTGAATAGTACCATCCATATATATGAATAGTTCCTCTGACTCTTAAATCTTTTATCCTTTTCTTCACCAGGACTCCTGAAGCCCAGCCCAGTGCTTGGCTCTTGATCTCTGTATCTGCCTCTGTCAGTTATTGGATAAAGGCTCTCTGATGACAATTAGGAAAGTCATCAATATAATTACAGTAAACGACCAGTTCAAGCATCCTCTCCACTATTGCAAAGTCTTAGCTGGGTCATCTTTGTAGGTTCCTGGGGATTTCCCTGGCACCAGATTTCTCCCTAACCCTAAAGATGGCTCCTTTATCAAGACATTTCTTTCTTTATTCTTCCCCTGTGTCCTGCTTCCAACCCTTGTTAGGTGTCAGATGAAGACAGATGCTTAAAATAAATCCCACATTAGCTCAGAATTGAGAATAAGAGAGGGTTATTTATTTAGGGGTAGACTCACAAATCAATATCCTCTGCTGAAACAGAGAACATCACTGAATCCCACAGCCAGAAAATAGGCCAGATGCATCTGATCTCCAAAATATACAAAGAACTCAAGAAATCAGTCATCAAAAGAACAAATAATTCAGTAGGAAAATACAGACCTAAACAGAAAACTGTCAACAGTGGAGTCTAAAATGGCTGAAAGACACTTAAATAAATGTTCAACATCTTTAGTCATCAGAGAACTGCAAATCAAAACAACCCTGAGGTTACAACTTACACCTGTAAGCATGGTCAAGATCAAAAACACTGATGACAACTTATGCTAGAGAGGTTGTAGGGTAAAGGAAACACCTCTGCATTGCAGATGGGAATGCAAGCTGGTACAGCCCCTTTGGATGTCAGTGTGGCATTTCTCAGAAAATTAGGAAACAACCTTCCTCGGGACACAGTAATACCACTTTTGAGTATATATCCAAAGTATTCTCAATCATGCCACAAGGACATGTGCTCAACTATGTTCATAGCAGCCTTGAATGGATAAGGAAAATGTAGTACATTTACACAGTGGAGTAGTACACAGCAGGAAAAATTAATGACATCTTGAATTTTGCAGGAACATGGATGAAGCAAGAAAACATCATTTTGAGTGAGGTAACCCAGACACAGAAAGACAATTAACACATTTACTCACTCATAAATGGTTTTTAAACTTAAAGCAAAGAAAAGCAGCCCACACACCACAATTCCAGAGAACCTAGACAACAATGAGAATCCTAAGAGAGACATACATATGTCTAGTCTACATGGGAAGTAGAAAATGACAAATCCTCCTGAGTAAATTGGGAGCATGGGGACCTTGGGAGAGGGTTGAAGGGGAGGGGAGAGGCAAGGAAGGGAGCAGAGAAAATGTAGAGACTGATAAAAATCAATTTCAAAAAAGAGGCTGGACTTACACTTTACATCAGCATAAATAGTATAAGTGGTAATGCTCAAGTGGGTGGGTAATTTAAAGGCTACTGGCTATAGGAATTCCAACAGCAATCTCCCATACCTAGCCCACCCATCCCACTCCCTCAAATTTCCATCCTCCCCCATAGCCAAAATCCCTGCACTGAGTTCCCAGGGGAATCTCTTCTATTTCCTCTTCTTAAGAAAGTCTATGCATCCCTCTTTGGGCCATTCTTGTTACCTAACCTCTCTGGGACTGTGAACTGCTGGTTGGTTATCCTATACCTTATCCCTAAGATTCCAATATGAGTGTGTACACACAATGCGTGTCTTTCTGGGTCTGGTTTACCTCATGCAGAATGAGTTTTTCTAGTCCCATCCTGCAAATTTCATGATGATATTGTGTTATTGTGTTGTTTTTTTTTAACCACTGAGTTACACACCATTGTATAAATGTACCGCATTTTCCTTATTCAGTCTTTGGTTGAGGGGCATATAGGCTGTTTCCGGATTCTAGTTATTATGTATAATGCTATTATGAACACAGCTGAGCAAGGATCCTTGTGGTATGAATAAGCATCCTTTGGGTATATGCCCAAGAATGGTATAGCAGGGTCTTCAAGAAGGTTGATTCCCTATTTTGAGAAAATGTTATATTGATTTCCAAAGTGGCTGTACAGTTTTGCACTCCCACCAGCAGTGAAAAAGTGTTCCACTTACTGTACATCCTCTCCAACACATGTTGTCATTGTGTTTTTTTTATCTTAGCCTTTCTGACAAATGTAAAAAAGTATCTCAGTGACATTTCGATTTGCATTTCCTGATGACTAAAGATATTGACGAATTCTTTAAGTATATTTTGGCCATTGGAGATTTTTCTCTGAGAATTCTCTATTTAGATCTGTACTCCACTTTTAATTGGATTATTTTGCATTTTAATATTTAGCTTCTTGTGGTCTTTATATATTTTAGAGATTCCCTTCTCTATCACAATTGGGGTTTGTGAAGATATTTTTCCATTCTATATGCTCCCACAGCTGATAAACACCTTCAGTAATGTGGCTGGATACAAGATTAACTTTAAAAAGTTAGTAGTGCTCCTGTTCCCTATCAAAGTCCCAACACAATTCTTCACAGACCTAAAAAGAACAATACTCAACTTCAAATGGAAAAGCAAAAAATAAGGATAACTAAAACAATCCAGTACAATTAAGAAACTTCTAGAGGCAACACCATCCCTTACTTAAAGTTCTACTACAGAGCTTTAGTAATAAAAACAGATTGATATTGGCATAAAGACAGACATATTGACTAATGGAGTTGAATGGAAGACCTTAACATAAATCCACATGCCTATGAACACCTGATTTTTGACAAAGAAGTCATAATTATATAATGGATAAAAGAAAGAATCTCTAATAAATAGTGTTGGCATAAATGGTTGTTGGCTTGTAGAAAAATGCAAATAGATCCATATCTATTGTCCTGCACAAAATACAAGTTCAGTTGGATCAAAGACCTCAACATAAATCAAGTTACATTGAACCTGATTGGCATAAAACCACTTCCTGATTACAACACCAGAATCACAGACAATGAGATCTACAGTAAATAAATGTAAATTCCTGAAACTGAAAAGCCTCATAAAGGCAAAGGACACTGCAAAGTAATTTTATCAAGAAAAGAAGCTGTAATTTGTCAATTTTTTTAATCATTAATTGGAATAGATTCTTTGTTTCCATCTTCTATAGTATATTACGATGATTAGTTTACATACATTCAATTACCATCACATGCAGAGATAAATATAACTTGATTCTGATATAAATTAGTATGTTTCTGTAATTCAAATTTTATCTGTTCCATCCAGCATTTTACATCAAAATTCATCAGAGATACTAGTCTTTGGTTTTTTATAACTTACAGTTCATTTGCCTTAGTTAAGGTGATGTAGACATTGTACAACGTGTTCTACTGTTCTCTCCAGCTCTGTTTATAGGAAGATATCTATAAGTGGTGCTTTTGATGTTCCCCTATGCCATACTCTATTCAACTCAAGGTTGTTACCTAACTGGGGGTGTTGAGTGAATAAAGAAATGGAAGACACGCAGGACATAGAACAGCTGCAATCTGGTGGTCTAGAGTTTTGGATGAGGAATCCACAACTCCACAGAAGCTTGAGTGTTTATTATAGAGCTGAATAAGGTTATTACACACATGTAAGCAAAGAGGTAGGATTAGTGTAGAGCTAATACAAAGAGGCAGTAGGAGCAATCTTTATAAATCTATCTTCAGGCCATAAAACATTCAATGGGAGAAGGCTATAATGGAGTCTCTGTGCACGCACAGTCAACATTCACACTCGGAACCAAAGAAGGCTTTGCTATGCCTCTGAGTCTCAAATAGGAAAGACCTTGCCACTGCATGGGTCTGAGGTATTGGCTTTTAACATAGCTGTACCTTTGTCAAACAAGGCACATTCACTCATATATTATATGTGACTGTTACTTTTACCTGCATGCTATGGTTCCTTGCTGGTATGTCTAACCTGTGGCTGCTACCGCTGCTGTCATCCTTTGCTGAATTCTAAAGGCTACCTTTCTTTGGGAGGAGTTTTCTTCAATGCCTTTGACATACAGTGATTTGCTCGGTTTCTTGATTCATGTTGGGTTAACTAATTATAGGTTAAAACATATTTTAGAATCGGAACTGTGGCACTTCTACCATCATTCTTCTGGTAGATCTGATTTATTTATGTCTTTGTAATTCTCAGTGAGCTTTTGAATCATCCTTTTTGTTGGTACTTAAAATTCTATTGGGAATTTGGTCAAGATTACAAAATATATACCGATTACTTTGATTGAAATGAATATTTTAAAAATATCTTCAAATCCATTCATATGGAATCCTGTGTCTCAGTGTACACTGTCATTTTATTTCATCAAGCTTGTCCATACAATGTCTTCTTTCATTTTTTATTACTATTAACTTTATTACAGTAATAAGGAGCAAAAATTAAATTCCTCTATTATAAATATAATTTACATACAATAAACATAAAAATAAAACAAAAAATGTATTTCATGTTATATCTGTTATTTTAACTATTTCAGATACAAATCTGCCAACCAGTGAGAACAAGATGCAGGTCCTCAGATTTACTAGGCAATTCCTTTATCATTTAGCTCTTCTTCCAACCAGATAAGTGTTCTAACAGTTGTGGGATATTCCATGTCACTCTAATTTGTTTAATGAAGAAGCTGACTGGCCTTTAGTTGGACAGGTAGAGGCTAGGTTGGACTTGAAGACAAAAAAAAGAGCATGAAAGTAGAGGAGGAGGAGTCTGAGGATCACGAGGAGAAGATGCAGAGAGAAGGAGATGAACTTGCTGTACTGAGAAAGGTACTGGGTCACATGGCAGAGTGTAGATAGGAAATATGACTTAATTTAAAATGTAAGAGTTATCTATTAGGAAGCCTAAGCTATTGACTGAACATATATCATTAATACTAGATCTCATTGTGGTTATTTGGGAACTGGTTGGCAGGACAGAAGAATCCACCCATGAACAGAAGATATAGAAGAATTTATAGTTTAATATTTAAAGTGCTGCCACTAATCAGGACTCTTGAAGGGAATTGAAGCACTTGATTGAATATATGTTGTAAAAAGTATTAATTAGATTGGTCTTAGACAATTCAAGAACAGACACTGTGTATGCACTGGACAGCTGTGAACCTGAGTCCACAAGGCTGGAGGCCTCTGCAATCTCAACCTTACAATGAAGACTTAGAAGATTTCTAAAGAGGCATGAGTCTTCATCTACATTTAAAAGCCAAAGACGCTTTCCTTCTTCCATTGTATACCTTTAGCTACCTTGTCAAAAATTAGGTGTTCATAGGTTTGAGGGTTAGTATCTGGGTCTTCTATTCGATTCCATAGGACGACTTCTCTGTTCTTATGCCAATACCAAGCTGTTTTCAATACTGTAGCTCTGTAATAGAGTTTGAAGTCAGGGATAGTAATGCCTCCAGAAGTTCCTTTATTGTATAAGATTGTTTTGGCTATCCTGGGTTTTTTGTTTTTCCATATAAACTTGATTATTGCTCTCTCAAGGTCTGTGAAGAAGTTTGATGGGATTTTGATGGGGATTGCATTGAATCTGTAGATTGCTTTTGGTAGAATTGCCATTTTTACTATGTTGATTCTCCCAATCCAAGAGCAGGGGACTAGACACTAAAACTCTAATTAACCCAATTAAAAAATGGGGTACTGATCTGAACAGAGAATTCACTACAGATGAACTTCGAATGGCCAGAAGACACTTAAGGTCATGCTCAACCTCCTTAGCGATCAGGGAAATGCAAATCAAAACCACTTTGAGATACCATCTTACACCTGTCAGAATAGCTAAAGTTAAAAACACCAATGATAGCCTATGCTGGAGAGGATGTGGAATGAGGGGAACACTCATCCATTGTTGGTGGGAATGCAAACTTGTGCAGCCACTTTGGAAATCAGTGTGGCGGTTTCTCAGGAAACTGGGAGTCAACCTCCCTCAGGACCCAGCAATTCCTCTCTTGGGAATATACCCTAGAGATGCCCAAACATACTACAAAAGCGTTTGTTCAACTATGTTCATAGCAGCACTATTTGTAATAGCCAGAACCTGGAAACAGCCTAGGTGCCCCTCAATAGAAGAATGGTTAAAAAAGGTGCGGAACATATACACATTAGAGTTTTACTCAGCGGTAAAAAATAATGACATCTTGAATTTTGCATGCAAATGGATGGACATAGAAAACGCTTTACTGAGTGAGGTAAGCCAGACCCAAAAAGAGGAACACGGTATGTATTCACTCATAAGTGGATTCTAACCATAATTAAAGGTCTTTGAGCCTATTATTCGTGATCCTAGAGAAGCTAAATAAGAAGACGAACCTGATGAAGATTATTTAGCTATCCGCCAGGAGGTAGGAAATAGTCAAGAGTCCCAGGTAACCTTGGGTGCATGGGGGGGGGGGGTGGGAGGGTTGTTGGAAGGGGAGAGAGTTAGAGAGAAGGGAGTAGGGGAGGAATGGAGAAAGCTCGGTTGACCGGGATGGGGGGAAGGGAGGAAGGATGAATGTGGGATCAGGGAAGAATATATTTCAACTAAGGGAGTCATATTAGAGTTTACAGGAAACTTGATTATATATGGGATCCCAGGTCCAAGGAGAGATCCCCAGATTGTTCTCTGGACAGAGGAGGGGGTGCCTGAACCGGCCTTGGCCCGTGACTATACTGATGAATATTTTGCTTATCACCATAGATCCTTCATCTGGCGTTGGGTGACGATACAGATGGAGGCCCGCGTTGGAGCACTGAACTGAGCCCCCCCCCAAGATCCAAATGAGGAGCAGAAGGAGGAAGAAAATGACGAAGGACTGCAAGGGATACTATCACCCACTGATACAAGGGGTCGGATCTAATGAGAGTTTACCAAGGCCAGATGGACCGTGACTGAACGAGCATGTGATCCAACCAGATTCTCTGAATGTGGCCGTATTTTCTGAATGTGGCTGGCCTGCAGTCTTACTGAGAAGCCATTGACAATGACACTGGGACTGGTTTCCTCTGCATATACTGGATTTTTGGGATCCAGTCTGTTTGGATGCTCACCTTCCTGGACCTGGAGGGAGGGGGGAGGAACTTGGACTTCCCACAGGGCAGGAGACCCTGACTGCCCTTGGGGACAAAGAGGGAGGAGAAGAGGGAGGGGAGGAGTGGGAGGGCGTTGGGAGGAGGGGCGTAAATGGAAACTTTTTATAATTTAATAAAATTACTTTCAAAAAAAATAAATAAATAAAAAAATAAAAGCCAAAGAATCTTCCTTCAGACATCAGCAAAGGATGCCTGCAGCAGTAGCAGCCACAGGATAAACATACCAGCAAGGAATCTAAGCAAGAAGGTAAAAGTAGCAGCGTTTCCTTTGGACCTCCATGCATCTGGGTTACTGCTGAACAGTACCACCTATTTGTGTGAGGCTCTGGCTGCTCAGTCAAACTTCCCAGGAATTTTCCTTGCAGAAAAACCCAAATGTGTCTCCTAGTTTAATTCAGATTCACTGAAGGTGACAACCAGTACTGTCACAGCTCTTGTTTATTAGTCAATTCCATAAAACAGTAGTGATAAAATCAAAATACATAGAACCTTCATCTTGCGATGGATGGAGATAGAGACAGAGACCCACATTGGAGCACTGGGCTGAGCTCTCAAGGTCCAAATGAGGAGCAGGAGGGAGAACATGAGCAAGGAAGACAGGACCACGAGGGGTGCGTCCACCCACTGAGACAGTGGGACTGGTCTAATGGGAGCTCACCAAGGCCAGCTGGACTGGGAGTGATGGAGCATGTGATCAAAATGGACATTCTGAAAGTGCCTGTCAATGAATGCTGACTGAGAAGCCAAGGACAATGGCACTGGGTTTTTATTCTACTGAATGGACTGACTTTGTGGGAGCCTGGTTTGTTTGGACGCTCACCTTTATAGACCTGGATGAAGGGGGGAGGACCTTGGACTTCCTACGGAGCAGGGAACCCTGACTGCTTTTAGGACTAGAGAGAGAGCGGGAGGTGGGGAGGGAGAGGAAAAAGGGAGGCGGGGAGTAGGTGAAAATTTTTAATAAATAAATAAATTTTAAAAAAAGAAAAAATGTATATAACAGTCATATATATGTAGTGTCTATTCATGTATTACTTTGAAATTACATACTCCAATGCTAATGATATTATTTACTACCTTTGTGTATATAATATTGTTCCTAAGGAAAAAAATAAAAACAACTAAGAAAACTAAGAGCAGGTATCTTAATAGGATATAAAATTTATGTGTCTAAGTATATGTTTTATATAATATTTGAGCTATATTTTTTATATTGTTGGCTTCCAACCTTCCTTTTAGTTTCCAACTGTGTGGATAATTAGATTATTTTATGTCTCAACTTTGAAGGAATAAGAAGAATGAGTGCAACAGACACAATAACCACTTTGTAGCACAAAGTCACATCATAATAAATATTAAAGGCTAAGATATCATATTTGAACATTGTTTATAACATAAGAAAAATAATTTTCTCACTAATAAAAAGGCTTATTATAGTATTTGTAATACAAAAGATTCATTAATGTATTTCTATATAAGGACCAGTTTATTTAGGCTCTAAATCACTATCATGTCGCATATGAAGGGATATTATTTTTCTTTTGTCAAAGTTCTGAAAACCTAAGACCTAAACCCAAGAATATAGATCTCAGTCCATAATTTTCTGTTCTAAAACTGTTTTCCTTAGTCTTGTAGATTCATTTACTTTAATTCTGACAGTAATTAATTTCTTTCTTTCATAGTTTTTTCTATAAACTATACATGTTTATATTTTTTGTCAATTTGTTTATCGCCCTTTTGCTGTAAAGTTTAAATGAATGTACCTTATGTAGAAAGAACATTGGATTTGGTCCTAATATTCTAACTGCCTAATACATCTCTATGAAACAATATTATCTGAATTAATTGAAAGGCTGAAACAATGGTTATTCATAGTACTTAAATTTTAAAATGTGGTACATAGGACAAGTTGTAAATTATTTGATACAGTCAACTGCACTGTGATGTAAAGAATATTATCAAGCTATATATATTATACATTTACCAACACTTCAAGGGTATTACATTAGCATTCAAGAAACACTGATTTATAATTTCTGACTTCTTTGTGGATCATATAAATACAAAATTTAATGCAAAGTGTTTGAATAAAACAAGTAAATCTCCCAGAGCACATAAATGCCTGTATTTATAAATTTAAAGTCTCATTTTAGAATCATTCCATTGACAAATGAACCGGATTTGCCAAAGAACTCTAAAACCATTAAGATTATTACAGATATTACAAATGCTACTTTTATAGCCAGTGCCATACACTTAGTTTTTCTTCCATAATGTCATTTGTTATATTTTCTGTAAGACTAGATGAGTGACTGTATTTTCATGTAACCCACATTTTCATCACCAAGCAATGAGGATTGATATCTCACAGCGTGCTATACAGACTTAATCTTAACTCAGTGCAAGTCCGTTACCGAGTCTGAAGCTCCAGGAACCATCTGAGACAGAGCACATTGAGGTGAGCCAAAGCTTTAGAAGTAGCTGCGGAACACAGGCCATAGGACTAGAGAAACAGATCAGATTCAGGCTCATAATCTAAAGATTATAAGTTTTAGGGGAAATTATCTTCTAAGTGAAAATAAAAACAGGCATCGCTTCAGAAATAGTTGTAGTTTTTAACTTTATTTTTATTTTTGAGAATATAAGGAAAAGCAATTTTCCTTCAACAGGAGTACAGTAACTCGTTATCCAAATAGAAGGAGTTGCATTGTAACAGACATTTTCACTAAAAATTTAAGTTTGCCTAAATATCCTAATACAAATATTCAACTTTGCATATGAACTACTTGTGTTAATCAAAATAGGTCAGAAATGCCTGTAGGAATACAAACAGAAAGAAAAGACTGCTGTTGGGTGATCCCATTTTTAGGAGGCTGAGGAAAACTAAAGAATGGAAACATATGGCTCAATCCTAATCAAAACGTTGATGAAAGCCAGGTTTTTTTCATTGTTGATAGAAACCCCACCTGCTCCTAACTACATTAAATTTTTAAGTTGTGTTTTCATAAATGGGATCATATGTCACATTTCTCAATACGCTTCTTAGGGAAGGTATGGAGTTGCTAATAGGTTACACAAACACAGCACTGTGATGTGTTTCATTATCAAGTTCAAGTCCTGGGTACTAGCCATGCCTTCTTCATTCAAAACAGGGTGCCCTAACACTTCTTATAGGATGATAGAGTAGAATTAGGTATCCTTAGTTAACTGAAGACATAAAAGTACAATGCATTTCTACAATCATAAGTAGTATAAAACCACTGAGGATTAAACCTCTGAATGAGAGTAATTTCAGAAGCAGATGGCTCTACACAAATTTCATAGCCCTTCAATTTCTTTATTGCGAATAAAATACTTGCTAGAATTGGTAAAACAAAAGCTGATCACAGCTGTTTCAACAGTATATATTTTTAATAAGGATGTTGAAATAGACTTTAAGTGGTGTGGCACAGTTTTTAAATGTTCTCAAATGTCATTTTATGTCATTATTGAGTATAATATGCCCCAATAGTCAGGTACCAAGTATTATGTCTACAGAGATGATTTATCAAGGAAGAATGAGGCTGGGCCCTGGGATATTTGCAGAAAATTGGGATTCATTCTGAAATGAAAAGAAGCGTAAAGCACAGTGGGTATAATTGAAATTAAAATTAACTGCTGTTATCCAAGAGAAAACAAAAACTACTGTTTTATAAAACTTTTGATTAGGTCACCCTTACATTATTTATAGACATTTGTAAGGATACTTAATGCTCTGTCTGATTTACAAAACAAAATCTGTGTAAGCACAGTCTGCCCGGTAGTTTTCAGTTTCTACTCTAGTAAAATATTTTAACCTTATTTTACATGGGGTCATGTTCTAGTGCTTATGTTGGAAATGCTCTTCTTCTTTGCTTGTTATAGAGGCCGTGAAATTAGAAAGTGTATCTTTTCCCTTTTGTAACTATAGCACTTGGCCCAATGCTAATTGTGATTTTATCATTAACCAATGAATAAATAATTAATGGAATAAATAATAAATGGGATATGATATTAGGTTTCTGATTCAAATATATGCATAAAGATAAACATGGGAATACTAGGGTACATTATAAATCACAGGTCAAGACTATTTTTAATGGCAACATTGAAAAATTGAAAGAAAAGAAAAAATATTTTAAATCTGATTTTGCAAAGTAAATAAATTAGATATAATCAACACTGCCGTTTTATGTGAAAACAGTTTTGTGATTTTGACACAAAAAGCACATACACACACACACACACACACACACAAAACTCACAGCAAACTGACCTTCAAAAATTACTAACATTCACACATTAAGAGAAAGTGTCAAGAGAATGAAAGGGCAACTCATGGCGCTTGAGAAAATACTTACAGACCTTATTTTCTTTTTGACAGTTTCAGACATGTATACAATGTATTTTAGACTTTCTCAAGCCTTATTATCGGTCTCATTTTGCTTTCACCTTTCCTTGAAACCTTTCTTCCTTACAAACCTTATTCTTATCTCCATGTCCTTTTGTGTATGACCCACTAAGCTTCAAGTGGTAGCCTTTATGAGAGCGAGTAGGTGGTTTTTTACTGTAGCATGGACATTTTGCCACTGGTTACTGAGAAACCAAACACATCGTGCCTCAGCCACTATTAACTGTCGATAGTTGCCATGAAAGCTGTGGACATTCATGAGCCTCTCCCTTTCCGGAAGCAAGATTTGAAGCTTCCAATCCAGTGCAGTCAGCACAGCTGCAGTGATTTCATGACATCCTCAGCCCTGTGGCACCTTGAAGACACTGCTTCCAGCTCCTCTCCCCAATTTCTGCACATAGAATTTTTCCCACCCTTCTTCTGCAATGTTCCCCAAACCTTTGGGGGCACAATTCTCAATTTAGGGCTGAGTTCTCAGAAGTTGCTAAGTGTACTTTGAATAGTCATCTTTGTTGACTACTGACCAATGCAAAAAGAAGATTTTCTAATGAATGCTGGGGAATTCACTAACCAATTGTTATCAAGGTAATGGTATAAAAGGCAATTTGATATTATCCTCATTTAGGAAACCAAAAATAGTATGTTGTCTCCTAGCACCTATGACATCTGCAACCAAAGATTCTTGGTCAGGTTTACAGTACCAGTCAGGAGTTCTCGCCTATAGATTGGCCTGGAATCCTATCAGAAAGCCACTTTGCACCAGTGAGATTATTTTTCAGGTAGAATATCACTGCACTAACAGTGTTCACAGTTGGGTAATACTGTTAATAACTTTTCTTCTCCTACATCCTGCAAATCACCCTCCAGAACTATACAAGCCACCAGAAATGAAGCTTCCATGTCAGAAGCAGTTTGAGATTTTTATGTCATGTGACTAAAGTGTGTGGTATTTTCAACAACAAGATCTTACCCCCCCCAAAAAAAGGCTACTGAAAGAAATATAAAACCATAGAGAAGGTACCACAGGTCTTAATTTGCTATTAAGATATTATTTCCTACTGGTATTCCTTTTACAGATTTCACATATGCCACATTATGGCTCATAGCTGGGAAGCTAGTTTTGATTCCACTCGAAAGAATAAGTTGCTTGAAAACAAAATGTAGTTGTTCAAGAAGAGAGTTTCAAGATAGGTTATTTATTTAAGTATTCAGAATCAATGATACTTGGAAAATTCCTCAAATTTGTATCATAGAAGAAATAACCAAACCAACAAAACAGGTGAGCTGGTCAAAGGAAGCAGAAATTCGAGCAAATTACACGGTTCCTTCCCCTCATGCAAATGACAGGAAGTATTGTATAAATGAAACAAAGATATCTACTACTTTACAGCTCACAAGCAGGTTTGGAAATTCATAAATGTATCTTACAACAAATTAGATGTTAAATGTCATACAATTATGAATCATACAGTCATAAATTCTACTTTATCAAAGACATATAACATCTCAAATATATAAATAAAGCATTCTTTATTGCATATAGGAGAGATTTTAGTAATTATACCCCTTAACTATATACATGAAATATAATTTGTTAAAGAATGCATTCGAAAACTGACAGAACAAACAATAGGGACAAAATAAATCCTCACTCAGTGTGCTAATTATGATATCAGAATCAGAGAGCAAAAAATGCTTATCCTGAAATTTCGAATTTTTTGATTTTCTGATTTAAAAGTTAAATGGTTCTGAGAACACAGATGATTCAAAGGGTGAATGTGTGCCTGGCATTCACTCCTTTCATTCCTTCCTTGTAGTATACTTTCTCATCAGAACTGCCAGCCCACAAATAATGACACAAAGACTTATTATTAATTATGTGTCTAATCTTAAGCTTAGGCTTGTCTCAGGTAGCTCTTCTAACTTAATCTATTTATATTAATTTACATTCTACTATGTGGCATTGTTTCTCTCTTCCATCCTGCACCTCTGTTTTCTCTCTGTTTGACTGGCATGCCCCTTCCTCCCAGAGTTCTCTCTCTACCCGGAAGTCCAACCTGTACCTCCTTCCTAGCTATTGGCTTTCCAGCTTTTTATTACACCAATCATCACTCAGTGGAAATATCACGCAACAGTTCCTAGCTTATGATTCTTTGTTTTGGAATAGCTTCAGGATATTGGAAATGAAGTCTGACCAACAGGTGTCTTGATGCCCTCGGAGCTTATTTTGTCAGTTGCTGCTGCCACCATACTTCGTTAGACCACTGTTCTCACATCTTATCTCGTCAAATTTCTTTATTCTCTCTTTTGTGGGGTCTCTCTGTACCTTTTTTGACCTACCATGTGCTCTTCAATGGGGCCTCTGTGTAGAGTCTTTTTGGACCTACCATGTGCTTTTCAGTGGGACCTTTTTGCAGCGTCTTTATGGACCTACCATGTGCTCTTCAATGGGGCATCTGTGTTGAGTCTCTTTGAACCTACCATGTGCTCTTCAGTGGGGCATTTCTGTAGCGAGTTTTTGGACCTACCATGTGCTCCAGCCACTGCTTTTCCTCAGTTCCAGTTCCTTGTGAACTATCTCAGAGAATTCCCTGTAAACCCCAGGGTTTTCCAATGAAACCGTGCTTGTACACTTGCATGCCTTCTTCCATCGTACATGGTTTGGTTTGTAGTTATATTTTACTAGTGTGGTTATCAAGCTAATTCTGTCTCCTAGAACAGGCACTTTCAGGAGATCCTGCACCTGTCTGATAGAACTTTATATCTATGAACCTGAACTGATGGGAACTTTATAGATGTCATCTTGGGATTTCCTTTAATGTATACTTGTAAATACACTAAGGAATTGTCAATTAAAATGCTCTTGTTCCCTTACAATTTTTGAATGTTTTTCCTCGGTGAAAAATATTGACAACGAACAAAAATCTTGCTATCATAATATCATCTTAACAAAAAGTGGAATGAAAAATAGAGAGTACATAAGGCATTGGGAGACATGAATATTATTACCTACAGAGTCTAAGATTTTAGTTTGGAAACTCTCTGGCTAGAAAGACAACAGCATATGAGAAGAACAAAAACAGCAAATAATGAAACTAGTAGGCAACACAGGGATGAGTTACAGTGTGTGCCAATATGAGGAGTAAGAAAAGATTTTGTATGAATTTTAATTTTTTTCTATGGTTTCAAATATTTTCTTTTTCTTTTTCCTTTTTCAAACTTTTATCTCCGTTTATTGTGTTGAATCCAACATGGGAGCACTCTGGAAGAACTCCACTCTAAGACAAGAAGTCCATGAAGAGCTTTGCATTTAGGGGAATATTCACTTCAGATGCTTTCAGTGTTTCTCTTTTTCTCTTTGCCTCAGAGCACTTGAGACCTAACCCACTCAGAGCCTTTGATTTCAATTGTCTTTCAAGGTAGTCACATTATGTGGTGATTATTACTTTTATTTTGTGGTGGAAGAGCAACTTGTTAATTAAATTAACAGCCCTTCTCACCCTTTTTTCATAGATTTGTTAATGGACAAAGATGGTTTACAATAGTCCACCTGCTAGCATAGCATCTAGTATAATGACTCTCTTTAAAGGGAGTGGTAATGTTGTGCAGATGAAGCAGACAGTGAATGAGACAAGAGCTGAGTGGGAATATTGGACCAGGGATGATTTTACAATGAAGGCCAGAGAAAGTTGACCTACCATATACTGAGGGTTTTATTGTTGCTGTTGTTGCTTTGTTTTGTTTTATTTTTAGACTTTTTTTCCTATGTGGAGTGTTCTTTACTACTTGATGAAATCTTTTTTTGGCATATGTAAAATGTCCTACCTTGAGTGGCCTTTCAAAGGCCAGCCTTTAAAAGCATCAGTGAGGCCTTTAACTGTTTTAACTTCTCAGCGTTGCTAGGGAAGGAACCTAAAGCCAGGACCGCACTTTCCATTCCTTAGACAAATTCTAGCCAAGATCCGTTGGAAAAAATTTCACTTATTTTTGCCCAGACAAATAAATACTTCACTTTCCCTCTTTCTCTCACAGTGGGAAAAACATAACAGAATATGGCTATACTGAGAACAGGGACAAACAATCTGCAAATATGGGGTTTTAAAAGTTCTGCTTCAAAAAGATGTGCTTTTATTTTCTTGGCAACTGAGTTAGTCTATTTTATAGACATTTTATATGCAATGTTTTTTTTTTGAAAGTTCACAGTTTGTTATTCTTTTCCAAAGAATGTGCATTATCCAGATTTGGCTGAGTGTTGGAGTTCTAAGTTCTGGTTTAAAAATTGAATATATATATTTGTGGCTGTAGTAAGTCATTTATCACTGTCAACTCCTAACACACATTGCTCATAACTGCACTAGGGTTATTCCTGACAAGTACATCCTCTGTCACCTATTACAGAAAGACATTACCCTGTGCTTGGCTTTATGGTATGTTTGGCTTCCACTTTAGGATTACGTTCCTATCACTTTGCTTCCACTATTCACGTGACCTCATTAGAATTATGTGAGTTAACGTTAAGTACTTGACACGTAAGGAGCTGCAGAATGAGAATTCAGTATAAAATCAGTCATTATCACTATTCCAGAAGTCAGAATAATCCTGTGAACACTCCAATATGAACACTGCATTCTTAGGTTTTTTAAAAAGAGTTTTTTGAATCCATTTGCAAGGGGTTGCTTATGTTTGACCTAGTAACAAGGAGAGACTACTTGTTACTTGGGGATCCTGTATTTACAAACTCAATCACTTGTTAATATTTATTTGTGACAGCAAAATCAACTGAACTTTCGCATTCTCTCACAACCGTGCACAGAGTGAGAAATCGCTGACTTTCTTGACAGGTACATCAACAACTGAGGTCAAAAAGGAGACAAACCACTACCTATTTTAGCTCACACTTTAAATTCATATCCTTTGTCAAGTGTTCTGCTGTTCCTTACAGAGAAAATTTATTGTAACACCATTAAAGTTTATATTGCAATGTTAGTTATGAATTTAATGTCAGACTCAACTATATATGAAACACGGTATCTTCAAGCCAAAATACTCATACAACAAGGTACATAATGATTTGTCAACAAAAGAGTTTCACTTAACCCAACCCTGTTTCCTCTAGAAGCCAATGCTCAGTATTCATGGATGTTTACTCAACCACAATTTTATAGGATATAAATACCAGAAATAAATACAACTGACTCTTGTAAATATGGTAGATTGTGTTTTTAAATGATTAAATTATTTAATGTTTCCTTATGACAGGAAACATTTAGAAAAGTAGGTTAGAATAAAAATAAGAATGATTTTGTTTGTTGCATATGTCAGGCTGGGAATGACAGCGACAAGCTGAAAGTGCAGGGGTAAAGCATTTTTCATGCCAGGCGAGACAAATACCTTTATTATAGAAAATACAAAAGAAGAAAAGTCAGAGAGACAATGGGAGGGAGAGAGAGATAAGGAAAGAGAGAGAGACAAGCCACTTCTCCAGGCATAGTAGGAGTAAGAGTTCTTTTATAAAAGATGATGGTCTTATACATTGTAACATTTGTGTAGAGTCCATATCTTGACAAATAAGTGGATATTTTACCATGTGTTAATTAGTAAATTGTTTAACTCAGGTCTCCCACTGGAAATTGGTTACCGCTAAATTCTGGATATTTGTATAAAGCATCAGATATTGCTAGAGTCAGACTCCAAGCAGACATTGACTGATTATTAAAACAACTTGTGCTTATTCTTTTTTATTTTCTTTCTTTGTTTTCTCTTTTCTTCTTTTTCTTTTTTTATTAAATTTTCATCACGATAGTATATAATAATTGAATATTTTGATGATTTGTTATTTTTCTTCACTGTAGTGTATAATTCAATATTGTGGTCATGATTTTTAATTTACTATAGTGTATAATAATTGAATATCTTGGTTATTGACTTTTGTTTAGATTAATTATATAGACAATACACCTCTTCCCTAAATGAAATTAGAAGGTTCATTTAGAAATTCTTACAAGAAAAAATATCTCATGGATGAAAGAAATCTAAATTAAAAGTTGAAACCAAAGATTTCTTGGAAGTAAAGCAGAGTTCAGTCACTAAGGAATATAGAATCTTAAATGAAACTGAAAGTTGAGATTAGAACCTAAATGAATTGTGTGATGGTTTGAATGAGAATGTCCCATCTTACTCATTGCTGTATTGCTGTAAGGAGACAACATAAAAAAGGCAACATTTATGACAGAAAGCAATTAATTGGGGGCTTTATATCTCTAAAGGAAAGCAATTAATTTCAGAGATTAGCCCGTTATCATCATGATTAGAAGAATGTCAGCACACAGGTAGGCATGGTGTTGAAGAAGTAACTGAGTGTTCTACATATTTGTGGACAGAAAATGAGACTGGAATAGGCTTTTGAAAACTCAAAGCCTTACCCCAATACCATACATCCTTCAAAAAGTCAAATATTCTAATCCTCATCCTATCATAGAGTTCTGCTCCCTGATGATTAAGCATTCAACTATATGAGCATATTCGGACCATACTTATTTAAACTGCTATAGCTCCCTTTGGTTCATATGTGTGAATAATTGGTTCCAAGATTTTAGAACTCTTTGCAAAGGATTAAGAGGTGTAGCCTTGTTGGATAAAGTGTGTCACTGAGAGTGAACTTTGAAGGTCCAAAAGCTCTACCATTCTGAATATTCTCTCTCTCTCTCTCTCTCTCTCTCTCTCTCTCTCTCTCTCTCTCTCTCTCTCTCTCCTCTCTCTCCTCTGCTTGTGAAACAGAGGCTAGATATCAGTGATTGCTCCTGTCTGTCACCCTGCTCCCACAATGATGGTCATGTGTACGGAAATTGTGACCCCAAATTAAATGCCTTCTTTTATGTGTTGCTTTGATCACGGTGCATCTTCACAGAAATAGAAAAATAACTAAGACAAAAGGTAGATAGAACTCTTCTATAAAAATATATTAGAAGATTCTTAATATCTTTCAGTAAACCCAAAGGAATCTGGCTTCATAGGAAATGAATAAAAGCAACTAATATAGCACAAGATATAAGAGTTCAGAATATGTCTTATGGTTTACTAATATTCAGAAACCTAGTTCTCTTTCTACTTAAAAACAAATTCTTAATGGCACAAACTTCTATTATGGCTATTCTTTTTGTTTTATTTTCAAGCAATGTATAAAGTATACATTTATACTTTATATAAAGTATAAACTCATTTATATTCATTTATGAACTCATGTTTTAGAATCAGTACCCCATTACTCATTTGTTGAGTTTATCAATAAGATTTACTAACTGAATCTAATCTTCAAACCAAATTTTCCGCATTCAGTTCCTTGGCTTGCCAGTCTTCTGTTGGGCTGATATTATGCATGGTTCTTCTTGGCCTATATTTACAGAGGCTTTGTGAAATCCTGTCAAAATTACTCTCTGTGATCGCTATAAATTCATCTTACAGGGAAGAACAAGGCCATATGTGTCCATATTGAAATGAGTTTTGTATAATAGCAAGAAGAATCTTAGTATAAGAACAATTCAACAAATAGTTATTTTTCAAAAATATGTATCTTTGAAGTTGTAAAAAGATTGTCTAGGTTTTCAGAACAAATACTGAATCTAATCATCAATCCCACAGAAAGAAAATCTTCCAACCCAGAATCACAGATACTGAAAGCAGCATCATATACTTAAAGCAGTATCGATAACAATGTCTGTTTAAATGACAGCCAGATAAACACTAAACTCTAAAATACATAATCTACATAAATTTCAATGTCATCAAGCTTTTTAATAATCCATTTTTCAATAATTTCTAATAAAATCTAGTCATTGCTATAAGTTTAAGTGTCATTATTTAAAATTCACAGTGTAAAATTGCAAGGAGATTTAAAAAAATAAAATTAGAACTGAAAATACCACAGCCAACAAATTGTGATCTTAGCAGAAAGTCCAAAAGAGTAGTATTAATTTAATATATAACCATTTTACATGATTTGATGTTTTCTAGTTTTACTCATATTTATCAGTAGTAATCTACCATCCTTTCATAATAAAAGTAATGGAGAGGGTAGGAATACAAGAAAGTACCTAAACACAATAAAGGCAATTTACAGTGAGATATAGCCAATGTAAAATTAAGTGGAGAGAAATTTAAAGGAATCCCACCGGAATCAGGTGACAAGACAAGGCTGTCCATTCTCTCCATATATATTCAGTTAAGTGGATACACAAGAAGAACACTTTTCTAAATACACTAAGAAGACATCATGGAATAGGAGGGATATTTTCACTATGTCTGGAATGTCTATATCAAAGGAAAAATTGTCTTTAGTTTGTAAAATGATTATTTCTCTAGACTGGTATGATAATTTGCAGGTTGTTCCCTTCACCAATTTACTTAGTAGTCACATATTGAACCTCAATAATAGATGGGCACTTTCTGATGTGTGGGAAAAGGGGCAAACAAATGGTTCTCAGATATCCAAATGGAAAATTATGACATTCTCATAAGTCTTCTCACTGATTATTTAAAAATAGTTTCCCGTACTTCAGTTGCCCTGCTTAGCATCAATGAGTGAAAAAAGAATGGAGGGGGAGGTATTCTATCACCCAGAATTCCAGCCAGTTTGGAACTTTCAACTAATCTCCTACTTTTAAATACATTTTAGATTACTCCAGCTTCTTTCCTACCTTCCAGAGGTAGGTTAAACTTTGAAAAACTTTGTGTGACTTAGACATGCTGTCTGGCCTATGTTTTTTGTACAATTTATTTAGCACCATTCTGATTAATTTTATTCGGAAGATACCAGGAACCATGATAATTACATATGGACTGAATAGTATAGATTAAAGAAGATAATATATCAATTGTATACTAATGGCAATGACTTTATTGCTGGTATTGACAAAGTCTTTGGCAGTAATGGATTTTACCATTTTTTTCATTAATAGTACTACAATTTCATGTTAGTTTTAAGTCCACACAAAAATGAGAGAATGTTATTAAAATTTCCATATATTTTGCCTCCATATGTCATGCTTCATATATCATTGTTTGCGTGCAGAATAATAATTCTCCATGAGTGTATAACACAAGCCATAATGTACTTGTCTTGGTGTCCTACTGTGCCCAGGGAGTATTTGCACTGTTCTGATATGTCTCTGTTTCCACTCTGTTCGTACACATTTCCTAACATAACTAATTAATTGTATGGTTTGTGATAAATATAGTTGTAAAATACTTAGTCTTGCTAAAGTATTGACTTTGATCTGCATAATTGCACATAACTGTTGGTTTGAATGGGAAAATGCTCTCTAAAGACTTATATTTGATTCCTTGGTTCCCTTCTGGTGGCACTGTTTGGGAACGTTATAGAACCATTAAGAGGTGAACCTAGTTGAAGTGTATCACTGGATCATTGGCTTTCTCATCGTTCAGTTTTCCACACTTTCAGTTTGCTCTCTCTGCCTCACATTTTAAGCTGATGCTGTAATCTCTCAACTTCCCACCCCAGGCAGCCTGATGCCAAGCCTCATATAACATTATGGATATTCCTTTTAATATGAGAAGTTCAAATAAACTCTTTCCTATAAAAATAAAAGAAAATGAATTACATTCATAATAGTAAGCAGGGTGAAACAGAAGACACTATGCAGGACAAAGCAAACACAGAATGAAATGAGGACCTAAATATGTCATGTCTGCCTAGGAACACTTTTTGAACCTGATGGAGGACAAGAATTGAAGTTGGACAAGAGTATGGCCATTACTCTAGTTCAGTTTCTATGTTGTAGGAATTTTGAGGCTACTATTAAGGAGCTTAATAGAAGACAGTAATACATGCCATCCCAACTCAGTGTTTTCCTCTTATCCTGGCTTAATTTTGACTAGATAGTCATTTTCCTTACTGCTTTTCAAATGATCTGTTATTATCTTAAAATATTTTCAGTGCTCTCCAAACTTCAATTCTAACACTATATATATTTTCCAATCCTCATTAACTCATTCTTCCCTAAAGAGAGCTTATATTATTATAATGTATTATAATATATATTATAAATTACCTTCAATTCTTGAAGAAAAAAATCCCTAAATTTTTAAAGAAAAAAATAAAATGTTATTCTAACATTTAAGTGCTAAAGTTATAAAGAGAAATAAAAGAAGGATACCATGCTAATTATAAGAAATATCTAGTAAATGACTCTGGGATTGAAGTGTGAATGACTCCTGGCTCGAAGCCATCACTGAACAGCTGAGAGCTCATCACATACTGGTCGCCACCTACTCACCAAGAGCAATACTGCAGCTGCCCTTGGAATTTCACAGTTAGTTTTCTAGACCTCAAATGCTACCCAGTGCCAATCCTCTTTAAGCATATCTGGAGATTTCAAATTCTATTTATAGTAGACTGAAGAGCTGATAAAGTTTCAGTTCCTTTTTCTTTTCTTTTTTTTGACCATCTTGAGAATATGCTAGATAAACAGAATCATTGCAGAATCATTGTGAAGTCGTCTGCACTACAAACTGAAGGAGTACTCCCTGCCTATGCCACCCCATTCTGCAGTAGAGCCTTGGAGGGAAAAAAGACTTTTTTCCTACAATATTTTTCCTGCAATAAATAAAAGTGCTTCAAAGTCATAAATATGATATGACATATATGACAAATACAGATTCTGGAGGCAATTAAAGAATCCGTTCCAAGGTTATAAAATTTGTACAGATAATTTCTAAATTTTTGTTTGAGGTCAGATGATACCTAGTTGAGCTGAAAAGAAGATTGTGACCATTCAAGAAACCATCTGTCCCTAAAATTGTGTCTGTTGCTCTAAATTGTTGCTCTAATGTTCTTTGTGGTTAAATCTATACCTTTGTTAGTGAATGTCTTTTTGGGATTGTAAGTTTCCCCTGCATTGTCAGAGTAAGCTCTGTTAATGTCATAAGTAGTGTCTAAGACAGGCATCCTGGGCTATATATTTATGCATTTATGCACAGAGCTGTACGAACTCTTGCTTAAAATACATTTTGATGAGCTCTGACTAGTAGTGTCTTACTATTGTGTGTGTTCCTGTGCAGCACAGAGAGCTGTTGATGTTGTAAGAACTTAAAGGGACTTTTTACAAAGATATTTTTAACACACATTTATAATTACTCACATGTTCAGATGTGTCTAGAAAAATACAACTTGAAATTACTTTGTTTACACAAGACACATGGAAGTCCTTATGTGCCTTTCTCAGGATGGAACAGATATGTTTTCAGGGAGTAGATGTGTGAATTGGATATTTTAAATTTTAAAAAGCAAACATTCACAGAACATAAAGAGAATGCACTATTTCTCTACAGCTCACGTGGCTTAGAACACAGCTACTTTAGAAAAAGTTTATTGCATATTCATTTTTATTCAGGATACTAAATTAGAGATGAAATGAAGAGTAAAATGGTAAAAATATATTGTCTCACGGGGAACTCAAATTAGGAAAGAAATGCACTCATACAAAGTTTTTCTATTTAGTATAACCAAGAAATTAGAATAGATAAATACAGAGAATCCAATGGCAAATTGGAAATACTTATTAGACACTAAACACACTATCCTATTTTTCTGAAATCAATTTCTTAATGATTATCCTTTTCCTGGAATATGCCTCTCTTTCATAGCTCACCTATTAATCCTCACTTCTTAAATGCGTATATTCCTAAGTGTGTGTGTCTCTCTGTGTGTGCTTGCACATGTATGTGTGGGTATTAAGTACATGTTTGTGCCTATGTGTACTTATGCCATAGCTTGATCTCAGATGTGAAGCCACAGAAAATGTCCACTTTCTTTGTTGAGACAATGCCTCTTGCTGGACTGGTGCTTGCCTAGTCAGCTAGAATTTCCGAATTGTAAGCTCCATGTACCTTCATGTTACCTCCTTTCCAGTTCTGGGATTTTAAGCATGTGTTACCACACTTGGCTTTTTTATGTTTTTTGGAGGCTGAACAGTAATCAACACATTGCTGCATATTCACAGTTCATACAGGACTAAAATAGTTATGATGCATTTCTATAACAGCAGAGGTGACATTTAAGCTTTTTATGAATGTGTCCCCTTACTAATTGCTGGTCTAATTGAGACATATCTGTTTTTCAACAATATGTTCATCTTTATATCTCTTCATTTCATCTGTGTTCATTTCAAAAGATAATTACTTAATTTCATCTCACCTACAAAATGACCCAGCATTCTTCCTGCATATTCATTCTGCAGGTCAGGCTCCCGTAATCACTGAGTACTGAGGCAGATAATATGACAGTTCTTCTGCCCATGAATTTATGATGTGGATGCTTCTACAGTGACACTGAGTTATTGACACCATGACACACTCTTTCACATCAGTAAGGATTTGGCATGCCAAATACTCACAGTGGTTTCTATTACTTGAAGGAAATGTCCTGCCATTTCAATTAGTAAAACAGGTGACACCCGGCTGACATTTCAATAAACACCTAGGAGAGCTGGAAGCAGAATAAATTTCATTGTGTCTCAAATCTATGAACCTTAATAAGCATCATGAAAGAGAAGCTTTAAAAAGATAGTACTTACGTAGGCAATTCTTGCCTAGATTGTCTGAAGAGTGCTACTTAATATATGATCATTTATTGCTAATGAGCATTTGAGGATGAATATCTATGCGGTTGTGTTTGTTATCCTGTGTCTTTGTGGACATGTGGGAAGCTGAGGTGACTGACACTACTCACCTATCACTTCATGGACTTCTTCACCGCAAGCAGTCGGGCTGTGACTTCCCAAAAGGTTTCTCCATGCCATGCTTTTCACATGTACTTTCTTTAAATGCAGACTGTTAATATCATGGCTGAAATTATTGATATCCTTTGATTTGGGTATATACTTAACATATTCAATGATTGTTACCTTTCTCCCAGTCCAGCCTTCTGTAACATTACTGTCTCACTCCCTAGGTGACACCAATTTGAGACAGTCCCTATTCTTACTCTTTCTTAAATTCTACATACATACATTTCCCAAATTAATAATATTATCACACTTCCATTCTTAACCCACAAGGCTTTTGCTCAGTAAACTATCTCTTAACCTTAACTTTTTAAATGTTCTTATTTTTTCTTTAGCTTTTTAAACTAAAAGTGTGGTTTCAGACAGACAGATTACTTTTTACAACACTCTATATAAAACATTTCTCATGCTGCACATAAGTATCCAAATAATTAGTATACACACATTTAGCATACTGTGTGTATACAATAAAAGTTTCAAGAGTATTATAGGTGCAGAATTGATGACAAACCAGACAGCTGTGGAGGAACTCTAAGGAACATTAATGAAGAGGATTTGGGGATGGCTGAACACAATGCAAGAGAAACCCTTCTACCTATATCAACTACCAACTGAGAAAAGCGTCATGATCTCCTATGGGGTATACTTTTAGAATGAATTTCATGTTTCTCATTGTATTCACATATATATTCAAAAATTTATTGCAACGATACTTTGAAATATGTACTGAGTGCTTCCATTGTTTTGAAACACTTTATGCTATAAAACTACTTGGCTTGCATTGATATCGAATTGTGGTGTTTTTTTTTTAAATTTCATCACATTATGTCCTTTTTTTACCATCAAGTTTCTCTAGAAGATTTTCAATGTTACTTGAGTCTGTCCTAATAGTTGCATATTATTAAGATATATAAATGCAGGGACTGCTAGGCAATCAGAAATTTCTGAACTCTGGGTTTCTCAAAGCATCACTTACCTGTACGTTGGCAAATTATGCCTTCAGTTGCCAATGACAAATGTTCAGCAGCCTTTAAAGGCATGCCTAGGAGTGATATCCCTTGTGTTTATTTGAAGGTGATCTCAAGATTTAGGAGACTGTTCAGATTTTTCTGATTAGTGAAATTTCACTGCAGAGATGGGCTAGATTTTATAGGACTATAGTGGTATTTCTTGAGATTTACATTGTCATGTCTAGACTTCAATGTCATCTCTATTGTCACATAGTATTGTCTTGAGTTCCAAACTTATGACCTTTCTAAGCCCTGTATTTACCAGGCAGTTCTAGGCTTTTTGTAACACAATATGAATTTCTCAGATGCATTTTCATGACATTAAGGAAATGTTCTGAGGCTGTTTTGGTTCCCTATTCAATCAAAATGTCACATACTCCTTCAAAGGAGGATCTGTTCCCTACTAATAGCAGAAAACAGGAATAACATATAATTCCAGCTCTCAAAGTCCAAGTATTTTATTCTAGACACATTTAAACCTACAAATGAGACATACTTTTAATACTCACCCAATTCTTTTTCTGACTCCTCATCTTCTATAGTTTCACTTCCTTTTCTTTGCACGAAGAGAAATGCATCATTCTACACTTTTACAAATCCATTTTTTTAGTTTTCGGAAATTATATTTCATATCAAAACCTCATATTTTGATCTCACTGTTTTTTAAGAATTCTGCTGTGCTGCTCTTTTGACCAAATAAATGCTTATATGCCAAAGCCCAAAATAGGAGAGATGTCTACATTTCAAAAAACTATGGGAAAATGTATTAACTAGTACTAATAATATTTCAACGTGTGTTGATAAAATTTTTTATTGTAGATTTTCTTTCTATTGCTACTTAGAGAGTTTTTGTTCCATTTTTATTGATTTTTCTGCATATGTCTTTTTTCATTTTAGAAGAAAAGTAGGAATACTTGGAGAATACCACATATATAAAACTTTTAGGATATATCTAAACATGTTTGAAAAATATCCCATAAATCAAAAAACTGTCTTTGAAGAAACTCTCCTGTGAGTCATAATGTCTTTTTCCAAATTCTCATCAGGAGAACAGATGCAACTAAAAGTGACAAGAAGTTTGGTCTGTAGGAATTGGCAAAGAGGATAACATTCTATAACTTCAAGACTTGCAAGTAGACCTTTAAGGAATATATAGCTATCAAGCCCAAATTAATTTCCTGACATGCCAAAAATACTCTATTGTATTTTTCTATGGAACTTTTCCATATTGGAATAATTTCCATGACATTTATAGAAAAGAAATCTAAGAAATAAAATGCATCATTCACATTGCATTCTTGTAAAAGTTTAGGTTTGAATTAGGCAGGAAGAGGCCAAATCCATTTGCCCTTTGACTTAGGTTGTTTTCCTGCATCTGACCCCTTTTGTTTATCACAAGACATTGATAAATTACTCTTAATCACAAAAACCTTTTGTATATAGGAAAGCAAAATTTTAAGTCTCACATGAAACATCTTTCTCAGTTCAAGAGCAAATTATGTATGAAACCAGTTTGCTCCCTCTTAACATATTAACGTCAAAAAACAGAAAACAATCTTTTACTGAGTCTGAAAACATACATTTAATACCATAGGTTTAAAAAATAAAGTAACATCTAAAGATTAAATTTCCCCAAATATTACAAAATCAGATTTGTGTAACATTTTTATCAAACATGTTTAGGTACTGTATAGTTTCATATTTTTTACATAGCTGTATTTCTAGAGGTCTATAGTTTTGAAAAAATATACAGGAAAAATGAAAACAGGTAAAAAATTATGTAAATAGAAAAATGTATATTTTCTCATACAAAGTACAATTATAATGTTGTCTTCTCTTAAAAATTGTTTTGATTAATATGCACACATTTTCATATTTATTTAAATTGTATCAATATTATGTATGAATTAAATTTACTATAGGCTAGGTCCTGTATTCCCCAGATTCTACACTGATGTCCTAACCCTGAATATGATACTATTAGAATGTGGTATCTTATGAACAAAAAGTGCCCTGAGCAGTCAAATCCACTGCTTAAATATAGGTTAAAAAGGATAAACCTGGAGTCTGAAAGTTAATGCTGTTTAATGCAAGTATTATTGCTTCTTTTGTGCTCCTCAATTATTTATATATTATTTTTCACTTTTCTATACTTCTCGTTAAATAGTGCAATTTTGAAATCTTGGTTAAGTATGTATATTAGTCTCTAGATAATTCTCAGGGTTTTAAGCTATAAATCTTTCACTCTGTAGAAAATTACGAAGAATACATATTTATTGAGTCTTTTAGAAATTTCATATGATTACTTGAATGAAAAAAATTTAGTTTCTTTGGGATAGAATAAAGGAGAGCAAAATTGTGTCTGTGAGTGAGAGTGGTGGATGGAAAAAGTATATGATATAATGACAGTTTAATTTCAGAAATTGGATTTTGTCAAATGCTTTTTCAGCATCGAATGAGATGATCATATGGTTTTTTTCTTTCAGTTTATTTATATGATAGATTACATTGATAGATTTGTGTATGTTGAACCAGTCCTGCATCTCTGGAATGAAGCCTACTTGATCATAATGGACAATTTTTCTAATGTGTTCTTGGAATCGGTTTGCCAGGATTTTGTTGAGAATTTTTGTGTCAATGTTCATGAGTGAGATTGGCCTGTAATTCTCTTTCTTGGTTGTGTCTTTATGTAGTTTTGGAAATTGAATATTGAAGAAGTTTTTGAGTGAACATATTTTTTTATCTATTTTGCTTAGAGATGAGTGTGACTGTGCCAAACAAAATTACAAAAGGTGAAGAACTGAGCAGGTTGAGGCTTTTTTTCTTCTTCCTTATAAAACAACTCTCCCAATGACTAAAGCAGGTCCCCAGAGGCATTCCTGTCCTGTCAGCACCCCAATTTCTTTACCAATCTTCCTACTATACTAACACTTGAATAGCACAGCAATATGCCCTCAAGAATACCTTCCAATTTGGGGATGAGTACTAAATTTCTATCTACCCATATCTGATGCAGATAGCCAAAAGAAGGAAGGGAAAAAGCAAGAGATGTCTGCCGGAATCAAGTATTTCAGGGCTCTCCCCAGAAGTCCACCTTTAAGGAAACAGACAGTAAGTAAATAGCATTCTCTGTTCCTCTCGCTAGGGAGAACCTATTTACCTGTTTGATCTTTTTTTTTTTTTTTACATCATTCCTTTATTATTTGCTTTTTTATTTAAAAACATTTTACATACTCACCCTAGTTCCCCTTCCCTCCCCTCCTTGGGCTCCCAACCCACACTCCATCTACTCCTCAGAGAAAGTAAGACCTCCCATGGGGAGTCACAAAGTCTGTCACATCAAGTTGAAGCAGGACCCAGGCCCTCCTCCCTTTGTATCTAGGCTGAGCAAGTTATCCCTTCAGAGAAAATGGGCTTCAAAAAAGTCAATTCATACACTAGGGATAAATCCTGATCCCACTTCCAGTGGCCCCACAGACTGCCCTAGTCACACAACTGTCACCCACATTCAGAGGGCCTAGTTTAGCCCTCTGCAGATTCCCCAACTGTCAATCCAGGATCAGCGAGATCCCACTAGCTCTGGTCAGCTGTTTCTGTGAATTTCTCTATCAGGATCTTGACCCCTTTACTCATATTGTCACTTCTCTGTCTCTTCAACTTGACTCCAGGAGATCGGCTCACTGCTTGGCTGTGTGGATCAATGCATCTGCTTCCATTAGTTACTGAATGAAGGTTCTATGCCTACAATTATGGTAGTCATAAATCTGATTAGAGAGGGTGAGCTCAGACACGCTCTCCATTTTTGTCAAGTTGAGAGCTGGACAGAGATGGAGACCAAGTAAAGACATACCTTTTTGTTTTTTTTTTCCTTTTTCTTTTTTAATTTTTAAATTATTTTTTGTTAATTTTATGGAGCCATGCATTTTTTTTCTGCTCCCCTTTCTTATCTTAATAGAAGGATCCATCTTGGATTTAGGGAGAAACTAGCCAGTATGGAAATTCCAAGAAATCCACAAGGACAACCCCACCTAGGACAACTTCTTAACAGAAAAATAATCAGTCAGAATTCTGTTACTAAGGGAAAAAATTGGAGAAAGAAGACATATTGTCAGGGTTATAGAAATCTTAATTTTCACTAACATTGGTTAATCTATCAAAATGAGTAATTCCTGGGTTTGCTTCACATTAAGGGATTATGCCATGTTTTTCTATATTTTAATTAACTTTTTTCAAGTTAAAAGTCAGTATGTCCCTTCTCTTTGCTGCAATTTCCTCTTTTAAGTTTTAAAATTCATAACCACTTACTTCTCCTCACTAAGGATTGACTTCAAACATAGACAGATGAGACACTTTCATGCATTTATTCAGTTTCTTTCCCAGGAACTTAATTTTGCTTGAAAGAACTGTTATCAACCCAGCTTTACTTTATTATTTAATGAATTATTCTCTAATCTCTACTTTTTGACATTTTATAAGTAATTTTGTTTGTGTGTTATCTCAATATAGTATACTTGGTTCATATTAACTTTTCACCGATTCTGAGATATAAAACTTAATTTTAAATTTGCTAAGATGTTTTATAAAACATATTTAGCATTCATTATTAAGCTCACATATTGCTCAGTACTTTTTTAAGTTGAAAAATGGGAATACTTTGTCTCTGATCAATTCTTTTCCATGTGTATGTTGTTCTATAAATGTTTTTTCTGCATTCTTTCATTAAAGAAATTATTCAAGAAAAGAAGACCATGATTTGGTAGAAAGCAAGAACAGGTATGTGGAAGAGAATGAAGGAAGCTAAGGGATGGGATAAATTAAAATTAAATTATAAAGATGAATATATTTCTTCCTTCTTACTAAACAGATGCCTTTAAAAAAATCTAGCTGAATACATTTATCCTTATTTTTTCTAGATATTATTTAATTTCTTTAAAACTTAGTGATAAACAAAAGACTAACATTTGATTTGGATAATTTTATTTTTACACTGAATATTGATGCTGACAATTCTTCTTTTCATATTCATAAATTCTTTGAAGATTAAGCTGGGTATTATTCAAACAAATGTGTGAACTCTAAAAAATATTTTCAGCTTTTCTTCTATGGTTGCTTTTACACACTACAGTATTATTTATAGCTTCTTATGGCCATTCATACCAAAGGGAAATGGGCCAGACATATTCAGATATGTCACAGAATTATCATTTGTAGAATTGCTTTCATTTTCAACAACTTAAATTGAACTGGACATCTTTGTGTTAAGAAAATCTGGACCAGAATAGAATAGATAGAATAGAACAAAATAGAATAGAACATAATAGAATAGATAGAATAGAATCTGGCAGGAACTTTTAAAAAATAGCACATTCATGGTTTAAGTGGAATAGTAGCTACCTGTGGCTAAGAAGAGTAGAGTATGGAAGAGATTAGGACAGTTAGATGAACAAATACTGTGTTATAGTAAGAACACACAATAGGTTTAATGCAGAAGATAAAGGGGGCTTTAAAAGTTTATAAGTGGTTTTGAAACATAAAGCAAAGGAAACCAGCCTCCAAATCACAATCCCAGAGAACCTAGACAACAATGAGGACGCTAGGAGAGACATACATGGATCTAATCTACATGGGAAGTAGAAAAAGACAAGATCTCCTGAGTATATTGGGAGCGTGGAGACCTTGGGAGGAAGTTGAAGGGGAGGGGAGAGGTAGAAAGGGGAGCAGAGAAAAATGCAGCACTCAATGAAATTCAATAAATTTTTTTTAAAAATAAGACAGTTTATTCTTGAATAATGAATGTTTGAGGAAATGGATATATTTAAAGGGACGTAAGCTTCAAACAGTAGGCACGTCCACCTTGTACTGAAACACTGTGTGCCATCCATAAACATGGAGTTTCGTGTTTTATGTTCCAATTAAAATCTCTAAAATGGTATCATTATTTAGCATGGCCAATTTGTGTTGTTCTATTTTAATTCACTATGCCTTATTTAAGCTAGGGAGTTGGATGGTGCTGTATATCCTTTGAAGTATTAATTCCTTCTATGCGGCTCTGACATAGAGTGCAATACCCACTAAAACATACTGAAAGAGTTTGGCTTTGTGTGGTGTTATACTGCACTGTGTATGATGCCGATGCCAAAAATTGCTTTAAAATATACAGACAGGAAAACACTTTCTTGGGCATATATTTATAAATACTAGGTAAAAAATAAAGTTACCATGTAAAATGAACATCATTAAACCAATCCTTAGACTGAAAAAAAAAAGCTAAAATGCACTCCTACATGTTTGAGAACAAAATACAGGGGAATAGAAATATTACCCAGAATATATTCTGCATCTTTTGCCAGCTTAATTTCATTTATATTTCTCCTGCTGATTGGCAATGGGGTGACTGTAAATGCTAGAATCAAGACCTAGTTCAAAGAGCCAAAATTATTCATTCACAAAATGGAGAAAATACTGTCTCATTGAGTTATTATAAGAATAAAACTTTGATAATGTATGCAGAAGACTACCTGTAGCATGAATAATATAAATTCAGAGACAGATATTGGGGTTCAGACTGAAGATCAGAAAAGCAAAGCAGTCGGGCCACTAGAGTTTTTATCAAGATTCCAATAAGCAAACGGACAATCTATCCTCAGTGTGGCTGCAGACTGCAAAGTTCTCAACCAAACCTCAGACTGCAATGAAGTCGTGTGTCCTCCTCTCCAGCCATGTCTCTCCTATCTCCACCTTCCTCGTGCTGGGATGGAAGATGTGTGACTCCCGAGTGCTGGGAGCCCTGTTGTGTGAGTTCTATTTCTTTTTAAAGCAGATTCACTCTCATATAGCCCAGGATTGCTTTGAATCCTGGGACAAAAGGTGTGTGCCACTACTCTGTGGCCTCTAGTGGCTTAGCTCTGCACTCTGATCTTCAGGTAAGCTCTCTTTATTAAAAGACAAATGAAATATCACTATAAGTACCTCTGGTATAATAAGATGTAGCAGCATTTGCTACGATATTAGTTATATACCACCCCATAGCAATCCATTAGCCCATTAACTTCCGTCATTTTTATTATTATACTCAATTTGCATTTTCTTGCACCTTCTTACAGTTAGGAGAAACTGCCGTAGTTATCTAAGCAGATAGACTACCACAGCAGAAATCTCAGCACTCCCAGAATTAGTCCAGGAATGCAGGCTCTCTTCTTCCATTTCATCAAAGAGGTAGGACTCTTGTTCCTTAGTTGTCCCAATGTATTTGTCAAAGCTTTTGTTATTTGCTCATTACTGGAACTGGACTGTGAACAGATAAGGGAAGAGGTCATGACATTTTCAAACATTTGCTGATTTGATGAAGTCTTTAATACAGCAACTGCAATTTTTCATCAAGCATGATTTTTTAGAAAGCAAATTAAAAAAGAATCTATGTGATTAGCATCAAGTTTTATTGTCACTCTTTTGGAATCCAAATTTCAAAATCGGAAGTTCATAAGAAGTTGACTGAGCAAAATAGCACACTGAACTTGGGCAAAATGAACTTGTGTTCAATTCTGTTAGAATCTCAAAGTCAGGATAGCAAACGCAGATTTTATTTTCCTTCAAGCACACAAAATTTAAAAAATCTGAAGAGTGTGGCAAACACGCTTTAATCCAACAGATGTATAGCTTTTCAAATTTTGCTGATTAAAGAAATTAACATAGTTAAATGTGCACTTCATCTTGAATTTTGCATTTTCTTGCAATTGGTAAGAGAACTTAATGTCCCTTCTAGCTTCTCAGGTGTTCCATAAGTGAAGATTTTAGTCTTAAAATAGTGTTGCTTCCTGGCAAGGATCATAGTAGACTGGGTAACAGTCTGTATTTTGTTATTAAAATAGACATCTGGCTTCCGTTAAATACGGAAATCATCATGGAATTACAGAGTGGACCCTTTAAGTTACTGTTCTTCAGGTCACAAAGAAGCAGTAACACTCACAGAGACCCTCCTTCCCCATAGTCCAAAGTCTAAATATTACATACTGAAATTAGAGTGAGGTGACGTTTGTTGCTGAAATTATCAAATGCTACAGTTACTAAAAATTAATTCAAACCTTTGTTAGTTTTTCAAAGTACATAAATTTCAAAGTATTCAAATATATTTGATTTTGAATAATATTCACATAACTCAGTTACTGAAAGTAAACAAATTGAACAAAAGCGGTTTGAAAAATAAGTCTCAATTTTGAGAATCATATTTAGTGAGTAGAAGTATCTGCTGATTTTGATGAATGATGGGATGAAATCATGGGCTAAGTTATAAACATTATATATTAATATATATATTCATAATATATATTATATTATATATATATTATATATCTCCCACACCATATATCTATATATTCTCATAGAACATTGTTAGAATATTTTCATTTTCAATATCATATGGTCAGTCTTATAAAATATAACAAACAGTTCCTAAATTAATTACATAAAATAAGCACAGATGTTAAACATAATAATATATCCAGTATTAGTAAATATACATGAGATTAAAAACAATAATTGACAGTGGCATTGATCTCTGGGGCAGAATTTTTGAAATCAATATTGTAACATGTGAGGAGCCCAAGACATTTAGGAATCTAGTGAGTAATTTGGATAAATATGAACCAACCCAGGATTATATAAAATACCTGACACTTACTTATGTGATATTTTCTTTTTTTTTTGGATCCTCCCATTTATTCATTTATTTTTTTTAAGTAAATTTTATTAAATTATAAAAGTTTCCATTTCCACCCCCCCCTCCCAACACCCTCCCACTCCTCCCACTCCCCCCCCCCTCCTCCCCCTCCTCCCCCTCCTCCCCCTCCGTCCCCCAGGGCAGTCAGGGTTTCCTGCCCTGTGGGAAGCTCCAGCTCCCGCCCCCTCCCTCCAGGTCCAGGAAGGCGAGCTTCCAAACAGACTGGATCCCAAAAATCCAGCATATGCAGAGGAAACAGGTCCCAGTGTCATAGTCAATGGCTTTTCAGAAAGACCCCAGACCCCGGGCCAGCCACAGTCAGAGAATCCGGCCAAATTCCGAGAATCTGGCTAGATCACGTCCTCGTTCAGTCCCAGTCCAACTGGCCCTGGTAAACTCTCATCAAATCCCTTCCCTTGTATCAGTGGGTGATAGCATCCCTCCCAGTACTGATTTCGTCTTTCATGTTCCTCCTCCTTCCGCTCCCCATCCAGACCTCGGGGGGCTCAGTCCAGTGCTCCAATGTGGGCCTCAGACTGCATCGCCATCCTTCGCCAGACGAAGGATCTATGGTGATAAGCAAAATATACATCAGTATGGTCATGGGCCACGGCTGATTCAGGCACCCTCTCCTCTGTCCAGAGAGCAATCTGGGGGATCTCTCCTTGGACCTGGGATCCCATATATAATCAAGTCTCCTGTAAACCCTAAAATGGCTCCCTTAGTTGAAATATATTGTTCCCTGATCCCATATTCATCCTTCCTCCCTCCCCCCCCCCATCCCCGGCCACCAAGCTTTCCCCATTCCTCCCCTACTCCCTTCTCTCTAGCCCTCTCCCCCTCCATCGACCCTCCCACCCCCCCCCCCATGCACCAGAGGTTACCTGGGACTCTTGTCTATTTCCTACCTCCTGGTGGATAGCTAAATAATCTTCATCAGGTTCATCTTCTTATTTAGCTTCTCTAGGATCACGAATAATAGGCTCAAAGACCTTTAATTATGGTTAGAATCCACTTATGAGTGAATACATACCGTGTTCCTCTTTTTGGGTCTGGCTTACCTCACTCAGTAAAGCGTTTTCTATGTCCATCCATTTGCATGCAAAATTCAAGATGTCATTGTTTTTTACCGCCGAGTAAAACTCTAATGTGTATATGTTCCACACCTTTTTTAACCATTCTTCTATTGAGAGGCACCTAGGTTGTTTCCATGTTCTGGCTATTACAAATAGTGTAGCTATGAACATAGTTGAACAAATGCTTTTGTAGTATGTTAGGGAATCTTTAGGGTATATTCCCAAGAGTGGTATGGCTGGGTCCTGAGGGAGGTTGACTCCCAGTTTCCTGAGAAACCGCCACACTGATTTCCACAGTGGCTGCACGAGTTTGCATTCCCACCAACAATGGATGAGTGTTCCCCTCACCCCACATCCTCTCCAGCATAGGCTATCATTGGTGTTTTTGACTTTAGCTATTCTGACAGGTGTAAGATGGTATCTCAAAGTGGTTTTGATTTGCATTTCCCTGATTGCTAAGGAGGTTGAGCATGACCTTAATTGTCTTCTGGCCATTCGAAGTTCATCTGTTGTGAATTCTCTGTTAAGTTCAGTACCCCCATTTTTTAATTGGGTTAATTAGAGTTTTAGTGCCTAGTTTCTTGAGTTCTTTGTATATTTTGGAGATCAGACCTTTGTCTGATGAGGGGTTGGTGAAGATCTTCTCCCAGTCAGAAGGCAGCCTTTTTGTCCTACTGACAGTGTCCTTTGCTTTACAGAAGCTTCCCAGTTTCAGTAGATCCCATTTATTCATTGTTTCTCTTATTGTCTGTGCTGCTGGGGTCCTACTTAGGAAGAGGCCTCCTGTGCCTAAATCTTGTAGACTACTTCCCACTTTCTCTTCTATCAGGTTCAAAGTGGACGGATTAATGTTGATGTCTTTAATCCATTTGGACTTGATTTTTGTGCATGGTGATAGATATGGATCTACTTTCATTTTTTTACAGATTGACACCCAGTTATGCCAGCACCATTTGTTAAAGATGCTTTCCTTCTTCCATTGTATACCTTTAGCTCCCTTGTCGAAAATTAGGTGTTCATAAGTTTGTGGGTTAATATCTGGGTCTTCTATTCGATTCCATAGGTCGACTTCTCTGTTCTTATGCCAATACCAAGCTGTTTTCAATACTGTAGCTCTATAATAGAGTTTGAAGTCAGGGATGGTGATGCCTCCAGAAGTTCTTTTATTGTATAAGATTGTTTTGGCTATCCTGGGTTTTTTGTTTTGCCATATATACTTGATTATTGTTCTCTCAAGGTCTGTGAAGAAGTTTGATGGGATTTTGATGGGGATTGCATTGAATCTATAGATTGCTTTTGGTAGAATTGCCATTTTTACTATGTTGATTCTCCCAATCCAAGAGCAGGGGAGGTCTTTCCATTTTCTGGTATCTTCCTCAAATTCTTTCTTCAAAGACTTAAAGTTCTTGTCAAATAGGTCTTTCACTTCCTTGGTTAGAGTAACCCCAAGATATTTTATGCTATTTGTGGCTATCATGAAAGGTGATGCTTCTCTGATTTCCCTCTCTGCTTCTTTATCCTTTGTGTATAGGAGGGCCACTGATTTTTTGGAGTTGATCTTGTATCCTTCCACGTTACTAAAGGTGTTTATCAGCTGTAGGAGTTCTTTGGTAGAGTTTTTGGGGTCACTTATGTAAACTATCATATCATCAGCAAATAACGAAAGTTTAACTTCATCCTTTCCAATACGAATCCCCTTGATCTGCTTATGTTGTCTTATTGCTATTGCTAGAACTTCAAGCACTATATTGAAGAGGTATGGAGAGAGTGGACGGCCTTGTCGCGTTCCTGATTTTAGTGGAAAGGCTTTGAGTTTCTCTCCATTCAGTTTGATGTTAGCTGTCGGCTTGCTGTATATTGCTTTTATTATATTTAGGTATGATCCTTGTATCCCCAGTCTCTCCAACACCTTTATCATAAATGGGTGTTGAATTTTGTCAAATGCTTTTTCAGCATCTAGTGAGATGATCATATGGTTTTTTTCTTTCAGTTTATTTATATGATGGATTACATTGATAGATTTGCGTATGTTGAACCAGCCCTGCATCTCTGGAATGAAGCCGACTTGATCATAATGGATAATTTTTCTAATGTGCTCTTGGATTCGGTTTGCCAGTATTTTATTGAGAATTTTCGCGTCGATGTTCATGAGTGAGATTGGCCTGTAATTCTCTTTCTTGGTTGTGTCTTTGTGTGGTTTTGGTATTAGGGTAATTGTAGCTTCATAAAAGGAGTTAGGCAGTGACTCTTCTGTTTCTATATTGTGGAATACGTTAAGGAGTATAGGTATTAGCTCTTCCTGGAAGTTCTGGTAGAATTCTGCATTGAAACCATCTGGTCCTGGGCTTTTTTTGGTAGGGAGATTTTTGATAACAGCTTCTAATTCTTCGCGACTAACAGGTCTATTTAGATTGTTCACCTGTTCTTGGTTAAACTTTGGTATATGGTACTTATCTAAAAAAATGTCCATTTCTTTTACATTTTCCAACTTTGTGGCATATAAACTTTCATAGTAAGATCTAATGATTCTCTGAATTTCCTCTGTGTCTGTGGTTATGTCCCCCTTTTCATTTCTGATCTTATTAATTTGCATGTTCTCTCTCTGCCGTTTGATTAACTTGGATAGGGGTTTGTCAATCTTGTTGATTTTCTCCAAGAACCAGCTTTTTGATTCATTGATTCTTTGGATTGTTTTCTCTGTTTCTATTTTGTTGATTTCAGCCCTCAGTTTGATTATTTCCAGTCTTCTAGACCTCCTGGGTGAATCAGCTTCTTTTTTTTCTAGATCTTTCAAGTGTGCTGTTAAGTCTCCAATGTGTGCTTTCTCCGCTTTCTTTAATTGGGCACTTAGTGCTATGAACTTTCCTCTTAGCACTGCTTTCATAGTGTCCCATAGGTTTGAGTATGTTGTGTCTTTGTTTTCATTAAATTCAAGGAAGAGATTAATTTCTTTCTTTATTTCTTCCTTGACCCAGGGGTGATTTAGTAGTTGACTGTTCAGTTTCCATGAGTTTGTTGGCTTCCTGGGGGGAGCATTGTTGTTGAATTCTAATTTTAGTCCATGGTGATCTGACAAGACACAGGTGGTTACTAATATTTTTTTGTATCTGTGGAAGTTTGCTTTGTTACCGAGTATGTGGTCAATTTTTGAGAAGGTTCCATGAGCTGCAGAGAGAAAGGTATATTCTTTCCTATTTGGGTGGAGTGTTCTATAGATGTCTGTTAATTCCATTTGATTCAATACCTCCAATAGGTCTCTCAATTCTCTGTTTGGTTTCTGTCTGATTGACCTGTCCATTGGTGAGAGAGGAGTGTTGAAGTCTCCTACTATTAGTGTGTGTGGTTTGATGACCGCCTTGAGTTCTAGAAGAGTTTCTTTTACATATGTGGGTGCCTTTATATTAGGAGCATAGATATTCAGGATTGAGACTTCCTCCTGATGAATTGTTCCAGTTATGAGTATGAAATGTCCATCTCCATTTCTTCTGATTGATTTTAGTTTGAAGTCGATTTTGTTAGATATTAGAATGGCCATGCCCGCTTGTTTCTTAGGTCCATTTGCTTGGAAAACCTTTTCCCAACCCTTTACTCTGAGTAAGTGTCTGTCTTTGTGGTTGAGGTGTGTTTCTTGTAAACAGCAGAATATTGGATCCTGTTTTCATATCCAATCTCTAAGTCTGTGCCTCTTTATAGGTGAATTGAGTCCATTGATATTAAGTGATATTAATGACCAGTGGTTGTTGACTCCGGTCATTTTTTTTTTTTAGGTAGTAGAGTGTATGTGTTTTTCTTCTTTGATTTGTGCTTGTGAATGGTCGCTAGATGTTCGAGTTATTGTAGGTCGTGTTGGGAATGTTGGATTCCTTCGGTAGTGATTTTCCTTCTAATATTCTCTGTAAGGCTGGATTAGTAGCTACGTATTGTTTAAATTTGTTTTTATCCTGGAATATTTTGTTTTCTCCGTTGATAGTGAACAATAGCTTGGCTGGGTATGTTAGTCTGGGTTTGCATCCATGGTCTCTTAGTTTCTGCAGTACCTCTATCCAGGATCTTCTGGCTTTCATGGTTTCCATAGAGAAATCCGGTGTAAGCCTGATAGGTTTACCTTTATAAGTTACTTGACCTTTTTCCTTTGCTGCTCTTAAAATTTTTTCTTTAATATTTATGTTTTGTGTTTTGATTATTATATGGCGCGGGGATGTTTTTTTCTGATCCAATCTATTCGGTGTTCTGTATGCTTCTTGAACCTTCATAGGAATATCGTTCTTTAGGTTGGGAAAGTTTTCTTCTATAATTTTGTTGAATATATTTTCTGGGCCTTTGATCTGCAGTACTTCTCCTTCTTCAATCCCTATTATTCTTAGATTTGGTTTTTTTATTGTGTCCCAGATTTCCTGAATGTTTTGTGAAGAGAATTTGTTGGATTTGCCGTTTTCTCTGACCAGAGCATTTATTTTCTCTATGGTAACTTCAGAATCTGAGATTCGTTCTTCTATCTCTTGTATTCTATTGGTTATGCTTGATTCTGTAGTCTCCGCTCGTTTACCTAGGTTTTCCATATCCAGCCGGTTCTCGTTTTGTGTTTTCTTCATTGCCTCCATTTCAGTTTTCAATTCTTGGACTGTTTCCTTTACTTGTTTGATTGTTTTTTCTTGGTTTCTCAGGGTATCACTCACGGATTTACTTATTTCTTCAAACTTTTTGTTATATTTCTCATCCATTTCTATACTCATTTCTTCAAACTTTTTGTTATACTTCTCGACCAGTTCCTTAAGGGAGTTATTCATATCCTGTTTAAGGGACTCTATTGCTTTCATAATTGCACTTTTTTCCACTTCATCTGGGTTAGAGTGTTCAAATCCTTCTGTTGTAGTGTCATTGGGATCTGATATTTTCATGTTGTTTTTCAGATTGTTGGAGGAGGTCTTGCCTTGGTGTCTGCCCATCTCTTCGATCAAATGCTCTCTATTGGAACTTCTGGTGTCGGGTCAGGTTCCCTTGTTGGGCAGGGAGTTCACTGATAGAATGCCTATCTTTCCCCAAGCAGAGTATTGAACCACAGGCACTGCCTCTTTCCGGGATGCCCCTACAGAGCAGGCCCAGTGTGCAAGGCAGCTGAACTGGGGAAATTTTATGGCCTCAGTGGGAGGGGAGAAATATAGAAATTTGTACCTGGATGGAAGCTGGGATGGCAGGCGGGAGAGCCTAGCAGGGTGGAAACAGCACTGCAGGCTGACCTGGGAGTCTATGGGGTCGGGGAGAGTCCTAGCTCCCCCTCGCCGGGCCCCTGCCGCAGGCCCGAATCAACTCACCACTCCGAAGGCCCTCTGGATGGAAGCTGGGATGGCTGGCGGGGAAGCTAGCAGGGTCGTGATATTTTCTTAAAAATTAAAATGCTAGAGATACTAATTACTCATAGTTCATAGTGGAAAGTAATGTTTGCTTGCATAAAAATAACTGAAATGAATTTATTATTTGACATATTAGTACTCCTGTAAATTTATCATACCAAATAATATGTAGGGAAAGGATCACATGCAAAGATGCTTATTACAACATTATTTATGAGACAGAAGGAATTTTAGATTTACACATGAATTGTCTTTATAGAATAACCCTGAAATGAAGTTGATACTTTAAAAAGAATGCAATACTACTTAGTATTTGAAATGGTTGAAGAAAAAAAATACCTAAAATGTAAGAGTAAATTAGCATGTATATTATTAATTAAACTTCTGTAGATTATAAACATCCAAAAACATATAATTATTCAAATATAAACTGCATATTAACATATAAAATCCAAGTTTTTTTAACTTATAACCTAATTAAACATATATTGCTTTAGTCTATATATTTTCCATAATAAACAAAGTAATACTAATACTATCTTTATATTATATGGCACGCATTAAATTTGATTAATTAAAAGAAGACTGTGCAGATTGTTAACATATCTAATAAATATTAAATAAATTGTATTTTAACAGACAGTATTGATTTGGTATTCTACACAGAAATCTCATTATAACACATAATCTATCATTTCTATACTTAATATTAACAAGTATTTTTAAAATGAAATGCATCTCTTTCTGAAAGTTATGCACTGTCATCCACTAAGTTTTATGAGAATTTATAGGGCTATCTACTTTCTTTGGACTTTATAGCTCAATTCCACCCATCTACTTTGTTGATCAGATGATTTCAATGTTGACTTTGGGATATTTGGGGCCTTTTGACATGCTTCAATTTTCTAAATATTGTTTTTATTATTTATAATTTCTAACAATAGACAATACCCCAGATGCGTCTCAAATATGTCCTGTCTAACAGTAGAACCTTCCTTTTCTCATTGAGTTTCCCTTGACAATAAATTGTCATATTTGAAAGTATTAGTTAATGGAGGACAAGGAAAGACCAAAAACTTTAATAGACAGGAAGAATGTAAGAAGACAACAAGGTAAATACAAAGAGCAGTGATACATAAAATTTTGAATATAAAAAAGGATGTTCGTAGAAGAAAAATTTTGATATTCAAGTAAGGTCTTGTAATTTCATTAAGAACAGTTATTTTATTCATTTTGATAAGCAGACAGTGTTAATTATACTTGTACAAAGTAAAACATTACAATGAGTATTGTGAAAAAGAGTTTGGGACCTCTGTGTTCTCATTGAAATTTTTATACACACATACATGTGTACACAGTCACAGAGAGAGAGAGAGAGAGAGAGAGAGAGAGAGACAGAGACAGAGACAGAGAGTCAGAGAGAGGGAATATTTTGGAATTCAATATAAAATACAATGTTAGACAAGGTTCTAATATATATGAGTTTTAATTAATACATTGTCATATTATGTGAAGATTACCTACAAATTTCATTATTTGTCATCCAATATCACAGTGGCTAGAAAAAGTTTTTCTAATAAAAAATTAGCTATATCACTTCCTACCATGTATACTCACTCTCTTATAAATTTTATAATTCGTTACATATAGATAAATTAGATAGATGATTGATTCATACATACTACATACTGCATTCATATAGGAATACTAGTCCTACTAGTTTTATTTGTGCATGTATTATTTAGGGTTGACCACATGGTATTGCATAACCAAATAGAGTCTCATCCCTGGGAAAATTAAATCTCTTTATCAGTAATTCTTAAATATATGTAATTCTTCATCAATCATGAGCCTCATGAAATGTCCTCCATAATGCTGGCACAGAAACTGCTGTTGTCATTATTCCCATCTTGCTGAAACAGCCTTTTGCTGACTAGTTTTATGTCAACTTTATATGAGGTATAGTCAGTCATTAGACATGTGGAGGTCTCAATTGAGACAATGTCTCCAAATGATCATGCTGTAGGCAAGCCTGTAAGGCATTTTCCTACTTAGTGACTTTTGGATGGAAGGTCTTGTGGGTTGTGCTACCTCTTGATGGTGGTCCTGGGTTTATAATAAAGGAGGCTGGACAAGCCATGAGGGTCGAGCCTGGAAGCAACATTCCTCCATGGCCTCTACCTAAGCTCTTGCTTCTAAGTTCCTGCCCTGTTTTGGTTCCTGTCATAACTTCATTCAAAGATGAACACTGATGTGGATGGGTAAGCCAATTAAAGCTTATCATCCCAAGTTGCATTTGTTCATAGTATTTCATCACAGCAATAATAACGCTAACTGATACATCCTTATTGGTGAGATTTCATGAGTGTGGTCCCTATGTCATATGAAGGAGACACATTCTCACATCAGACTGTATCTCTCGATGAATGGAAAAATCATTGATTCAGTTAAGCTAGTCAGTAGCCAAGCCACAGGAATTTTCTTATCCCCACCATGCCTCCATCAGGTGATGAACTACCAGTTTGTGATTTGATTCTTGGCTTTATATGTATATATTTGTGGGATTAAACTCAGGCCCTAATGTTCTCACATCAGCCAAATTCAATAAAGAAAACAAAACAATAAAGGAAAAATCAAATGTAGACATTGGTTTCTTTATTGAAAGTCTCTAGTAAATCCTTGTTGAAATCATGTTTTTCAGGTTACTGAGATCCCCAACCAACAATGGAAAATGTATGGAGAAACTAATGCAACTCTGTTCAGTTAATTGGTCAGCTATATTTTAAAGAACAACATACATCTGCCAGAATTAAAGAAAAAACTTTTTGCAGTCTAAGACCCCGTGTTTCTTTTTCTAATTTCAATTGTATAGGCAGAGTTTGTAATGATTCTGATTTCAGAGTTAGGCCCTACAAGGTTTTCTCTTGGTTAAAGATTTATGGAAATTTTTTTTTGCCAATGTATGTAAAGTCTATGGTAACAATTTTGGGTCTAAAAACGTGTGTTTTATAAATCTGTCTAAAACATATGACATTAAGAAAATTAGAACAGTCATATCTTTAGTAATTGAGAGACAGAACCCTTTGATAAAGCTGAAGGAAATATTAAAGAGCCTAATGTGTTGGTATTCTTAAGTGCTGTTTCCCTTTATACGTCCAGCAGAAGGAAGGAGTCTCACCATCCCTCAGTCACATGGGGGAAGGGAGTCAGAGTTTTAGTCAGCAGATTTTATGAGTTACCCTATAATTTAAGCATGGCACTGTGCTATAAAACTGAAAAAAAACTTGAAGGGAGAGTTTTCTATTCCCACCCTTTCTCTTTAACTTAAATATGGTTCAAGAATTAAACTTGGAAGTCTGAGGTAGTGACAACAGTATCTTCTTTATTCCACATGAAATAGTAAGGGATTTCTTAGGGAGCTTCTTCTTGTTGTCCCTCATACCCAAGGAAATAATCTGGGCAATCAGTGTATCTACTATATGAGCGAAATCAATAATCAAGAAAAGAAAATTAAAGGAAGTTGACATCTCAATCTAAGAAACTGGATGCAACCATTTGTTGTTAGAGGTTGTAAAATCCCATACCTTTTTAAATATCTGTGACTTCATTGTTTGAAGTAGAATCTTTAAATATCCTGTTTCTTCTATAAAATTGGTTCAAAAAAGTGCTTTTGAGGTTGACAAAAAAGAAAGAAAATTAGAACACCATGTTTCAAATGAATAATTTCAGCTCATTTTCATTGCATGCTCTTCAAAATGCTGTGTATAGAGTAAAGATTGAGAAAAAATAGTAGCTAGTGTTTCTGTCGTTGTATCATCAGCACGAAGAAAATCCATGATTCAAACTAAGCAACAACTTGAATGCTTTGGGGAATTACTCAGTTCATGATTCTATGTTGAGAGTAAAATTGAAATGGCCTGAATGTGAAAAATATATCTTAAAATCTTCATTAAACTGTCAAAGTGCGTTAATTTGTTCATCAGTCTAGAGCAAGTTAGGCTATGATTTTTTTGCATGGCTATATTCAAATTATTAACATTGACTAACAAAAAATGTTTCAAGAAACTCAATCTTTAAAAGGTTTGAGGGAGAACACATCTAAAATTCAACAGGTGGATTTATATTGCTGTAACATAACTAGGCCTAAAATGAAAAACTAATAAGCATAATCCCAAAATTGACACATTTGTAATTATAAATCACTCCAAAATATGGCAGAAAATCCAAAAACTTTGAAAGATGATACAGTTAATGTGTTTGTGAAATAACAACTAATAGTAAATAATTATACTCGGCAAAACCAATGTAAAACACTAAACATAACCTAACAATTCAATGAAATGCATGAATGTTAGTGAAATAAAAAGATAGATACCAAATAACCATTGTAAAAGGATCAGTGCCCAAATAAGTATCAACCACACAAGGGAAGAGTTACAACACTACTTAGTGTTTCTTAAGATACATCTCTAGGTCATGAGGTCTCCTCTCCTTTTTCCTTCAGTTTTTATTGGTAGTCTATTTCCCAAGCAAAAATGATAATAATTTTACCTTTGTAAAATACTAAGATTGAAAGTGCTTTGACATCCTACTAAGAAATTAAGTTCAAACCACTTTGCCATAAAAACAACATCACCCACAAAAAGATGGTGGGTTTTGTTTCCTGATTCTGTCTTCTTAAAACTTAAATAAAAATTTGGAACCTGAAAAGATGCCAAATAAGACAATCTGCTTTGTTATAACCCCTGTATGTAAACCTACACAGAGTTATACTAGGGCTTAGGTAACCTTTTACTGAAAAATGCCCAGAAATCTTTTATTAATTATTCTAAAGAGATTACTTGCATTCATGCCTTTGTGAATGCTTAGAGCTACCAAATAATTCAATGGTATTTGAGCTTTACCAAGATGTTATTTTTAAAAAAATAAAAATAAAAATGAATATACAATGACTCATATCATATAAAAAAAACATTGTTGAATTGGTTTGCCTGCATTCCTGAAAGTTTTACCAAATAGTAGACAAAAGTAATTAAACCACAGGAATTTTGGTAGTGTAGCCAGATCCTTGTACTGAAACAACGTTATGTACTGCCTAGCTCTCCTAGGAAGCAACTGTATGGAAGAGGTGACTACAGAGAAGTCAAACAGTTTAGGATGATAAGAAATAAATAGTGGCAGTAAGTATGAGTGTGTCATTACTGCACTACTCGCAGTCAAGTGAGTATCATCAAAAATCTGACATGATGCCTTTAAATGCCACCAGTTTTAGTGCCATCTATGTCAATATGTATTTGATGGATTAAGCTTCTCCAAGGAATCATACATTAAAAAGACACCCTCATGTGTATTTTATATGCAGTGTGAAACACTTGCCAGTTATACAGAATTTGTTTAGATTGAAGAGACAGTATAGCAGTAGCAATAAACATTCTTCTAAAATTAAAACATTCTTCTAAAATTAAACTGGGTGACAGTTTGAGCAACCACACAGAAGTGAACATGTCTATTTGTTAGCAGGAAGTTCTCATGAGTTTAATTGGTATGAAACAAGAACCAGAAATTATAGAATACGTGTAGGATAAATATCCTTATAAAACAGTAGCCCTGTTGAACTATAGACATTGAACCAATCTAACCTCAATGTAAACTCATACTTGGACGATTTGCTGGAAGACTTCCAGAAAAGGATTACCCTGAGTGAATGTACATTGTTCTGATCTGTCTGTCGCATATTGTTCCCCAGAGGGTGAACCATGAGAACTTACACTGATTGCACAGTATTGTGATCCTTCAGTTACAAAACCAAAGCAAGCACTCATAACACAATAATCTGTACCGCAGACCTGTTAAAAGCATGCTAACGTGTGAAAACACATGCTAGCAAGTAATAAACTTTCTGCTAAGTGGAGTAACTGGAAAAAGTCATGTAATTATTGTAAAATGTGGTTTTTATTCCTTCAATCTCTATTATAGCCATTGTTACTAAGTACAAAGTACCAATTTTAAGTGAGAGGTCAGGAAGCATGACATGGGTAGGGGTCATATATCAGTTTTCTTGTTAGCAAAAAATACTAATTATGGCTTCTAATGCATCTTGCAAATGGAATAAATTAAAAATATATAGTACTAGAAAGTCATTATGAACTCAAGTTATATGTGCTTTAGATGATAAACTATTAGAATTGAAATAACATGTACTAAAGTCACTTAACAAAAAGAGCAACTAGACCATAAATCCTACTGAGCCAAGAAAAAATAGGTATAAAAAGGACAGAGTAGAAGAGAGTAATTAAAGGCTTTTAATATTAAGACATTGACTGAAGGCCATTAAGAGTTGGAAATGGTACTAGAGGTATGTTTGTTGAGCTAATGTTATGAAGTATTCCTCAAAAGTTTATGAATACAAGTTTAAAAGAGTAAGATAAAATGAATGACCATCACTGCAGAAGATATCTAAATTCATAACAATTACTGATTAAAACAAAGATTATTTAGCTATAAAAATTTTCCACAAATGATCTGAAGTATATAGTTACAGATGTGGATTTATATGCATAAAAATTGTATGAAAATGTGATAGTGATAAACGATATGGGAGGATTTCTTTGTATAATGAAAACTGCCATACTGCTTAAATATGGACAGTATGTGCCTTGTTAAATGTGTGTCTGACCAAAGAAGAGAGGTTTTTAAAAATCATTAAAGTTAAAAGTAATTCTCAGATCAAAGTAACTGATTTCAAAGACAATGTGATAAGTAATGACAGTCATTTTAATTAACATCAAACAGCAAAGAGTAAGCAACATTACCAGCTTTCAAGGGTCTGTTTCTGTCTAGCACTACACAAATCATCTCTCAGTCTGTTTTGATGTGATAAATAAGATCTATACAAATAAGCAAAGAAAATGTCATCTCTGTTCTATAAAAAAATAAGTTTACACAATGAGGAAAAGCACTAAAAACAGTCGTCACACCAAGAAGTGATATAACAAGGAGGCTGTAACCTATGTCCACTATACCCTGCAAATATGCCACCTACATTCAGTAGTGAGTTGAGTATATGAACACAGCTTCAGAGTATATGTACATAGCTTCAAAGCAAAGCTTCTAGCTCTTGCTTCCAAATATAATATTGTTTTAAGTCACTATTGTACTGAAAAGTAGGACAGTCTTAAGCTATGCCATAACTCTAATAAACATAGCTGCCAAATACATTAAAAACTATCAAGTATTATGCATAAAATTACAATGGTAAAACCTGGAACACCTATACATATATCCATATATTGTATTCCAGAAGGATATGAATGAGCAGAACCCAAGGGTGGAAGCATTCATGAACTGTGTCATTTGTAGTCAGAGGCTGCTCACTCATTCCCTACTGCCCAGACCCAAAATAATCACACAGAAACTTTATTGATTGCAATACTGCTTGGCCAGTAGCTTACGCGTATTTCTTGCTAACTCTTACATCTTGTATTAACCCATTTCTATTATTTGTATTTTACCCCAAGGTTTGTGGTTTACCTGTAAAGTTCTGGGTGGCAACTAGATTCTGTCTCTTCTGGAAGCAACATGGCATCTCTCTGACTCTGCCTCCTTTCCTTCTCTATGTCTGCTTAGAAATCTTGCCTTGCTCTATTCTGCTAATCCACTGGCTAAAACAGCTTTATTTATCAAACAATAAAATCAACACATATAAAGAAGGACTTCCCATACCGTTTGCTTTTTTCTGTTCCAATAAAAAGAAAGATTTTAATTCAAAATAGTAAAATTACATATAACAAAACAGATATCAAGCAAGAATTACAGTTACAGTATTTACATCTACTTTTTCTCTTATCATCACTGAGAAAAACCTAAATATAACTATCTATTCTTCAACAACATCAAAGATTCCAGAATGATATAATATTACCTAAATAAACAGGAAGTGTATTGTAATGAACTTCCAAAACTATGAATTGGCAGGGATGTCTGGAGTAGTAAGTACTTCTATATATGTGTTGCATTTATTGGTTAATTAACAAAGATGTGTTGACCAGTGGTATAGCAGAATAGAGCAAGGTGAAAATTCTAAGCAGAAATAGAGGAGAAAAGAAGGCAGAGTCAGAAAGATGACATCTAGCCTTTGTAGGAGACAGATGCTAGCCACCACCCAGGAAACTTCCCAGTAAACCACGAGCCTCATGGTAAAATACAAATAATAGAAATGGGCTAATTTGAGATGGAAGAGCTAGCTATAAATATGCTTAAGCTATTGGCCAAACAATATTGCAATAAATATAGTTTCTGCATGATTATTTCAGGTCTGAGCTGCCAGGAGCAAAAGAGCAGCCTCCATCTACAGATTGTCTCCCACTGTCTAGGATATAGACCCACATAAGACCTAAAAGAGCTAAGAAAATAAAGAGGGCTTCTAGACTCACAAAAATGGAACTCAATTGGAGCTTGTAGGTATATTTTTAGATAGGCTCTGCTTGTTGGTGGTGAGCAGGGGGTCCTGCACTTTCTTTAAGAGAGGTCTTTCAGATTCAGTACTAGCAGAAAAAAACCATAGGACTTTTTTAAAAAACATCGAATTCCTGGTTAATCAGCACAAATGGGTCTGACTCTTTCAGGAGGTCAAGCACTTGAATGGGTTTTGTGAACCGAGTGCTACAACTTGCTTAATGGCAGTATAAAACTACTGTATGCCTGGAAATGGGGTTTTGAGAATAGCTTTCAGAGCTGGCACTGAACAGACCTCTGCATTTTTGGACTGGGCAGAGACAAAAGGCAAAGCAGCTCTAGTCCTAGCCACACTGCTTAGCATTTTAGAAGTGGTCCTGTTCAAAAAAAAATTACAGATATGCAGTAAAGACAAATTCAGAAAGAAAAGACCTCTAAAAGGGTCACAATGTTGGATAAATGTACATAGGCTACAGAGAGAGAGGGAGAAGAACTAGAGATAGTTACAAAAGGAGGTAATTGTTTTAAAAACTAAACAAAATATTTAAGGAGACACTACAGATAGTCATAGAGTAACCACAATAATAATAAGCCACATAAAGATGGAAAATACACAGAGAATCTGGATTATGTTTATTATTGTCTATTTGAATTTTTGACTATGAACGAGTCAGTGATATTTTATTCTATGAACTGCTAAGCTAAAGCAACATATATGTTTTAAAGGTATCTTGACTTAAAATTTGGGCTTACAGATATGTTACTTTAAAAAGGAGTTTCTGCTTTTATTTCTACAGAGGATAAGAACTTGTGCCTTCCTTCCACACCAAAGTGGTTTGATGAAACAAGACCCCACCCCGAAAAGGTTGCCATGAAGACACAAAAATACTTCATCCAACAAAAATCAGGAAGCAAGCAATTTGGAGTGAACTATTCCCAAATTCCCAAATATTGTTCATAAATATTTGTTTACATTTAAAGGGGGATATGATATAGTGATAAATACTTTGCAATGGTATGGATCTTGGTTTACTGATACAAATTTAAGGTCAAATTTGTTACATGTATGGTTATGCTTTTGATTAAGGTATTTGTGTAGCTCATTTAAAAATATAATGTATACTTAAGAAATACAGATTAATAGATAGTCATCTGTAACAGTCAAGCTTGTAGTCATGTTAGTTAGGTTTTCTAGATGTACAGAGATATATTTCAGATAGATGGGTGTTCTTCAAAACTTTTAAAGTCTTACGAAATATAGAATTTAAAATGTTTTAAGAACCTAGAACTTTTCATGACAATGACACTCATCTGTTCCTGGCAGCACCAATCTACTTCAAAAAGAAGATGGGCATCAAAAAGTCTCTTTATGGAGTTTGCTAGCAATTTGGGCAAGAAATTGCTCTTGCCTGGCCTGCTTGATATTATGCTATACGGACTGAATATGTAAGACCCACAGAAAAAAGATTGCTGAACTTACCTAAAGTTGAGACAGTCCTTTGGGGTTCCTGCTTTATGAAAGAACTGCCAGATATTTTGCAGGACACAGAAGAAAGTAACTGATGAACTTTGCCAGTACAAGGCATAAGAGATATTCAAGTTTCCTATTTAATGGAAAAATCTACCAGAAACTTTGGTCCTGTAGTCTGAAGATAGATGCAAAAAGGTTACAAAAGAACTTTGGGTGAGTGTCCAGATATAAAGATGTCTCTGTCAATTGAAGAGTTTTGTATGTTGTTTACAATGTACTTCCTTTTAACTTAGGTAATATTGTATCCTTTTGGGGTCTTTGAAGGAGTTGAAGAATAGATAGGTATAGTTATAGTTTTCCTTAGTTATAATAAAAGATAATGTAGATATAAGTATTGTAACTATAATTCTTGCTTGATAACTGTTTTGTTATATATAATTTTACTATGTTAAAGTTAAAACCCGTTTTATTTAGACAGAAAATTGGAGGTGATGTAAGATTCCATTCTATATACTGTGAATAACATTTGTTAATAAGGCAGCTGCTTTGGGTCTATTGCAGTGTAGAATAGGGCAAGGCAGTTGTTTGAAGCAGAGAGAGGAGGAGAAAACCACCACAGGAGACAGATGCTGGATGCTGGATGGAACCTTAAAAGTAGGCCAAAACCATGTGGTAATACACAGATGAATAGAAATGGGTAAATTTAAGATATCAGAGCTAGTCAACAAGAAGCATGAGCTAATAGGCCCAGCAGTGTTGTAATAATATAGATTCTTTATGAATATAGATTCTTTATTTTGGGTCTGGGAAACAGGGAAACAAACAAGCAGCCTTCAACTATAGCTGGTAATACACTATTACTACAGATAGATGTAGAAACAAAAAATATAGGCACTCTGCCCACTGTACTGTGGTTCACAAGTTGTTGTTCTCTGGAATGTAGCCAGCCAGCCATACTGCTTGCTCAGGTCAGCCTAGTGTTAGAGGAAAATTCAATGTATATGCAGTTAAGCTAGAAATTAAATGAGCTGAAAATTACATGTGTACATAAGAATGAGGATTAGGCTCAGGTCAGAAATCCAAGAATGGTTAGGCAATATTAAAAGCGTGAACTTGGAAGTGAAATTTTTTGGTTACAGCTCACAAGCAGAATGACCAAGTGTGTTATCTGTTCTTGCTGGAATAGGAAAGGAAACAAACATCTACCGCTTGCCTTCTTTGTAACATTAAATAAACAGAATGAAGAAAAGGAAACAGGTGAGCTATGGTTAACATTTCCATTAGAGCTCAGAGACTAAATTCATTAGCATCAAGACTGAGTGAAAATACAAAATTATTTGCAACTTTATATATAATATATATGACATGTGAACAGCTGATGTGATAAGCAGAGGGACAGGTCAAAGAAGTTAGAGGACAGGCATGGCACACTTAATTGGAGCAGAGACTTCAGTTTGCACAGCCTTTTACTAAGAGGAGTTGCCTGATGCAGCTTCTGATCTCACACTGGGAGTGGTACTTTCTTAGACTCCCTCTGAGAATGCTGGGCTCATGCTGAGACACTCTATAAGAGGAGACTGCTTATTTGTTTTTAGCCACCAGACCTGAAATAATTACAAAGAAACTGTATTATTTGTAATGCAGTTTGGCCAGTAGCTTAAGTGAATTCTTAACTAGGTCTTACATCTCAAGTTAACCCATTTTTAATGTTTTACGTTTTACCATGAGACTCATTGTTTACCAGCAAGGTTCTGGCACATCTGTCTCCTGAAGCAGCTGCATGGCATCTCTAACTGATTTTGCTTTCTTTTCTTCCTGAATCTGCTTAGAATTTTTGCCTTGTCCTATTTTGCTGAACTACTGACTAAAACATCTTCTTTATTAACTAATGGCAATAAGACATATTTACTGCATACAGAGGGGAATTCTATATCACATTCCCTTTTTTTGTCTAAATAAAAAGAAAGCTTTTAACTTGAACATTGTAAAATTACATATAACAAACATTATTTAGAAAATCTTATTAAGTAAGAATTATAGTTATAATATCTATATCTATTTTATCTTTTGTTATAACTAAAGAAACTATAATTATAACTATCTAATTTTTAACTCCATCAAAGACTCTAGAAGAATGTAAAATTATCTAAGGAAGCAGGAACTGCATTGTAAGCAACTTTCATAGCTATAGAATTGACAGAGATATCTCACCGCCTGGACAGTCATTTATTATTTTTATTTATAGCTGTCTATACTCTTTATTTTTTCTCTTAAGCCTATGTACATTTTTAAACACATTGTGCCTCATTTAGAGGTTTATATTTGTCTGAATCTGTCCTTATTGCATATCTGTAATTATGTTTTTGACCAAGAGCTCTTTAAAATGGTAAGCAGTGTGGTAGCAGCTCCCCCGGATTCTGGCTTCATGACTTTCTGCCTTTCAATATGGCAGTGGTACCATTACCACCATCTCAGGGACCACCAAATAGGAGCAGTGCTCACCACTTTAACTCTGAATAGGAAACTGCAGCGATAAACCCTCTTTATCTGAGTAAAAGCTAAATCTGCTTTGTAGCATATTGTACAGCCTAGAACTATCTCTGCACATGGTGGTGGAAATCCAGGCATGGTACCCCTGCTTGTTTCTACCCCATTAAAAGAAGAAAAAAGTGGTTACCAAGAAACTGTGCTCATCTGTTTATTTTATGTCTAGCATTACTTCCCAAAATCTCTCAGGTTGTATGTGGGTGTAGCCAGCCCAACATTGGGTGCCAATTTGTGGAAGGGGACTACTTGTTCAGTCCTGGCTTTCCAGGCCCAAAATAATCACAGAGAAAGTATATTATTTGCAATACTGTTTGGCCAATAGCTTAAGCACAATTTTAGCTGGTTTTTGCATATTAATCCATTTCTATTATTTTACCATGAGGCTTGTGGTTTAACAACAAGATTCTGGTGCATCTGTCTCCTGCAGCAGCTACACGGGATTTCTGAAAAATCCAGCCTCTTTTCCTCCTCTACCTGCTTGGAATTTCCACCTTGCACTTTTTTGTTAAGCCACTAGCCGAAACAGCTTCTTTATTAACCAATGGCAGTAAAACATATTCACAGCATACAGAGGGGAATACCATATCACATGCACTGATTTCCCTTTCTTGGCAGCTTGCAAATTGTATGATCCCACTAACCATGAGATAAAGATTTTCTTGGTCTTTGTTTTGGGAGTTCTTGCTTCTAATTATGATTAACTTTCCTATGAACAATGATACTATCACATCCAACAAGGGAAGACTTGAATTATGGAGCACAGGTAAGCAAAAAATATCATTGATTTTGGTTTTATTAACTCTGTTCAGAGAGTCAGTAAACAGTCCCAGGTACACAAGTGAGAACCTGAGTTTAATGATATACAGATCATAGTTTAACAATGTCTAGCTTTGTTTGACCTAAAAATATGTGAAGTTAGGAGTCTTTCATAAGCTTTGTTTTGTGTATTTTTAAAAATTAAATGGGAACATGTGATAACATTTTCTCTAATCTGCGGATAAAAATTTGTCTTTAAAAATACATAGTCTAGCCTTTATCCAAAATAGTGGATACCAATTCATGCACATTTAATGACCACCTAGAGATTAAGTGTCTTGTTCTCTTTAGTTCATCAGAGTCATTGCCACCTGTAATTTATTCCTTGTGTAGTTATAAACATATTGTGGGTAAATAATTATTTTCTATATCTAAAAAATTAGATAAATGATATCTCACATTAGAAATGATCTCTACCAATTTGATGTTTTTTTAAATTCTATAGTTGGCCATCTGTCCCTGTGGCTTAAATAGAAAAGAAATTGAAAGATGTTGGCTCAATACATTATGTCCCTAGAAGATTAGAAATAACTGTTTATTCTTATATATCCAATAAATATCCAATAATCTAAGAATTATTGTCAATTAGAATTTCAAGACCCCACCTAATCTTAGATACTGAAATTTTTTACTTAGGTGGAAAATAATATGGTCACCAACACACAGGTATTTAAACATACAGGTATAAATGTGTTAGCATGCATATACCTTGATTATCACCTTTTAGTCCATTGTTCAGTAAACTAAAAAACCAAATGGGAAAGACTATACTTTGCTGTCATGAGTCTACCAATCATTTCCTTTATGCTCCTTACACAAAGACAAACTAGGAAAATATGGATATTCACTAAACTGCTTATAGCTTTCCTTTATATCTCAAAGGGTACTGTAGCTGTGTATTTGAGTCCCGCATTATACTGCAAGGAAATCTTCAAACATTTCAGAAAATTGAACAATGAAATGCTTATTTGAAACAATACGGAAACAGGCAGACAATTCTAAGAAGTCTTCTACAATCCTTGCTAGCTCTTAGCCCTACCCTGTGTAATGCTTCCCTGTAAGTGTATGCCAGAGAGAATATAATAATTTCACTTTACCTATTTAGCTTTCATAAACTTAAATTTTTTTGCAGAAATAATCAACATCTGTAAATTAATTAATATTACCAGAAATTATAATTCTCCAAATGGGAGCAACCCAATAGAGTGAGCACTGAGTATTCTTCCTGAAAGATGAGAGTCATGAGGCTTGATAGAAATCCTGCTGCTGAATTAGAAAAACAAACAGTAATTTTGACAGACTCATGGGAAAGTCTTATATCAAAGATTTGAAAGTGCCTTGTAGGAGCCAAAAATGCTTTCCAGCTAACAATTAGCAAGAAGAGATCCCAGTCATCCAGCTACTAGGAAGTGGACTCTGCTAATAAGTCTAAAAACAGAACAGCATGCTGTCAGAAGAAGCAGGACTCTATCCTTACAGGAAAGGATGGTCTATTTGATGTCTGTGAAATCCTGAACAGACAACCATCAAGACCTGGAAGACATCTAGACCTAGACAACGGTAAGACACTCAGTGCTTTGTATTAAATTGTTACCATTGTGAAAATTTGTTTCTCAGAAATATATTATAAATTCCTTCCCTCATTGTGTCAGAAATTTCATCAAATCCCCCTGCACAGAACCAGATGTGATATAGTCCAGGTGGCATATTACAGAATACTCTATATCTTTTATCTTAATGGAATTGAAATGTATATTAAGGAACTAAGCACTTTGTATTCCATAGTTGGGATAACACTACTTGGAACCTTCCACAATTCCAATGGATATATTGGTACTTAATGTGTTGGCACTGAATTAAGAGTCACTTAAACAGAAAGAAGCAAGTATAATCCCCTGAAACTGCTAGCCTGGAGATAAACAAAGCAGAATTAAAAATAACTTTGGTGAATAACTCCTGGTAGACCACTGGGCCCCTGTAGAAATTGTTCATATGTCTTCAGTCACTGTAGCTCCAGAGCTACCTACCATAGAGTGGTAACATATCCCTAAGATACTGTAAAAATACATCACAGCTTAAATTCCACATATAGTGGATATGCTATATTAGTAAACAAGTCTATGCCAATCCAAATGTTCCAACATGTTTAATATCAGGATGCAGAGAACTATGATAATTATGCACCAACTATCTCTCAGATCAACATGTGACATTAAAGATGTTCCCTGTAGTTGGTTTATGAGGAAGAGGACTTCCTCTATGGTTCACAGTGTTAGACAGAGATGTTTAATGTTTTGTGAAGCTTTTCTATTAACACACATTTCAAGATATATTGAGATGTACTTGCTATCACCATTAAAGAAAATGAAGACATAGCCTTCCAACTTTCATTTCGTATTATTGCATTGTATATTAACTGATTACTTGAAAAGAGTCAGTGTTAGGATGTGGTAAAAATATATATGAAATTCTAGGCAATAACAAATGTCTCAGCATTTTGGTTATGGTTTTCAGTATATCAAGATTAAGATAGTAATTTAAGAGAATCGGTGGAAATAAATGAGTACAAAAGCCCTGGAACAAAAGACAAAGTGTGAAAATCTTTGTGTTTCATGTCAGTGTTCACCACAAATGAATGTATCAGTGAGATGAACAGAATGATTTTTCTGAGACTTTATGTCAGCTTGAAGTGAGCGACCCCAGTACTAACGGGGTGGGCTCCCAAAAGGGTCATGGTAGCATGAACAAAGACTACATGCATATGTGCACAGCAGCATTTCCTTGCAGCAAGGATAGAATGGCTACTGTCACTCTGGGAAATACAATCCAGTGACTGTATCTGGGTTCCCTTGATAGACATGGATATCATGACTTTCTTTGACTGAGGTAATTAACTATTGGTGTAAGCACCCTGGGGACCCACTGCCCATTCCCCAGTGCTTCAGTCTTTCTTAACAGCAGAGAGAGAGAAACAAAAGTATTTGTGATCTGTTGGATCAAACTCTCTAAAGGTAAACTTCTTCCCTCTGTCTCTCTCTAGCAAGCAAAAACATTGCTAACATGAGGGCCAACAGGGATGCTCTGGCAATTATAGTCCTAGAACTGTCTGCAACACCAGATCCTCAAGTTTATTTCATTTACTTCCTACAAAAAAAAACCTTGACTATACACCATCTTGCAGACATGTTTACTATGTAAACTGTTGAGGATTGGGAGCAGTGACAATAGGAGGTGACATGTGAGTATCTTATGAATCCTTTCTCTTATCCCTTTGTCCCAGGCCTAGTTTCAACCATAACTCAAAATGTTACACAATTTCCTGGAAACTGACATTCTAAGATCATTTCTCCACAATTGTCTTTCAAACTTCTTTTATATTTCTGTCATAGATTCTTCTTCCGCATCTAAGATTCTAGCAGATGTGATCTACAAGGCTGCAGGCCTGAAGGAAAAATAATCAACAGCACTAGAAAAGCTCTCAACCAACCATGGGTGATGGCTTGTGGAAAGATGCTGCAGCCTTCAGACAATTCTGAGAAGAACTTTATATGCTCTTCTGATATTTCTGTAAAATCCAGTTTCTATTAACAATGGCCTTTATAACATGCAATGCAATCTGTATTCATACCTCTTACCTATCTATGGAAACAAACAAACAACACCACTCATTGTCCAAAACGCACTGTCAGAAATTCTACTTAAATGTTATGCTTAATTGAACACTCCTAGTTATTAATGATTCATGAATCATTCATAACATTTTATTGTTGGGCCAGGATTGTATAGATGTATATTATCTGTATAAATAATAAGATTGCTAAAGAGCTATGTTTTTAATCACATATTATATTAAAATTTATGCAAAAATACATCTGTCCATTAGAAGAGTTAAAGTATACAATTATCCATCTGCTGAGCTGACATTTGTCAGCCTGACATTTAATGCTGTCACGAACAGGCAAACAAGACTACCGAGCCTTGCTTAGGATATCAAGAAAGGTGTCTCCAGGTGGAAACTTTTTAATTAAAGCTTGATTTAATGAAAATTATGAATCATAAAACAACTGCTTCACATCAAATAGGTAGACTGTAACTAAATCTGCAAAGTCCTAAAATGAGAGTGTTCAATCATCTGCATGTTTGTAATAACATGTAAGCATAGGTTTCAGATGCATTCATTATAAACAGTATTCTTTCTAATTATTCCCTTTTGTAATATCTAAACAAACCAATTTTCCTTTGTGGGATACTGATGTGTTTTGTTGTTGATGTTATCTTTGGTTTTAGGTTCTTCACTTTTAATCGACATATAGCAATAGTTAGAAGAATATGGGCTAAGAATGAGAGAACCCATTTCATATAAGTTTATAAAATATTCCCATATATAATTAACATACTTACACAATAATTTTTTTGTCTTTTTCAGAAAATTATTATTATAAGCTTTCAAACTCCTCATTCTGTATTACTTTTGTAAGATGACATAAGATTAAGAGCTTGTCAGTCTGATTCTAAACAATACATTCCTAATAACTGCACTAGAGTTCTGGTTGATATATACTAATTTATTTTTTAGATGTATCTGTATCCATAGAATGTTCAACATCTCATATATTAATTAATATTTTTTCTGTATCTTAAGAAACACATAAATGTCATGATTGAGGAATATAGTGTTTCACTGCAATAGCAGTTTCCATGTACTATAACAACATACAGTTATGTGTCATTATAATCCAGCTGTGCTGTAAGAATATGCCTTACCCTTAACACAGATCACCAACAAAATTATTGTGTATATCAAAATTTTAATTTTCATACACAACTCAAGCAAATGTTCCTAATGATATACTTAAACTGCCAAATCATATTTCATTAAAACCATATTTAAGGACATGTATATCATCATTTGGATCTTTATAAATTCATTCGATAAAGACAATGGTCTCTTAGTTATAACTAAAATTGTAAACTGCATGTCTGATCTCCGTATTTGTAGAAATGTAGCATTTGAAAATTGGAATCTGTTTTCTTTATTCTGAAATTGAGACAATTAAGAATAATCTTTGTAATTAAAAGAAATATCCCTGAAATTTTGATGTAATCAGTTTATGAGGAAAGGTCTAAGAATCTGCATCATGTGATTTCTAAATGTTCTTATCAGAGTCAGATTTCAGCAGATGAAATCTGACAGATCAGAGATGCAGAGCAGCCAACCACTAACTCTACAAAATCTTCAGACCGAATGGTATATCCTGTCTCTACAAATTCTCAGACTGAATGCCCTGAGCTCCTGTCTCCTTCTGCCTTATATTCCTCTCTCGTAGCCATATCACTCCTATCTACACCTTCCTAGTGTTAGGATTAAGGATGTGGGGTCACAAACACTGGTCTTAAAGCTGAGCCACCACCTCTCAGCTCTGTTTTTCTTTGAGACTAGATCAATCTACTATAGCCCAGGATAGCCGTGAACTCACAGAGATCCCTCTGCCTCTGCTTCCAGATTGCTGAAAGCAGAGTGAGCATGCCTGGAGGAACAAGCCTGTAAGCAGCACCCTTCATGGCCTCTGCATTAGCTCCTTCTTCCAGAATTCCGCCTGGTTTGAGTTCCTGTCTTAACTTTCTTTGACGATCTGTGATGTGGAAGTGTAAACCCAATAAATCCTTTCCTCCGCCCCCCCCCCAAAAAAAATAAAGGTGTGGTCCCCACTGCCTAGCTTCTATGACTAACTAGTGGCTAGCTCTATACTCTGACCTTTAGGCAAGCTGTGTCTGTCATAACACAAATAAAATATCACTACAAATCTGAATAGACAGATATTTATAAAAATGTTAAGATAAAACAACAATGTGATGTTAAGCTGTAAATACCATTGGAAGTTTGGCGTTTTGCCTTTATCTTAGACACATCACTAACCACACGATACCAAATAAGTTTTCCATCCACTTCAAAGGTTTAACTGCCTGCCTCTGGCTTTTGTTAATAGATGAGGCATCAATATTCTATGAGCTCATTTAATGTAATCAGTGAGTTAGTGAGTTAGCTAGTTTTGATACTTTCAAATTGTCCTTCAATGCTGTTCTGATACTATTTATGCAGCCCAGACTGCCCTCCAAATCACAGAGATCCTCTGGCCTTTGCATCCAAGATATGAGGATTAAAGGTGTGTACCACCACTCCTGACTCATTTCAGTTTAATAGGGTATCTGAGATTCCAGATTATTCTACATTTGAATCTATAAATGGAAGTAACTTCATTAGACTGCTTTATATCAGAGGAAACAATTTACCCCATCCTTCAGCCTTTCATGGGACAGTATGTTCCTGACCACTAGGTGAGTGCCAAGCATTAAAGCAGTATAGCTGATTGAACAAAGGGACAAGAGAGCAAGATGTCTTTCTTTTTATTTTAGAAAAATGGAAAAAACATGGGGAGGTTAATGTTACTTAATATAATATTGATGTTTCAAAATTCAGAAATTTCTATCAAGCAAATTAGAAACAAAATGAGAGTAAAAAATTACAGTGCATTTTTAGTTACTCTGATGTAGATGGGCCTTCTGTTATGTGTTATTTTCATTGGTTAATAAAGAGACTGCCTTGGCCCTGTGATAGGACAGAAAATCAGGTAGGCGGAGTAAACAGAACAGAATGCTGGGAAGAAGGCAATGAGGCAGACGCCATGGAGCCAGCCACCAGGTCAGACATGCTGAATCTTTTCCGGTAAGCCACCACCTCGTGGTGCTACACAGATTATTAGAAATGGGTTAATCAAGATGTGAGAGTTAGCCAGTAACTAACTCTCTAGAGATAATGGGCCAGGCAGTATTTAAATGAATACAACTTATGGGTTGTTATTTCTGGGGCTAAGCTAGCAATGTGGGAGCAGGGCGGGACGAAAAGCAGGCCTGCCCGCAGCTCCCCTTCTACATTACTCCATATGGAAAATTGAATAAGTAGGACATTCAACAACAGATTGCTATGACTTACTAAAGAATGAGGAATTTGCATATTCAAAATAAAAAAGAAAGCATTATTTCAACTTAATCAAAAATTAATAGATGAAGACTCTTTAAAATCCTCAATATCTCAATATCTCAGGACTGCAGAGATGGCTCAGAGGTTAATGCAGGATGCTCTTCCAAGGAATCCCAGCACCCTTATTTACATTATTTTTCATTTTGTTAATATGTGGAAATTATCAATAATTTAAGTATTAGTGGGGTATTTTATAATAATTACATAGGTAACCTTTGGGTTGACTTTCTCACTTATGTATGCTCATCTCCTGAAGATCTATCATCCAGAGCTCTGAAATGTACCCTATGTAATGCTTCCAAACATCCAGCAGCAACAGCACTATGAGCATGGACCTCCCTTTCATCACCCTGTTCCTGGAAATCCATTGTTCCTTAAGTCCCAAGCCTCAGCTTCTTGATGCCCCTGACTGATGGGAAATACCTTTTCATCCCCAACTTCTATGCGCTACAAATCTATATATAAAATTCTCATCAGATCATGTGGGTTTATCTTTCTATGGCTTAAATAATTTCTACTTTCACCCATGGTATCATAACTAAAAAGACTTTAAAAGTTTATTCTTTGAGTCTTTAACATCATGCGTCTCCATCCCATTCATTTCCCTGCCCTTCATATCCACACTAGGCCCTTGGAAACCTTCCTCTTTTCAAAAGCAAAATAAAAAAAAGTTTAATAAAGGAAAGGAAAAAGAGACATAAAGCAAAAAGTAAGTTTCATCATGGAAGCTGCAGTGTGACACAGTGAGTCATACATTCTTTTGTCCATATATTTTTACTTGCAAGTGTTCATTGCAGAGAGTCACTGATCTGGCTTGAGGTCTCTGATTTCTACTACACTGTCAATGCTTGGCCTTCACTGGAACACCTCTTGATTTTCCTATTATTTCCCTGTGTTGTGGAGAATCTGCAGCTTTGGGTCTGCAGGGCCAGTCCCTTCATATGCTGCAGTAGATCACAGATGAGGTGGATGTTGGGGTGGACTAACACATAACTTTGGTTCTACATCTGGGTAGTTGCAAGGTATGGTCAGCCTGCCAACTATCCCTTGTCTTCACCACTAGGGTGAGCTCTCCTGCATTGTCCTTGGGAGTTCAGCCCTTACAGGAATGAGCAGGTACTGGATCATTTCTTTTAATTTCAAGTCCTCAGGGTGGACCTCCCACACCTACACCTGTGTTGCCCAGGTATGAAAAGGGACCACTCTCATGATTGCTCCAGCTGATGAGGGGCAGGGCCAACCATCCCACTCCTATGACCTCAGGGCTTGCTCTCCCACCTATCTCAGGCTTGATGGAAGAGAGTAGGAAGGGCATCTCTTCATTGTCTGTGAAGTCATGTGTAAAAGGAATAATGGGGACAAATCTTTCATGCTTCCAACTACAGGGCAGGCTCACACACACCTCTACAACAGGGTTGGCTCCATTGTCCCACTCCCCACATTGAGGCAGTTCACAACCCCATGTACAACTCACGTTCGAGGTATCTGATGCCTTTGGCCTCTGCAGGCACCTGCAGTTATGCTCATGGATACGTGTATGTGTAAGTGCACACATAGACCCAGAAACAAATCAACTGGAAAATGATAGGTCTTATAAAATCACAGCAGATAAACCTTTTAAGGATATTAACATTATTTAAATATAATTAAATATCCATTTGTTATACCATAATTCACTAATAATATCTTTATAATTTCTCAAAATAAATGACTGGTTTTTCTGCCATATTGCAGTTTAGAACACATTTTATCTTGAATACATGAATGCCACGCTGCTGCTCATTCTTACGCTATCTCATAGTCTCCTCTACGAAAAAAAAAATCTACAGTGTCAGGGGTAGTCAATGCATGCTTCTTAAGATCATAATCCAGAATAATTTCATTTTTAAAAACATGATACATAAAAGCATTATTTCAGTATGTCATCCTACACTTGAATTATCAGCCTCAGTGTACAGACAGTTCACATGAAAAGATATTGTTCTTGACATGATCATTATCCAAAGGTTTAACTTTGCACTGAAGATGAGAAAACCTATAACACGTTTCTTTGATTCATGGTTGCTCCTCATTTTGGTTTTCCTGTTATATATTTTATTTAACCTTACAAATGTGAATGTCAGTTTTCTGGGAGGAAGCTGGTGGCAAGGTCGTTAGACTGCTGGATGGATTTAATGTGAGCCTCTAGGAAATATGCAAACTTCACATGTGTTTAAATCAGATTCTTCATCTTGAACAAATTGCTTGCTACGTAGTGGAAAGTCCAAGAGCTGTCTTGGGCTGTTAAATCCATATTATTCCACTGAAGTGTTTTATAAATCACAATTCTTCAAACACAATTCCCAAGTAAATTTGAATGAAATACCATTAAACAGTGAATCTTTTATAATAAATTGTTTCTAAACTATAAATATTTACATATTTATTCAATATAATTTAGATAAAAAATGATTAATTATCTGACCTTTATTACAATTGCAATATATAACTGGTGGCTGGCAAGTTATTACTGAAACCAAAATTCTATCCAAAGTATTACATCAACATCCTAATTTAAACTTTTAAAATTTCACATGTGAGTACTGTATTTACCATCTTTCCTCTACTACTGTTCTCATACTGTTATACACTGCCTATCAAATTCAAGACTTCTCATTTATAACTACTAAATCTATATGCATACACTTACAGATGTACAGAAATATACACATGTACAACCTATTGAGTCCCTTTAATGTTTCTCTTGCGCACATGTGCTTAGAACTGATCACTAGGAACTGAATACTATATCAAGGGAGGAGCTCCTGAGGAAAACTAACTCTCCTTCCCTCAGCAGCCAGGGAGTGTCTGTAACTCTTCATCGATGGGTAAGAACTTCTGAAATTTCTCCCTTTTTCATTTGACATGTTGACGGGTGTGATCATTATGCTTGTCTTGGTTAGGCACCTATATTGTTGCAATTTTTGAATACAGTGTTCCTGTCAAAGCAAAAAGAATTTCCCAGATAGATTTTCCTATGGTTGTGTTTGTAGTGAATTATCTTTATTGTTGATTAACTTACTGCTAGGGCAGATGGCCCAGGGTTGAATAAGACCATGATCCAGGGGAAGAAGCCAGAAAATATCACTCCTGTGTAGTTTTTGCTTTTGTACCTGCTTCGGTTCTTGCCATGACTTATTTCAATAATGAACTGCGACATTGAAGGAAAAGACAAAAAAAAAAAAAAGAACAAACAAACATACAAAAAAACCCAAAAACCTTATGCCCCTCCAAGTTGATTTTAGTCACCATGTTTATCACAACAGAATGAAAAATGAAATAAAATATATGCAACGCATAAAATATATTGGAACTTTTTAAATACTTTTTAAAGATAGTCGATTTATGAGGTTATTATCCAGATTAGATAGTACTGAAAGCAAAGGGAGACAAGAGAGAATGGAGCTTCTAGCCCCCTGAAGCACTCCAAAGTAAAACACTGAATACATAAATGGTTTAGAAACAGTGCAGTCTGCATTCCATAAGAAAATCATTTAATCATTTTCATTCTATATGAATATATAGAGAGTGTTTGGCTTGACCTTGCATTAAACATATTTTTAGCAAATTATATCTTGCAGACTTGAGTAATAACACCTGCTAACCTTTGGAAAAAGTCAAGGTTGCTAAAGATTTATACTGAAAACATCTTGTTTTATTCTGTTGTTTTGTAAATGAAATTTTGCATTTGAGTGTGAGGAGCTTCTATTTCCAATTATAAAAGGGCACAAGGTGAGGAACAGACATAGCCTTGGCTTGACGCTGAGTGGGTGGCAGTATGAAGAACTCTGTGTGTGCCATCTGCATCTCCTCGGGAAAGATATTTGACATCTTTAAATCATTTTACTGACTCACTCTCTTTAATATCTCCTGGTAACTTTAGAGGATGATTGCATGAATTAAGGGAGACAAGAGATTCCAAAGAATACTTCTCAAGATACTGAAGATAATTTCACTGCATTGTTTTCATTGAGCAAGCCATGTTCTTACCTCTATTTCATTTTTCTTGTCTTCACTAATTTCCCTATTGTCTTATCTGAAAAGCAAAACATTTGTATCATGAATCCACGATCTATCAGCTCCATCTTCAAACTCTTTTACTTTGGGTCACATGCTAGCATAGAGTGACTTTTGTAGAGAAAAAAATGGAGAGACCTTTTCTTTGATTCTTAGTGAAGCAAACACATTTATTATGTTGTTTAATTTTTTGTTTTTATGAACAAAATCTATTAAAGAGATACAGTGAAAGCTATGTGTAATATGTACATATATACTGATATTTATTCCAGCATGTTGATAGAGTATAAATACATTATAATAGTACATATTGCATAATAGATTATAATATTATGGAAAAGTCAAATTATTTTAGTAATTTGCTTCACAGTGTATTGCAAATAACTGCAAGGATACATATATATTTAATAAGTAAAATATTCATTAAATCCTTCAGTATTTATACATTCATTCAAAAGTTCCATATAGAATCAAAGTTACAGCTTAACTCCAGTTTGACACAACTGTGAAGGTCAAGTGATTCATTCTGCCCACCTCCCCAGGCTTTCTCCAATGTTTTACTTTCAAACCTAAACCACTCCTCAGAATAATAATATAAAATAGTTTCATAACTTGCCATTTAAAACAATCCTAGAGTCAAATAGGCTGTATTTACCCCTTTGTGCACACAGTAAAGCATATAGTTGTGTGGCCTCTTTACTTCCCAGTGTCAAATACAGGAGACATTTCTTTAATTCTGTAACTGAAAAGAAAATAAAGTAAAATATGCGCATGTAGTGAAGAAACAAAAGTGATCACGCTGGAAGTCAAGTGAGAACCAAATGTAAATGGAACCACAGCAGAAATAGATTAAAAGAGCCCTGGCACATGTCTGACATTGAAGAAACCATTAATACACAGCAAAAGGACTTTTTGCAAAAGTGAACCTTCTACCTAAATTAGGTACTGATAAGATCCGAGTGGGGAAGAAGTGAGGGATATAAGTATGATAGAAAAATTCAGCTATTTACAGCACTAAATTGAGGGGGCAAAATCCTGAAAGCCTATGCAAACTTAGAACGTAACAGTACATGGAGTATAGGGTTAAAGGTTCCAGGTTCCATACTGGTAGGAACATGGTGCGGAAAGCCCAATAATATTTGAAGGGGATCTTGCTAGATTTCATTAAAATAATATTTAAACTTAATGTTTCAAGTTACGGCGCAAGTAGTTTAGTTTGAGCAATTTGCATTTAATATATTTCTAAATGACAGTAAGAGAGCATTTAATGTTTTCACCAAAATTTACAAAGCTCATGAAACAGTGACAATAATTTCTCACTGATTATTAAGCCTCATTGTTCACAGCTCTCATTTGCGTGGTATTATTCACGATGTAAAGTGCAATACAAATCAAGGATAGAATAAGGGCCACAATGTCCTTAAGAATACCAAAGTTCTTCTAGGGAGCAGCAAATCGGGAGGTTCTCTGCACTTATGATAAATGCACATGCCAATTCCACTCCAATTTATTTGTTATGTGGCACCCTCAAGTAGAGTACCTCATAATTAATGTATAATTATGTAAAATTTGTTTTTCAATTCTTATATTCAATGTAACATATTCTAACCAAAATGAAATTGAGGTTATTTTTAGCTTTCCATTCAATTGACCCAATGTTCCTCCTAATTGCGAGGCACATTTCTTTCTTGCCAGGATTTTTAAATCACTTAAGTGTGCTTTAAGCCTATCACATGCTATGATTTTAATGTCAAGTCACTTTCTTTGCCTTTAAATTTTTTCTTTGTTTGGCTCATTTTTCTATTGTCACCTTTTGTGCATACACATAATGTTTTTATACTTTCTATTTGAAATAAAATCTTCAGTATTGCTTTAATATCCTTGTTTTCTATGATCGTCTGTATCAAGATCTGTATAAGTTTTAAAGATATTGGCATACAGTGCTGTTGAATTAGTAGAAGGCTTTCTAGGCTATTCCTTTGAGTAAAGATTTCTATTATTCTCACTTGGCCTTTCTGTGATACAGTTTCCCATAAAGGTTTTGTTCTTTCTATGCTGTTTTTGTTTTAAATTCTACTGTAAATCTCACAAAACTGAAGTGTTTAATTCTGGAGTCAATTGTACATCATCTTTAAGTATCTGAAGTATACCACCTGTATCTGAGGTTTTAAATAAAACTTCCCATTTTTGCATTGTTTGTTTATATTTAAAATTCCATAAAATGATGACATTCAGAGAAATTATTTCATGAAAAATGGCACGTCCTGCTTTGGTACTGGATCTGAAACACCATAAATTAAAATAAGGTCTTCTTTTGGGAGTGTATTATTGGGGCCTCATGAACAATTTATAAGGAAACTGAGATTTTGATATATAACTCAGTTCAACAAAGGTAGCCACCTAAATTGTTCCGGGCATATTTCAGGCTAAGATTTCAATCTTAGACAGAAACATCAAATCCATCTATAACTCTTTCTGAAACCTATTATCAAATGAAAAAAAAATTCCTAGCTGACTTCCTTATCTTATGATGGGGCTTTGACACTTGAATCAACTAATAATTGTAACTGTTTCATAGAAAAGGTCAAATTTGACAAATGGCCCCTTGCACATGGCGAAAACATTCTTTCACTGTCAGGTGAAGGTTTTACTCGAGAAATGCACTATTACAGTATAAAAGATATTTAGGAAGTTGACAATATATACATATGACCTTTCAAACAAAACAATGTTCTCATTTATTTCTTCAAGTATCTCCTTAATGATAAAAACGCAAATTGCCACAAAAGACCATCAGAAACAGAGTGGATGAATCAGTCCCTGAGGCCACAAAGGGAACCATCTGATCAAGGGGAAAAGAAGGTTAAAAGCAGGGAAGATTAAGCCGGTATGTAAAAATGTTCTCTGGCAGCTAACCAGCAACAGCAGTCATAGACAAATTAAAAAAAAAAGTAGTGATATCTCACTCAGTGTTACTATTACTGTCATTAAAAACAATGACCATAAGCAAGTGGGGAGGAAAAATAAGGTTCAGTTTACTTACAATTATAGTCAGCCTGTCAACAAAGGAACTCAGGGCAGGTACTCAAGGCAAGAATCTGGACTCAGGAACTAATTAATGTAAAATGCATGAAGGAAAGCTGCTTACTGGCCAAGTCCAATGTTGAGCAAGTTTTCTTACAGCACACAGGACCATCAGTCCAAACTTGGCCCCATTCAGAATGGACTGGAACCTCCCACATCAATCACTACCTACAGACATGTATGGCTCCATCTTATGAGGGAATTTTCTCTACTGAGACTGTCTCCACACAAATGGCCTTAGATTATGTCAAGTTGACCTAACAATGTACAGTACAAGTAACTTCCTCATAAAAGCTTGATTAAAACTGTCATTTAAATTAACATATAAATGGAAGCATAATATATAATACAATTATATATTATGTATATATAATATGTATTTATTTAAGATAGAGAGACTAACTTAACCAAATACATTTTATTTCTCTCATCAGTAAATAATTTTAGCAATGTATTTTTGTTGTGCATAGAGTTATTTCTTTTATTCAATTAAAATCAGTTGAAATATCTTTAGAAGTACTTAAACAACCAAAATGATAATATTATTTTAAAAGAAAGTTTCTGAGAACCAAAGACCTGTGTTATTGACTAAGAATTAAGTCATTCATGGAATCCCCTTGGCCAACATCTTAAACCGATGCAACCCAGTTCCAGTACTAGAAACCTTGCCTGGCTACGAAAGATGGCTGCTTGAGGCTCCCTATCCTTTATTACTAGAAATCCTCACCAGGGTTGCCCTCATAGGTTCCAAGAAGTTTCCACTGCATTAGGTTTTCACACTATTACCCCAATTCTTCCCAATTCCAGCTGTCTCTCCTCATACTCTCTTGCTCCATCCCACCCCCAATACCAGATCCTTTCCACTTTGCTCTCCCACTGCATCCAGTCCACCCACAGAGCTTATTTTATTTTCCCCTCCCAGAGAGATCCATTGTCCCCTTTAGAGCTTTCTCTTTAGCTAACCTCTCTGTGTTTGTCAATTGTAGTTTGATTATCATTTATTTAACGTATAATATCCACAACATCCATTTACAAGTGATTATATAGTATATTTATTTTAGTAGGACTGGGATTACTTAACTTGCTACTTCAGTCTCTGTGAGTCCCTGTGAGGTCTGATTAGGTGATTTGCTGGCCCATCTTCTCTTGATATCTTCCATCCTTTAGGTTCCTCTAGTGTTTCAGCTCCTCCTTCACAGGGTTCTTCGGGAGGGGGCATTTTTCTTCTAGTTCCACCCAATTGTCCATTTCCCTGCAACTTTCACAGTATTTTTTTTGAGTCAGGATTTCTCTGTATAACAGTCTAGCTCTCCTAGTCCTCACTTTGTGGACTTGACCGGCCTTGAATTTACAGAGATCTCCCTGCCTCTGCCTCCACATTGCTGGTATTAAAGGCATGCACCTTGATGCCCAGCTGATGTCAACTTTTTAAGACCTTAGGGCTACTCCATTGTGTAACGATTGGTGAACATCTAGGTGGTTTATAGTTTATGGCTATTATGAGTAAAGCAGCAATGAACTAACTTAGTTGAGCACATATCCCTGTGGTGGTATGGATCACAAATAACCTAGATTGAAGCTAGAACAGAAGGTCACTGAAGCTAGAACTCTCTGAAAACTGACAGCCAGTTCCCATGGCGAAAGACAGCATCCACACAGCTAATTTAAGTTAGAGAGGTCAAGCTGGTGCCTGCACTGAGCCTTCACCCTAACATTCTAGTGTCTTTTGGTACTCCCTACACCACAGAAAGAGACACACAAACACCAATCCAATCACAAAACTCTTGACTTACAATCTCTCCTGCCTAAAAGATGTGCTGGGGCAATGGTGACACAGAACTTGTGGGAGTAGACAACCAATGTTTGGTTTAACTTGAGGTGTTTACTATAAGAAGCCTATGCTCTCCATACACCATAGGGATGACCAGGACATGGAGAATGGATAGTGCAGAGGCCTAGGATAGAACCAAACACAACAGGAATTGTTTTTTTAAAGAAAATCAATGAAATGATTTCTAATGACATTCTGCTATACCTATAGATCGGTGCCTGGCTCAATTGTCATCAGAGAGGCCTCCCCCAGCAGCAGATAAAAAATGTGCAAAGACTCACACACAGCCAGACATTATGGAGAGAGAGAGAGAGAGAGAGAGAGAGAGAGAGAGAGAGAGAGAGAGAGAGAGAGAGAGAGAGAGAGAGTCTAATTTGGAGGTCTTCATAGAGTCCTCTCCTATCAGATTAGAAACTCTGTGGAGGAGGAGCTGAAAGACTAGAGGAGTCTGAAGGATGGAGGATACAAAGAGAACACAGGCCACTGAATCACCTTATCAGGACTCACACGGACTTCCAGAAACCGAAGTAGCAAGCACGGGGCCAGCATGGATCTGGACCAGGTCCTCTGTGTGTATGTTATGTTATTGCTGTTAGCTTGGTACTGTTGTGCGACTCTTAACAGTGGGATCAGGTGTATCTCCGATTCTTGGCCTGCTCTTGGATGCCTTATTCAGCATCAATATGAGGACTTTTACCTTGTTTTGCTGTAGTTTGCCCTGTTTGGTTGTCCTCTCATTGAGACCTGCTCTTTACTGAAGAGGATTAGAGTGGGAATGAATCTGGGGGAGAAAGGAGGTGGTGGGGAGAAGCTTGGAGGAAGAAAGGAGGAAAAGTTGTGATTGGGATGTATTTTATAAGAGAAGAATCTATTTTCAATTAGAAAAAATTTTAAAAACAATCCATCAATATAAATGTTTTATATGCCTATTATATTAGCTCAGCACTATTTGAATATGGAGGAAATAATAAGGATGGCAATTGTTTTACTCTGAAAGAACTAATATGAATGCAAATACAAATTTAGCAAATGATAAAATACAAGATTTTGCTCTGAAATAAAAATCATGCCACAGGGCAGATTTGGTGACAAACACAACCCCAGCACTCAAGAATCTGAAGTGTAATTATGAAACGGAAGATGCTCTTACTTAAGTACAGAAATAAGTAAACAATTCCAGCACAACTGCAAGTGAATCACTCCAAGCACATGAAGATGAAAATGAAAGAGGATGAAGAGACTGTAGTTTTCAGTTTTGCCATCAGAGTATACTAAACTTTCTCTTCAGTTGGGATAAGAATAGAGAAAACCAGTGTTTCAGTGGTGATATGGAATTCAATCCTGGGCATGGTGGCATAAACCTTTAATTCATGACCTCAGAGATTAAATGCAGGAAACCTGGGTTTGAGGCCAGCCTCGTATATGTTTCCAATTCAAGGTAAAGCTGTGCTATATGAGACTCTATCTTTATCAGTCATTCAATCATTCAATCACAGTGGTAAACAATTCTTTAATTGGCAAAATGAAGCCCTGATACTTCGGAGATTAGAACAAAAATGTAAGTGTTGTCACTTTATAAACAAGAGTTATCTCTACTCAAACAAATAGTAAAGAGGAATACTTTGAGAGAGAACTTCAAGAAGTGTGTGCCCCGAACCAGGGGTCAATGAGAGAACTACTGAATCAGAAAGGAAGTCAGTTTAATGATAGAGGAGGGTTATCTGTCTACTGTGTTATTTTCATTGGTCAATAAAGAGACTGCCTTGGCCCTTTGATAGGGCAGAAAATTAGGTAGGCAGAGTAAACAGAACAGAATGCTGGGAAGAAGGCAGTGGGGCAGAAGCCATGGAGCCAGCCACCAGGTCAGACATGCTGAATCTTTCCCGGTAAGCCACACCTTGCAGTGCTATACAGATTATTAGAAATGGGTTAATCAAGATGTGAGAGTTAGCCAGGAACTAACTCTCTAGAGATAATGGGCCAGGCAGTATTTAAATGAATACAGCTTATGTGTTATTATTTCTGGGGCTAAGCTAGCCGTGCAGGAGCTGGGCAGGATGAAAAGCAGGCCTGCCCGCAGCCCCTCACTACAGATGGCGCCCAGACGTGGATAACTAAATCCACAAAAAGCCTGAGAAAGCTTGGGAATGAATAGAGTAAAGCATGGTTTCTTGGTAGCAGCTATTTCTCGGGTCTGCTCTGCTTGCTAGACGCAAGCAAGCGTTCTCATCTAAGAGAGGCTTCTTGACTCAGCTTTAGCTGCAAAATCCTGCAGCTCTTTTAAGAGGTCCTGCCATGAAATACTTAAACCGTGTTGATGAAAAGCTGAATGCATGCTTTTCAGTTTCAGCCATAGCAGGAAAAAACCTGCACTGTTTTAAAATGCTGTCTTTCTGGGCTGCCCTGCCAGGGCAATCTCTGACTGTTTCAGGCAGGCAGTCTGACTGAGTGTGGTCTGTGAGCACAATGCTGCAGCTTGCTTGCCAGCAAGGACCTTGAAACGCCATAGAGTTGTGGCAGTGAACACAGCTCTGGCTGGTATCTCAGCCACGGGGCTGGAAAGCTAAGAAATGGGCTAATTCCAGCCGTAAAAGCCACAGTTTTAGTCCTCTCCTTAAAGGCTCATGTGGTCAGAAAAAGAGAGATATGCAGTAAAGAGAGATTCAAAGAGGAAGAAAACCTCTAAATATTTTACAGTGTGTTAAAAATATATATGCAAGCTAAAAGTTAAAGTTCTTAATGTAAAAAAAAGGAAGAAAGAGAGTAGGACAGATTAAGACATACAAGACCTATAAATGGGTCACAATGTTGGATGACTGTACATAGGCTTGGGACAGAAAAGTAAAAAGTTAATTCCTTTAAAAAAAGGATAAAGTCTTTAAAAAGACAGAATAAAGTAAAATGATAGAGTAAAAATAAGCCACGTAAAAATGGAAAATTCACAGGAGTCTGGATTCTTTGTATTATTGTGTTTTCTTTACAATTTTTGACTATGAAAGAGCTAAGTACAGAGAGACATTTCATTATATGGGCTGCCAAGCTAAACCAGAATGGATATCATAAGGGTATAATGACTTTCAAATTTGGGTCTAAGGATATGATGCTTTGGAGAGGGTCTTTTATTTCACAGAGGATGAGACCCTGTGGATTGCTTCTATCCCAATATGGTATGATAGACCACGTCCTCCTGAAAGGTTGCTGTGAACACCCTCAAGAAATTACTTCATTCAACTGCCAACTGAGATGAACCTGGCAGACAGGTTTTACCATGAAAGACCTGATTAACAGCGCCCCTATACAGCAGGAAGAAGTTTGGAGAGAAATAACTACGTCCATATTCCCAAATATTGTTTATAAATGTTCTTTTACATTTAAAGGGGGATATGATATAGATATGAATAATTTGCATTGGTATGGATTTTAAGGTCAATTTTGTTATATGTATATACATTTCTGATCTTGATTGAGGTATTGCACAATTAAAAAACTATGAGAATAATGAGAGAAATTGAGGCAAAAATGACTCACAGTATAAAATTAAAAAAATATTCAATAAAAATTAATAATTAACCCATGGGAAAAAATCTATTACCCTCATAGAAACGCTCCCTCTTGCAGGAAGGAGGGAACTCAGAAGTTCGTGAAACTCACAAGTAATTTTAAAAGGCCCCTTTAGCTCTGGAAACCCAGGAGACTCACAAAGACCACAACAGATATTATATGAGCAGTAATAATTACTGATTGGGAGGAAACTCCACTGATAAAGTTGCTTGCAAGGTATACGAGAAATTCCTAAGGTGTGGCTTGAAGGATCATCAGCCATGCTGGTGTAGGTTTTGATGATGCCATTTTCAGTTACTCAAGCTCTTGGAATAACACCCCAGGTGAACACTGATCTACCAAGACAGCCTTGGATGGAGTAATTTCTCCATACTGCCATATCTATGGTTATGATTTGCTCACCCTTCTTTAGAAAAACTCATTCGACAAAAGATAAAGAAGCACCAGTGTAGTATTCCAATGCAGTATTATATCTAGAAAATGAATATCAAAATTAGGCTAACTTAGTTTCCTTATGAAATTTTCTCTATCACAGTTTATTTATGTAATTAGACAAATTCGTTTGTCTAGTTTATTGCTTTCTTTTGAAAAAAATACATACATTATAATGCCAAGTTCACAGCAGTATTATGATTTAAAGCAAAAGGATGGAAAAATCATGAATAGAGCAATAATAGTTAATTATTCAATCAATGCTATAAAGCTCAGAATGAAGAAAAGCCCAGAATTGTTCACTGTTCATTTTTGCCTTTTTAAAAGAACTAACACAAATTACCCTCAAGATATGCCACAGAAAATTATAAAGAAGCTATTCAAACTATTTTTGTGAAGTTGAGATGAATCTATTAGTAAAATATGAAAAGAAAGAAAATAATCGATTAATGCCCACAGTGAACATAGATCCAAGAATCTTCAACAAAGTATTAACAAATCAAACATCATGGACAAGCAATCCAGTTGGTTTTATGATAAGGATGCCAAGATGGGTCAAAATGCAAAAATCAATAAATATAACATATTGCATCATATAAAAAACAAAGATAAATTATATAATTACAAGAAATGTAGAAAAACACCTGAAAAATATGAAATTGCTTAATAATAAAAATCTTTGAAAAATTGGTGTGTAGAATGATAATACTTCAACACGATGAAGACTGCATATAAAAAAGATCTGTCTCTAATATCACAATGTAACTGGGGATAAAATGAAACACTTTTCCACTAAGATCTTGAATAAGAATATGGAGTCTACTCTGGCAGTTCTTATTCAAAGTAACACTAAAAAAAATTAGAAAAAGCAATTACAACATGAGAGACACAAAGACACACATATATAAAATAAAACCAAAGATTTTCCAGTATTAAAAATATGATTTTAAATGAAAAAAAAACTAATGTCCAGCACAAGACCAATACTGCTGGGACTGGGGAGGTGGTTCAGAATTTAAGAGTACTCTCTGTTCTCACAGCAGACCCTGGTTTGATTCTCAGCACTCACACTGTAGCTCACAGCCAAGTATAACTCCATTTTCAGAAAATCTGATTCCATCTACTGTCATTCATGGGCACCAAACATGCACATGGTGCCCAGATATACATGTAGGAAAAGAATCTTATATATTAATATTTTTTAATTAAAATTATATTATAAAGCATGTCCCTTGATCAAAATGAAAAAAAGTCAAGTAAAACTTAAATGTATTCTTGATATATAAGCATACCATGTCGAGGTCTATTTGAAAAATATTTTGAGCTACAATGCAAAAATTATACAGAGAAACTGACAAAATATGGCCTGATTTTTAGATGTGTTAATATCAAGGCACAGCGCTGGTTCAGACCAGAGTGGAATGCCCAGGCATTTACAATGCACACCAGATGGAAGTGATACATGCTGAATGGCATATCCTCTTGATTACTGTACTTTAAAGTATGTGAGATTTATTATGAGCCTAATTCCAATGCAATGAATGTCATCAACAGATTGTATGATGGGTCATTTTCACTGTGGGGTGTAAAAGAATTACCAGGAAAGTTGACAGGCAAAGCGTATTAGAAAACAATCTTGTAAATTTGATTAATGACACTTGCAAACCCACATTTATCCAAAAATAATGTTTTCTGTCCATATGGTGACATTGGGAGTCTTAGGCCACCTTCTAGGAGATCATAAAGATGATAAACAGATTTTTTAAAAGAGTCTATTTTGACATTTTACAGGAAAAACATTGTTTAACTATTTGTATTAAAATCTAAGTAATACAGAAGAGGGATTTTTTAACCAATAGAAATCCAGTGCACTCAGCAATCTTTGGAGTCCATACCAAATTGATCACACAGAGAACAGGCCACACTTAATACTGCTCACCAATGGAGAGCCTACACTTTCAGAGCAGCTGCTGTCCAAAACCATTATCCACTGAAATAAGAATGTCATCCACTTCCCCTAGGGTCTAGATAGAGGATGCTTGAAGAGACCCCGAAAATCAATAAGTACCCATATTCTGAGTTATTCAGTTTCCACTGCTGATCCCTAGCTGTACCAGGAGCAACTGGAGACCTTGGAGACTTGTCAGCAGCTTTGAAGATGATTGGTTACAATTAAGCAATGTGTTTTCACAATTAGGCTGCAGGGTATTTGATCAAAGAATATACCAGAAGAGGCAACTTTCTCCCTGTGTTTACAATGAGCTTCAGGGTCTGGATCAGAGTTGTCAAACATATATAGCAAGACAAACATGTAGTTTTAATCTCTAGTGACTTCATTAATAAGTAAACTAAGTGAAACTGATTTTTTTAAAACCATTTGAATTCCATCCTAATTATTTCTACACGTAGTTGGATACTTTAAAACACATCTTCAAAATTCAGTATGTGTTTTAAGCTTATAGATGGCTCAATTAAAAACAATGTATGTAATTTGTTCAAGAGTTGTATAGCAGAATGTGGTCAATTCTACTATTATGAACAGCAAAGATGTTAATTGCATCTGGTACCTAAATTTCCTATTTGTATCCCCATTGTACTTCAACTAAGGCAGATTAAGCAGAACATAAAACTATAGGCAGAAGTTTATGTTCTGCCAGAATATCCCAAATAGTTACTTTTAAATACTTAGAAAGTAGCTCAGGCTTAATACTAACTAACTCTTACATTTTAAGTTAACCCATAGTCCTCATATATGCTCTGCCACATGGTGATACATTTTCTAAGTACAGCATATACATCTTGCTCTCTGTATCTGCAGTTACTCCTCTTTCAGTCCTGCTCCTTCCCATCATTCTTAGTTTGGTAGCCCCACCTACACTTCCTGCCTGGCTACTGGCCAGCCAGGATTTTGTTAAACTAATTTGAGTGATTTAGAATACTAAAACATAGTTTAACTTCTACTACTTTTGATTCTTTTTTTATTTTTATGAAAATAACAGAATATTTAGTTTAGATTAGTTTTCCTTTGTAGTTGTTTTTCATTTTAGGTTTGCTTTATGTTTATGGGTTTTTTTCCTGAATATCAATATACTATGTGTGTCCCTAGTTGCCAGAGAGGCCAGAAGAGGGAAATAAATTACCAGGAACTGGAGTTACACATGGTTGTAAGCCACCATGTGTGTTCTGGCAAGTAAAACTCAGTTCACAGGAAGAGCAATCAATGCCCTTTACTTCTGAGCCGTGTCTCCAGGCCTGAATTGCTTTTGAAAGCTTAACAACAAAAATATTCTGTAGGAAAATAGGCAAACAGGTGTCTTCAATTTAAGTGACTTAAGCTGTTCTTAGAAATATGAAGGAAAGTCTAAACAACCATTTAGAGTATCTATTGATGGGGCTATCTGGGAAGGAGCTACAGAAACTAGAGCAACTACACAGGAGCTTTTCAGCAGATTCATCATTGTGTTAATTGAATTTCTGGATCCAAGATAGAGGTACCACTGTCCAAGATTACCCCCTAGAGTAATTCAGCTTCAAGTGAAGAAATGGCAGAGTTGACTAAAGTGCAAAGTCTAGACTATAATGTAAAAGCAAACAATGAAATATATAAAAAAAATTATTCCCATGGAAACCTACCCAGTACTTAGGAAAGGCAGAAGAAACAATAAGGTTTAGAAAAATAACTCATTCAACAGGTAAGATTTATGTATTATAGGGTTAGTTCTTTTAGTGGTTTGAAAGAAAATGGTCCTCACAGGGAGTGGCAGAAATAGGAGATATGATCTTATGTTGCTGTGGGGCTGGGCTTAATCTCCTATGATTATGTTAAGCCAAATGTCATAATTCTCATCCTGTTGCTTGTGGATCAAGATGAAGAACTCTGAGCTCCTTCTCCAACACTGTGTCTGCTGGCACAGTACCTTGACCCCCAGTGATGATAACAGATTAAACCTCTGAAACTCTAAGCCACACCAACTAAATGTTTATAATCCTTTTTAAGAGTTTCCATGCTCATTGTGACTCTTCATAGCAATAGGAAGCCTAGCGTAAATAGAAGTTAGTACCAGGTACTAGAATATTACTATGATAGGTCAGCCCATGCTTTTATTTGAAGGAATATGGACCGTGAGACTAAGGATTAAAAAGCAGGTAAACACTATAAGTGCTACTTAATGGGTCATACTAGTAGGAACAAAGAAGAAAGTAGTGCTGAATGCGATTTGATCTGTGGAGGGCCGGCCGAGGTCAAAATGTTTCAGAGGAGAAGAATTCTGATACGTTGTCTAGAGAATTCAGTAATATTCCAGTGGGCTTTGATGTCTCCTATGCACAAGTCATAACCTGTGTCGTAGGCCACTTCTTACTGTCTATAGTTTAAAATGTAGAATTCTTAGCTCCTTCTCCACCAAGATGTCTGTCAGAGATCTCCATGTTCCCCCATGATGCTAATGGATTAAACCTCTGAAACTATAATCCACCCTAATGAAATGTTTTCCATTAGAAGAGTTGCTGAGGTCATGGTGTCTCTGCAAAGCAATGGAAATACTAAGACAGTTCATTTAAATATATTTTCTCATTAAAGCAAACATTTTTTAAGGATTTTAAGCTTACTATTTCTTTCATATCTTCATAATAGAATGTTCCTTTTCCCTATTCATTCTCATTAGAGTATTTGCAAGAATTTTAACTTAACTTAAACATGTTTAAATAATTGTTATTATATATAATTATGCACATGTTGGCTTATATAATTATTTTCATATTCAATATGCATTGTGTTATAACTCATTTCAATTAAATAGCATATATAGAGCATTTATTCTATGAAACAAACACTTTAAAATTTGGAAACAAAAAATGTAAAAAGAATCTCTTTCCTGTCCTTAGATCTAGTACTTTTATGCTATACAGTTTGGGAAATAATAATTACTATAATAAATCAATGTCTAACCGAAACTAAATTTTAAAATGACTATGATTTTTTTTCTTCAAATGTGGAGTACCCAAGGATTTGAAGGACATTTTTATAAGGCCAAAGAGGGCATCAAAAAGAAAAATAAGACATAAAATCAACATCTAAAGCCTATTTTCTTCTTCATCACAGCCTAAAGAAAGCAAGCATCATGTCAATGCTAGTATAAGGTTTTTTTTCACATGGCAAGCCACACTCTGTCTTCTCATTATATTTTCAAGAATAAAAGTTTTACAAACATTGTTTAGCATGTAATTTCATTTTATGTCATAATTTTATTTCAATTTGTCATTTTTGAAGTTAATTTTAAAGACTATACAAAAATGCTTTGCCTTTTCATTGAATATATGTATTCTTTCCTTTAAGTAGAGATAATCAAATCTACCCTATGCATAGGCCATACCGCCAAGCATAACTCTGAATGGAAGCCTGGAAAATATCTACTGTTCTCAGAATAGTCAAATTTTTTAATGGAGAAGTACTTTATAGTTCTATAAAAGTGCCTGATATAATCAACAAGCAAAGAAAAAAGACTGATTTTGTTTTGTGGCTTTAAACAAACTCTCCATGATATTTTTCCCTATTTTTTGAGTCTCTGGGAAGGAGGGCACAATTATATGACAGAATAAACCCATCTGCCTTATATCTTAATATTAAAAAAAGGCAAGAAGTGACCAATATTCTGTACTTCCTCTAAATGTAAATCAGAGTGATCTAAAGCCTGCTAATCTAGTCTTACCTTTGTGTGAGAAGTCCTTCTGTCTCTGTGTTGCTTTTATTAAATAATGAATAAACAACTGGCATGGCATAAAGCATGGAAGGAAGAAGGTAGAGTCAGAGAGATGCCATGGAGCCACTGCCATAGATAGACATGTTAAAATTTTGGTGGAAGACCATAACCTCATGGTAATGCACAGATTACTAGAAATGGGTTAAAATAATATGCAATAGTCAGCCAATAAGAAGCTAGAACTAATGAGGCAAGCAGTGATTTAAATAATATAGTTTCTGGGTGATTATTTTGGGTCTAAGCTAGCTGGACCAACAAGTGGCTCAACTTGCAACAACTTGGCAGACCAATATGGTGAACTAAATCCATGTAAAAGCTGAGAGGGCATGGAAAGAAACACTAAACACAAAAAACAAAGTTTAGCTATATTTTTTTTTCAATTGGCAGGTTGCCACAGCTCCTTTAAGAGAGGTCTTATAGATTCAGCAATAGCAACTGCATGGTTTCGAAACAGCAGATTCCTGGCCATGGGCTATGCGGTTGGCATGAACTCTGGCTATTTCTGGAGACCAAGAAATTGAATGGGGTTTGTGAGCAGAGTGCTGCAGCTCACTTGATGGCAATATCGACCAGCTGAGTGTCTGGAAGCGGGATGGCGTGTGGCTCTCACAAGCAGCAAACAGCTCCACCATGATGGAATGGGCACAGCAAGCAGGAAGTACCATATATATATACATATATATATATATATATATATATATATATATATATATATATATGCTGAATTTGCCTAAAGGTGAGATGGTCCTTCAGGGTTCCTGCTATATATATCATAGTAATGGTGCAGCTTAAGTTTTAGACTGGGCAAACAAGGAAAAAGTATTATATGTGCCATAGCAATGGTGCAGCTTAAATTCTAAGAAGCACTTAGCATTTTAAAAAGCACTTTCGGATAGTAAAAAATTACAGATATGCAATAAAGACAAATCCAGAAGAGTCATAGTATTGTATAAATATATGTAGGTTTGGGAGAGAGAAGAGAAAGAGTATAGAGAGTCATAAAATAAAGTTGATGCTTTAAATAAAAGGTGAAGTCTTTAAAGAGGCAGAACAGATAGTCATAGATTAAAAGGAATATATAAAGAACAAGGCATGTAAAGCTGAAAAATTCACAGAGAGTTTAGATTATGTATATTATTGTGTTTTCTTTGAATTTTTGACTATGAAGGTGCTAAGTACAGAGAGACATTTCATTGTATAGACTGCTAAGCTAAACCAACATAAATGTATCTTGATTCCAAAATTTGAGTCTAAGGATATGTTGCTTTGGAAAAGAGGCTCTTCTTTTGTTTTCACAGAAGATGAGAACCTGTGGAGTACGTCCAGATCAATATGATTTGATGGAACAAGAGCCCCTGATGGTTGCTATGAACACCCATAGAAAGAAAATACTTTGCCCAAAAAAAAGGAAGCACTTTAGAGAAAATATGCCCATATTCCCAAATATTGTCTATAAATGTTTGTTTACATATAAAGGGAGATATTATATAGAGATGGATACTTTTCATTGTATCCATCATGGATCGTTTTTCATGGATCTTGGTTTATTGATACACATTTTAGGTAAATTTTGTTATATGTATATTTCTGCTTTGATTAAGGTGTTTTGATTGTGTAGTTCATTTAAAAATGTAATGTATAATTAAGAAATATAGGTTAATAGATAATCATTTATAATAGTCAAGCTTCTAGTCATGTTAGTTAGATTTGCTAGGTGTATAAAGATATATTTCAGTTCGATAGGTATTCTTCAAATCTTTCAGAGGCCTTCAGAATATGGCATTTAAAATGTTTAAGAACTTAAGACTTTTCATGACAGTGAGACACGTCTGCTCCTGGCAGCACTAGTTACATCAACAGGAAGATGGGCATCAAAGAAATCCTTATGAAGTTTGCTAGACATTTGGGCAAGAAACTGCTCTTGCCTATACTGCTTAACTAGACATGCAGTACCCACAGAGAAATGATTGCTAGATTTGCCCAAATGTGAGATGGTCCTTCAGGGTTCCTACTACATGAAAGAGTCTGCTAGACATTCTGTACGACACAAAAGAAAGTGACTGACAAACTGTCAATGTAGGTGGAACTGTCTTTCACATTTCCTGCTTCATGGATAAGTCTGCTGGATACTATGGGACTGTGGGCTGAAGATTGGATGCCCCAATGGTACAGAAGAACTTTGGGTGACTGTCCAGACAGTGAGATGTCTGTCAATTCTAGAATTTTGGAAGTTGCTTACAATGCACTTCCTGTTTGCCTAGGTAATAAATCCTTCTGGAGTCTTTGATTTAGTTGAAAAATTTCAAATTATAGTTACAGTTTTCCTTAATTATGATAAAAGATAAAATAGATATAAATAATATTGTAACTGTAATTTTTGCTTAATAACTTTTTTGTTATATTTAATTTTACTATGTGAAAGTTAAAGCCTTTCTATTTGTTTAAACAAAAAAGGAGAAATGGTGTGGGAGATCCTTCTGTCTATGTGTTGCTTTTATTGGTTAATGAATAAAGAACTGGCTTGGCCTATAGCATGGGAGGAGTCAGAGTCAAAGAGTCAGGAAGATGCCGTGGAGCCATGGTTGGAGATAGATGTGCTGAAATTTTGCTGGTAGACCATGAACTTGGGGTAATGCACAGATTACTAGAAACGGGTTAAATTAATATGCAAGAGTTAGCCAATAAGAAGCTAGAGCTAATGGGACAGTGATTTAAATAATATAGGCTCTGTGTGATTTATTTTGGGTCTAAGTTAGCCATGCAGCTGGGAACCAACAAGCAGCTCATTACTTGCAACATTACCCTTTAAAGGTCTTACCAACTGGTCATTAGTCATACAAGCTAAAGAACAAGCCTTCATGCTTTGCTTGACAGTTGAGTAGATATACTCATATTAAAACCACATAATAAATAGTATCCACAATTATCTTGCACTACCTAGTATAAAAAAAATTTGAAGAGGACCATATGAAACTGCATGAAGAGTTTGGAAAAGAAATAGTTCTGTACAATATATTCAGGGACCTTTTTTTAGATGTCTAATATGTTGGTTGCATTTGAATCTCCATTCTCTCCACCTACATATTATTTTGAATTCTTTCTATTCCTTCTCTCTGGTGAATCCCCTCTCTTGTGACACTTGTGTTCTTATTTGACAAAGAATAATAATATTATCATTATTGTTTGAAGTTCTGTTTATAGTGTTATTAAAAACAAACAAAAATGGTTTAAGAATTTCCTTGTATAAACCCGATTTAAAAAATTATTCTTGAAGGCCAGTACTCACTACACATCTGTAAGTGTATTGAACTAAAAAGTAAGAGAACATGAGTAATAATTATAATAAGATTTGCCCTTGAATTTTGTCATTAATGTAAGTGTTTTCCCTTAATAATTTGTGAGACAGAGTATAAAGGACTTGGCATTTTCTCTAGAAAGGGAAAAGAATGTGCATTGCAACAACAGTAATTTTATTAGCTGAATGGGCAAAGAATTGAATAGTTGACCTTTTTAATAGAAATTACCTACAAATTCAAAAATGTACTATGTCACTGCCAAATATTTGTTTCTACTGCAAAATGTTAAATATGGTGAAATAACAGGAGTAGCATTTAAACATCCGATGTGAATCTTTCTAAATAAATTGGACAGACTTGTTACAATTTCCCAAACAAGATAAATAATATCAGCAATTTCAAAACGTACTATTAGTACCAATTTATTAAAATCAGGTTTTAAACCTTTTTTTAAATTGTTCTTATTGAGCTATACATTTTTCTCAACTCCCCCCTTCTTCCTCCTCCCTTCTTCCCTCTCCTGTGACTCCCATGCTCCCAATTTACACTGGAGAACTTGTCTTTTTCTCCTTCTAATGGAGATCAATGTATGTCTCTCTTAGGGTCCTCTTTGTTGTCTAGATAATCTTGGGTTGTAGACTTTAGGTGGGCTTTTCTTTGCTTTATTTCTATAAACCACTTACAAAGGAGTACATATTATATTTGTCTTTCTGGACTTAAAATGACAGAAAATATACTCCAAGTTCAACCATTATCAATGCATTCTATTATAGCAGGAGAAATTTTTCTGTTCTGTCCATTCCTACTGGACTGGTTTCTCTACCACCTGCCAGTCCTCGAAGTCACTTATAAATAATCACTCAGAGGCTAATCTTAATTATAATTGCCTGACCACTCTTTCAGGCTTCTTATTGACTAGCGATTACTTATAAATTAACCCATTTCTTTTAATCTACACATCAACACTTGCCTCACTGCTTAATGAAAATGTTCTGGCATCTGATTCCTCCAATGGCTGCTGGCTTCTCTCTTAACTTCACCTTCTTTCTCCCTATATCTAGCTTGGCTTCCCTACCTAGCTATATTCTGCCCTGCCATAGGCCAAATCAATATTATAAATCAACCAATAAAAGCAATACATATTCACAGCATACAAAAGGACAACATTCCATATCATTCTACTAGTGAAAAAATGTTCTATCAATATTAATATTTATATCAACTATGTCAATACATGCCAACAACATAACAATTCCATAGTGATACATCAAATGAATGACACTTAAGATACAGCTAGATCTAACATTTCTTCTTTACCACTCATCAAAAATTTTTTATTTCAGAATAATCATTCTTCTTGAATTTACTCTTGCAAGAAAAACATTATCACTCATGATATCTGAAACTAAGATGACACCAAAATTTTTAACACTACCATGAGCAAAAGAAGACAGCAGATATTTATGTATAGATGATAAGGAAATCAAGGTGCTACTCACTTAGAAGTTTCATCCCTACTGTATAGCATTCACAAAGCTGAAAGACAATAAACATATTGCTATAGAAAAAACATCTATAATCCCACCTAGATATGAACCCCAAAAGGTACAACAATGACCAGACTGAAAATATATACAAGTTAATCCCTTTCCTTTTTATTTAAACAAAACCACGAAACTATTATGGAATAATCTTTTTGTAAATCATAAATGTCGCTTGTATGTGTTTAATAATAAAATCTAAATAGCTATTAGCTAAGCAAGAGGTATTGGTGGAGAACCAAAATGAGAAAATTATGTTTAGAAGAAGGGCAGAGTCACCGACCAGATGGAAAGGAGGCAGCATGGGCAGTACAGAGTAAAATAAGACAAAACTTAGATTGAAAAAATGGGCTAATTTAAGATGTAAGACTTAATTAGCAATGAGTCTAAGTTATGGCCAAGCTTTTCTAATTAATTATAAGTCTCTGGATCATGATTTGGGAGCTGGCAGAAGGGATAGAAAATCTGCCTACATACACTAATGCAATAGTGGCATGAATGTTACAAAAGTAGTCAATCGTTTCCTAATTGGTTCTAAGACCTGCTCCAAGAAACCATACTTGACACTGTTAAAGGAGCCAAGAACCTGTGACTAGATGGGGTATAAGCAGTAGGTCATAATCTAATACCATTATTTTGCTTAATGAGCATAGTATTAATATGCTTCCCAATGACTTATTGCTATCTTCATAGATGAGAAGAACTCTCAGCCTTCATCAGAGAAGATTTTCATTGCAATTGATAGAAATTAACACAGAGGACCCTAGTTGGTGAACATGGAAAAAAAAAAACCAGAAACTGTAGAATGCTCAGTCTTAAATGGGACATACATTTAACACCACTCCCACAAAGCTCAGAAAATCATTTAAGAGAAGGCAGAAATACTTTTAGAAACAGGCTTGATCAAAAAAATCAAGGAAGCAGTATTTTTCAGATAAAACAGTACTGGTGCATATAGAAAGTCACAGGTTTTATGACGGCATGTACAAGACTTTCACAGAGAAAATCCTATCACAAAGGTGGGGAAGGTGAGCGTGAATTTCCAGCACTATCTCTAGGTTTATTGACATTTGAAAGCTTCTGGGAGAGAGAGAGTCAGTTTTCTTCATGATGAGACTATCAGTAGGTTAAATATATGTCACAGCAGGTCCCACTCCCAAGACTAGCTGAACAACACTCACTGTACATAATAGGAAAAGATAAAAGAAATCACAAAGCTAAAGGTAATTATGGGAGGTATTACAGGGGAGTAAATATGTTCAAAATACATTGTATAAAATTTTTAAATAATATATTGTTTTTTAGTGTTAGATTTCAATATCATAAAATTGACCCACCGTGATCAAGTAAGCTTCATCCTAGAGATGAAGGGATCGTTCATAATATGAAAATCTATAAATGTAATCTTGAAATAAACAAACTGAAAGAAAAAAATGATTATGAATATCTCATTAGATGATGAATAATACTTTGGTAGACTCAACATCTGTTCATGACAAAATCTTGGAGAGATACGAGGAACATATCTAAGCATAATAATGGTAATTTAGAGTAAGCTTATACCCAACATCAAACTAAATGGAAAGAAACTCTAAGCAATTCCACTAAAAATGGGAACATGACAAGGCTGTGTACTCTCTCCATAACTATTGAATATGGCACTTGAATTTCTAGAGAGAGGAATAAGATAACAACTGGAGATCAAGAGGATACAAATTGGCAAGGAAGAAATCAAATTATTGCTATTCACAAATGGTATGATAGTATACATAAGTGACCCCCAAAATTCTATCAGGGAACTCCTAAAACCAATAAACACGTTTCAGTGATGTGGCTGGATACAAGATTAACTCAAAAAAGGGGGGAAAAGATCATTAACCTTCCTATATACAAATGAAAAATGGGCTGAAAACAACACCCTTCACTATAGCCTCAAATAATGGAAAATGTATTGGTTTACCTTTAACCAAGCAAGTGAATAACCTGTATGACAGGAACTTTAAGTCTTTGAAGAAGATATCAGAATATGGAAAGATATTTAATCTCACGATTAAAATAGTAAATATGGTAATCTTAGCAAAATAATCTACAGAAATAAGAAACTCCCCATCAAGATTCAAACACAACTCTTTACAGACCATGAAAGAATAATACTCAACTTCATATAGAAAAACAGAAAACCCAGGATAACTAAACCAATCCTGTAAAACAATAGAAAAATACACATACCTATGGATACCTGATTTTTCCTAAAGACTCCATAAAAACACAGTGGAAAAAAATAAAGCAGCATTAAAAATGGTACTGATCTTTGTGGGTTGGTATTGAAGAATGCAAATAGATCCATATCTATCACCCTGAACAAAACTCAGCACTAAATGGATCAAAGACCTCAAAATAAAGCTAGATAGATGCACTGAAACTGATAGAAGAGAAAGTGAGGAATAGCCATGAATGCCAATAGTAGAAGCATTTAGGCCAATAGTTAAAAAATGGGACGTCATGAAACTGAAATGCTTTTCTAAGGAAAAGGATGCTAATGGTAGGACAAAATGGCAACCTAAGAAATGTGGAAAAGTTTCCACCAACTCCACATCTGACAAGGGACTGAAATCCAAAATATATGAAGAACTGAAGAAACTAGACATCAAGAATAAAAAAATCCACAATACTCCAATTGAAAAAGGAGCTACAGATATAAACAGAGAAAAACAGAGAATTCTAAGCAGAGGAATCTCAAATGGCCAAGATGAACTTAAGGAAGTGTTCAATCAGCTAAGCAGAGGAATCTCAAATGGCCAAGATGAACTTAAGGAAGTGTTCAATCAGCGAAATGCAAATCAAAATGATTCTGAGATTCCATTTTACAACTGTCAGAATGGCTAAGATCAGAAACACAAGAAACAGCTCATGCTAGTAAGGATGTGGACAAGAAAAACACTCTTGCATTGCTGCTGGGAGAACAAACTTGCACAGCCACTTTGGAAATCAATAAGGCAATTTCTCAGAAAATTGGGAGTCAATCTACCTCATGATCCAACTATACCACTCATGGGCAAATACCCAAAGGATTCTCCATCCTAGCACAAGGATATTTGCTCAGTTCCATTAATAGCAGTTTTATTGTGATAACCAGAATCTGGAAACAACCTGGATGTCCCGCAACCAAAGAATGGATAAAAAGAACATGGTCCATTTACACAATACAATACAATATTACTCAGTTCTTAAAAAAATAACATCAGGTAAATGGCTGAACTAGGAAAAAAAAACCTTCCAACGTAGTCCATTTACTCAGTTCTTAAAAAAAAAAATAACATCATGAAACTTGTAGGTAACAGCTGAACCAGGAAAAAAAAAACAACAAAAAAACCTTCCCATGCTGAGTGATGTCATACAGACCCAAAAAAAGACAAACATGGTATGTACTCACTTATAAGTAAACATTAATTTTAAACTAATGATAATCATGTTACACCCCAAAGACCCAGAGAGGCTAAGTAACATGGAGGGCTTAAGGGGGGAGGTCAGATTTGGATCCCCTTGAAAAAGGCAAATAGAAGAAATTTCACAGGTGCACTGGGTGAGGGTGGGCATGGAAATAGGAGGTACCTGATGAGGTAAGTAAGAGGGGAGTAGTTGGAGAGATGCTTGGAATTGGGGAACATTTCTGGGGTAAGGTGGTGGTGTGGGAAGTGGTTCTGTATATGTGTTGCTTTTATTGGTTAATGAATAAAGAAACTGTCTTGACCTGCACAGGGCAGAATAGAGGTAGGTGGGGAAAACTAAACTGAATGTTGGGAGAAAGAAGTCAGAGTTAAGAGACACTATGTAGCCACAGCAAAGACAGACACAGATTAATGGAGATGAGTTAGTTTAGGATGTAAGAGCTAGCCAATAAGAAGTTAGAGCTAATAAGCCAAGCAGTGATATAATTAATACAGTTTTTGTGTGGTTATTTCAAGTCAGGGCAGCCAGGAACAAACAAGCGGGCTCCTAGAACAAGATGGAAACCTAGTGCAATGGAAAGTCCCAGAAATCTATGAGTGTTTCCGTAGCCAAGACTCCTAGTAATGGGGTTCTGGAGCCTGAACACTCCATCTTCTCTAACCAGGCAAGGCTTCCAGAGAGAGATTGGGAAATCAACCCATCCACAAAACCTTAGACATACAATTTGCCCTGTCTTCAGACATACAATTTGTGCTTGAGTAAAGGTGGGAATGACCAACCAAGGACTGATCTAACTTGAGAAATATGTCACAAAAAAAGAGACCATGTCTGATGCTTCCTGCAAGGTCAGAAACCAGAGGCAGCCTGGAGGCCAAGAATAGTATTAAACACACAACAGGCAAAAAAATAAAGAAAAAATAAAAATAAAAAAAAATTCAAATGGTCCCCCCCACTGCTGCGGGCCCTTTGTCTCCTGAGTCCTGGGAAGACCAGCTAGCCCTGTTGCCCCGCAGAGCAGTTCTTCCCAGAGAGGTGAGTGGGTGCTCACCGGGGCAGCCTGCCTGCCCACGAAGAGAGCACAGCCCCCCCCCCCCCCCGAGCTTCTGCAGCAGGGTCTTCGGTGTTCCAAGGGACCCCTCCCCTCCCCCCACTGCTGTGGGCCCTTTGTCTCCTGGGTCCTGGAAAGACCAGCTAGCCCTGTTGCCCTGCTGAGGAGTTCTTCCCAGAGAGGGCTGAGGAGCTCTATCCAGAGAGTGCTGTGAAGTCCTACCCAGAGAGTGCTGAGGAGTTCTATCCAGAAAGTGCTGAGGAGTTTCATCCAGAGTGGGGGAGATGGGCAGGCAACAATGCAAGAATTCCTCCAACAACCTGAAAAGCAACATGACATCGCCAGAATCCAGGGAGCTCGAAACTAGAAGAATTGAACACCCTACTCCAGAAGAAATAGAAGAAATCGACTCTAAGCGCTTCTTTATGAAAATAATAGAGGAACTTAAACAGGAGGTGAAAATCTGCCGTAAAGAAATGGAAGATAAGTATAACAAAAAAATTGAGGAAATGAGTAAAGAAATGGAAGAGAAATATACCAAAAAGTTTGAAGAAATGAGTAAATCCGTAAATGAAATTCTGGGAAACCAAGAAAAAACAATCAAACAGGTAATAGAAACAGTTCAAGATTTGAAAACTGAAATGGAGTCAATGAAGAAATCACAAACCGAGGGCCGGCTGGCTATGGAAAATCTGGGTAAACGAACAGAGACTTCAGAAACAAGCTTAACCAATAGAATACAAGAGATAGAAGAAAGAATCTCAGACTCTGAGGACACCATAGAGAAATTAAACACTCTGTCCAAAGAAAACAGCAAATCCAACAAATTCTCATCACAAAACATTCAGGAACTGTGGGACACAATAAAAAAACCAAATCTAAGAATAATAGGAGGAGAAGAAGGAGAAGAATTGCATTTCAAAGGTCCAGAAAATATACTCAACAAAATTATAGAAGAAAACTTTCCCATCCTAAAGAACGATATTCCTATGAAGGTTCAAGAAGCATACAGAACACCGAATAGACTGGATCAGAAAAAAACATCCCCTCGTCATATAATAATCAAAACACAAAGCATTCAGACTAAAGAAAGGATATTGAGAGCTGCAAAAGAAAAAGGTCAAGTAACTTATAAAGGTAAACCTATCAGACTTACACCAGACTTCTCGATGGAAACCATGAAAGCCAGAACGTCCTGGATAGAGGTACTGCAGAAACTAAGAGACAATGGATGCAAACCCAGACTACTTTACCCAGCCAAGCTATTGTTCACTATCAACGGAGAAAACAAAATATTCCAGGATAAAAACAAATTTAAACAATACGTAGCTACTAATCCAGCCTTACAGAGAATACTAGAAGGAAAATCACAACCCAAGGAATCCAACATTCCCAACACTGCCTACATTAACTCAGACATCTAGCGACCCTTCACAAGCACAACTCAAAGAAGGAAAACACATACACGCTACTACCCAAAAAAATGACCGGAGTCATCGATCACTGGTCATTAATATCACTTAATATCAATGGTCTCAACTCACCTATAAAGAGGCACAGACTTAGAGATTGGATACGAAAACAGGATCCAACATTCTGCTGTCTACAAGAAACACACCTCAACCACAAAGACAGACACCTACTCAGAGTAAAGGGTTGGGAAAAGGTTTTCCAAGCAAATGGACCTAAGAAACAAGCGGGTGTGGCCATTCTAATATCTAACAAAATCGACTTCAAACTAAAATCAATCAGAAGAGATGGAGATGGACATTTCATACTCATAACAGGAACAATTCATCAGGAAGAAGTCTCAATCTTGAATATCTATGCCCCTAATATAAAGGCACCCACATATGTAAAAGAAACTCTTCTAGAACTCTAGGCAGTCATCAAACCACACACACTAATAGTAGGAGACTTCAACACTCCTCTCTCACCAATGGACAGGTCAATCAGACAGAAACCTAACAGAGAAATAAGAGATTTACTGGAGGTACTGAATCAAATGGACTTAACAGACATCTATAGAACACTCCACCCAAATAGGAAAGAGTATACCTTCTTCTCTGCAGCTGATGGAACCTTCTCGAAAATTGACCACATACTTGGTAACAAAGCAAACTTCCACAGATACAAAAAAATATTAGTGACCACCTGTGTCTTGTCAGATCACCATGGATTAAAATTAGAATTCAACAACAATGGTACCCCCAGGAAGCCAACAAACTCATGGAAGTTGAACAGTCAACTACTAAATCACCCCTGGGTCAAGGAAGAAATAAATAAAGAAATTAAAGTCTTCCTTGAATATAATGAAAACAAAGACACAACGTATTCAAACCTATGGGACACAATGAAAGCAGTGCTAAGAGGAAAGTTCATAGCACTAAGTGGCCACCTAAAGAAAACAGAGAAAGCACACATTGGAGACTTAACAACACACTTGAAAGCTCTAGAAAAAAAAGAAGCGGATTTACCCAGGAGGAGTAGAAGACTGGAAATAATTAAACTGAGGGCTGAAATCAACAAAATAGAAACACAGAAAACAATTCAAAGAATCAATGAAGCAAAAAGCTGGTTCTTGGAGAAAATTAACAAGATTGACAAACCCCTATCCAAACTAATCAAACGGCAGAGAGAGAACTTGCAAATTAATAGGATCAGAAATGAAAAGGGGGACATAATCACAGACACGGAGGAAATTCAGAGAATCATTAGATCTTACTACGAAAGTTTATATGCCACAAAGTTGGAAAATGTAAAAGAAATGGACTTTTTTTAGATAAGTACCATATACCAAAGTTTAACCAAGACCAGGTGAACAATCTAAATAGACTTGTTAGTCGTGGAGAACTAGAAGCTGTTATCAAAAATCTCCCTACCAAAAAAAGCCCAGGACCAGATGGTTTCAATGCAGAATTCTACCAGAACTTCCAGGAAGAGCTAATACCTATACTCCTTAATGTATTCCACAATATAGAAAAAGAAAAGTCACTGCCAAACTCCTTTTATGAAGCTGCAGTCACCCTAATACCAAAACCACACAAAGACACAACCAAGAAAGAGAATTACAGGCCAATCTCACTCATGAACATCGATGCGAAAATTCTCAATAAAATACTGGCAAACCGAATCCAAGAACACATTAGAAAAATCATCCATTATGATCAAGTAGGCTTCATCCCAGAGATGCAGGGATGGTTCAACATACGCAAATCTATCAATGTAATCCATCATATAAATAAACTGAAAGAAAAAAATCATATGATCATTTCATTGGATGCTGAAAAAGCGTTTGACAAAATTCAACACCCATTTATGATAAAGGTGTTGGAGAGACTGGGGATACAAGGATCATACCTAAATATAATAAAAGCAATATACAGCAAGCCGAAAGCTAACATCAAATTGAATGGAGAGAAACTCAAAGCCTTTCCACTAAAATCAGGAACACGACAAGGCTGTCCACTCTCTCCATACCTCTTCAATATAGTGCTTGAAGTTCTAGCAATAGCAATAAGACAACATAAGGGGATCAAGGGGATTCGAATTGGAAAGGATGAAGTTAAACTTTCGTTATTTGCTGACGATATGATAGTGTACATAAGCGACCCCAAAAACTCTACCAAAGAACTCCTACAGCTGATAAACACCTTTAGTAACGTGGCAGGATACAAGATCAACTCCAAAAAATCAGTGGCCCTCCTATACACAAAGGATAAAGAAACGGAGAGGGAAATCAGAGAAACATCACCTTTCACGATAGCCACAAACACCATAAAATATCTTGGGGTTACTCTAACCAAGGATATGAAAGACCTATTTGACAAGAACTTTAAGCCTTTGAAAAGAGAAATTGGGGAGGATACCAGAAAATGGAAAGACCTCCCCTGCTCTTGGACTGGGAGAATCAACATAGTAAAAATGGCAATTCTACCAAAAGCAATCTACAGATTCAATGCAATCCCCATCAAAATCCCATCAAACTTCTTCACAGACCTTGAGAGAACATTAATCAAGTTTATATGGAAAAACAAAAAACCTAGGATAGCCAAAACAATCTTATACAATAAAAGAACTTCTGGAGGCATTACCATCCCTGACTTCAAACTCTATTATAGAGCTACAGTATTGAAAACAGCTTGGTATTGGCATAAGAACAGAGAAGTCGACCTATGGAATCGAATAGAAGACCCAGATATTAACCCACAAACTTATGAACACCTAATTTTCGACAAGGGAGCTAAAGGTATACAATGGAAGAAGGAAAGCATCTTTAACAAATGGTGCTGGCATAACTGGATGTCAATCTGTAAAAAAATGAAAGTAGATCCATATCTATCACCATGCACAAAAATCAAGTCCAAATGGATTAAAGACATCAACATTAATCCGTCCACTTTGAACCTGATAGAAGAGAAAGTGGGAAGTAGTCTACAAGATTTAGGCACAGGAGGCCTCTTCCTAAGTAGGACCCCAGCAGCACAGACAATAAGAGAAACAATGAATAAATGGGATCTACTGAAACTGGGAAGCTTCTGTAAAGCAAAGGACACTGTCAGTAGGACAAAAAGGCTGCCTTCTGACTGGGAGAAGATCTTCACCAACCCCTCATCAGACAAAGGTCTGATCTCCAGAATATACAAAGAACTCAAGAAACTAGACACTAAAACTCTAATTAACCCAATTAAAAAATGGGGTACTGATCTGAACAGAGAATTCACAACAGATGAACTTCGAATGGCCAGAAGACACTTAAGGTCATGCTCAATCTCCTTAGCGGTCAGGGAAATGCAAATCAAAACAACTTTGAGATACCATCTTACACCTGTCAGAATAGCTAAAGTTAAAAACACCAATGATAGCCTATGCTGGAGAGGATGTGGAATGAGGGGAACACTCATCCATTGTTGGTGGGAATGCAAACTTGTGCAGCCACTTTGGAAATCAGTGTGGCGGTTTCTCAGGAAACTGGGAGTCAACCTCCCTCAGGACCCAGCAATACCACTCTTGGGAATATACCCTAGAGATTCCCAAACATACTACAAAAGTGTTTGTTCAACTATGTTCATAGCAGCACTATTTGTAATAGCCAGAACCTGGAAACAGCCTAGGTGCCCCTCAATAGAAGAATGGTTAAAGAAGGTGTGGAACATATACACATTAGAGTTTTACTCAGCGGTAAAAAATAATGACATCTTGAATTTTGCATGCAAATGGATGGACATAGAAAACGCTTTACTGAGTGAGGTAAGCCAGACCCAAAAAGAGGAACACGGTATGTATTCACTCATAAGTGGATTCTAACCATAATTTAAGGTCTTTGAGCCTATTATTCGTGATCCTAGAGAAGCTAAATAAGAAGACGAACCTGATGAAGATTATTTAGCTATCCGCCAGGAGGTAGGAAATAGTCAAGAGTCCCAGGTAACCTTGGGTGCATGGGGGGGAGGGTTGTTGGAAGGGGAGAGGGTTAGAGAGAAGGGAGTAGGAGAGGAATGGTGAAAGCTCGGTTGACCGAGATGGGGGGAAGGGAGGAAGGATGAATGTGGGATCAGGGAAGAATATATTTCAACTAAGGGAGTCATTTTAGAGTTTACAGGAAACTTGATTATATATGGGATCCCAGGTCCAAGGAGAGATCCCCAGATTGTTCTCTGGACAGAGGAGGGGGTGCCTGAACCGGCCTTGGCCCGTGACCATACTGATGAATATTTTGCTTATCACCATAGATCCTTCATCTGGCGTTGGATGGCGATACAGATGGAGGCCCGCGTTGGAGCACCGAACTGAGCCCCCCAAGATCCAAATGAGGAGCAGAAGGAGGAAGAAAATGACGAAGGCATCTGTGATTTTCAATAGGGAATCTGATATTTCTCAGTAATAAATTCCAGTAGAATTTAGGATATTCAATGTATAAACAGCTAAAAATATAAGAAATTGCTGCTTCAGAATGCTAAGAGGGTAAGGAATAAATATTATTGAAAAGTGATCTGGTCACTATGAGTCTTATAAATTATCCCTCTCATTAAATGAGCCTTAGTTTAGATTGGTGAGAAATGAGCATGAAACACTTCTATCAGGGGGATGATGAAAAAGTTTGTCTCCAGTCTGAATTAGGAATCACAAGAAAATAAACACCAATATATTCTTTGGTAAATACTCGGCAGTTCCATGTATTGATATAATTACCTTAAAGGTATCATAGCGTCCTGATAGGAAGATAATTACATGTCTTCATAATAATTTTTCTAGTATCAGGTCTTTCTGTGAAAATACATTATGACTTAACATGGGTAAATGAGTTTCTAGGTAGCCACATTACTCAATATTTTCTCTAAAGATTGATATTCACAAAACCATAACAAATAGTTGAAAATAATTTATTACTACCAGTTTAAACAAAAACATACATTTTCAAGAACTTATCTTCAATAGGCATATATTAATTGTCCTTAGCTTTTAATTTTGGTGTGTAGACTCACCACTTGATAATTGTGTTAAAAATGATCACATATATCAATTACATTCATGATCCTGTGAAGTGTTTTTAAAGGTTAACTTTATTAAGTATTAACTACATAGTATAAATTAATAACATTAATAAATATGTATGAAAGAAAATTAAGGTCCAAAATACAATGCTTCTAACAGCACATGTATATGTTTTCTTTAAATATAATTCAACCTCCAGTTTTATTAACAAATTTCTTATCTTTAGTAATGAATATGTAAACAAGTTCTCTACATATAATTATAAAATAGACAAAGCTATTTTTATTTTTTGAACACAATGCAAAATACAAGGTATGATAATGGTCATCAGGACTGTAGCCACTAAAACCATTTTTTTTCTTTTTGTTGCATCAATTTTGAGTGATTACTTCTTAATAAAATGCTAGGCTAACAATTTAGAAAAGAATTTATGAAAATCCAGTTTTACATCTGTTCCATCTTGGCCAAAGAACGTGGAGTTCAAACCTATACTTGCTCATCAAGGCCAAGAAACAGGATGTTGGGCCAAAGGAGTAGCTATGGGATGTTTTGCTCCTCAAAGACCAGACAATGGGGTTTTTGACTTAGGGTGTGACTACTGGGTGTTTTTGAGATGTAAGCAGGTAATTTTGCTTGCTTGTTTCTTGTATCATGGAAAGAAAGTCTTTTGTCCCCCCCTTTTGGATGGAATATATAAGGAACATGAGTAAAATTATTGTGGTTGTTTCACTATTCACTTAAAGCCCTCTTGACTGACTCTTCTATCTCTTGTCTATTACTTTCCTCAATTCTCACTATTCTTTTCAGGCACATGTGAACAGGTAGGTCAGTCCCAATAAGAATGAAATTCCTGACATGTGTTAGAAATTTATAACATCAATTATGTAGAATGTCCTTAGCATATGGGCTAACAAGTATTAGACTAAATATCCAGAAACATAGAGGAAGCACAATTAAAAATATTTATCCAACTAGCTTTATATTGAAGATAGAGTATTCTTTCAAATTTAAACTAGTATTCAATCTTATAATCAAGGTCTTGGGAAATCACTTATCTTTTTATTTTATATAAATTCATATGTACTTATTCATACACATTGCACACATACACGTGAAAATGAGGTTTCTCCAAATAAAGCTGAGTTTAGTATATGTCTATGTGCATAGACAAACATCTTTAGAACATAGTTTGGTTCTAAATCAATTTTAATAAACAACTGAGTTCCCTCCATCAGCTCCAAGCAAAAGCTTTTAAACAGTTTTGCTGTCCCACATATGGTGTCCCTCAAATGGAGCACAATTCAAATCAAATTAGAGAAAATTCCTGTATCCAGTGGCCATAGTGTCACTATTGCACGAGTGGGCATATCTTTTCTTATAGATATTTCTCATAGTTCATATAGCTCACAATTGGATAAGACCACAGATGCCTTCTTCTACCCCAGTGCTACAAAAATTTAATCCATATACTAATTAAGGAATTTTAGGTACAGTTTTCCACTGGGTTTCTGTCTCATTATCACTAAGCTTTTACAGTTTCTTAGTCCTCTCCTTAGAGACTTGTAGCATCTCAGCACATCACATCATTGCAGAATCTCTACTCTTTTTACTTTTTGCCAGAACAAATGTTGACCTTTACAGTCCCCTGAACTTCTTCATTTTCTTCTTGTGTTCCTTTTACTTTTAACAGGGAGACCGCTCTCTTTTCATGAGGCTGTGCCTGTAAGTATGTATTTGAGATCCTTCTCTATAGAAAGCAAAGCATGTTGAAGTCATTGTCTTCCTACCATCAAGACCAGTTCTGAATCCAAATACAATGTTGGTTTGGATAACTGTTGCGGTTCTGGATATTTTGTTCAGTTTTTCCTGAATTTCTGTCTTTATTATCACAGCCTTTCTAGAGTAAAGGACATCGATGACCATTATGATCATTTTTTTCCTTTGAATCAGATCATTAGTCATGAACTAACTGGTTTGGAATGTTACTGTGTCTTTCTTCATGGTGACAGCTTCTATTTTTATATCAGAAAGTACAATTCATACTATCTCATTCAAATTCTACACTTATTTCTTTTAGTTCCTTGATATGGAACTGTAGGCAAATAGGTAGATATTTCACTTGATGCTTCTTTTTTGACAAAACAGAGATTACTGATTTTCAGATCTTGGTTCAATACATGTTATCTTTCATGTTAAACTTGAAGATGCTCAGTCGTTAACTGTAATGCCAACTATAAGTGTGATTTAGCATAAACATGTCAACAGTTCCTTAAGGATAGCACTGTAGACACTTCACTTTAAAGGGGAAGACTTTTAGGTTAGATGAAAACATATAACTTTTAGGCCTTTAAAAGAAATGCACTGAAGAAGGACGCTTGAAGGAAATCTCACACTATCTCAGAATTGAGAATAATAGAGGATTATTTATTTAGGGCTAGACTCACAGATCACAATCCTCTGCTGGAACAGGGAACAGCAACTGAATACAGCAGCCAGAAAAGAGGCCGGGCATGTATTTTTACATCAGCATCAATAGTATAAGAGGCGATACCCAAGAGGGCAGGTAACTTAAAGGCTACTGGTGGTAGGAATTTCTACAGCAATACACTTTCAATCTTAATAGGTAACTGAAAAGGTAGACATCTAGGCTACAGAGATTTTTATAATTCAATTTTTTGTTTCTCAGAATTTTATACATGGAATTATATTTATATCGTTTCTATCCCTCTATTACCATGCCCTGAAATTCCTTCTCAAGTTCATGAGGACCTATGTTCTTCATAATTATCAGACACATACACACACAAAGAAAGAGTGTCTACTTAACAAGGTTCATATATGCTTGGGTCATCACTTGGGATTGGATAACCTAAAGGGTTAATTTCTAGAGAAAACTGACCTTCCTTCTCTCTCAGCAGTCATTGATTGCCTTTGCTTTTTATCTAGCAGTGAATCTTGAAAAACATTCCCTGTTTATGTTGGCATGTCAACTGGCATTCTCATCATGCAAGTCTTGTTTTGGCAACAAATGGGATGTAATTTCATGGTGCTGCTTCATTGTCACCTTGGGAAAACACCATCTCACTATAGGCATCCTAGTCCTTTGAATGTAACAATCCCTTTCCACACCAGTCTTCCCAGTATTCCCCAAGATTTTCGTAGATAGTTGGCCTTGTAGATGTTCCAATTATTATTGAGCACCCTCACAATCACTTTTTCTGCTGTTTTGCATGTGTGATTCTGTATAATAACCTTTGTCTGATGCTTACTTGATGAGAAATAAGAGTTATGCTTTTCTGAAATTATTGAAAGGATTATTAGAATAATGTTTGAAATTATATTGATTTAGGAAAATGGATGTAGTAGGTTATTCTCCAAAATCTAGGAACTCAACAATCCTGAGTTGTTTGTTAGATTTACAGTACCTGTCATGAATTCCCTCTTATTTATCAGGCCAAAAGTTAAATTATATAGCTATTCGCTTCTCAAAAGATCAAACTGTCACTGTTAAGGATATCTTGCAGAATTGGCCATTATTGTGGTTCCATAGGTTTTACTATTGGTTGGGACTGTTGGTAAAATTCTCTTGTGTCAGCTTTCATAGTGCCTTCAGATGTGATGACAGACAGTGCTCAGTGAGGGGACTTCCATGTCAGTGGAAGCTAGATTCGTCTATCTGCTGTGTCAGAAGTGTGTGCCTTCTATAATATGATCTTACTTTCAAGTGTGTGAGTCGACAAAGGATAATGGTAATGCCATTGTTAATTTATGAGTCTCGTCAATCCCATGAAAAACCACCCAAAAAGGAGGTTTTCTTGAGTAGCATTGGGAATTTTATAAGATAACCAATGGGGGAGAGGAAACCAGTATTATTACCTTTTGTGGCATAGCTTTTTTACACACATATAACAAATAAATAAGCTGTAATTTTAAAGTGTTTTAAGGCAATACTATATGTATATATATATATATATGTGTGTGTGTGTATGCTATGATATATGTATATATATATATACATATTAACTTTTATTTGTTTAGTAAAAAAGCCAAAATAAAAAAGGCATCAAACTTGATTAGAATGAAAAGTGGGGAATCACATGTGAAACTGATGTTGAAGATCTCAATTCCATACTTAAGCCTAATAGATAAAAATAAACAGAAAACTTCCAAATCTATGAAAGACAAATAACGCAACTAATCAAAATAAATCAACAGAAAAAGTTAGAACAAATCAATCAATGGCAGATTATACCCTTAATAGTCAAGAACTCATGGAACATTTTCTAAGAAAAAAAAATGCACGTAAGGCCATAACCCAAGCATTATTAGATTTTAAAGTATTCAATCAATAAAATGTATGTTCTCCAACCATGGAATTACACGTTCTTAATTAAACAGCTGGTCTTTTCCAGTTTCTAAATGACACACAATCAAAGCAGAAGATATCAAAACTGAAAGGGGGTATTTATTTTAAGTAAACATACTGCAAAGGGCAAGGTGTCTAAGAAAGCACAATATTACTAAAGACACACACAATCATAAACTTACATTTGAAACTATGTTAGGACAAAAGAGAATGTTTACATAATTTATTCAGGATTAAATCTAGTATCATACACAGTCTAGGCAAGCACTCTATTGTGAGCTACATTTCCACCAAGGTCTTAGGAGAGAAATCCCTAGGACAAATCTAGTAACTTAAAAAGGCAAATACAAGTAAGTCTATTATATTATAAAAAGTCGTATCTACTAGGTTATCTATGTAAAAGAGTAATACATTTTTATTTCCAGTAAATGAGAAAACCTAACAGGGCTTACTGCTGGTGGGAATAAAGAGGAGAAGTAATTGTAAAGGTATAATGTGGCAGATATGCAGGATGAAAAGGAAATCTAGAGATATAGAGTGCAAGATGAAGACTAGAGCTAATAAAATTGGGTTGTATCAGAGATTCTTGTTAAGATGATTTTAGGTACTCTTTTCTGTATAAATGAAATGCTACAATGTAATAGATATAGTAATTGAAATTATTATACTGATGATTTTACTTTTTCTATATGACCATATAATGCTAGATTTCTAAGTTCAAATATACATAATTAAACAAGAGTGACAATGCCAAAGGGCTAACAAGGAAGTGGAAGGATTAGAAGTCTCAAACATTAATGATGAAAATGTAAAATAACTTAAACATTTTATAAAACAATTTAATAGCTATAATATGTTAAACATATACCTATCATTTGATTCTTTCATCCCTAACTCTGGTCTTTATTTAGGCACTAAGAGACTGAATCAATACAAAATAGATATATCTACAATCATACATTATGTACATATAATTATTAAAAATAGAAAACATCTTAAATGTTCATCAGCATGTTGTAGGCTGAGGCTGCTTTCTCATTTCCTAATAGCCCGGACCTAAAATAACCACACAGAAACACCTTTATTTGTTGACTGAGGTTTTATTTCCCACCAGGTCCCACATACATTTAACCACAAAGAAATACAGAGAGGTCAACATTAGTTATAAACTGATTGGCCCATTAGCTCAGGCTTCTTATTAACTATTTCTTATATCTTACATAAGCCCATAATTCTTGTCTGTGTTATCAACGTGGCTTGGTATCTTTTTTGACAAGGCAGTCACATCTTGCTTGCTCTGTGTCTGGATCACAACTGCAGACTGCAGAATCCTCTTTCCAGAATTCTCCTGGTCTCATTGCCCCACTTCTACTTCCGCCTTGTCACCCCAACCTATACTTTCTGGCTGCCAACCAGTTAGCATTTTATTAAACAAGTACAAGAAACAAATGTTTACAGGGAAAAACCATTATCCCACAGCACTTCTCCCCCTTTTTTAAAAAGAACAAGAACTCTGAATCTAATATCCTTTGTTTAGCCTTCTCCCGACCATTATCTATAACCAAAATTCTAAACAAAGGAAAATATCCATAGTCCATTTTAGTCCATTTTTTGGGAATGTGGACAGTTTTCTGGGTTACTTTCAGCTGATTGGGGGCATTAATAATTTTATGGGGACCTAAAGAAAATTTAGAATTATGATCAAGTCATGACTAGAGTATCCTGTGAGACTTGATCATCTCAACCAGCAGTCTTGAGGCTGCTATCAATGTAAACTCAGACATCTGGGCCATCTGTTCCTATTGGAGATTTCTCAGGGGTCTTCCTTGATCAATCTTTATTTTTCTTAGCTCAAAATAAATCCATAGCCTCTCATTTCCTGTGGAAACAAAAGCAAAACCTCTTCTCTAAAATAACATAGCTTTTGACTGCAACTCTGAAATCAAGATATTTGCAAAATATTTATGTTTTATTAATCAAGCAACATTTATATTCAAATGTCTTTTACCAGTTATTGCTCCTTCCTCAGCTGTCAAGCAATTAAAAGACAACATAATAATATATAGTATCCAGACTCTCTTTGTATTTTCCATCTTTATGTGGATTTACTTTAAATTCTATTTATTTCAGTTTTACTTTTAATTTTTGGCTTTTTGAGACAGGGTTCCTCTATGTATCTTTGGCTATCTTGGAATTCACTCTGTAGACCAGGTTCTTTGAAACCACAGAGGTCTGCCTGCCTCTGCCTCCTAAGTGCTGGGATTAAAGTTTTGTATCACCACACCTTGAAATACCAGAGATCTGTCTGCCTCTGCCTCCCAAAAGTTGTGATTAAATATGTGTGCCACAACACCCAACTACTCTATTTCTTTTTTATTTTGAGAACTTTGTCTTTGTATTTCTCCCAAGCCTACATATGTTTTTAAACACACTGTAAACCATTTAGAGGTATTGGCTTTGAATCTATTTTTACTGTATATCTTTTTTTCTCTGATCACATGAGTCTTTAATTTGCTTAGTGATATGGCTAGAATTAAAGCCATGGCTTTGATGGCTGGATCCAGCCCATTCCTTAGATTTCTGAGATTCTAGTCTCATGGTAGAGGTACCAGCCAGAGTCATGCTTATTGCCACAACTCTATGGTTTTTCAAGGTCCCGGCCACCACCAAAAAGCATATGGTCAGCTTTACATGAACACCATTTAAGTGTTTCATGGCAAGACCTCTTTTAAAAGCTGCAAGGTTTTGCAGCTAAAGCTGAGTCAGACAACCTCTCTTAAATGAGCATTTGCTTCTAGCAAGCAGAACCCATCCAAGAAAGTGCTGCAGTGCTGCTATCAATAACCATACTTTACTCTATGTTTTTTGTCTAGATTTTTTTCCCAAGCTCTCTCAGGTTTTATGTGAATGCAATTGTCCACACGTTGGTCATCTCTTAATTAAATTACTGCTTGACCTATTAGTCCTAATTTCTAATTATCTAACTCTTACATCTTAAAATAACCCATTTACATTATTTTATATTTTACCATGAGGCTCGTGACCTACCAGCAAAATTCCTACCAGCAAAATTCCAGCAAAAAGATGCAAGATGGTAGCTTGCATCTTTCTCCTCTGGCTGCTACATGACATCTCACTGACTCAGCCTACATTCTCTCAGCATTCTATTTAATTTACATGCCTATCTTATTCTGCCTTATCACAGGCCAAAGTAGTTTCTTTATTCATTAACCAATAAAAGCAACACATATACAGAAGAACATCCCGCACCATTTTTCCTTATCTGTCCAAATAAAAAAAGAAAATTTTGACTTTAACATCGTCAAATCACATACAACAAAACAGTTATCAAGCAAGAATTATAGTTATAATATTTATATCTACTTTATCTTTTATCATAACTAAGGAAAACTATAACTATCTATTCTTCAACTCCATCAAAATCTCCAGAAGGATATAATATTACCTAAGTAAACAGGAAGTGAAGATATCTGGCAGAAATGAGAAGACATGAGACACAAACGAACCCACTTAGGAGTTTATTAAGAAGGGTTGTGCTCAACGGGCCTGAGGAAACGGTGTGGAAGGAAAGAGAGAGTGTAAAAATGGTGGGCGGCATCCAGCTTTTAAAGGCTTCTTAGCACATGTACACAGCGGGAAAGACATGCCAACTTCAGATGCTGAGGACGGGTGACACTACTCCTTGCACCTGCATACAGGGGCTTATGCATCAGATGCTGATGATGCAGATGGTGGGCAACCCACAGATGTGCACACAGAGGGTACATATGCCTGCTTTAGAACCCAGAAGTGCAACCTCATGGGTAGCTAAAGAATTACAGGAAGTGCATTGTAAACAGATTCCAAAACTCTGGAATTGACAGAGACATCTCACTGCCTACACAGTCATCCAAAGTTCTTCTGTTACATTGGGGCACTCTTCTTCAGCCTACATGCCCATAGTATCTGGCAGACTTTTCCATGAAGCAGTAAATTTCAAAGACAGTTCTGCCTATTTTGACAGTTTGTCACTCACTTTCCTCTGTGTTCTGAGGAAACACTCTTTTATGAAGCTGGAATCATATAGGACCATCTTACTTTCAGCCAAGTTTAGCAGTCAGTTTTCTGTGGGTCCTACATGTCCAGTCAATACAGCATAACATCAAGCAGTCCAGGCAAGAGCAGTTTCTTGCCCAAATAGTTAGCAAACTCCATAAGGAGTCCCTTTGATTCACATCATCCTCTTGAAGTAGATTGGTGCTGCCAGATGCAAATGTGTCTCATTTTCATGAAAAGTCCTAGTTTTTAAAAACATTTTAAATGTCAAATTCTGTTAGTGTTTGAAAGGTTTGAAGAATAACTATTCACCTGAAATTTATCTCTGTACATCACTACATGTACATCACTACATGTTTGACTATTATAGATGGCTATCTATTAACCTGTATTTCTTAATTATACATTACATATTAAATGAACTGCACAAACACAATACCGTAATCAAGAACAGAAATATATATATGACAAAATTGATCTAAAATTTGTATCAATAGGCCAAGATCCATACCAATGCAAAGTATTCATATCTATAGCATATCTCCCCTGAAGTGTAAACACATATTTATAAATAATTATTTAGGGAATTTGGGCACTGTTCTCTAGACTACTTCCTGATGATTGGGGACACTGTTAACCAGGTCTTTCAAGGAGTATCCTGTGTGGTAGGTCCATCTCAACCAGCAATTCTAAAGTCATTATAGATGTTGGATCATCTGGCCATTGTTTAAGAGGATTTGTTTGATCAAATCATATAAGTCTGGAAAGAATTCACAGGATCTTATCCTCTGTGGAAACAAAAGTAGAACCTCTTTTCAAAGTCAACATATCCTTAGACCTAAATTTTGAAGTCAAGATGCCTTTAAAATATTTGTGTTGGTTTGGATTAGTAGCCTGTAAAATGAAATATCTCTCCTCATTCACAGTCAAAACATTCAAAGAAAACACAATAATATGCCTAATCCTGACTCTCTGTGTATTTTCCATCTTTATGTGACTTATTTTCTGTACTCCTTTAATCTGTGACTGCTTTACTCTATCTCTTTAAAGATTTTGTTTTATCTTTTTTAAAACATTTATGTCCTTTTATAACTGTCATATTCTTTTTCTTTTCTATCCCAAGTCTATATACATTCATCCAACACTGACACATTTAGAGGGTTTTTTTATCTGAATCTGTCTTTATTATGTATCTGTATTATTATTTTCTGACCAGAAGTGCCTTTTTTATGCTAAACGAGTATGGCTAGTATTAACACCATAGCACTACCTTTTGTCTCCACCCAGTCCAACATGGTAGAGGGTGTGTTCACTGCCTCTGAGAGCCATTCTTTCCACCCTAGATCCAGGGTTGGGTCACAGCATGTCTGTATTGCCATTAAACAACTTGTAGCACTCTGTCTACAAATCCTATTTAAATACTCCATAGCCAGACCTCCTGAAAGAGTCAGAGCTATTATTTTCTGGTGAACTAAGAACCTGCTGTTTTTTTTAAAGAAGCTGCTTAGGTTTTTACCACATCTTTCTAAAAGGAGCCGCAGTGCCCCTGCTCACTGCAAGCACATCAAGAAAAAAAATGTGGCTACCAAGAAACTGTGCTTGGCTCCTGTTTTTATGGGTATAATAACCCTCTTTTTAAAAATAGTTTTTTAGGCCTTATGTTAATCCATGCCACAGACAATGGGCATCATTCACCTATATCCTGTAAAAAGACTTAAATATATTTCATTGATGGTAGGCTACCTAGAAAGAAATGATAATTGTTTGCATATACAGTGATATTTGTCAACCTCAAAATCACATTGAATAAGAAGACTCAAATGTTTTATAAATTTGTGAGAAATGAAATGAACCCATAGAATAAGATGGTAGAAAATCTGTGATCTGGAAATAGGAGGGCACAGAGAGTACATGGATACAGACATGGGAAATTTTAGAGACTATGGGTACTTTCATCACCATGCTTATGCCTATGCTGAATGTATATACATGAATATGTTTAATTGAGTTCACAGAAACATTGGTGAAGGATACATAGACTTAAATGTCTTTTGTCCAAATCCAAAATATATTCAGGATGAACACTTTTATAACAATTTCAATTTTAATTGAAAAGTATTATTTTAAAAAAATTCCATTCCAAGACATATGTTTGGTGAATAGTTATTTCTTAGTCAAGTTCATGCTCCAAAGGAACAACTAAAATGACATTTACTTGGATCACAGTGAATTAGACAGTAAATTGAATCTTACATAGAAATTTTCAAATAAGAAATCTGACATTACAGAAAATGAATCTATTATCTGAAACTACTTGAAAATAGTGACTGATGCAAGTTATAGTCCAATAACTTTGTCCAAAGAAGTATTGTCATTAGCCTAGTTGAAAAACAATGCATTACTAGGAATTAACTTTAGTGACATTTCAAAGGTAGACTGAACCAGAGTTCAATGATAGAGGACCCAGTTTCGTGCTGTATTTATAACAATATTCAAACATGGAAAATTTTAAATCTACTGATTTTAAAATTCTCAGTGAAAGGCAACTTGATATTCACTTTGTTGATCAAACAATAATTAGGATGACTTGAGATGTTTGCATACCTAGGCAAATGTGGTTCTGAATCAAACATACACAATTATTTTGCATGACATATTCATCCCTTCTTGTCTAATTACATGTTTAGTACATGTGCAGTTCCCTTGGAACTAATCCAGATCTCTGGCAATAAACATGATTGTATAGTTTAAGTGTGACAGCAAAATTAGTTCATTTGCTTTTGTGTAAGATACCTGGCTCAAACAAGGTGAATCAGGACCAAGGTTTGTCAATTGTTACTCTAAGAATTGAACAGTAAGAGGACAACTTACCCAACCACTGATTTTGATGCTTAAGAAATTAATCCCTCTGTGGGAGCTTGGTTTGTTTGGATGCTCACCTTTATAGACTTGGATGGAGAGGGGAGGACCTTGAACTTCCCACAGGGCAGGGAACCCTGACTGCTCTGAGAACTAGAGAAGGAGGGGAAGAGGGGGAGGGGAATGGAAAAGGGAGGCGGGAGGAGGTGAAAATTTTTAATAAATAAATAAATAAATTTTATAAAATGAAATTAATCCCAAATTACAGCTCAACAAAAACCTTGAATGTTAAAGGTAGCCTTCACATAATGGGAGTACTAAACAAGTTAAACTACAAAGGACTTACTCTCAACACAGAGAAGAAAGTTTCTGAAAGCATTTGAGCCACCTAAATTTAGCTATGCCTAAACCAAAGCCAATTTGATGAAAGTTTCTGATCTCGATGTATCTTCCTTAAGACAAAACTCTCATAGTATTCCTAAATGTATTAATTTTTAGCTCTGACTTTTTACTTCTCAAGTTGTCTAGAATAAGTATGAGAGTTATATTTATTAAACATTCTGCTAAGCTGACATCCACTTGAATTTCAAGCAAAGACTGAATTCTAATTTAAAACATAATTATCAGTTAAGCCCATTTTATTATGACCCACTTTAATCAGAAATCTTACACTCACGGTGAGGTCACAAGCTTCACAATTGAAGAACACTGACTTGGTATAGGCTATTACATTGAGACATTAGCAGGAGTAATGAAAAACCTCTTGGGCCATGCTTTGGGCATGATTTCAGCTGCTGCCATGCCTATTCTACCACTTTTCTGAATCTTTGAGTTGCCTAATAGTTTTACAATAAACCTCTCGTCTGCTTAAATTAACAGAGAATTTTGTTGCTTCACAATGTTGAAACTTAAAAAAAATGTAATTGGGTAGCCTTTTTTTCTACCCTACCATTCTTCACATTAAAATTCAGGCATTTACTTTTTAAATTTCTTTCTTAACTAAACTTGGGGTACAATACCATTGTTCATATTTATATTTTTCCAATGCTTGCATATTATCTCCATAAACTAAGATCTTATGTAAAATCAGTATTATTTTCTTAGTAATATAATTTTCCTAATGTATGATGCTCTCTAAGTCTAACTTCAGTAAAGAGTGTGTGGGGCAGGAATATTCACAAAGTATATTGCCATTGTTAATTTATTTTGGAATGGTCTTAATCATCATATTTGTCTGTATTAGTGTGACTCAGAGAAGACCCATTTGTATTTCAATCTAAAGTGACAAAATGTTAGAAATGATTGACTGAACAATTCTTACTATATGCAGAAAATTCATTCTTTTGTACGATTTTTAAAAAATTTATTTATTTGTGTGTGTGTGTGTGTGTGTGTCTATGTGAAAGTTATGTCATGAGTGTGTCAGTATCCACAGAACCCAGAAAATGGTGTTGGAGTCTCTAAAGCTGGAGTTGCAGGTGGTTGGTTGTGAGCTGCCACATATGGGATACTAGGAACTTAACTCTGGTCTTCTGCAAAAGTAATGCATAATCTTAGTTGTTGATCCATCAGTTTGGCCTCAGAAAACTCACTATTTATACATTATTTCACTTGTAAATGAGACACACTTTTTTCTCTGTGTCATTTTGATACAAGCCTTTGCTTATCCAGATGGGAAAAAATATCACAAACCATTCGAAGTTCTGATATCTAGATTAATTTTTTTTGGCACTAAGTAAATACAGCATTTTGCTAGTGTGGATACTAATCTTCCAGACAGTGCATAATTGCCCTGTAAGAAACAAAGCTCTGTTTAACTTTTTTTCCTCACTTTCATTCATAGACATTATTAAATGTATGAACTGTTAAATATTGTATAAAATGAATATATTTATTACATGTGACAATATTACCTAAGTTAGAGTGCATAAAAATATCTAAACATATTATTTCTGTATTTGGCATTATAATAGTATAAAGATATTTATATTAGTTTATCCAATAAGTTGGCTACAAGCATCATGTATAATCAGTTACAGAAAGGTAAAATACAAAATGATATCTGGATTTATTTGGTTTCTCTTTCCAATTGACAAGAAAAAGTCTCAATTAGTTGGGGATAAACTAGCCTTTCCTTTTCTGTTGTTGATTAAACCATTCTCCTGAGAAAGTGTTATGATCTCTTTGAAATATATTCATCAGAATTTAAGTAGAAGATGGACAAATACACTTTAATAAGGTTTAATAAAATGTTTTACTGTGCTGACTGTATTATAAACAATAGGAAGCTGGTGAGTATCTAGCATGGCATGTTCTAAACTAAATTTCTAGTCAAGGAAAATTATGAGGAATCCAACCATGCTTTTAATTTCTTCAAGAGAGATTACATTGACACCATCTTTATTATGTTTAAGCAGCTATAGAGTGATAGCCAAATTGATGGTCTAGAAGGAAAAACATTTTATTGAAGTTGGTGACAGCTTAAATAGAGATAGGATTTGCAAGCTGAGATGCCCATAGCCTGAACAGGTTCAAAAGAACCAATGAAAACCTTGAAAGACAGGTGACCATGTAAGAAGAAAATAACCCCAACCATCAAATTACCTCTGTATAAAGGCAGCTGTCTTAGGTTTCTATTGCTGGGATAAAACACCATGAACAAAGCACCTTAGGGAGGGAAGTGTTTGTTTCGTTTACTTCCACTCCACAGACTGGTGGCACACAACAGTTGCTGCTGTCCAAAGTGGCCAATCCTTTGTGCTGACATCTTCAAAACACGTAGATGTCCATGGCAGGTACGTTGTACCTTCATCAATAGTACCTCCTGGGTGTCCTTAAAGAACACTGACTGCTATTTGCTGCCAAGCATCAGTTTCTCTCTATGAACTTTTCTGTCCCAGGACTTCTACTACATCTGAGACTGAACCTTCACTGATAGCTTCTTCTGGCCTCTCTTCAGAGTCTCCAGCCCTGAGACAAACAGCCAAGGCCCAGTTGCTGTGATCCCCTTCAAGCCTTCAAAACCAGTAACACTTGGGCTGGGTGACTCTAACACATTATCAAGTTCAGCTGTCAGCATGCGATGCAGGACTACTACCCACAACCATAGCTTCTGTGTGCCGACCCTAAGGAAATACTTCCAGAAGATTCCTCCTCAATGATGCTGGTCTATTACTCACGGATGATTCTTCTGCCTCAGCTGCCCAGCATTCATTGACCCAGAAAATCAACAAATTTACTGTAGTAATTCTTAATTGAAATCATCACACAAATGACTTTGATAAGTTATTTAATGGACTGTCAAACTTTGCTCTGAAACTTGGCAAGCCAGGCCATGATAGTCTGAACTACTGTCAACATTATCTTATAAGTTCTCACAACAGCTCAGAAAACTCTGAGCACTCAGTTGCTTTTCTACTCCAATGTTTCAAAGTCCTTCCATAATCCTCCCCAAAATACATGGTCAGATCTGTCAAAGCAATAAGTCATGACTTGATACTAATTTTTAGAACGTAAATAATTTTTACCTCCTCCTTTCAACCCTAGGCACCCACAGCAGGTGGGCGACCTGACCCAATCCCTCACCAGCTGCAGAACTCTGGAGAGTGGGCCCTGCACCTCACTTGGGCAGCACAGTACAATTGACCCCGTAGACAGGTATGTGAGTAAGCCAGTCCTGAAAACATGAGACTAGCATAGCTGATATTGCCTCCCTGTCTGAGGTATGGTAATGGGAGTGAGGGAAAGGTGTCCTCCTCCTTGCCCCTAGTGCCTCCAGGTGGTGAGGGAGCTGACCCCCCCCCCTTTATCAGATGCAACACATAGAAAAGCTGGCCCTGAACTCAGCTAGACAATCACAGTGGTGCTGACCCTGTTGACGGGAGCACAGGTGAGACGCCCTGAGATCTTGAGCATGGGAGATCTAGTCACACTTCTCGTTGGCCATAAAGAACCATAGACAAGGAGATGGGGATGTCCTCCATCTATCTCTATGCCTGAGGCAAGAGGGAGAGTAGGCCCTGAAGTCATACAAGCAGAAGAGTTGTTCCTGCCCCTGCCAGCTGTAGCACTCAGGTGAGTGACCTCTATGTCTTACCTGGGCAGCACAGTAGAGCTCACCCTGAAGGTGTAGATTTGGGAGAAGTAAAAGCAGAGCAGGCCCTATCCCTCACTTATTGCTGCAAGGGGTGAACTAGCCAGGACAATGCTGAAGAGCTCACCCTGGTGGTAAAGGCGGGGGAGCATTGGCAGGATCACTATTTATGCAATGACCCAGGCCTAGAACCCAGATTATGAGTTGATCCACCCCAACAATCATCCTAATCTCTGAACTACTAGAGCACGTGAAGAAGACAGCTCTGCAGACCCAAAACTGCAGAATCTCCATGACACAGAGCAACAGGAGAATAACTAAGAGGAATCCCAGGGAGGAAGGACCCAGCATCATTAGTGTAGCAGAAACCAGGGGCCTAGCACCAGACCAAGGACTCTTTGCAGTGAACACTTGCAAGTTAAAGATAGATGGATAAAGGGTTTACTGTGTGACTCACTGTGTAACCCTACAGCTTCCATGATGAGATTTTTTTCCTTTTTTCCCCATTTTTCTCTTAAATTTTATCTTATTTTTTGTGGAGAGGGTGGATACTATGAGACAGGTAATAAATGAGATTAAGAACCATGATCTGAAAGCCACAAAGATTAAATAAAAAAATAAAAATAAATAAGTAAACAACTTTTAAAGTTATTGACATTTTAGAAAGATTTTTGTACACTGTAGAGATACTACAGATATTTTAGAGTACACAGAGGCTTTGTAAAAGATAACGTGCAAGAAATACACCCAGGTGGGAGGGGGGGCGGAATTGGAAACTTTTATAATTTAATAAAATTTACTATAAAAAAAAAAAAAAAAAAAACAAGAAAAAAAAAAAAAAAAAAAAAAAAAAAAAAAAGAAATACACCCAGGTCCACTTGTAGTCTTCAGGAATATTAGAAATGCTTTTAATTTTTAATATTAAATTTACATCACGCAGACTGAAAACGACAACCTAATCTGTATTTACCTCACTTTCTGCAACAATATTTTTTTCATTTTTCTAAAATATTTGTCTTAGCAAGACTCTGCAACTTGTTGAAATCATGTACCACACTGCATGTAAATGAAGTACTAAAATTTGCTGCTAAGATAACTAAATTCTACAGAGCACGATAATTTTGATGAGGAATAGCGACATCACTGTCACTCCTTGCTGAAACTGAAATCAGCTCTTCAGGCTGAAGAGACTCTCTTCTCAGCAGCTGCTACACCTTACAGAATCCTGGGGTGCAACCTGCTGTGCGTGGGACTTTTCCTGGGGAGATGCAACATCCATCTTTTCACCCAGAAAGGAAGTGTTTGACCTACCAAAGTGTTTACAGCACCAAAGTCTAACATTGTGAGCCACTGATTTTTATTGGAGTTGCTTACAAGAATATGGGTGTCTTAGTTTCTTTTTTATTGCTGTGATAAAAGACACACACGAAGACGACAACTTCGAAAAAAAGAGTTTAATCAGCTTATGCTTCCCGAAGCTTAGAGCCTATGATGGCAGAGAAAAGGCATAGTGAGTGACTCTCAGCAGCTGAGAGCTCATATCTTGATCCTGAAACAGGAGGCAAAAAGATCTACCTCAGAATAACATGGGCTTTTGACACCTCAAAGCCCAACTCTAGTGACACCTCTTCCAAACAGGCCACACTCATTAAACTTCCCCATGAAGTGTCACCAAGTTGGGGACCAAGGTTTCAAACATACGACTTTATGGGGACTATTGTCATTCAAACCACCACATTCAGCATGTGGATCTCATAAACTTGTAGCTATATCATCATGCAAAATTCACTTAGTCAAACTTCAAAACTCCCCATAGCATTTCACAGTATCAACACTGGTCTAAAATCCCAAATTTAAAGTCTCTCCTGAGACTGAAGGCAATCTCTTAACTGTAATCCCCCATAAAAACAAAAATCAAATTATATAGTTCCAACATATAATGTCACAGAATATACATTACCTTTCAGAAAGGGAAGAAATAGGACATACTAAGAAAATATTGGAACAAAGAAAACTGGAAACTCAGCAGGGCAAACTTCAAATCCTTTGGCTTGGAATACATTATCAAAAGGCTTAGATGTCTCTGCCTTTCCATCTTTGCTGCCTATAGCATGTTTCTCTCTCTTGGGTTTGTTATATTCTTTATTTACAGACCTCATTGTTGGATATTCAATGACTTTGGCATTCTAGCATCTTGGGGCCTCCAACACAGTCCTAATTATTCTTGCACCAGTTTTATGCAATAGCCTCTCAGGCCCTTCATGAAGCCACTGCCATGTCACACATTGACTGACCTCAGCATAACTCCTTAGCTACAGAGGAGGAGTCTACAACCCCTGTACTCTTGAATCCTTTGTATCTCTAAAGTTAGAACCATTTGGACAACACTGCCGTGTTCAGCTGCCCTCTTGAAATCATGCCTGCCCCTTAGGTTACATTTGCAGCAGCTGCCTTTCCTTTTTACTTTTTCATAGTAGAAAATCCTTAGACTTTTTCTTTCACAATTTGGAAACTTAGCTGGGTGTGGTCTTACCCTGAGGATAGCTTTCCCATCATAACAATATAGATCAGGCCTTGCCTTGATCTCCTTGTCTCTTTATCTCTTTCAGAATAATCATTGTCTGTGGTGTTCTTTATCTCTTCAAACTAAAGGGTTTGCATTTTTTCCACATATGCTCATTTAAGTGTAGACCACCACAACTATGATTGCTAATAACTATGTGACAGAGGCAATATTATCGTCCTGAAATCCTCTCAGCCATTAAAAAAATTAACTTATTATTTCTAAATTTATTCTCAGGCAAATTCTAAGACAAACGCAGAAGGCAGCCATATTTGTCTACAAAATATCACAATTATCGTTAACGCTTTCGCCAATATTGTTCTCCACTGAAACCTTTTCATCTGGTCCTCCATATTCCACAATGTTCTTAGCGCTACAGACATCCAAGCTCTTATCAGGATGGCCTGTTAAGCCCCACCTACAGTGATCAAGTTTGCTAGTCCAAAGTCCCCAAATCATCCGCATTCCTAAAGTAAACAAACAAATAAAAAACCCAACAACCCCCCACCCCCAAAAGAAGACCTGTCGCAGCAGTAACTCATTTCTAGCACCAGTTTCTCTTAGATTCTTTTCTATTGCTTTGAGAAGACTCTACAACAAATCAACTTATAAAAGAAAGGTGTTAGTTGGGCTTATGGCTCCAGAGATTTAGAGTCTATGATGGTGGAGGGAAGGCACAGTGACAGATGGCTGTGAATCTGGATCCACAAGCAGGAGGTGGAGAGCACATTAGAAATGCCATGACACCAAAAGACTGCTCCCAGTGACAAACTTCCCCCAACAATGCCACATGTCCTAACACTTCCCAAATAATTCCATTAACTATAAACCAAGTATTCAAGCATATGAGCCTATGGAGGCCATTCTCATTCATCCCAGAACACTGAGTGAGGAGGAGCTTCCACGAGCAGAAGTAACTCAAAGACAGCTGCATCACCAAGCCCACCCTTGGTGGGCTTGAAACCTGGAAGCTGGAAACCTGGAGCACCCTATAGCCTATATGCCTATTTAGGCTATATGCCTATATCCGCTCAACACATTGTCAGCTGTTGTTTTTCAGGCTGGATAGCCCTGGCCTCTTCCAAACAGCTCAGCTGATACTGTTTCTTCTAGGTTGTTCAGCTAGTCTCAAATTCTTCTAGGTTTCTCTGACTTTCTTTCAGCAGTCTTTATCATTTATACACTCCTGGAGAGGAAGGGGTCTAGTGACACAGGTTGGCTTCAAGGACTTCCTGAAGCTTTTCTGTGTTGTTTGTGTCCTTTCTTAATGAGCTTCCCTGTGGAATAGATTGTCTCACCTCCCTGCAAACATAGTCTTAAATACTTTTTCAGATGACATTGTATATTCTATGTGTATTATTAAGTTTCCTTCCTAGATGTATGGCTTAACTATTGGAAGAAATGAATACACATGCAGTAGCCAATAAGAATCTCTTGAGTTTTCTAAACTCCATCTAGCAATCTGGCGAGTTATTTGAGTTTTTCTCCTCTCTCCAGGAAGAAGTATTTCTGTTTGAAAAAAAAATCCTCATTACAGCAGGCATCAGATACAAAGCCTGAGAACTGAGAAGTTTTTTTTAATTTTTTAATAATATAATTGGCTGGTTTTGAACTAATTTTTTCGGGATTAATCAATGCTAAGATATGCTCATATTCCATTCATAAAAAACTTAGAGATGCTTATTATGAGTTGCTTAGGTTTTCCTGCCCAATTTATGAATATAATTGTTGCTGCACTCACACAAAAAAGAGAGCTTGGGAGGGCAAATTTTAAAATAATGTTGTCCTATACAAGATAAGAAATTATAATCCCTTTTAATAAAGTAGAAGAAATTGTGATAAAAATAGTTTAACCTGAGAGTGTGTTTCAGAGACCAAAGTTGCTTTTGGAGTTATATTTAGTAGAATCTTTCATGGTTAATATACAAAAAAAATGTAAAACAGAACTATGCTTACTTGAAGATCTCACACTCACCACTTGAAATCAAAATGTCAGATAAACACCTTTCACCATGATCATCAAATGAGATGAAAACAGTCGAAAATCTCTTTGAGTGATTCAATACTTGAGAGACAAAAAGAGACAAACATAAAAAGAAGGTTTGTTAAACAATAAATCATGGCATCTTAGAAAGCAATATGTAGAAGAATTTTGAGATGGAAGGAGTGGTCATCTGTATGAACGGAAACTGAAAAGTAAAAATATAGTTGGAAAAAGTCAAGTACAGTGACAGGAGCTGTGTATTTGACAATGTAAATGGGTGATTAATATGATATCCTGGTAATAATGACAGGGTGGTTCTCATGAATGATTTGAGAGAGGAAATGGGAGAAGTAAGCTGTCCTTCAACCAGTTGTTGTAAAGAAAGATAGAAGCTGACACTGAGTAGAAGAAATATTGACAAGGGGGCGATACAGATATGGTAGTATATAAAGGTAGATTATTCAATCTACTCTGAAAAGAAGTAAGGGGGCATACAGAAATAGGGTTAATAAGTAGATTATTAAATCTACCTTTTAAACCAAAAAAGCAACTACTAGTTTTAAATGTTTTACATTGGCTCGGAATTTTGTATAGTGATACAAAGTTGGAATTATTTTTGTGAGAATATATTGTATATACATTTCTAATCTTGTTCAAGGTATGGTACCTCTGAAAGTCATTGAACAATGTCATGCAATTTTCTAGCCATTGAAATTTATTATTATCAACTATTTATGATAATAAGAAAATGCAGGTTAACAAATAGTCATTTGTTACAATTGAATTTGTAGTCATATTAGGTATATTTTCAAGATCCAACAGAGATATATGTTAGATAGATTGGAAGTCTACAGATACTTCAGAGACCTACAGAATATGTCATTTAGGATGGTTTAATAATGTGAGTCCTTTTTCCTTTTTTTTTTATAACAATGACAAATGTCTGCTCCTGGTAGCACCAGTCTACTACAAAGAAGATGATGGGCATCAAAGAAACTCCACATGGAGTTTACTTTCTTTGTGGCAAAAGTTAGCCACTAGGCAAGAAACGCTCTTTCTTCATCTGCTGACAGTATACCGTCCAAATCATACAAGCAGGACACAGAAGAACAAACTGCTAAATGTTGCCAAGACAAGGTACAACAGCCCTTCAGGAAACCCTGCTTCAGAGAGAAGTCTGTCAGATGTGTTAGGCCTATAGTCTGGAGATGGATGCCCTGACATTGCAGAAGAATCCTGAGTGACTGTCCAGGCTGCTGGCTGTTATTCCTTATAATTTTGGAAGTCACTTGCTTGCACATTCTGCTTACTCAGATAATATTATTCCCTTCTTGGATCTCTCAAACTTTTTAGTTTTCCGTGTTGCCAGAACCAGAAAAGAAATCCACTAACGAAATGGAAAGTGAATAAGGTAGAGAGACATGAAAAGATAGTTTTGGTGATTAATGTTAAAATAGAAAGTAAACAGGAACAACTTTTGGACTCACCAAGATAGGATAGATATACAGTAATTTCTCTGAATTTGTCAATTGTCAATGGCAATGGACTGCACATTGTTGATATGTTTATTGCATACATATATATATATATATATATATATATATTTGTGTTTATACATATATATTGTATATAGCTATTGTACTTATTGTATATAGTTCTTCAATTAGTTATAACCTTCCTTTTTAATTTTGAGATAAAAAGGGAAATATGGTAATACCTCTTTTGTATAAATAAAACTTGCCTGAAAATTAGAGGGCAGTGCTAGCCACTAGCTAACCATAGTGGTCTGTAGGATCGTACAGACAGACAGGAAGTGATATGGCTGGACAGTAAGAGAATGTAGTAAGGTGGGAGAAAACAGGAACTTGGTCTCTTTTCGGCTTGGAAGTGGAGAGGTAATATGGCCCATGATTCTGTTCCTTCGTCTCTCTGATCTCTCAGTATTTTCATATTATGTCTAACTGTTGACTTTTATTTTTAAGAACTATTAGAACTCGTGCTTCAAACCAACATATTTATTGACATTTAGTCCATGTTTTGAATTGCTTTCCTAAGTAGAATATACAATAAGTAGTCAATTTGGGTTTGCTTTTTTACTCAGTACATTTGACTTTACTGTATTTACTCTACACTAGAGCAGTTTATTATTTTAACTCGCAGATTTTAATCAGTGTGTGCACATTTAATTTCATCTTTTATTATCCTTGTTGATACAATAAACATTTGCCTTAGTTCTGCTCATTTTTAAATATTAGGTATGTACAACTAAATTGATGGAATAATAGACTATATTTTAGTTGTAGGATCTATTGCCATCAGGGCAGGAAGCCCGACAGCAGGGCGGCAGACATGGTGCTCGGACAGCAGTTGAGACTTCACATCTTGATCCAAAAGCTGAGGCAAACACAGGAACCAGGGGTGGTGTAGGCTTTTGAAATCACAAGTGACACACATCCTCCATCAATGCCACACCTCCTAATACTTCCCTAATGTTCTACCAACTGTGGACCAAATAATCAACCATATGAGGTCATGGGGAAGTGATTCTCATTGAAATCACCACATCAACCTAGTTAACATAGCAGAAAAGACCACAGAAGCCACATCTGTCAGCTATGGCTCCCGCAACTCTAACAATCCTGGCATGTGTCAAAATACCTAACTAGCTTTATCACAATGGATCTTTCATGTTCCAAACTATTTAATGCATTCCATGTGACCTTTCTTTGTCCTCGAAAGATCGAGCACTTTCCACAGTATACTCGCATGGAATCTGTTTTCCTATATCACACCCTACTTTCAGATTAGTGAAGAACAAACCCTGACAGAAAACAGATGAAAGTTGGTATCAATAATGCCTTACATTAAAAAAGACACTTATGTTAAATGACTGAATTAGTAATACAATAAACAAAGCTATAAAATCGAAGGGAAAACACATTTTCAATTAAAGCCCTGTAACTTTTAATGTCCACACATCTGCATAATGTATTCCTCTGCATCCCAGCTAATTAGGTTAGGGTACTCGTTAACAGCAGGCCCCTTGACTTAGGTGCAAGTTAAGAACCAGGAATAAAGAGACTTGTAAGGGACAACTAAAGAGAGAAATAAGAATTCTGAGTATAAAGGGTTGAGTCTGTAACACTTAGATTCTTCCCCAGGTAAGTACTGCCACCTATCTACCTAATATGTGGAGAGTAAGTAAGGGGTTTGTTTTAAGGAAATAAAATTGATAAAAAGAGTCTTGAGTTTTGATAACATGTAACGTATAAAGTAATAAGGTTGCTGTATCACTGAATTATAATCCTACCTCTTAATTTATAAAACTTTTGTTAGAAAGGGAGAGATCACCTCAAGAAGACAGACTGTAAAATTTGTGTCCTTGATTTATCATCTGTTAACAACACAGTATGAGACGCAGGAGGCAATTCTCCCAGAAGCTGGGGAGAGAAAGGAGATGGTGAGAGACATGGGCTACCCCAGAGACAATCACAACAATAAAGACAAAACATAACCACAGTAAAAGGCACAAGGTAAACTCTCCTGTTTCCATTCTTGTGTTTAACTAACAGCTTTGCTTTCATTATGTTTTTACCTGATGTCAGCTAGTTTAGCCCATAAAGTCAGATGTTGACAGACTAGAACCTTGCATGACTAAGCCAAGCAAACACCAGTGGGGCTGCCTAAATGATGAATACAAGAGAGAAGAATGACGGGTTTTATCTTTCATAGTTGACTTCATCAGTATTTCAGAGGTTACTCATCTGGACATTGCATTGCTAGCTTTCCACTTCCTGTGATGACATCTGTAAGGTGAGGATAATAACAGTGGAATATGGGACCTTTTCAGAAACCAAAAGTCACTTTCGCTAAAAGCATAGGCACTCAGAACACAAGGGCATCTGATAGATAAATTCAATAGGATAAAATACTACTCTCTCTGTTTTTACTTACTGTTGCCCTTTTTGATGTTTCAAAATCTTTAGGTAAATTGCAAAACCACAACTAGCAAGAATACACACAACAAGTGAACATGGATTGCCCGACCCCAAGGGATACATCTACGACACAACTCCTGCCCCTAAAGCTCGGGGAACATCACAGAATAGAGGCACACGTAGTGTATGAGCCAGAAAACTAGGAAAACTGCTGTGAGATCTTGTATCCTAGAAATGACAGAGAAACTTCATCCGTGATCCCTCAACGATAAGGCTGCCTAAACAAGACCTGAACAAGAACATAGACTTGCTAATGGGGAAGAAGATGGGAGAAATCCCATGGGGTACCAACACAAGCAACAGGAGAAATTCAACATCTCTTGGTGAAATCACTGACCACAAGTCTATCAAGTACAAGACCAAAATGTTGTGTACAAAAGCAAACCAGGTTTTGAAACCATGCTCATGAATAATAGGCAATTAAAACACTTTAATCCTTATACCAGTTCCACTACCCCTACCTCTATCTTTTCTTCCTCAAACTTTCTCCACTCCAATCCTCCAAAAAAAAAAAATGAAATAAAAGTCTACTGTTTGCTTCCTTTTGTGAGGCATCTTTTCCATTGTTTTTCTGTTTTATTTTGTTTTACGTTGGTTCTATTATTGTTTTAATCAGTATTAACTCATGTTTGTTCCCGATAAAGACGTTCTGAGTGTCTTACAGGTAACATAGCTTGATATCATTTCTACTGCTTTCATGCCACAAGTTTCCATTGACTGTTATACCGTGTACAGGAGGTAGTCTCCCTGTGTCAGGTTTAAGTGAGGTCATCAGGAGAAAATAGTGCCATGTTGACAATTGAACCCCATCTAGTTCAACAAGTCAAAGACAGATTCCTTCTGCAGATAGGGAACAGGAAGAACCTAAAATTTACCGATCCTTCTGAGAAAAGCAACCATGATGATTGTGAAGAGCAAAATTTATATATAGCACCTAGGGAGAAAAACTTCAGAATATACACAACACCCCATAAACAAATCAGTTTCTGGTGGTAGAAATCTGGTGTCCATAGGTTTTGAAGGCACCTCACACTATGCACCTCAGCCTGCACCGGGACTTCGAAATTGCACAAAAGAGAGTTGCTGAGTCATCATTTAAATCCTCTTCCTCTGAGGTTGTTCATCATTTAAACCATTGTCATCAAGGTTGTTCCACAGAATGGAAACCCCCTTTTACAAAGTGCTTCTCTCAACCTAAAGCTGCTTAATCTTTCCTGGGAGGAAGCAATTAAGTTCAGAGTGCCTTGAAATATGTACTTTAAAAAGAATTGTCATCCATGGTCAATTGAAAACAAAGGGATGTTTAAAATGATTGTTTTTCTGTCTTTGCTATCACATTTAAAGTTCAAAAAAAAATCCTAAAAATAGAATTTTCAAAGACAGCATTTTTCTCCATAAACCATTTTTCCTAATTATAGACATTACAATAGAGTTTTTATTTTAATTGCATGTTTCATTATCACTAAAGGGATTCAACCTGTAGTCCTCACCTCGTAATCAGCAGCCTAAAAAACACATTCAGCCTTCTAAGATATTCTGCAAATCTCTTTAAAAAAATGCAGACAACCCACTCAGCACTTCTCCCTACCAGGTACCTGTTCCTCTATGGAATTCGACTCTTGGCATTGATAGGAATTGTGTTCTTTTTCAACATCATATTCCCAAACAAAACTTTTCATTTTCTTAGACACTAAAATGAGTATGACCCTAAGACAAAAGGCTTGTATTTGGTCTTGGACTTTTGTTAACAAAGTAAGTATTTAACACAGTTCTAAGTAGAACTGTGTTCGTAGTAACTGGGCTGTTAATACTCTCCTTGCAAGGAAGCATAGTCATTTTGGATTTCAGTCACTTCCTACAGGTGATCTTGGGGTGTCCTATAGTCTATAGGATATGGATGGCCATATGAAGGAAGGACTCCACAGTGAAAATATCATGAGGTCCTCAACCAGGCAGAGGGACTTTCTGGAGATGTGGCTCTTTTTGTCACCAATATACCTAGATGCAACGCCTCACACCTACTCCTTTAAGTAAATTCAGTGATCTCATTTGTCCACTGAACTGAATGTCAGCAGAATATTTTTTTCTTGTTGTTCTTTTTCAGGTGTTCTGTCTGTGGAGAATAAACTTTAATTAGTACCCCACCTAAGGAAAAGTTATGCAACAAAAGTGTTCTTAGGTAAGAATGTTTGCCTAAATCTCAATTATGTATACTTACATGTCTTCGCTAGGACAACCAGAACATACCCTTCTCAAAATACAGAAATTTCTGTATCCATAATTCAGTCATAACTGTCTATATTTCTGTGCTGAAGAATTAGTCTATTTTCAACCACAGTTTAGTCAACTCTTCTTGAGTTCAATTTGGACTGAATCTTAGAGCTTATATTCCTTTATGCCTAGTCTTTCAGTACAATGCCTTTTAATATTCACTCATCTGCATGCAATAATAGTTAATTCACTTTTATGGCTGAGTAGTGTTTCATCTACAAGTATAGCTTTGAAGAACTTAGAGTAAATTAATGAGAAATATATTGAATTCATAGCATTGACTCAAAAAGAGTTATTGTAAAATTAATATTTAATTCATAGGAACTAATAACTTAATCTCTATGTCTAAAATAAAACATTTTAAATTCTATGTAATTATTTTGTTAAAGCATAAGTCCACATTACTAGTAGTTATAGGATGTATATGTACCAACATGACTCATAAAGCAAAGATTAATTTTAACAGTTGCTTCGTGTGTGGTTCTTTTAGACTTTTAATTTTCCACTTTCAAACTTAGATCAAAATGACATTTTCAGTAGTATTACAGCACATTCTAGATTTAGGGGTTACAAATGCAGTAACAGTTAGTCAAAATACTAGCGTTCTGTGTACACATTGAGAGAGTTAATCATTTGTATATATAGGAAACACAATGCACTGTGTTGTGGTTTGACCATGACTGTTACACAGAGAGGCATAAATGTTGTAAACATCTTGCCTAAAAGGTTATGATCATATTCTTCCAAGAATTTTTAAATGGATTTGGAAAGATAAGAGCAATTTTCCTCAAATGGCAACCATGAGAAGATAAATAGTTGTCAGCAATTTACAGACTTGCACAAGGGGCATGTGTATTTCTTATGTCCTGGTGGGAATTATCTAAAATAGTATGATTACAGGAAAATCACGGGAGATATCTTTTATACAGTCCCCTAGCAGCTATAATTTTTTGATTCCCCAACAGCTTTGATTCTAAATTATGGGATCAATTTCCACACAGATGGAAGAAGCAAAATGTAACAACCATCCTAATAAGAAAGATGAGAAGGAAACCCATCTCTTCTTGGTGCTGAGCAAGCACTGAGTACTCTCAAATTCTACCTTAAGGATATTTATTAGTGTCAATGATAAGTTTCTATATATATATAAGCATTCTTTCTGATTTTCATTTTTCTCTAAACATGTGAAAATGCTGGACAATAGGAAAATTTGAATTCATAAATAGCAGCTGTTAAACTATGGTTTTGCCTTGAGCATAAGGTAAGTTCAGCTAGACAGTTTATCATCACACATCAAGAAAATTGTACAAATGTCTTCAGAAGACTATACAATAATTGAAATGAATTATCCTGTCCCCAGAAGATGACAACATGTGACATTTATCTTTCTGGGTCTAGGCTACCTCATTCAAAATGATCTGTTCTATTTCCAATCATTTACTTACAAATGTCAAGATTTCATTTTTCTTTATAGCTGAATAGTAATCCATAGTTTATATTACCACATTTTGATATCCAGCCATCAATTGAAGTACAATTAGCTGATTTCCCCTTTATAACTATTGTGAACCCAAAACAATAAACAAAACTGAGTAAGTATGCATGGCCTAGGATGTTCAGTTCTTTGGGCATATGCCAAGAAATGGTAGAGTTGGTTCATATTAATGAGAGATTTATTTTTAGCTCTTGGAGAAGTCTCCACAATGATTTCCAGAATGATGAGAGTTAGTTTACAACCAACAGTAAATAAGGGTTCCTCTTCCTCACATCCCCTTCAGTATTTGCTGTTCATTGGTTTGTTCATCTTTCCCTTTCTGGCTGTGGTAAAATGAGACCGGGAGGCTCTTTTGACTGCTAGGAAAAATAACATTTTTGAGGTATTTCTTAGGCAATCTTTTCTTTTTTTTTCTGTACTAACTCTGATGAGATCTGAGCCTATTTTTAAAAATGGGTCATTTGGTTTTGGATTTTTTTATTTACATTTTTTCAAATACTGTATGTATTGTCAGCTTACTAATTCATGAGACAAATAGCTGGCATAGATCCCCCCCATTTGATGGGATTCCTCTACACATGACTTCTCTGCATCAAATGCTGCCCCACACTAAAACAACAACTCACACAATACCTCAAAGATATGATCTTGAATGCTGATAAGAAATTAGTCTCCTGTGCTCATGTGTTGCAGTCTACTTTTCACTTTCTCTTCTATCAAGTTCAGTGTGATTGGATTTATATTGAGGTCTTTAATCCATTTGGACTTGAGTTTTGTGCACGGTGGTAGATATGGATCTATTTTCATTCTTCTACAGGTTGACATCCAGTTATGCCAGCACCATTTGTTGAAGATGCTTTTTTTCTTCCATTGTATACTTTTAGCTGATTTTGTCGAAAATCAGGTGTTCATATGTTTGTTGGTTAATATCCTGATCTTTGATTCAATTCCATTGGCCAACATCTCTCTTTTTATGCCAATGTCAAGCTGTTTTCATTACTGTAGCTCTGTAACAGAGTTTGAAGTCAGGGATGGTAATGCCTCCAGAAGTTCCTTTATTGTATAGGATTGTTTTGGCTATCCTTGACTTTTTGTTTTTTCATATAAAGTTGATTATTGTTCTCTCAAAGTCTGTGAACAATTTTGTTGGGATTTTGATAGGGATTGCATTGAATTTATAGATTGCCTTTGGTAGAACTGCCATTTTTTCTATGTTGATCCTACCCATCCAAGAGCATGGGAGAACCTTCCATTTTCTGGTGACCTCTTCAATTTCTTTCTTCAAATCTTTAAAGTTCTTGTCAAATAGATCTTTCACTTCCTTGGTTTATGTAAGTCCAAGATGCTTTATGCTATTTGTGGCTATTGTGAAAGGTGAAAGGTGAAGTTTCTCTGAATTCCCTCTCTGCTTCTCTATCATTTGTGTATAGGAGGGCTACTGATTTTTTTGTATTGTTCTTGTATTCTGTCACATCACTGAAAGTGTTTATCAGCTGTAGGAGCTCTTTGGTAGAGATTTTGGGGTCACTTATGTACACTATCTTATCATCTGCAAATAACGAAACTTTGACTTCTTCCTTTCCAATTCAAATCCTCTTGATCCCCTTATATTCTCTTATTGCTGTTGCACAGGAGACCACCTCCTATGTATAACCCCAGTAGCACAGACAACAAAAGCAACATTGAATAAATGAGACCTCCTGAAACTGAGAAGCTTTTGTAAAGCAAAAGACACTGTCATTCAGACAAAAGGCAACCTACTGAATGGGAGAAGATCTTCACCAATCCCACAGCAGACGAAGGTCTGATCTTCAAAATATATAAAGAACTCAAGAAACTGTACATGAAAATTCTAATTAACACAATTAAAAAATGGTGTACTGAACTGAAAAGAGAATTCCCATTAGATGAAGTTCAAATGGCCAAAAGACACTTAAGGTCATGTTCAACCTCCTTAGGGATCAGGGAAATGCAAATCAAAACAACTTTGAGATACCATCTTACACCTGTAAGAATGGCTAAAATTGAAAACACCAATGATAGCCTATGCTGGAGAGGATGTGGAGTAAGGGAAATACTCATGAATTGTTGGTGGGAATGCAAACTTGTGCAACCACTTTGGAAATCAGTGTGGCGGTTTCTCAGGAAATTCGGGAACAATCTACCCCAGGACCCAGCAATTCCACTCTTGGGAATATATCCAAGAGATGCCCAATCTTACTACAAAAGCATCTGTTCAACTGTGTTCATAGCAGCATTATTTTTAATAGCCAGAATCTGGAAACAACATAGATGCTCCTCAATGGAAGAATGGATAAAGAAAGTGTGGAATATATACACATTAGAGTACTACTCAGCAGTAAAAAGCAATGACATCTTGAATTTTGCATGCAAATGGATGGGAATAGAAAACACTATCCTGAGTGAGATAACCCAGACCCAAAAAGATGAATAAGGTATGTACTCACTCATTAGTGGACTCTAGCCGTAAACAAAGGATACTCTGCCTATAGTTCGCGAGCCTAGAAAAGCCAAATAACAAGGTGAATCCATAGAAAAACATAAATAGATCCTCCTGGAAATTGGAAGCAAACAAGATCGCAGGGCAAAACTTGGGAGCATGCGGGTGGGGATAAGGACTGGGGTGGGAATGGAGGAAGGGAAGAGGAGGAGAGAGAAGGGAGAAAGGAAAGACTGGAGAGAGTTTGGGGAAGTGGGAGGGTGGAGATGGAGGAAGGGAGTTTATAGGAGCAGGGAAGAAGATATCTACATTAAGGGAGCCATTTTAGGGTTGGCAAGAGACTTGACTCTAGAGGGGATCCCAGGTGTCCACGGGGATGTCCCCAGCTAGGTCCTTGGGCTGCAGAGGAAAAGGTGCCTCAACTGACCTTGCCCTACTATCACACTGATGAATATCTCGAATATCACCATAGAGCCTTCGTCCAGCGATGGATGGAGATAGAGACAGAGACCCTCATCAGAACAATGGACTGAGTTGAAGACCAGAAGGAAGGAGAAGATGGGCAAGAAAGTCAGGACCGCGAGGGTTCAGTCCACCCACTGAGACGGTGTGCCTGTTCTAATGGGAGCTCACCAAATCCAGCTGGACCGGGACTGAAGGAGCATGCAATCAAACAGGACTCTCTGATTGTGGTTGACAGTGAGGGCTGACTGAGAAGCCACTGATAAAGGCAGTGGGACTTGTTTTTACTGTATGTACTGGTTCTTGGGGGACCCTATTCTATTTGAATGTAAAGCTTACTAGGCCTGGATGTAGTGGGGGAGGAGGGCCTTGGACTTCCCACAGGTCAGGGTCCCTGCCCTCTCTTAAGGTGGAAGCAGAGACAGGAGGGTGAGTGGGGGAGCAGAAGGGGAATGGGAGGAGGGGAGAAAGTGCAAATTTTTGGATGAAAAAAGAATAAAAAAGATTAAAAGAAAAAAAAGAAATTAGTCCCCAAGGAGATGAGTGACGGATGTTAAGTGATATATCTTTATGTCTCCCCGGCCTGAGAGAACATGTGACTAGAGTTTCAGGGCTACGTTGCTATATAGATGGTAGTTAATGTCTCTACTAATTGTCACCATCTTTGAAAAATAGCAATACCAGATTGAATACAAGGGATATAGATGGAGCTCAGTATGAGAACTAAATGCAGGGATCTTTAATGGCCTTTAGATTGATAATTAAAGTGTGTCTTCTGCATTTCAAGCTTTCTCTGGTCAGATAGACAAAATTAGTCTTTTCCGTGGTAGTTAATCTGCCTCCTTCACCAACTGACCTGGTTCTCAGTAAATTAGCACATGAAAAATATATCAAAGGCTGTTGGTATAGGATGATTACACAATCTTGTCTTACCCAGACTTATTTGGCTATTATTACTACTGCATATCCAATATGTCAACAACAGGAATGGCTGTTTCTTCTTTGATATGGCACCATTCCCTGGAGGGAAAGACAGCCAACTGGTGGCAAATTAAGATTGATCACATTGGAATTCTTCCAACATGGCAGGAGCAGCAATTTGTCCTCAGAAAATTAGACACTTATACCTAATATGTAGTTGCACTGCCACCACATCCATCAATATAGTTTCTAAATACCGTATTCATCATTGGGATACTTCATTCAACATTTGTTTTGACCAGAGACTTTATTTTAAAATAAATAATTTGGCAATTGGCCTTGGGACCATTTCTAATTTTTCTTTATTCACAATAAAACTCAATTTCTAAACCAATAGCATTGATAGATGGGCCCTTGAGAGCTGTATAAAAAATTTAAAAAGAGCACAAGCTTATTTTTTCTTTCTTTTGCATAATCAACTCTGAAGAACTACAAATATGAATAGAAAAAGGCAAGCAGCAGGTGCAAGTGATGCTTCCTATAAAAAAAAGAAGTATAAAGGTAAGAGGGACATGCATAGACCACAAGAGAATAAGGCTTCTGAATGTTGATATGTGCCTACATCATCACTGAACACACACTGACGGGTGTGATCCCAGCTTCATTAGATGGACTTCCAATGTGTTCTCAGTCAACTCTGTATAACAGTGAACTATTTCCAGTATAAATTTTTACATGTTTGTTTTCTGGTCACTTGGGATTAAACTGACTATAATATAATTTGTTCCATTCATGCAACCAAAATCTGCCCAGGAAGCAACCCAGGGATAAAAGCTTTATTTTGGCACATGACTTGAAAGTATAGTCCATCATGGTGGGCAGGCAATTCATTAAGAACAGTGCTCTAGCTTTTGGTGCCGAATGAGCCACTTTACTCAGTTAATTTCCTACCTCATTACATTTTGTAGAAAAAAAAGCAGAGAACAGACAAGAAATGGAGCTATAAATCTCCAACGTCTGCCCCCAATGAACCCCTTCCTTTAAAGGTTCTACAATATTGACAAATAGCTGAGAACTAGGTATTCAAAAGCATACGTCTATGACAACAATTCATGATCACACCACAACAAAAGAAATGCAGCATTTACAAGAACACTTAAAAACTATGAGCAAATACTCTGCTCACTACAAGACACAGATTGTGAAATGCATCATATCATTGCAATGTGGATTTTTCTCAATCAAATTTGGGTTTTAAATGAAGGCTATTTATTAAATAGTAATGCTGTAGTTATTTCTGGATGGTGGGGTTATGATCAAGTTTGAGTTGTTATTTACTCAAAATAATTTTCTGAAATTTTTAAATGATATTTTAATAAACCTTTGAGAATTTCATGCAATATATTTTGGACATATTGAATCTGTCAGTACTCCAAGACTTACCCCCCCTCCCTACTAACCCAATTTCATTTCTCTTCTATAAAAAATAAAATAAAATAAAACCACTGAGACCTTGTGGACTTTTTCCCATCCATTTTACTATGCTAGCCACACACAATGAACTACATAAACAATGGAATGCTGAGAGTCGAACAGATAGCCTTCTTCAGGGGAGAGCACACCAATACCTTATTCAATAGCAAATGATCATCCCTGCAAACAGACATACAAGCTATATTGTGCAGAGTGTATTTATGTATAAAGGAATATATATGTATGTGTGATATATGTATGGTCTGCCCTGTGCTATTAGAACATTAGGATTGAGTGGGTGAAGGATAATCACTTGCACAACTGGGGCTGACTGCCCAGGGAAGAGAGAAAAAACCATCAGCCTTGAGGGGCAAGATGTTTGAATACCATGATTGAGCAATTATATGGTCAACTAAAGTGGATAGAGAGAAACAGAGTGGTTCAGGTTATGTGGAGAGAGATAGATGTGAAGAGGTAAAAGGCGGTGAAGAATGGGCAGATATTGGTGGCATGGTGACATCCAGGAATGACCTGCTCCCAACAGCCATGTGTGGGTCCATGACCCTACTACAAACAAGTTTGGTGCTGCTGTCTGAAACTCATGCCATCAAAGGTTGTTTAACTGCCCAGGGTGTATGCACTCATACTTTCCTAAGAGGAAAAAGATAATTCTGGTATTTTAAAGTATGAAATACCTTTTAGTATTTTATGTTTAATCATAGATTATATATATTTTCAATAATTGGATAATTCATAAAATTATTACATATAATTAATATAAATATCCTAATTTTTTGATTTTTCTCATGCAATTCAAAGATAATAAGTATCTGGGGTACTGGGTATTTTTATTGTATCAGCACGAAGAGATCATTGCATTAATATAGTTTTCTATATATAACATATAGTAGAAATCAAAGCACTCTTGATCACAGTCAACATTTGTACCTCCCAGTTTTTATTGTAGAAACTTGGATCAATAAAACATTTCAGTGTGGAATTATCCTTTTAGAATACATGTCATAAAATCAATCTTACATACCAAAGAAAATGAATTTTCATGAATAAGTATGGGTAAATTTTCATTAATGTATATGGTTGCTGAAACTTTTAAACTCAATGAAAATTAGGATTTTTCATATTTCTTGTATTTCACTTTTAATCATTCTTCAGAGTTCTTTAATTTACCAATCATCAGACTCTAGGTTTAATAAAAGGCACCCATGAGGAAAACATTTTGAATGTCACTATGAGATCTTTCTAGCTAATTAGATAATAATTTAAAATAGCAACACTGGAATTCTTGTACATACACTTTTAAAAACTCTGAAATTTCATAAACTTTCTTTTTTGTTGCTAATGACAGACTCTACAAACAGAAGACTAACAAGAACAAGCATGCAGTTGAAATACTTCTGGTTTGTTTAGTTTGCTACTGTAACAAATGATATGTGAAAATAATCATGAGATATTTATTAGAAGATATGAGGGAAGGGTTCTTATAGAAATTGGTAGGTTGAAGTTAATTATAAGTTTTCCTTGCAAAGATTAATGAGCACATATAAAATATTCAGCAAAATGCTATACTGGTTAATGACTCAACCCTAAAATATGTGGTTCCTTGTAGAAGTATAGATTTTTTTTCCATTCTTTTATTCCTGAAATATATAGATCTAATCAGTCTAGTATTGTGATGTGTGGGTGTATATTGTGGCTTTGATTACATTGTCCATTTTGTGAGTAGTATGTCAAAACAGTTTGCATGTCTTGATTTCTAATTCATTATCAATCTCCTAGCTATTACCAGAGATGCTTTTAAAATTTTAAATAATCTTACCATTAAGTTGGTCTTCAGTCCAAGGGGAAGAGTACGCCATCATCCGCTAAGGATTTGACAACATTAGTAATCCACAACACTTTTATAATCATGATATTTTGACCTCTTCGAAAGAAATCATTTCCTGTTGCTTTCTACAATATTTCCAAATCTGGTCTGATAGTAAATTCTTCTGACTTGGAGATTTTCAGCAGTAAGGGTTTGCATTACTGTGATTTCATAAGTGGCATATCTACTAAGAATGCAGTACTTTTACCAAGAGAATAAAAAAGAAAAAAACCCTGCTCTTTGTAATTGATTATATATTAGTGGTTTCTAGAAATTAAGTTTGTTTAACATTCTACCACATAGGATCATCCAGGATATTTGGTATTTTTTTTTTATTTCTGGGTACTGTTTGTGTCTGAATGTTCATTAGGGAAGTTAATCTAGTGTAGATTTTTGTTTGTTAATTTGCTTTACCTTGTTTATGACAGTTTTGGTTATGAGCCAGTTATTATATTGAGTTTTTACATCTGTTACCCCTAAAGATATTCCTAGCAAGAGTCTTTTTCTAATGATACTCTCAAAATACCCAATTATTTAAGATCACATAGCAGCTAATTAACTGGTAGTTAGCAAAATAAGGTGTTTCATGATTGTTATTACTAAGATTCACTTTTTCTAAGTTAGTTTATTACTGTGAATTATCAAAACTGAGGATCATGGAATTTTCCATAAAGAAAGAATCTCACAGTTCTTAAAAACATCATTAATGATTTATTAATGTGTAACTGTTCAGAGTGTTGTTAAGGACTTTGTGTTTTGGTATCTCGGGAATTTAAAAATAGAATTTCCATCATTTAAACTAATTTGTAATATACTTAGTTTATCTATAAGTCATTTTGAAACTACCCAACATGGTAAGAAACACTATAATTTCAGTTAAGCTAAAATAGTGCCAAACAAAAAAACTGCATTGTTCCTATAATTTGTATGAAATCAACTCTATGTGCCTTTATTGCTGTGAGTAATTTAAGAATCAATCATAAATCTTATGAATGGTGTTTCCACCCTTGCAGGCATAGGCTTATTTGTGAATTAGCAGGCACATGACTATATAAACCACAATTATCTTTGTTAACATGACAGGGATCAACCTTAAAGCAATTCTTTTCTTTGTATTCACTCATAATCTCATAATGTATGCCATATTTTTTAAAGATTACTTTATTCCATATGTTCCCCATAGATGTAATTGACTCATGTATTTCTGATTCATTTTATTCTTTGCCAAAATATCATAACAATCCTACAACACGAAGATTGAAAATATTACACAATTGAGTTTTCATAAATCTAAAGGTGATAGCTATTTCGATAATTGTAATTTAATGCATCAGAACTTTAGTTTTCACTTTATCTCTATACACTCATATAAATGTAGAAATTTCAATCTGCGCTTTTGAATAGTTTCCTTAAATAGATTCTTTTATAAAACATTAACATATGTATGAGTTACCATAACATTTCATTGCCCGATACAAGCCATTTAGAAGAGGAAAGTTGATCTGTGGTAATACAGGGTCTCATGTCTTTACAGAAGGAAAGACATGAAGGAGTTGTACTTTAGAAACATGTGGTGGAGATGCTCAGTGCGTCAGGAACCAGAAAATGGCATTTGAAGAATGGACCACAGTGACGACTCTGCCACGCCGGTCCCAACAACTCAAAGCTCCACAACTTTCAAAATAAAATCATGACCTGGAGATCCAGTGTTCAAACCATGAGTCTATGGGAGACATTTCCGACTAACTACAACTATAGCAATGATCAAGTCTTAATTAATTGTGTAATTTATGTGTAGAAAGAATTGATTAGAAAGTCATTAATAATTAATAGAATGTATAGTCAAAAAAACATAAAGCATTTCTAATAACACTTAAGTGACATCAATTATATACATGCAGGGTAACTTTATATATGCAGGGAATAACTGTTATAAATTATTGCATCTTTGAACTTGATAAAATATTTTACAGTGATGTTGCCTGCAAAACCAATATCTTAAAAGTTTGTACTGAGTAAATAAGACTCTAGGCATGAATTATTGTGAGAAGAAATCCTTGATTTATGAGTATAGCACTTTATAATACTTTTCACAGATTTCCTCAGAAAATTATTTTTATATAATTTCAAAAATGACATATATCCCTTTCTGGCAAATATTTCCAGAAATACCAAGTGTAGAATAAACCATAATATAAAATGGACCACATATAAAAACAGATATGTAGAATAATATATGAATCAAACACTTTTTTTCTAAATTGCTTCAAGCCATCATAATCTACAGAATTCTTAACTTTCCAGACAATAAGAGGTGAGGTTGTCTTGAATTGTGCTTTAAAACTATTGTGTGTGCTTGCTGTGTTCAACCTACAAATGGCTAATACCTCACCAAATGCATTGTATAGGAATATTGCAGCTCACTGTCCCCTGTGCTACATGCACTGCGCTAATGTCTAAAGTCTCAGGATTCAGGTTGTTCACTTCTCACCATTCAAGTAGTTGTCATCGGTCTGTTCTCTCTATAAGATATGGTCATAAAGTCAAATATATAAAACTTTTCTAAGTCCAACTCTTGAATTTTCTTAACTGATATCTCCTTTGTTAGTTACTTTATTTTATTTTTATATATTTATAGCTTCGGTTTTTGTTTATTATTTTACAGGAATTTTTTTAGCTTGTTTCTTTTGAGAACTTCATCTATGAGAACTATATTTAAAATCCTTCATATGCTCCCGTCGCCACCAACTACTTCCATGTGTTTCCCACAACCTCTCAAATTCAGAACCACTTCTTTAATCTTTAGATGCATATTCTCTCTCTCTCTCTCTCTCTCTCTCTCTTTCTCTCTCTCTCTCCCCCCTTCTTGTGTGTAGGTGTGTATACAGAGAGAGAGCAGAAAGAAAGACACATACAGACAGCCAGACAAAGACACCAATAGTCATGCCCTGTTATGCTTTGCTTGTACAATTGGTTTGTTTTTTGTTTTCTCTCTTTTTTTAAAATTATTTATTTATTTATAAGAATTTGCACTTCCTCCCCTCCTCCCAATACCCTCCCGCTCCCCCAACTCCCTCTCCTCCTCCCTCACCAGTCCCAAGAGCAGTCAGGGTTTCCTGCCCTGTGGGAAGTCCAAGTTCCTTCCCCCTCCCTCCAGGTCTAGGAAGGTATGCATCCAAACAGACCAGGATCCCAAAAAGCCAGTACATGCAGAGGAAACAAGTCCCAGTGCCATTGTTAAGGGCTTCTCAGTCAGCCCCCATGTCAGCCACATTCAGAGAATCTGGTTTGATCACATGCTCATTCAGTCCCAGTCCAGCTGGCCTTGGTGAGCTCTCATTCGATCACCCCTTGTATCAGTGGGTGAATGCACCCCTCGTGGTCCTGACTTCCTTTTTCATGTTCTCCCTCCTTTTGCTCCTCATTTGGACCTTGGGGGCTCAGTCCAGTGCTCCAATGTGGGTCTCTGTCTCAATCTCCATCCATCATCGGATGAAGGTTCCCTCTGGTTCTGCCTTCCTTGCTCACATTCTCCCTCCCTCTGCTTCTCATTTGGACCTAGGGAGTTAAGTCCAGTGTTCAAATATGTGTCTCTGCCTCTATCTCCATCCTTCGCCAGATGAAGGTTCCGGCTTGTGTGGCGGGTCAGGAGCACACTTCTGTTTTCTCTTTTAAATTTTGTTTTGCTCTGGATCGGAGATTGCAAGGGCAGAGTGCCGATGCAGCTGAAGTGTATGGAAATGGGAGGTATGAGACTGCAATACCGCAATATTATATCTGAATGTTGAACATAGTAGCAAAGGCACATCTCTCGTTTTTACTGTTGTATGGCAGGTTTCTCAGTATCAGCCCTATTTATACTTTAGAGTACCTAATTCTGTTACTTGGGATCATTCTACACATGGTTGTACATTTAACAGTGTCTTTGGACTCTACTTGTTAAAAAGCTAGAAATAGCTGTGTTGTGACTACTAAGAGCATCTCTGGATATTTCTCAGAGTGAGGAATAAAATTGGTTAAGGCTGCAGAGTGCGGCTATACAATACACTACTGTCACATCCAACTAGTGAACTATCTATTCAACTACAGCTGCAAATTTGGTTGGTTGGTAACAGTCTGGAGCTATCAAGAAATAAGACTACTCAGTCATCCTGACAAAATAATGTTTTCAGATAGGAGCCAGACTTTACACAAATTTAGTGAGGATTTCTCAGTTGGAAGGGCACAATTACGAACACGTTGGCCTTACATGTAAGCAACAATAAAGAAAGTTGTGGGGGCTGATACTGGAGAATCTCTACCTGAGTCACAAAACAGACAGTTCTGGAAGGCATCTGGGAAAATACATGGTTTCAAGGATGTGTGAGAAACAACACACTTAGTCTGCAGCAGCAAATTAGATTGTCAGTGCTTGCTATGAAACTGCTGTCAATCACTCATCTAACTTGTCAAGCTGCGACTGATTTCAGTGGAAGTCCTGTGCAAATCATTCCTCCTCCAGTTCCTGATGAGAAGTACTCTCATCGGCAAAATTCACGTCTGGGAGAGAGAAGAAAAGGGACTCTGGAAAATGCCAGTCACAATGTTTCTCTTGTTTATTTGGGTTTTGTTTTTTTGTATTTTGTTTGTTTTCTATTTTGTTTTGTTGGGGTTTTATGTCTGCATTTTGGAGGAGGGACAGAAGGACAGAAATTATTGTCCCGTGAAGAGAACTTAAATATTCATTTGAATGTGTCTTTAGAGCAAACATGGTCTCTTTCATCATAAGTTATACTAAGCTAATGTCAGCAGACTGGAGAGTATGTTATTGAATTTGTAGATATTTCTCAAGAATTTTCCAGAGTGGTTCATCAGTAACATGAGAGAGCTCTAATTACCTGGCAACCTCTTTATCATTTTCCTTATGCATGCTAGACACAGAGCTAACCCCTTGTGTGTAGTGCCAGTTCAAGACTACTGCGTTTTTATGAGCTGTCGTTTATTTTTTAATGTTTTCAGGAATATGTATATGGATACACACACAGAGATAACTATTTTTAGATCTGCATTTATACTGATATGCATATTCTGATTCAGGCCTAGACAAAGCATTAAGATTTATCTTACAATTTTCTCAAATACTCAAATTTTCTTTTATGTCTTGCATTGAAAATAATGGTAGGGTCACATGCATTTCTAGGTAAAAATATAGAGTTTGTGGTATAGCTATAGATATCTATCGCACAACACTGCTAAGATATGACTATAATAAATAGTTTTTTCTTCTTTTCTATTGATTTCTCAGATGTGAACTTCTAAGAATTACTTCTTTCTAATTCCTCTGATAGCCAAATATATTGTTCATACAGTTTTGCTTTCTTTTTCTAATTCTGTGTTATGGATGTCCTTACACAAGGCTTTCAAAAGTAACCACCTTAGCTGACACTATTAGTCCCAGAAACTGAAAGAGAATATTTTTATATATTTAAGATTTCAAGTAGTAATAGTATTAAAGAGTCCTTGTGAGACACATTTCTTTCAAGAGTCTAATTACATTAATGAGGGAAGAATGTTAAAATCTCTTTGCTATCATATATATGTGTATATATAGCTATCATATATACATATACTTATACATGTATATTTGTGTGTGTGTGTGTGTTCTGATTTAATACAACTTTATAATAATAGCATCTTTCTGGTGCATTCATATTTTTATTGTGGTGATAGATTCCTGTTTATTTTTTCACTGATGCTTACCTTAAATATCATTATATCTGGGACAAATATAGCACCTCAGTAAATATTTTAATAACAGAAAAATCCTTGGTTGGCAGTTAGGCTTTTAAAAGAGGATGGTTTCTTGCTCCTGTTGTTTCTGTAGAAAACACCAGCAACTATATTATTTTATTTCAACAAAGGAAATGCAGTGTGTTGTTTGACCACTTTGAAGATTTTCTCTTCATGATTTAGTTCAGCTTTTTTCCAAGACATCCTTTACTGAAATTTTTCTTTGTATTACTCCTAATTGGGGTTCATCAGTGTTCTTGAATTCTGTGTTTGATGGTTTTGTCTTTGTAGGAAAACTGTAAATCAATATGAATTCAAATACTGTTCTTTCTTGTACTTAATTTCATTGAATTTCTTATTCTTCATATGTGCTTTTCCAAATGTTTGCATCATATTACTGTATATGTTAAAGACTATGAAGCTTTTTTCAGCTCCCCAGTTTCAACTTCTGCCTTCTATAAATCGTTACCTACATTAATTCTTTAATCAGTATGTTTGGTCTCATATTTCCATTCAGTTGCATAATTCTAATTTTCTAGCAAGTTCCCATCTTTCCATTCTTAGTTTAATAATCACTATTTAAGTCATTGTTTATAAGTAATTAAATCTCTGAATCACCAGTGCTTTGTGTGTGTGTGTGTTTGTGTGTGTGTGTGTGTGTGTGTGTGTAATTTATAGCTTTTTATCTAGAGAATTATCAAATTTTAGGACAATTCTGTTAATTTTTATTAGATAACAGGTAGTGCATGTAAATTATAGTGTACCCAACTGATGACTTTCTTTAATGGAAAGGTCCAACACATTCCAGATATGGGTGTCTTTATTTGGTTCTGTCTTCTAAATCACAGACCTTGTATGTAATGGCATTTATAGTTTTCACTGAACACTGCACATTTTCAGGATTCCACTCCTCGGTTATCTATATACTTACTTGATTCCATTATCTTCTGTATATAACCACAGACATTATTCACCCAAATATCCTAAACTATGCCATGATCTTTGACTCTTGAAGTCTCCCACTGAACTCCATAGAGTACAAGAACTGATCTAAAGCAATCACACAGTCTGGTACTCATTGCCGTGTGCCGTCCCTATGCCTCCTTTGATTTCACTAGAGTTTGGACCACTCTAGTCACGGTCTGATGCCTTCTATGTACTAATCTAGCTCTTATGCTTGTTCAACAGTGGGTCACTCTGATACAAAAAGGTTCCTATGTCAGCAAAAACTACTGAACTAAACTTTTTTCATTCCTTCAGTGAATTGGAGTTCCCTGAATGCCAACCAAAATATTGTTTCAGTCATCTCGTTCCATGTTCCTTTTATTGTCTCTTTAACTTTTCTTTGCTATTGTGGGTCCATAGTCCTCAATTTATACCCTTGATATTAAGCAACTAACTATGTCATTTTATTAAGTTTAACATAAGCATTTGTAATGATTGTGATGTTCCTAAGATTAGCTCAAGTAAGTATCCTCCCAAATGCAGTTCAGAATTTCCTAGTTAACTATTAAACATTTACTATGGCAATGCTACATTTGTTTAAGTTTGTTTTCCATTAAAAATATTCAAACATGCATAAGCTTATCGACAGTGCAGTTATCTGTTGAAATCTGAAAGAAAGTAACCCTCAGGAAGTCAGGAGAACATTTCAAGCTGCTCTGAACTAGGTTATTTAAAATCTTTTATCCATAAACTACTTGAAGCATCCATAACTCAGCTAACTCAAAATATAGCCACACAATGGCACTTTATACCTCACAGGCTAAAGTAGCTCACTGAACAAAACCAGTGCATTAATGTCTACTATGCAGAGAACTTCAATGTTAATTTTCTGAGCCTCAGTCAGTAGAATGTACTAAGTCTATTGTGGTAAATGTGAGGTATTCAAGTACCTGTCTAGAGAAATTGGTCTGTGAGAGACTATTTTCCCACTATGGAAATAAAAAAATGATGAGAATGATGCAGAAAATGTTTTCTTTAAAATGAAGGAAGGTGATAGGATTAGATTATAAAAGCTTAAATTATGTCCCTATGAAATAGGAAGAGAAGTTTATGGAAAACAGTAAGATAGATTAACACTTTAAATTGCATCTTTTCAGTTTTCCTGCAAGTTGAACATGTATCTAAACCAAACAATGCCATACTTTAGAGCCAAAAATTATTATAGGACTATCACATCACAAACCATGAAACAACCAAAGAAAGACATGGTGAATAAAGCTAGTCATTATGCATGAAAATGATGCTCATCAGGGATTATTTGGACGCAATGCAAAAAGCATTCTACCTCACCTGTAATAAACACTAAATTATAGTCATATTTTCTTAAGAACACATAGATACCACACCTCAGAATTGTAACTGAGGAAAGTGTTATTGACTAGATTTTTTTTAGAAAAAATGGGATGCAGATGTAAGTAAAAGTATTGATTTATGAAATATGAAATAAATTTAAGGGCACAAGTTTTATGTGCAACTGGGGAGTAGCTCTGAGTATTTATCTGAGGTATACATACATTTTCCAAGAATAACAGTGGAATAGTAGTTAACACGTTGCCTTAGTTCACAGGGAAACAGTGACTCCTGTAAGCAGGAGTATAAATCTAATTTGCCTAGTTTGTCCCAAACTTTTAAAATGTATTTTTTATATACCAGAGAACATACGTTTATTTACAAAGCAGTCGATTAAACATCTATTACTGCCACTCTGAGCATTTTTAATAAATTAAAATTTACTTTTATGAAACATCTAATTATTAATCATTGAAAGGTGTTGCATTTATTTAATTAAAAATAAATGACCTGAATAATGTGTAAATACATGAATGATTAATTGCTCAAATTGCGATGATATTATGAAGTGCTTAGGTCAATATCTGTGGTTGAATGCATGTATACATATCTAACTGCTTGATGCATTTGCTTTTCTTCTCATGGTCATTTAAATAATAATTATTGGCTCTATTTGAAAAGGATAGACTCCCTTAGTCTTTAGGCTTAATATTTCTGCTGATATCTTTAATGTTGGATACAAATTTAGAATTAATAGGCAATTTATTAGAATACTAGAGGAATTCTCTTTCACAGAGGTGTTTTAGGAAAACATAAAAATTATACAAAATTGTAAGGTTATACTTGTTGGTGTTAACTCCACATTCTTATATTTTGTCTTTTTTAAAATTCATTTTACATACCAGCCACAGTTCTCCCTCCCTCTCCTTCTCCTGCTTTCCCCAAGTGTCCCCAACACACCCCCATCCACTCCTGAGAAAGGGTAAGGCTTCCCATTGGAAGCAATGGGAAAGATGTGAGAGCAATGAAAAAGATATCTCCATAGAAGGAGCTGTCATAGAGCTAAGAAGAAACTCCACATTCTTAACAGAAAAGCAATAAAGGGAAGCCAATGGTAATCACACCTTAAAAATCATGAGACATCTCATGATTACCTTGAAGTTCAATGAAGGATAGTTGCAAGTCTTGGGTTGTTAATCATGTCAGTAATCCCACTTACTGGGACCTGATCAGTCAGAAATACTCATTATTTCCCCACTGCAGTACATATATAATATGATAAACCCAGGACATAACAGCTTTAATTTCTCAGGTTCATGGAGAACCTATTATTGCTGTGGCAAAGAAGTTAACAGGGAAACTTGGGAGGGACTGGGGAGATGATTCAACACCTACAGGGCTTCCAGAACCCATATAAAAACCCTCTGAGCATTTCAAAGAACCTATAATCCCAAAACAATAGAAGAATGAGATAGGGTATCCATGACACAAGATGCCTCTTCAGACTAGCTGAAAAGATGGGTTTTGAAATCTGTTGGTTATGATTTTTCAGAATTTTCTTTGTTTATGATTTCTTTCTTGCTTCTATTTCAATTTTCAAATCTTGAATTGTTTGCTTCACCTCTTTGATTTTTTTCTTGGTTTCCTTGGCTTTATTTAAGGGATTTATTGATTTAGTCCATCTTTTTATTTGTCTTTTCCTCCATTTCATTAAGGAAAATTTTCATTTCCTCTTTAAAGAAAATTTTCGTTAGCTTAAATTTAAGGTCATTTTTGTCTGCTTCTTCTGGGTTAGGATGTTCAGGTCTTCCTGTTGTAGGACCACTACTTTTCAGTGTTGCCATATTGCTCTTTAGGTTGTTGGATGTATTCTTGTATGGTTGCCTTCCTCCAATAGTGAATATACTTCAAGGGTCTTTCTTCCTCCAATTGGTGTAGGTGGGACCTATGACATAGGTGGTCACTCTTCCTTCAAGTACAGTTGAAGTCCTGCCTCTGGTATTCGGGGCTCCTCTCCAGGTCCAATCGAAGTCAAGACTCTGGTGGTTGCAGATCCGGTGGGGAATGGTTGCAGGTGTGGAGAGGCTGCTTCCAGTTCTCTGGGGCATCACTGTATGGAGTGAGCCACAGAATGTGGCTCCAGAAATTAGTCTCTAGAGAGCAGGTCCATCCAGCCAAGAACCGAGACACTCAGCTCTCCTGGAGCAGTGAGGGCCAACATTCCAGTGGTCAGAGATGTGATAGGGGAAGGCTGTAGTTTTAAATGTTTCTTTTTGCTGTCATTGTTAGGGATGTTTCATAACAGAAAGTAACTAATACAATTGAAAACTTTATTTTTCTTATTCCTTGTTAGCTAGCAGACCTTATAAGAAATCCTGTGCCTACAGTATCTGATGTCCACTAAATAACAATAAAATATTGTGCATTGTGATACTACTCCATCAGGGGAATAATAAACACTTAGGTCAAAAGACTCTTAAGGGGTACAACCAAGATTTTATAGAAGACACATAATAATATGATCATTATATTGTAGTAAATTATCTTCTTATATTTATCTATTGGAGAGTACCCCATACAATTACATGAGAATTATTTACAATGATATATAATAAAATTTATATACATATTGTCACTATAATAAACATCAAAATTTTATCTAAAATTTAAAAAATGAAGTTACAGCATCATAATATAAAAATGGAACTAGAGTTGTTATTGAAAATTAGAAATTCAGATTGGGTATTATTGTTTTCCTTTGTTTCAGGATGTTTTCACTTTTTTAATTTTTAGATGTAATTCAACAGGTTTAATACTAAGATTTTCCCAGGAATCAATTTCCCTGGAAAGAATTAATTAATTAATTAATTAATTAATTAATTAATAAGGATTATAAACTGAATATATTAAAAATTGAAATAAGCATGAAAAATTTGTTTTGGTGTTAGACATAAAATATTATATATCAAACCAAATTTTCCTTAAACATGCTATATTCTCTTTAATCTAAGTCAATAACTGTTTGATTAAATACTACAATGGCAAGTTCCAGGTATCCAAGATTTATAAATATAAGCTAAGAAATGCACAACAAAATATATAGCTATTTTTATAATTAGAGCATTTACCAAAGCTAACCTATCTGAGACTGACTTAGCTTCAAATTTTAATTGGTCATGTACTTGAAGCAAATCATCCAATCACATACCAAAGAGTCATTAGCTTGTATCACATTAACATAAAATCTACACCCATGCACATTACAGTATTCTACAAATTCTATTATTTTTAAACACCTAGTTATTTGTGAGCCTCCTTTATCTGAAAAATACAACAAAGCAAAAATGCTTTACTACTAAGCTCATTTGAATGTTAATACTCTAAAATTATTTCTGTTCTCCCAGCTTTTGATACTAAATAAAATACTTTTATATTTTAAAATGTCATACATCGATAACTCTTTAAAGTTAATTGAAGTCATCTGTTAATTAGTATAAATTGTATAATTTAAAAGCTATGGGGTTAACAGTTTGGTTTACTCTGTACTTTATGCTAAAACAGTGTCATCATGTAATTTAGAACTTTTATTATTGTTCTGTAGTCAGATGGCACATCCTTGCTTGATCATCTTTAAATGTATTAAAAAAATCTCAGAAAAAAGAGAATAAGGTAAACACAGTTTAAATCCCCAAAACACTATTTTAGGTAGAATTATTATATACTGGTATAACGCAGTTGCATCTAAAATGTGCATGTTTCAATATACATAAATATATCTTTTTCTGAATCCAAAGAAAATCAATGGTTTACATATAGTCCTTAGCAATGTTTCCTATAAAAGAATACATTCATGTATGTTTATATACAAATATAGAGACACATACTATAGATGTGTATGGGCATATGTTCATATGTCCATACATGTATGAAATCTTTTATTATTCATTTTACTTTTATTTTGCTATTAAAATATTGCATACTGTTGCCTTAATTACATAATTTGATACAAAGGACTTCATTTCAGTGTCAAGAGCAGTTTGAAAATCCCCATTAATCAAACATGGGAAGGCTGTGAAGACCTTTTCTCTTTCATACCATCTAAAGGTCTTAAGTTCATCAAGGGAAGTGTATTTGCTTTATTTCTCCTTGCTTATAATCTTTTTTTTTTCATCCATGGCCATATGAAGGTTCTGTGGTGACATGCAAAATATTCGTCAGTGTGGTTATGGGCCAAGGTCAGTTCAGGCACCCTCTCCTCTGCTGCACAGAGTACAATCTGGGGACCTCTCCTTGGGCCTGGGAACCCCTCCAGAATCAAGTCTCTTGCAAACCCTAAAATGACTCCCTTAGTTGAGATATAAACTTCCCTGCTCCCAGAACCATCCTTCCTCCCTTCCCCCCTCTCATTCCCCCAAGCCATCCCCAATCCTCCCCCTCTCCCCTCTCCCTAACCATCTTCCCCTACTTCCACCCCCCTACCCGCCATGTACCCGAGTTTGCCTGGCAATCTTGCCTAGTTCTAATATCCAGGAGGATAACTATATGATTTTCTTCAGGTTCACCTTCTTATTTAGCTTCTCTAGGATCACAAATTATAGACTCACAGACCTTTAACTATGGCTAGAATCCACTTATGAGTGAGTACATACCATATTCCTCTTTTTGGGTCCGGGTTACCTCACTCAGTAAAGCGTTTTCTATTTCCATCCATTTGCATGCAAAATTCAAGATGTCATTGTTTTTTACCTCTGAGTAGAACTCTAATGTGTATATGTTCCACACCTTTTTTAACCATTCTTCTATTGAGGGGCACCTAGGTTGTTTCCATGTTCGGGCTATTACAAATAATGCAGCTATGAACATAGTTGAGCAAATACTTTTGTAGTATGATAGGGCATCTCTTGGGTATATTCCCAAGAGTGGAATTGCTTATAATCTTATGTAACAGGTTCTTAATAATGTATTGGCCTATGTCAGGATATCCCCACTAAGATTAAGGCGTATTCATTCCTTAACTCCAGTTCTATGGGCTTTCAGAACAAGAAAAGAAGTAAAGTCCTTTGGAAAGCAAGTGAAAACCATAGGTAGGAAATTATGGTGATTAATCATATGTTATTACATGTTTCTTGATTTTCAAGACAGGTTTCTCTGTGAAAAATCCTAGCTATCATGGAACTACCTCTTATAGACCAGGCTGGACTCAATCTCACAGAGATCCACCTGCTTCTGCCTCCTGAATGCTGGGATTAAAGGCATGCACCACAAACACCTACCCGTGTCACTTTAATCAGATCTAGGGATTATAAATTCTATGAAAAATTGTTCAATAAATTTAAAATAGAGTGTAATTTTGACTTGCCAGGAACATGATATAAAAACTTGCAATGTATGGGAATTTGTGAGCTATAATTTTTATCTGTGATCAATCATTTGGGCTATCTAATTCTAGGGGAACAAAGGTCATTTAAAACCTCCATTTTAGCTAGGCATTGATGGTACATGCCTTTAATCCCAGCATATGTGTTCTTCCTTCTCTCTAAGTGATCAGTGCTCTATTCACTAGCCAGAATGATGTTTAGAAAATACAATTTTGGTCACATCATTTCTCTTGCCTCTATCATACAACAGTGATTTGTCATTCACAGTAAAATCTCACCTTTTCAGGGTTTTTCATGCAGTTGCTTGCCCTGACAAGCTTCTCCTACTTTTTCCACTCTCTCTTGACAGATACTAACAATTAATAATGATTCTACTTCCATACTCCTGGAAGAAAAGAATAACTGGAGCAGTATAAACAAATGGCATGACAATAGGATGAGAAAACTGAGTTTCTGTTTTATAAAGGTAAAAATCATGAGAACATTCTTTAAATAAATATTTCAGATACATATATTTTAATCAGCTATTTTGTGATGTTTCTGTTTCCTAAAAGACCACATGTGGGAAGAGGGGCCTGAAGAGATGGCTCAGCAGTTAAGAACACTTCTCCTTCAGAGGACATGGGTTTGGTTCCCAGTATGCACATTGTGGTTTGCTAATATCTGTAACTCCAGTTCCAAGTTATCTGACTCCCTCCTTTGACCTCTAATGGCACCAGGAATTCATAAAGCACACGTACATTCATGTAGGCTAAACACTCATACATACAGAAATAAATAAAATAATTTTTGTAAAGACAAAATGGAGGTGAAGCATAAAAATGGTTCTAAGAAAGTGGTTGGGGGCTTTTACTCTTTTGCCTTCTTGTCTAGACAGTGTATAAAACATGCTTGGTACTTGGGAAAAGAAAGAGAATGGGAAGAAGTTAAGAAGGAGAAAAGAGAAAAAAAGAAGAAAAGGAAGTGTAGAGAAAGAGGAAAAATGAAAGAATAAGATGGAGGATGAGAGAAAAGGAGATATGAAAAAGACATGAGTAGATCTGTTAAGACAATAATTTGCTAATAAAGACAAATTTCTTTCTTGCAGACTTGAATATTTAAAATCTATGAAGAAGCATTGTAAGATTTATAAGAGTCATATAGGTCACTTAACTATGCAAAAATTCATATAACTGCTCAACCAAATTTTTAAGTGTGTTGAATAACATGAAATATTTCAATATTAATATCTACCAACATACACCAAGTTTCTTACAAAATTCTAACTTCTTACGATTGTCATAGCAACTAACATATTCTGAGGTAAATTATCTATCAGCAGAGAAATTGAAAATAGTTTGCCAATGTACTTGTAAATGATTTTCATTCTGGACTCCTTATAAATGGGTCATTCATATGGAAATTTATAACTAAAGATAGAATTGTTTTCTTTGTGTTGGAGAGAGAAAGCAATCATGCCCTGCCCTACCTGCAGATTATTAATTAATTTCACATTCACCATTATTAAAATAGTTTATTACTCATGATTGAATGTGGTAATGAAAAATAACTGCTTGTCACAGGCAAATATTATCAGAAGTATAATAGGGCAATGAGTGTCACACAACCCAAAATGTAATCCATTTGTCATTTCATTGAAGAACCAATAAAGCTGGAGACACAGGAGTGTAACAAAATGACTCTGGGGTTCCTTGTCGGAGAGAAGGAGAAATGGTGAAACAAACACTGCTCCTATTTGGCATTATTTGTCATTAGTTCACAGAATCTGTAAGACCTAACAATCCTAGAAACATGATATTTCCCACTTGTGGAGATAGAATAAAGCTAAATTTATAAAAACAAAAAAGTCACATATTCTGATAAAATATACTGTGGGAATTAGTTCAGGACATAGGATAAATTGACCACATAAATCTCTAGCAAAATATATTAATAGCTACAGTAAAATCCAATAAAACAAAATTAGCATCCTTATGCCTCAAGGCACATTCGACCTCTCCTACAGATTTCAGCTTCCAGAACCCATTTCAGCTCTGCCCTTTTCTCTCCTGAGGAGCATTTTGTTTTTAGGATATCTATATTTTTTTTTATTTTTTAAGTAAAGAATCTTTAACAATAAAACAAGTTAAATTAGAAATGCTCAAGACTTGTTTCTAACATTTTGAGGTACATAAGACAAACAACTGACTTAACCTTTCTCTTAATTTTGTGATTCTTCTTGGGAGAAGTAAGTAAGCATCTTTTCATTCCAGATAAAACACTGACCAAAGAACAAACATGATTCCAGAAAATCTAGCATTGTAAACTAATGAGATTGTTGTAGTTACCTGCAGACAGAGATACTTTTGGAGTATGGGCTGCTGCATCAGCAAAATGAGCCCTACCATCACCACAGGTGATGATGCAAAATGATGCATCCACAGAACTCCTTTCCGGGATTTCACAGTACTCCACAGACGGGTCTCTGCCTCTAGAAATTTTGTACTGCTTCTGCCGGATTGAAGAAAGGACTTCTGTGGTTCTCATGACACTGGGAATTCCTGAGTCCTGTGAGTATTATGAACTTGATGAAACTCGTGTTAGTCACTTACTTTCTCAAGACTTAAAACCTTGTCTGCTCCCCCCAAGCAAGAATGTTTCAGCATGGGAGAGACAGAAGTACTCCATCCCCTCCTCCGGCTTTATATTCATTCTTCCTGCCTCTTCTACCTTTATTTTTCCTGAACACTAGAGGTGGCAATGTAGATATCTCATTATTTCTCTCCATCTATGGCTCAACATTAAATCCCTATGCCATAGCAATTGTCACTTATCCTCAAAAGCTTGATTGGCTATAAATTCCCACAATAACCATTGTCCATGATTTAAAAAAATTATTCTCATGAAAGTGAATGACAGCATCAGTATTCTGTAGGCATAAACATTAATATTTCAAAGAAAGTTTGACAGGTACATCACATCTGTTTACAAAGCAATAGCAGTTGCTTCTCGCACAGGAGTTATGACCTCCCAGTTCCAGGTCTTGCTTTAGATCACAGTGCCAAGCATAAGTTCCCACAGATACAATAGACCTTAAACCCAATTAAAAAGACATGTTTGTAGTACAGTATATGCATTGTTCATAACAAATTTTCTTTTAGCAATTTTCATAGTGTTGTCATCATGGAGGGAGTTTCTGATTCATTTCCAACTTGTTCTGGAGTAAAAGTGTTCCGTGTCTTTAGCAATAAGGACTTACTATCTACTTGTGATGTGGAACCAACACCAGTAGCTTGGGGATCCAAAGAAATCTTAAATGAATATAAAAAAGTAGGTGAAGTCCTGAGTGAATGTGTGTTATTAAAATGGACCAATGCCTCAAACTCATGGGAATTGGCAAAGCGTTCATACAAGTGAGACTCAAGGACAGAGTAAAGCCCACCTCTGGTCTAAGTACAACTATTTACAAATGATTCGCCAGGGTGTGTAATTCCACTTGCTGAATAGCAGCAGTATGAGATTTCTCCCTCATAGAGAATCATATGCAGAATTGCTCAATTCTCACCCTGTATATCGTGAATGTGCTGAGGTTGACAGTTGCTGAATAACTGGAACTATTCCATTAGAGCAAACATAACCCACTCCATTTCAGCTCTTCGGAATATGTATCTGTGTGTCTGTCCTTTGTTTCATTTCTTTTTCACCCCAGTTGGATTTCCAGGGCCAAACCATGAAGAACACGGACCCTGTGGAACTTGCCTTTTTGGTTTGAGGGCACATGGCTGCTGCATCCCTGACCAGTAAACAGGAAGAAGGTAAGTAACCCTTGGCATTTCCACCTTTATTCGGCCACCTTATGGCTTCTGGGAATGCTTTGCTCCACTCTTCCTCACTGCAGTCACTTCAACTCTTAAACTGATCTTTTTACTGTGGTTGTAGAACATTTTCTTTCAGCTGTAATTCTCTCAGAGATTACCACTATTCCATTCATGTAATGAATCCTTTATATGGAAGTGGGGGAATCTCTAATGGCTTGTTGCTATCTGTTCCCTGGAAATATCAGCTGGTTTTCGGATGCAACAGATAGTGGGATGTGCATAAAGAACTATCGGTACACTCCAATACAGTTTAAAAGAATCTCATTACTTTTCTCAATTGCTTTATCGAAAGAGCGATGTTGGCTATAGTGTCTTTGATAGTCTATGATATTTCAGCTCTCTATCATAACCTGCTGTTAGTATTCCTTAGCCAACCTCTTTTCTGATCATGGAACAACTGCCATTATACTATTGTCTGTTTTCCATCCCCAAAAGATATGAAGCTGGTTTCTGCTGTGGGACCCTGCCCAGGGGCACAGGCAGTAGAGCTTTGCTCTCATTTGCTGAACCTACTTCTCCATCAAAACCCCAGAGCTGACACGCTAGCACCGAGGTTGCTAATGTGTAACAGCCACACTATCTACTGAAAGGACGTCAAGCTGTGTGAATAATCTACTCCCTACATATAGTTTCTTGTAGGAGATTAAATTTGTACAGCAGAAAGATTACAAGATTGATCCTTGGGGCTTCCTGCTCAATCGGCAGGCAGCTCCACTGAAAAGCCTTTTCTTTCCTAGCAATAGTTCACTTTAACAGGAATTTGGGTAAGGGATACGTGAGTATTGTGACTTTGTGGGTCTTAAAAGTTGTTTTAGCCTCTGAGTAATAGACGCTTGTCTCTCCTTTCCAGAAAGAAATGTTTCAATTGGAGGAAATAAAAAACAATGCTTTTAATTCAAGCAGTGTTATAGCAACATATATTTTCATTGAGAAATAATATGTTGAACAGACCTTACAATCTATGAAACAACAAAATGTAAGCTGTACCATTTATTTATGAAGAAACATATTAGATGGAGACTCTGTAGTGGGTATTGGCCAATCATACATTATTAACTAGTCTAAAACCTAAGTTTGAATAATAGAACTTTGATATTTTTCTATAATACTCATTTAGCTAAATTTTAAAGTACATATTCTGCTTCCAACATAAGTAAATTTATTCTGTTAAGCAAATATTTTAGCTTATTATTAACACAATATTGTTAATTCATTATTCAAAAGCCAAACTAAGTTGTTAAACAGCTAATCTTTACGATACTCTGCAGAAAAATCCACACTATTTTACATCTAAAATGAGAGCAGAATTCATGTTTTCTCACATTGTCGAATCAGGGTTATGTAAGTCTTTAAGGTGCATACAAATGAAATACATACAAGTTCTCAAAAAACAATCTGAAAAAAGTAGATATTACAAATTAATTTTACTTTCAATAAAAATAAAGTATACCTATTATGACATTAAATATTTAATGACCTAAGATTTAGAAGTACCATGTACAATTAAAAAATAATTAAGAATTAAAAGCTTCTTTGGCTAATATCTAAGCCTCTTTTTTGTGATTCTGGGCTTGTATTTTGACAACATAGCTGGCAAATCTCACTAAAAACTTGTGTTTCTTACTAATAAACCATGTTTATCTTTCCATTGCAATAGACAGACATATTGAGAGAAGCGGTAGCTTGAAAGGCATACTTTAGGTAGCAAAACGTTAAGCCAGTTTGTTTTCTATCTTTACGTTTTAGGACTCAGACATGAAGTCCAAGCACACTGAAGACAAGCTTTGATGAAGGCACAAGTGAGTTCATACGAAGCCATGGATGGTGAAGGATTTTCATTGTCAAGAACATCAAAGTATGACTTTGGCTATTTTATCAATTCTATTCTTAAGATAGTTCCTTCCTTGTTCAAACTTCTAGTTAAGTCACACTAGATTATAATCTGTTCTCTACTTTGCTCTAGACAATTAAGAGAAATATCTCTTTTTATTATAGTTAGAGCGTCAGCAATGAGAGAGCTGGACCACAGCTCGGCACTGTCACCAACAGCAGCATGAAAAGATTTCCCTTTTAGAAACCTCGGTTCAGGTAAAATCAGATCTTTGAATTTGATACAGAAAAGAATTTCAGGGAAAGGATTATAAAGTCAAGTTGAGTTCGTTAAGAGACAATTTTAATACGTATTTCAAATGTGAAGGCTAACAAGGAAAGACACTAAGGAAGAAAGGACGACACACATGGGCAGGAACTTCCCCAAAACTAATCCTACTTCACTGTCTTTACAATGTTTATTTATACATGTGTGTACTTCTGTGTGCGTGTGTGTGATTATACACACACTTGTATAAATAGATATAGACAGATATAATTCTCAACTTGTAAGTCACAACCCCTTTGGCCCTGTTATGGGCCACATATCAGATATCCTCCATATCAGATATTTACATAACAATTTATAATAGTAACAAAATTAAAGTTATGAAGTAGCAATGGAAGTAATTTTATGGTTGGGTGTCACCACAACATGGGGGACTGTATTAAAAGGTCAGAGCATTAGGAAGGTTGAGAGCCACTGATAAATGTGCATAATTTGGGGGTTATATTCATATATGCATTGGTGTTTGTGTGTGTGTGTGTGTGTGTGTGTGTGTGTCTGTGTGTGTGTGTGTAGAGTTTTCATGGTCTTTGAAGATACTATCTGTAAAAGGCTATAAAAGAAGAAAAATGAGATCACAAGGTATCCTGAAGGACACTTTAACAAAATTAAATATATTTATACTTTTCTTAAATACATAAGAATTTAAGGTTTATTCAAAAGGCAATGGAGAACACTTTCGTGTCAGATTACAAGAAGCAAAATAATTTTTGGTAATTGTTTTTTTCGAAATTTCATGGTGAAATGATGAATCATATGTATTGCGTGTGTTTATTCTATTAAAGTGAAAACAAATAATTGCGACGTGATTGTTCCATACAATAATGAGTAATATAAAGAATATCATAGATGGATAAACTAATATCTGGAAATGCATACAATAGGAAAGTTGGGGTAGTTCTTAAGTAAGGGGGAAAATATTTATTGTGATCCATTGATAAAGGAGAAATTAGAAGTAGTCAAATTAGTAGAGAATGGATATAAAGTTGGGGACATTTGAGAGCCTATATTGATGAGTCAAGTTGTCCAATAATCTCTAGGAGTGCTAACTAATGCAGTTACATATAAGGACCAGGGGTAGTAGCGTCTGAGCAGCACCAGGGTAGAAGTGTGTGAGTAAACACACAATGGCCAATGGCAGTCTGGTTACTGTGATGTGATTCTGGGGTAGACACAATTGCATGTAAAACAAAACAAAGGAAATTTTAGTGGACCAAGCATATGATTATTTCTTTCTAGTATTGTTGACTACTAAAGCAAATAGATACTTAAAACTGCTATTGACCTTATCAAGAAGGGGGCTTTTTCCTTAGCTGTATTGTCAAATTAATATAGCCTATACAAAGCTTTTCATCATTTTTTAAATTTATTTCACATACCAAGCACGATTTCCCCTCCCTCCCTTTTTCCTGCTCCCTCCCCCAACTTCTCCCAAGCACCCTCCCAATTTACTCTGATGAAGGACACTTTAAAGAAATCCCACACCAGCTCAGAATTGAGAATTATAGATGGTTATTTATTTAGGTTTAGACTCACAAATTAATATCCTCTGCTGGAACGGAGAACAACAACTGAACCTCACAGCTGGAAAAGAGCCTGGACTAAAGCTTTACAGGGGCATATAAGAGGCCACGCCCCAGTTGGTGGGTAATTTAAAGGCTATTGACTGTAGGATTTCCTACAATACTAATCCTTGGGAACCAACAAAACATGGCACATCAAGCTGAGGGAGGACCAAGTCCCCTAGTCTCCGAGCCCCTATATCAAAACTGAACAAAGAATCCCACCATAAGGAATATGCTCCAAACAGCCAACTCATGCACCAGGAACGGGTTCTGTTTCTTCTGCTATGGGCCCCACAAATGACCAAGCCATAAAATCGTCACCCCTAATATTTGTCCAGAGTCCTTGAATCCCACAAGCTCAGGTCAGCTGTCTCTGTGGGTTTTGCCATCATGATCTTCACACACACACACACACACACACACACACACACACACACACACACACGCATGCCTCCTTGTTCATACAATTCCTCCACCCTCTCTACAGTTGTACTTCAGAGTTCAGATCAGTACTTGGTTGTGGATCTGTGCATCTGCTTCCATGGTTCCTCAAAAGAATACCACATTTACATTTTTTCCTTTCTCTGGAAAAAGAAACGGAAATACCTTAGATGAAGGATGGAATGAGTTGTATAGATACACAGATCAGCATCATGCAGTCTTTTGTGATGGAGAAAATAATTGCAGAAACTTATAACCCCTTGTTGCATTTCAGGCTGACCCTAGGATCTCACGGGGCAGCTAGCCTAAGGAAAATGATGCTCTTCTAACTAAGAATGTTTGTCTCAAGGCATCAAAGCAAACACAAACAAAAGAAGTCACCTTTCATCCTCCCCTGGCCTCTGTATGCTTGGAAATTTACACAGTCAGGGGCATAAACATATACACAACACACATACAAAACTACATGAAAATAAATGGAAAGAGAGCTCACAATCTAGTTGTTTAGTCAAGCATATCAGTCCTTTATAAATACATTCTTGGTGTGAAGAATAGCTAGTTCTCACCAAGAGAACCTGCAAGAACTGTTGCTAACTCACAGCTTGTATTGGAGATGGCTATCTCTGTTTGCTAATTAATTTTATAGCAACAGATATCTCACATTTTTGTCCAGACATCGATTTACAACTCAAAAATTCCCACAATTTAAACTGCAATAGTTCCCTAAATACTAGGAGGACGGGGCTTTTTCTTCTGTAATTAGACTCCTAAGAGTTTTTCCTTTGAGGGAAGCATTTATGGGTAATGAAGTTACCCACCGATTTAGCTTTTTCAAGATTGTCCTGTATTTCCAAAAACAGAAGGAATTTAAATATTTTCCAAAGAAAATTCTGTAAGACAAGAAAGTGTGCAGAGTCTCATTTTCAATTTTCCACGGAAAAACAGTTCACTTTCAATTTTAATTTATTCTACCCCTATAAAATATCTCCAAAATGTAAATAAACATACAAACAATTACTTCTTCAACTGTTAGACATATTGAAATAAATTTCCAAACACCTTACCTTCAAGGGAATTTATCACCAGTACAGGTGAGTGTCATGATTGTCACTTAAGAATATAAATATATGGTATAATGAAATGACTCAGATGAACATTAAGCCCTGGCTCCAAAAGCAAAGGACTAGAATTTACATCAAAGCACCCATGCAAATGCCAATGAGGGTTATGTGACAGTTTGTCTGTTTATGTGTGTGTGTGTGTGTGTGTGTGTGTTTGTCTGTCTGTATGTATATATATGTGTGTGTGCTTACATTACCTATAATAACCTGTATGCTATGTATAACCTACATATAATAACCTATATAATAACACACACATATATAATTCCTTTTCTAAAATTGGTAACACGGCCTACAATGTTCTCGAAACATATACAGATGTTTCTTAGAAGAAAACCATTTGAATGACATTGAGATAAAAAAGAAACAAGTCACTCAGGTCTAGTGCAGTGGGTATCACATGATGGATTCCTCATACTGCTGATCCACCAGGAGACACAAAGAGAAAAGGTAGGAGAAGCCTTAGGCCAGACTCTGTCTCTCAAGGGACAGCAATAAACTTAGGACTAATGACTCATAGTTATTTACAAAGTTACATCAGTGATGATAATGGTATTGAATTAGACATGCATTTCTTTTAAAATCTTAGGGTTTGACCTTAAACAGTAATTGTTCCTTATTTTTCATTGATTAAACCAAGCATTTATTTGGAAGGACAAGAATTTTTGGAAGAAATGAGTAATTTACATAGAAGAAGCTATCCAGCCTTTGAGGAAAAGTATAGTAAATCAGTTCTAGATTGGTTTTCTTTTCTACATTACTCAGGGGCCTCCTTTTCAAGAAAAGACAGCCTTAGTGTTTAGTCGATAAAGTTTAGAACTACACACTCAATAAATGTTGATTTCTTATGAAGCTTTAAAAGCACAGGTATTTTGTTCCATTCTCTTTTGTGTGGGATTTTACACAAAGGAATTTGTGCCTATTCTAAGTTGTTACTTTAGTGACATTTCTGCTTCTATTAGTGGCTGTCTGGAAACTTTGAATGAAAGGCAAAGCATTTGCAGTACACTGTCTAACATGTGTAAAGAGTTATACTTAGTTCAAATTCAGATTTCTTTGATTTTAAAAAAACACATCCTGACATCAACAACATCTATACCTAAGTCTCCAACTCTGCTTACGAAAACAAAGCAAAAGCCTAGAGTGGAAAGCAGTGCTTTATTACATCTCTTACCTACTTTAAGGTGCTGACAATAAAGTAATTCTGCTGCCTCAGAACTAGGTTAACTACTTAAGCTGGGTAAATGTTACTGATTATTTCTGTTGCTTTTTCATACAATTATCATAAACTTGATCTATGTTGGTAATTTTAAAAAACACACACGCAAAGATTTTAGGCAGCATTAAATGCTGATCTGCAATTTGCTACCAGGAATGCAGGAGCTCATTCCCACATACCCTGAGGGTGAGCAAGTTTAGTATATTCCAGTAAATCTACAAGTTAAGTTCTTTAATGTTAAACTCTAAACAGGACTGGGTGTACTGTTAGGTCAGAAATGGTATACAAATATTCCTTTTCTGAATAATAAAATAAAAAGCATAATTTATAGAGTTGCCGTAAGATCACAGGCATCTGAAAAGACTACACACAAAACTATACAAATGAAGCCTTGGTGTACAGTTGTAGAACAAGACATTGCTACAGTCAATAAAATGGCACAGTTCTTGAAACCAACTGGACATAAGGTTATAGAGAGAATTTCTGAAGAAAAATGTTCTGAGACAAAACAATTTGTTTGAGAAAGACTAGGTTATTATTGGTAATGTAATAATAATATAAACATTATTGTTAATATATTGTTAATATATTATATTGTTATAATAATATGAATATTTTTATAAATATAATGTATATATGTATGTGCACATACAATTATATGCCGAATATACCTATGTATATGATATATAACACGTAGGTAATTGTTAACTTGTTTATGCATATATAATTGTATATACATATTAATAATCAGTATATATAGTAAACATATATTTGGACAGAGACACTTTAGGAATATTGGGACTTTAATCTAAATGAACATTAATAAGAACTAAAGAACTAATGAATAAGTGCTATGATAAAATACTCTAAAACTAAGCTGTTTAATGTAGGCTATAGTATCTACACATTTCCCTATAGATGTGTCCCCTTTGCCGACTCTCAGATACTGTAAAACATCTCTAAAATATCCAGTTTAAGGCATCTTAACAATAGTTAGTGGACATTGGCTAATATTAAATGGAAAGAAATGAACAATTGCCATTTGTTGCAGGAATGTTACGTAGGGTGAAAAAAAAGGTTTGGTGGTGGTAGAGACTGCTGATAATAGGTTTTTCAGGAGTTTGCGAGAGTTACTGCGGTACTGTAGATGCCTGTGGCCAGATTATGATTTATCTTTTTTTTAGAAGATGTATTATCCATTTCTTTGTTGGAAAAAGTACTTACAGTCACATCTGTATTATATGCTATTAGCCTCACTGATAGTTGATTGGTTCTAATGCAATGAATTTAGCTATCAAAACAAACTAGTAGGGCAGAAAAGATTAGTTTGTATTAGGTTAGTTGAATAAATTTAAAATGTCTTACATATCATCATTGTACATATTATAAGACAATATAGAAAATTCTGACTTTTAAGATACTTAAGGAAATGTTCAACATCCTTAGTCATCAGAGAAATGCAAATCAAAACAACTCTGAGATTCCATCTTACACCTGTAAGAATGGCCAAGATCAAAAACACTGATGACAACTTATGCTGGAGAGGTTGTGGGGAAAAGAGAACACTTCTGCATTGCTGGTAGGAATGGAAGCAGGTAAAGCCCCTTTGGATGTGTGGGGATTTCTCAGAAAATTAGGAAACAACCTTCCTCAAGACCCAGTAATATCACTTTTGGGTATATATCCAAAGGATGCTCAATCATGCCACAAGGACATGTGCTCAACTATGTTCATAGCAGCTTTGTTTGTCATAGCCAGAACCTGAAAACATCGTAAGTGCTCCTCAACCAAAAAATGAATAAGGAAAATGTGGTATATTTACACAGTGGAGTACTACACAACAGAAAAAAATAACAACTGCTTAAATTTTGCAGGAAAATGGATGGAATTAGAAAACATTATTTTGAGTTAGGTAACCCAGACACAGAAAGACAATTATCACATATACTCACTCATAGGTGGTTTTTAAACATAAAGCAAAGAAAGCCAGCCTACAAACCACAATGCCAGAGATCTTAGACAGTAATGCAGATACTAAGAGAGACATACATAGATATAATCTACATGGGAGTAGAAAAAGACAAGATCTCCTGAGTAAATTGGGAGCATGGGGACCTTGGGGGAGAGCTGAAGCGAGGAAGGGAAAGGCAGGGAGGGGAGCAGAGAAAAATGTAGAGCTTAATAAAAATCAATACAAAATTTCATTCTAACTTCAAACATCCTATTTTAATGAACAAAATCTCACCACACACAACATACTCTTTATTTTTCATTATTTTAGTCTCAGTCAATCTAATCAGTAATCCACTAAATATAGTAGATCCTATTCTAATGTTGCTAATCTTGTTTAAATTGTCAGTTTCTTCTTTTGTATTATATGTTTGATAATTTTCAATGAGAAGGTTTAGTAGTGCATTTTAATAGTATATTTGTCTTTATCAACTTACAATAGGCATCCAATAATGAGTATTTCAGTGATTTACTATGCATTTCCAAATTAGCATTGTCTTAATACTTAAAGGAATGGGTTAATATTTAGAAAAAACTTAAAATGAACGTGATAATGCACAAACAATAATCTTTGAACTGTAGAAATTGAAGCTAGAAAGTATAGAATTGGAAGTCAGCCTGGTCAACAGACTGAAACATTGTATCACTTAGGAGATAAACCAGTAGAAAAGGAGATAAGCAAATACCCTGAACAATGTTTACTGCAAATAAAAAAAAATAGGTGATTAAAATGAAGTCTTGGGCCTGAAGAGATAGCTTAGTGGTTTAGATTACTATCTGCTCTTCTAGAGGACCTGGGCATCCACGTGGCATCTCACAACTGTCTCTAAGTCCAGCTCTAGAACATCAAACACCCTCCTCTGTTGCCTGTAGACTCCCTCTCCCCGTCCCCCCCCAGACACGCATGCAGGCCAATCATCTATACATATGGATTCTTTTTTATTCTTTGTTTTCTTCTTTCTTGTTCTGCTTTGTTTTGCTTTGCTTGCTTGCTTGATTTTGTTTTCATTTTTTTTTCTCTTAAATTTTGTTTTGCTCTGGGTCAGAGGTTGCAACGGGAGGGGTCAGATGCAGCTGAGGGGATAGAGATGGTGAGATGGGTGGATAGGGATACATAATGTGGAAACTACAAAGAATCAATAAAAAGTTAGTAAAAAAAATATGTGTTGAATATCATCTGTTGGCCAAAAACTATACTAGGTTAAACTGAACTTGCTTTCTACAAATATTAACATTATTTTCCTTATTTTAAGAAACTATTATTGAGTCAGCGTTACCTTTCTTGAAACCAAAGATGTCACTAAGAAACAATTTATTTGAGAAAGAATAGGTTATTAAAGGTAATGTAATACCTATAATAAGAATCTGATGAGATTCTAATCCTAATACTGCCTAGAAAAACAGGATTCCTTTTCACCTTGGGATTTTATTTTTACATCATTCAAAATATCTTCATTCACACCTCATATTCATTTGATATCAATTTATCTCCTCTGAATGGGGTTATTTCATTCATGTTTGGCTCTGGCCAACAAAATGTTACCATTTTCTAATCAATGGCCATGAATGCTTGACTCCCCTCACATAATAACAAGAAAAACTCTTCATTTAAATCTAAAGCCAGGAGAAAATTATAGTGTTGATTCTTGTTTCCAATAAGTAGTGGAGAATTATTTTTGAGTGCCTATATGAGTCTCTTAACTCTTTCTTAATTCTAAAACTTTGAAAGAAGAGAAAAGCCCAGTTGTAAACTGTGGGTCCCAAACAATCATCACTGAAGTGCTTCATGGGTAAAGTAATTACATAATCTCTACAAGAGATGGTCCATTGGGGTCTCACACTTCTCTTCTCCCCTTTCAGAAAGCACTGGATTAAGTTATAGAATAGCAGAATGCCTTCCATTTTCTGGGGAATTGAACCTGAGTTTTCGGCAAGAACAAGTTCTCTGAGTTGCTTCGCTTTCTCTCCAGGCTCCATGCCTGACTTTTTACAGAGATACTTGAGATATTAAGTCAAATCTCCATACTTGTACAACAGACACTTTACACTCAACCATCTTCCCAGCCCAAGGGCCAGGAAAGTTGAAGCAAACACATGCCACATAAGAATACACAATAAAACAGACACATTGTTTAAGTAAAGAACCAAATTTTTGTGATAGAAATGGTTTCTATAAATATAATTTCTTTACACATAACTATATTATGTCATTTTGTATGTGCTTAAGTATGCCATATGATAACTTAGAGTGTTCATATTTCTCTCATATGCAATTAATAGGATGGTGACATGAAAATTGCATGTAGCTTCTCTAGGATCACGAATAATAGGCTCAAAGACCTTTAATTATGGTTAGAATCCACTTATGAGTGAATACATACCGTGTTCCTCTTTTTGGGTCTGGCAAAATTACAAAAAAAAAAAAAGCGCACTACAAAAAAAAATTTCATAAAATATCCACTGGTAACACAGAATTAGATGACAATATTGATGTATACAACTGTAACTAATCACTATAAAAATAAATAAGACTTCATGGGTAAAAAAAAAAAAAAAAAAAAAAAAGAAAGAAAATTGCATGTAGCACTTAATTATGCCCTCCCATTAGTTTTCTCAGTGTCTTCCATATTGTCCTAGTCTCTTGGTGCAACATTATTTCTAAATATTGGAAAATTTCAATTTTCAGTATGAATTTCATCATAAATTTTCCATTTCATGCTACATTATTAAAACAAAATGCACAACTTTTATTAAATGTTCTTTATTCTCCTTATCCAGACAAAGTTTATTAAACACAGATGGCTTAGAAACCCCTTCCAGTAGCAAACTGGCTCATAATATTAACATGAAACTGTCTCTAAATAGGGCTACTCAGAAAAACCTTAATATTATGTATGTGGTTTCAATTCAACTGACCTTGTTCAGCGTGTCAGTTACCTGGAATATTGTTACCTAAAATATTTGTCATTGGTGAGAATAAATATGAGATTGACTCTTCTAGATTTGTAACTTTGTTTATTTATTCATTTATTTTGGTTTTTAGAGACGGGGTTTTTCAGTAGCTTTGGAGCATGTCCTGGAGCTAGCTCTTGCAGACCAGACTGGCCTCAAACTCACAGAGATTCTCCCGTCTCTGCCTCCCAAGTGCTGAGATTAAAGGTCTGAGACACAAACTGCCCATCTTGATTTGTAACTTTAAATCTGAGACAGAGTCTAGACTGATCTTTCATAAGTGTACCATGCAGATGATTAAATAACCATTCTATGTCCCATATGGAACAGATGATCAGAAAAATAACTACAAGGGCTGGAAAAATAGTTCAGTGGTTAAGATCAATCCAAGAAGACGTGAATTCAACTTACAACACACACATGGTGGTTCAAAGCCATCTGGAAACCAGTCCATGTTATGCTAAACTCTGGTCTCCATACACACAAAAACACCTGCACACTAATTCCCACATACATAGTGTATAAAAAGCAAAATGTTTTCTGTTTCTAGTTCATCTACTCTGTGGTTATATGGTCCTACTTGATTGCCATTTCTTTCTGTCATTTCCTCAAAGATTACAACCCATCAGCATGACATTATATACATATTGGTAATGTATCTAGTTTATACAAATTTTAAAATTAAACATATATTCAGAGACAGAGGAAAAAAGGAATGCTTTTAGTAACTAAGTGTTAAGAATGAACAGAAATTTTGAATTTTTGTTGCTGTGTAAGATGTAGATTTTTAAAACCATTTCTGCACTCATTTTAATTATGCTACAGATACAATATTTTAAATCCAGTTCTCAAAAATAAAAGTATTATGCCATGGCTATACTTAATGTTCTTAAATACCACAGTATAGTATCTGCATATTAATTTCCTGAATATTTTCCACAATAACTTGATGTCATAGTATTAAAATAGGATAAACAGTGGCTGGGGATGTGTTTCAGAAGAGTTCTTTTAGTACAGTCCTAGAATTGTATCTGAATTCTCTACATCAACAGGATCTAGGTGGGGCTGTGTACACATGGAACCCCAGTCCTAAGGGGGGGGCACAGACAAATGGATTCTGGGAACCCTGTAAACAGCCAGACTAGTAAAAACAATGAGGTGTGGATTTAATGAGGGACCATGTTTCAAGGAATTAAGTGACAAGTAACACCCAACGTCTTCCTCTGGTCTCTACACATGGACACAAGTGTGTTCAGTTCCATGAACACACACATGCATGTATGGACATACAAACACATACATTGTCACACAAATAAACACACAGAAAGAGAACAGACAAAATATATTTTAAGATTTGTTTTTATTTTATATCTATGACTGTTTACCTGGATGTATATTTGTGTACATATATACAGTGCCTGCAGAGGCAAGAAAAGGACTTCAAATCCCCTGGCACTGGAGTTGCAGATAGTTGTTAACCACCATGTGGATGCAGGGAACTCCACCCAAGTGCTGTACAAGAGCAGCAAATGCTCTTAAAAGCTGAGTTGTCTTCCTATCTCTGGCACACATTTTGTAAAGATAATTTCATCTATTATCGTATTAAAATGAAACCCCAGAACATGTTATAACTTCCAAAAGATCTGCAAATATTTGGAATATGCAATTTATTTTTATGAAAAAAATGTGAAAACCTACATAATTGTACCTCAGCCCTATATAGATTCTAAATTTAAATCTCTTCTCAGGCTTACTTTGCTCCCTCTGAACTGAACTAGATTTAATTTCCAAAATTTAAGTGTGTTAACAAGAAGAACTTCCTTCCCCTTTCTTCTAGACACAGTGTTTTTTTGTCATTGCAGCATTTTTTTGTATTTCATAAATAATATTAGGTCTTTGGAGGATTCTTCAAATCATATTAATCTTTGTTATTATTTTAATGTTGAAATCATTGTTTTGCTATTTTGTAATTAGAGTGCTTTTCTTGATGCAAAATCCAGCAATACTCTTTAGGGACACTTTCAAGAAAATGCTCTCATTTTGTGTGTGTAGCAAATGAAGTGATTTTCTTATTTTTTTTCTATTATATTCTATAAACTTATGAAAGCACTTTGTTCCAAAAATGCTCTGCGATGACTGTAAGCACAGCATTCTAAAGAAAATCTCAGAGAATCCCAAAACACAGTTTGAAACAATATGGAGTAGCTGTGGACTTTGGGGAAATAACAACAGTACACACACACCAGCCTGGAACACAGCAATCAGAAATGAGGTCATTCACATTTAGCAAAAGCCTTGGGCATTTTCAAGAGAAGAGAATAAGCCGAAAACAACCATCTCCTCAAGCCAGAAAACTCTTCAAATGTACAATGAAAAAGGTCTCTAACTCCCCATGGGGCCTTTCAGGTGCCTTCAGGCCCACAGCTAAGAACAGCAACATCAGGTATTTGTATTATCTTCAATACAGAGTACACAAATAAAATATATTAGTGAAGTCTCAGTAAGCTTAAGTTATTTGGACAGGCTATTCACTGCTGACTTTAGCAATATTATTTTTTATAGATATTTCTTCAAGTAATTTTCTACATATTCAGAGAGCTGGAAAAAAAGTTTGAGAATTATGAATCCTGTTCTGCTCTCTGGTAATTGAAATGCTGTGTTAGCGTACACTTTGCAGTGGGATGTCGCTATCAGGGAAAATTTACCTCCTGTGGATTGTCTTCGTAGCTATAAAAACCTCTTTGATTTTGTTTTCTTTTGCTTGAGGTTGGGGTGGGGGGTTGATGTTATATTCTCATTCTGATAAAATGATTTTGTTCCATATGTTCTGTGGAAGGCCTGTAATTTCACCACTGTTGATGGTTGGAAATGAAGTTTGGTGGAGGAAATGAAGCGAAAAGTTGCATTTGATATTTCTTGGATGTCCGCGTACATCTAGAGTGAGGAAGCAAGCAGATTTTACACATGGTATTTTCCATGACCTTAGAAAGCTACAAATATCCTTTTCTTCTCAAAAAGGAATATAATTATTTTTGTTTGATTTATCAATAATGTTTTCGCTGTAATTATGGTGAAATAAAGAATAGATCTTCTGTCTGATAAGAATTATGCTCTCTAATATGAAGCTTGTCTGAGCTGCTCTACCAATAAGTCAAACAAATTTAACACATTAAGGCTGTTATGCACAGTAATTTCATCACAGCAACAAAACAGCGTTTTTTGTTTATTTCGTTTTTTTTTTCAGTCAAGCAATGTTTTTGTTTTGTTTTGCAATGAACTGGCATCAAAACAAATGAAAAGTTGAAAAGTTATCTCTTCTTTTCGTCTTTCATTACATAGACAAAGGTTCTTGAAAGTAACAAATAACGGGATGCAGCAATAATGCATGATTGCTCAATCACCAGCTTTTTGCTCAGACTTTTGGAATGATTACACATGTGACCATTCCATTCATGGCTTCACACAATAATAAAAAATGGACCTCTTAATTGGTAGCACACTTTATATAATGGATCAAGGACTAATTTTTATAAATTATTTATTGGACATTTTTAGAAATTATTAATTTTATTTTGAGGAATATTAATTTCTTTAAAACCTCCAAAGTATTACTACTGAGACACAAGCCTGGATTTACTTTAACGCTAAGGAAATTGTATTCGATGACAATCAAGCAAGGCACAAGACACCTTTGTGTTAAGTGAGAAGCACACTCATATTGCTTCTTGTGGATACCTTTAATTTGTATACACAAACATGATTTTAAGGATCAGCGCTATTTTCTTATGAGATAAATGTGAAGCACTTGGCTTGAAAATACTTCATATGAAGTAAAATTCAGATTTTTTTAATCAAGGGTTTTTTATAATCAACATAATTCTGTTTACACATATTTTAAAAAGGAAAGAGTAGAAATTCAAAACATGGCTGCCGGCAGCATCTAATGTTTTTTGGACACTAGGTTAAGCTATTTAAGCTCAACCAATAAGACTGCCAGGTGACTCCTGCAGCCTGTTCTTTCTAACTACAAATGAGGCACTTCCTTTCAACTAGCATCACCCTGGAGCAAAAATAAACATAAAACACTCACCAAAGCACAAAGTTAATTTTGTTAAAATTAACAGTGTCTTCCATTCTCCCATTTTACCATTAGAAACAATACCTTGGGCAATATTATGAAGCAATCTATATTCAAATTCATGGGTAGCTTAGGTATGTCTGATGATTACATTAGCAAAGTGTTTCTGTTCTATTTTAAGAGTGAATACAGTTTTAGAACACATACACAGGCAGAGGGGGAGAGAGAGAGACAGAGAGAGAGAGAGAGAGAGAGAGAGAGAGAGAGAATCACTTGAAAAGTTAAGTGAAGATTCATACTAATCGTTTTTCTAAATTACAAGCCACATTAAAAAATTTTAACTTTAAACCTATTAATAGTTTGTTGATACATCAGTTGCAGAATTTGAGTAAAATTAATATATCAGTTTGAAAAGAAAAGTACAGGAGATTTTTCAGAATAGTGGAGAAGGTCCCTTAATGTACCGTAAATAAAAGCTTCTAGGTGTGCCCAATTGTGTATGTCTGAGCACATATGTATTAGCCATGACATATTGTCAAAGATTAGTATCAATTAGTATACAGGGTGATTGTATCTAAGAGGAGCCTGGCACTGCTGAAACTCTTCATGAATTTTTATTATGTACATTTCTGTTTGCTCCATTTGAAATTTCTTAAACTAGCATAAATGAAGCAAAGATATTCTTTATCATTTTGAGAGGTTACATTTTCCACTAATAATGTTTGTTTAACTCCCTTTCTACACCAAAAGCACAGTGTAAAAGTATAGGTACAAACTGCTGTGAACTGTTTGAATGTAGTCACAGTTACTTGGTTCTCTGAGATAAATTCATGTGTACCAATAGCTAGACTAAAATATCAGTTTGTCTATTGATACACTTCAAAGTTTTCTGTAAATGAAAAATATCTGTTATTAGCCTTCTTTTTCTGAAATTATCAGTAAATAACAGATAAATATTGTATCCTGGGAATCCAAGTAAGCTATGTTAAGATAGCTCAAAGAACTTACATAATGAGTGAATATGAACAATTATGTCAAAAAACCTGGTCAATATGGACAGTTGATCAGAACACTAGCATTTAACCTCACCAAGATAAATAAGGTGGAGGATTAGAAATCCACCATATTAAAGTTTAAAAGAAGGCATGCAAATAAATGAAGTGCACACCATATAAATCTAGATTGCTGCTACAGCAACTAGGTGCAGTTGGAAGAAGCTGAGGTGCCAATGGTTTCCTTTAATGTAGAAGGAATGAACAGCAGGGTCTAAAGATCAACAATTTCTAACAGTAATACAGGTTTCTTTTTCAAAATTTTCTGTACTGAATGTAGCTGATCTGACTGTACTGATTAAACATCCAGAAGGCAACTTAAAAACTATATAAAAACAATATACTTAATATATGTCAGTTTAACATAAAGATGTTCGAGGCACTGATACAAAAATAATATTTGTATTGCAAACTCAAAAGGAAATAACTTTGATCTACTTGTTAAGAAAATTTTAGGGGCTTTGTGAATAATGAGAGTGTGGTCTACTCATCCAATAAGGAGAGATCAGACTAACGATGCTTGTATCGAACATGGCTCATCAGTCTTCATTTTGGTCAGTTCCATTCTTGTTGGAAAAATTTACTAGCCCCACATAGAATTGTGACGTATTCACATATGCTAAGTGGTTACTCTAGCAGTACCACTGACTAGATAAAGAGAAGAACAATAAAGTCCTTCTAAAGGAGGAAGGGATATTAAGGGGCAGAATAATCGCTATCAAGCTTGAGGGATAGTTTTTTCTCCTCAGAATTCAGGACAAAAATTATTGGAATCACAGAGTGCATTTAATAAAAAACTACTGCGTTCATACTGTACCCCTAATAGTTCTGGAATTACAAATAGATGCTTTTCCTCTGAGAAAGAATATGTAATAAAAGTTAGAAAAGATGTGGACATTTTAAGACATAAAAGAAGAGTACCACGAAGTTGGCAATGGTTTTCTGAAACTGAAGGGGCAGCTGCAAGAGAGTGAAAAATGGGGTGTTAATGGGGATAACATAGTTTTCGACAGATCCTGTTCTGAACTCAAAAGTTAAAGACAAATGGAGAGACTGGGGAGCAGAATTGGAATTGAGTCTGCAATAATATGAACTTGAACTCAATCTGCAGAATCATAACTCTCCACACAACATTTGTCAGAAGAGAAAAGGGAAGATGTGGAATCAGACAATAGTTTATTCATTATATATTTTGCAGAAAATTTTTTAAATTAATTTTTATTGAGTTCTACATTTTCCTCTACTCCCCTTCCTGCCTTTCCCCTCCCTCTGAACCTTCCCCCCAATGGCCCCATGCTCCCAATTTACTCAGGAGATCTTGTCTTTTTTAAGAAGAATATTGTTCAGTTACTCCCTGTTGATTCAAGAGTTCTCTCCTAGATATGAAGGAAAGAGTTCCACAGGACCCCTGACTTGTTAGTCTCAGAAAGCTATGAGGCACACAGGTCCAGCTCGCATTATACATCGGTAGACAATTGGTGAGTAGAAGAGTCTCTTAGTAGAATTAATGAATGATAGCGAAGGAGTTCCTGAGGTGAAACTTTTATGAGTTCATTCATAGTGTGGTGGGCTTTTCAATGAGGCATTGCCCAAAAGTCGCCTATGTTTCTGTAAATAAACCCTTTAAAAAAAACTCTCATAGGTAACTCTAATAATCTCATTGGTGCACCTAACTAAACTTTAGCAAAAAATCTATTATATCATCTTTCATAGATGTTCCATTTGCTATGAATAGGCATTTGTTTGTCCATTTCTTTCCAGAAAAATATCACAACCTGTACATTGATGATGTGTTTCAAGGGGATGTATGTCCACCTCAATTCATCAACCAATGGCAAATCTGTTTCACAGTGGCTTTATGTTGTTTTCTAAGGGACAAGTGTTAGAAACTGAATGGCACTGGGATGCTGAGGACTGAGATGACTTTTGATCAGGAAGTTTAAAGATAGGATGTGGGTAGAACAGAATGTCTCTCACAATTTAGAAGAGAAAACTAATAAGACTGGTGATGCATGCCTTACTAAAAGAATCAAATGGAAGGTGTATTTAGTACCGGCGGATCTACTCAACTACAGAATTTGCCATAGTTCTGGAAGACTGTTGAGTTTTGGAAACAGTCTGATGAACGCTAATAAGTTTTATGAGCCTTCCCTGAAAGCACTGAGAAAATACTAAGAACTGTAATGGTGGCTTCTAAGGCAGTGGACTCTCAGTGCAGCACTGAAGAGTGAGCTAAGCATGAATCAAACAGTTTTATTAGAGTCTACAGTGTTTGAGATTTACCCAGAGAGATGCATTGAAACAGTGATGTTTTAGCATGAAGCCAAATAGTGGATGGGGCTATAGACCTTAGCATTTTAAGTAGGTATGAAAGAATATGATATGACTAATGGGGCTATAGACTTTAGCTTTTTAAGTAGGTAAAAAAATATGATATGACTAAGAGGGGCCATTAAATTATAAACCCTAGAGAAAAATAATAGATGGAAATTCCAAGTAAAATTAAAGATACTTGAAGATAATAAAGTAACCAGGCAGGGTATTCTTAGATATTCAATTGTAAATTTTTGGCACTCTTCTTTCTCCTCTTTCTAGCCTTCTACAAATGAATACATTTATAGAATGGTTTTCAAACAAGTGGTTTTTCATTTAATATGAAAAAAGTCCTTGTAGCTTATGCTCTTCTTGTTTCTAGTAAGACATAAAAGTATGAGCAATTAATTCCATACTCCTCACAATTTTGGCAAAATAATTCTCCAAGGTTTTTTTTCCTCTATTTACTAATGACCTATTGTTTCATGAATGATAAATGAAAAATTAAAAGCAAAGTGACATGGAAAGCTAAGTAATGAAATTGCTTCAGTGTATTACAGGTATTGCTCATAAGATGCCTGTGGGGGTGAACATTAAGCAAAGAGTTAGTGGCTTAGTCAGTGGACCCCAGAGAGTCTCATGTAAAATGTCATTTCAATTATTTATGCAGAGAAAAGTGATTCCATCATATACATATGCTTTTATGAACTTTTAATTCACTTCTAGAAATAATGAAACTGGGTTTACATCCTACATTTTGCCTTAGGAATGCAGTGTGCCTTGACAATATTGTAGTGGATTTTCCAATAGAGTGGGATGAGAGGACTCTTTTTATACTCCCACACTGACTCAAAGAGATTTGAACAATGTTAGCCAACTCAATTACAGAATTCAGAATTAAACTGATGACTGTAAGCTCTAAAGTTTAGAGTATAAATAAGTCTAAATTTTTAGACCCCACTAAAAAGAATGCTTCAATACAGAGACCTATTCAAACAAAGCATCAAAACATTCATGAACATTAGAATACATATTATCGTACATTTTAATAGATTTTGCAATATAAAAGTATTAATTATAGCACAAAGAAGTCATGGAAATCATGGAAGTATGGGAACTATCTAATGGATGACCTATTGACGTTCAGTAAATGTATAATTTTGCATAAATACTTAAAGACTCAGCTATCTTTTATTTTCTGAGAAATGGAATTTAAAGCATAGGCACAATTAAATTTCCATCCTTATATAATAGAGTACAGCATTATTATTAGGTTGGTTGATATTGTGGTAGCAAATAGTTTTCTGTAAGTTACAAGTGGAAAATGCCATAGCAAAAACTAAAATCCACATACTTAAAAACAAAGAGAACATAGTTTGACTAGCAGCCAACATGAAATCAGGGACACAAGACAGGAGACTACCACACCTGTAAGTCTGTCAACAGTAACATCAGTTAGGGCTACCAGCTAGCAGACAGTTAAGGTCAGCAGCTGTCAAATCAGAAGTTAGAGATGGATGAAAGATTTTAGCAACTCCCAAAATGGTAAGCAATGTAAACAATGGATGATTATCTCCCAAGTTGGGGCAGAGAACATGCATGAAATGTGTCATCCCTCCACCGGGTTGCCCTGTGCTAAATATAGAGAATTCAACAATCTCAATAGCAACCACCTCCATTTTTGTCCGGTTTCTTCTTTAAGTTCATACAGTGCTCCTAGGGACATGGTTAAAGGTTTCCTCTCTTGGAGTCACTTCAATTCTTGATAATTTCTCTCAATTACTTTTTTCTTTTCTCATTTCCCCTAAGTACCCATCATAAAGCTTGCTTCCACTTTCCTTACCCCAGAATGTGCCCATGTCTTTACTCATCATTGATACTGATGTGTAACAATGTACTCAAGAGTTCCTATCACAGGATGACTGTTGGTGGCCATTGTACATCCAGCAGTCTACATCCCTGGTCCACACAAGTGTAAGCCAAGAAAATTCCCGCCATGCTGAACTGAGTCCCAGTACTTTTCATTATCTGAGAAAGATTGAGATCATTTTACAAAAAGAGTTATTACCATAACCTTAATGTAAGTAAAACATGTACATCTTAGGTATATTGTTTCAAAATATATGAAATAAATAAAAGTAATCAATCATTTGTAGCCATAATCTACAAAATGGCAGATTATAGGGATATGAAATTAAGTAGGGAAAGTAGCACACACATTCATAACCTAGAGAAAAGGGCAGTAGCACAGAAAAAATAGTAATAGTGGAAAGTACAGAATTTAGTACAATTATTTAGGGAATACAAATCATTGAGCCAAGGATAGCTGAAATACCCAGAGAAGGGTGTGTTTGAAATGAACCGCAAACCCTTCCAAAGAGCTTTAGACTGATAGATAGTGGGCAGTTTTAGAAATCACCACCACTTCTTAAAAGCTTGCATGCCACATTTTCTGGGAAGTCCTTCATGCTACAAATGCCAGCTTATACTTTTCTGCTGAGGGGAGCTGCTGGAAGACTTGCAAAAACTGAAATCACAAAACTTGGTGTGTTATAATTACTGATGTAGGCGTCCAGACCATTCCTCAAGCTCCTGCATTGCGGTCCACAAGATGAGCAGCTTCTCCGAGGCTGCCATCACACTATTTTTCTAGTTCCCCATTATCTCCCCTCTATGTCTTTCCTCCTGTAGTTTTCACATATTACAATATGTTTGGATAAAATATAATTTACATATTATATTTTATACCTAGATTTCTAACTTCAATCACTCTTTCTCTAATACCTGCAATAGATATTTTTGAAAGCAAACTTAGGTTGATATCATTTCATATAAAGGTAAAATAAGAATAGATTATAAGAAGTAAATACAAGTTTACTGAAAACAAGTTATAAAACTCATTATATGGGGATAAGTGCCCCATTCTAAATCCTTAAGAAAACAGTAACGATTCCTGTCTAAAGGCTTCCCAAATTGTCATTCTCTGTCTAATGACATGCATGACACACTTTAGTTTTTGGTTTTATTTTTTTTACTCAAATACAAAAAATTAGCTCCAACCCAGTGAAAAGTTAATGATGAGATTCAGATGGGGCTTCAAGAAGTTCTCACTCTTACATCACGTGTTGGCAGAGAAACAGTCCATGCCAAACAAGCATGAGCAGAAATGAAGATGAAATACCACTCCTGAAGAAATGCACAAAAGCTATAGATTTAGGAAAAAAAATAGAGACAGAATTCAACTCCTGAAGAAATACATAAAACCTTAGATTTAACAATAAGAAAAATATAGTTCATCTTTTGATTTATTTATGTGAGAAAAAAATGAGGAAAGGATATTTTCATCATCTATGAAATACCATGACTCAAGTTTATGTTCACTCAAAATTAATGTTTATGATGAATAATATATGTTTTAGAAATATAACCATATATATTAGTTTGGACTTATTACATTTGCCACACTGATTTTGCAATCCCTATGAACTGTATAGCAATGATGTTTTTCAAGAAGTCTTCATTATAAAACAAAAACTTCCAAGCACTTTTTACTCCACAGACCATTCAAGATGCCCAACAGCCAGTAAACATGACTGACAAGGATGCCTATACTCATGGAGCTTAAATCCTCTTGTGTGAAAAGAAAAAAGTTGAGGGACATTTTTATATACAAAATAAACCATATAGGCTACCATGCAGAAAAAAATAGGTCTGTTTTATGAGAATGCGGGACTAAATTGAAAGGGACTCACTAGTCTGTAATGTTGAGAGACAACTGTTTGACATAAGCCCATTGGACCCAGGGATGATTGGCAACGAATGCTACTTGCCTTTCCTATTCCCTTCCTCCTTAATTATCACTCAGGAAATACTATGGGTTAAACTGATGAAATACCTTCACTGTGACTTTGATGGATTCAGAAATATAAATTCTCTTTTTAGTGACATACAAGTATTGATTGGTACTCAGCAACAAGCAGAGAGTGGCTAATAGAAAAAGGAGTCCTTCTCCAGGTCACACAAGAATCCTTTTCCTGTTGATAACCCTTCCACTTCTCCATTATCCTGTTACCAACAGATGTAATCTGGAGATTTCCTTTTTCCTCTGGGGGCTCTGGGTACTGTAAATACTAAAAATCTTACTGCACCTACTCTTTGTGTCAGGCATGCCATTAACATAACCCTGGTAATGCATTTTGTTGTTAATAATATTATTTAATTAATAAAATTCATCTTAAAAAGTACATAAAAATTTTTACTAACATTATACTTTGATACATACATTTTTACATATTATACTCAGTTATAACATATCCACTCAAGCTGCTGATATTTAATAATGGTAAAAAAAAAGAAACTGAAAAATGCTTTTTTCTGGTATTGAGAAAAACACAGTACATTATTGTTAGCAGAGTTACATCATGGCACAATAGCAAAGCAGGACTTCTTGCTCCACTCCTACCGTCATTTAGGACCCATTAATCAAGCGTTTCTCCATCCCGGAGTCTTCCTCACTCTCTGGTAACCGCTATTCAACCCTCAACCTTCATATCTAAGCTTTTTACTTAGCTTATTTCATGGAACATTTTGTGTTCCACTCACTTTCTTGAAAACGGCAGGATTTTATTCTTTCGGGTGAATAAACAGTATTTTGTTGTGCAAACTATCACATGAGCATTTTCTCTTCATTGGTTGATGGATATTTATGTTGTTTCTATTCTGCAGCTGGTAACTTTGAAAGCAGACTGCAAGTAAGCTTGGGATTTTGGAAATAGTCATTTGGAGATAATAGAAACACCAAAATTTTAATTTTTGTTTAAACAGAAAAAGGGGAAATGATGGAGGAGGGTCATCGGTCTATGTGTTACTCTCATTGGTTAATTAATAAAGAAAACTGCCTGGCCTGATATGTCAGAACATAGGTAGGTGGGTAAGACAGAACTGAATGCTGGGAGGAAGAAGGCAGTGAGGCAGATGCCATGGCTCTCCTCTCCAAGATGGAGGTGGGTTAGAATCTTCCCGGTAAGCCAAGACCTCATGGTGATATACGGATTATTAGAAATGGGTTAATTAATATGTGAGAGTTAGCTAATAAGGGGCTGAAGACAATGGTACAGGCAGTGTTTAAATGAATACAGTTTTAGTGTAATTATTTCGGGTAAAGCTAGCCGGGTGGGCGGTGGGAAGCGGTTCGCCTCCTCCTCCATGCCTCTATCCTAAAACTAATTACTTTAAGCAAAAATGAGATAAACTGTGGGTAATGTTTAAGATTTACATACTATATCTCCCACCTTCCTAAATATGTGCTTCTGTCTTGTGGATTATTATTTTAACTGAACAAAATATTATTATTTGATTATATAGGGGAACATTGCTTGACTGTGTAAGGATGTGTTGCTTTTGTTTAGACTGCATTTGTTTAATAATGTAGGGATATATGCTTAATCAGGTAAAGATGTATTTGTTTCACCTTGCCTGCCTAAGGCACCAGATTTTGGTATAATAAAGAGCTAAATGGTCAATAGCTAGGCAGAAAAGAAATAGGTGGGACTGACCGGCAGAGAGAATAAATAGGAAGAGAAATCTAGACTATGAAAGGGGGGCAGAAACAAAAGAAAAAAGGAGAGAAAAAGGTATGTGTTCAGGACACAAGAAACAGCGAAAGGAGGTTAAACAGAAAGAAGGTTAAAAAGCCCCAAGGCAAAGGGCAGCTAAAGAGAATCAAGTTAATTTAAGTTAAAATAATTAGCCAGAAAAAAAGTCTAAAATAAGTAAAGCATTCATGGCTAATAAGTCTCTGTGTCATAATCTGGAACTGGTTGGTTGCCCAAAAGAAACAGCTCGGTACACCCATGAAATCTATTTTCTACATGTTAACTTAGGTAAACATACCATGATCTTATCCAAAACCAATTTCTCTATCTATATATTCAAAGACATTACTGAAAGCTATTATTTCCTTGTTTTTTTTTTATTTCAGTCGTATATTTCCAGGACTGGGGGGAAGAAACAGAACCAACCAATGTCACATGCACATGGGCACACAAATACACACATACACACAAAGAGAAAGAGAGAAGGAGGGAGGGAAGGAGGGAGGGAGAGAGAGGTTGTTTGCTGAAATTGATTCATGCAATTACAAAAGCCAAGAAATGACTTTTTACAACTATATTTAAGCCTGGAGATTTTAGGCAGGAGGCTTACAAACTGGTGTTTCAGTGTAGCTACAAGGAATGAGAGGAGGGCCACTCACGGTGGAGAATAGGTGCTAGTCTTACTCAGTCTTAAAGTCTAAATATGCGAGAACCATGAGATGAGATAATTATCTATTGAAGAAAAGAGATAATAAATACTTCAGTTCATGAAAAGAGAAAAAAGTATGATTCTCTTCTATTCTCTGTCCATGCAACACAGAATGCCATGTCAGTATCCCAACATGAAAATATCTGTAAGATTCTAATGGATCTGGAACTTTCTTTTGCTCAGTATTTTCATGTTTTTTTAAATATATTTAATGTATACTTAGATTAAAAATATTTGCAGTGCATTAGCTTCTCATAGTGTTCAGTATAGTAACAGTTTGTTGCCTAGGATGCACTACCATAGAACCTAAGTGTGTATTGTGTGTGAGAACATGCTGCCATAGTCACATAAGAATTAAGTCTGCTAATGATGTTTTCCATAAACATACCTATAATTAAGGACACATGACTGTATGTGGTTCCTCAGTAGCTGAGGTATACCTGTGTACAACACTGAGAACTGACCTTTAATCAGTCAAGTTACAGATTTACGGTGCATCCCTTTGGCTGTCCTACTTTAAGGTCCCAGCACCTTCTCTTTGATGCTAAGCACTAATCCCTTCTGATAACACACTCATATGAAATAATGATTTGTGAAGTATATGGAAATCACATAAACTGACCAAAACAGTACAAGAACCTAACAATTACTCTTTACTACATCGGTAACTTCTAGTGGCTTATTTCCCTGAAACATGCAGTTTTAGCTATTCTTTTCATTATTCTTTGGAACACATATAATGAGCTATGCTTTAAAACACAAAGGTCTGCTTTGCTGTTTTATGTGAAATGGGGATTGAGGAGGAGTGTCGAGCGAAATGAGAAGTTAAAAAAAGACAGGTGGTTGGTAACAGCTCGTGAAAAACCAACAGATTACAGGTGAAAACACAGCAGCCATCATAACAATGCGGCTGCCCAGTCACTGAATGATCACATCTTGTCCAACAGCAATGGTTACTGTAGGGAAGTCACTGATGAATCCACAGCAGTTTTGATGGAGAGCAAGAACAATTTCGGTCGGATAAGCGTGTTTTTCAGAAAGAATGAAAGACGAGGAGAGCACATAGTTAGCTCCTTACAGGAATGGGAAAGTGATGTGGCACAGACAAGGGACATGCTCATATTGGTTTTTGATAGTATCACAAATTCCATCTGTGGGAACAGGCAAAATAATAGCATATTGGATGCATTATGGAGAACAAAAAGAAGGGCAGTTTGGGGCTAAGGCAATGGCTCAGCTCGTAAAGCACTTGCTTTAAAAGCATAAGAGCCCAGATTTGGTGGCTGGAACTTACATAGGAAAATGGACATGACAACACATTAATAGTTCCAGAGCTAGACAGAGAGGAAAGGCAAAGAGCGACCCCTGAAGTTCACTGGCCAAGCCTAACACACTTGGTGAGTTCCTAACTATAAGAAGCCCTAAAATACAAAAGTGGTCGGTACCCATGATACCAAATGTTGTCCTCTGTTCTCCACATACAGACACACCCATGTGGGCTTCTGCACACAAGCATGCACCTGTACACACATGAACTTGTAAGGGTGTGCGCATGTGTGAGTGAGCACAAACCACACACACACACACACACACACGCACACACACAAACACATACACACACACAGAGTCAATGATGTTCTATCTGCGTAAAGAATCTTCTGATGCTGTTAATTACTTAGTGAAAGAGAAATTTATTGAGCTTTATTGAACTAGCAAGAAACCTGGCACTAGAGAAATTCCCAGGAATCCATGAGGATGGCACCAGCTAAGACCCAATGCAAAAGAGGAGAGGGTGTCCGAACTGGCCTTGCCCTGTAGTCAGACTGATAAATATCTTAAATATCACTATAGAACCTTCATTCAGCAACCAATGGAAACAGAGGCCGAGACCTGCATCAGAGCACTGGACTGAGTTCCCAAAGTTCAGTTGAAGAGTAGAAGGAGTGAGAACATGAGCAAAGAAGTCAAGACCATGATGGGTACGCTCACTGAAACAGTTTACCTGAGCTAATGGAAGCTCACTAACTCCAGCCAGACAGGGAACGAAACTGCATTGGTCCAAACTAGTTCCTCTGAATGTGAGTGATAGTTGTATGGTTGGTTCAGACAGCGGGGTCACTGGTAGTGGCACCAGGATTTATCCTTACTGCTTGTACTGGCCTTTTTGGAACCTATTCTCTTTGGATGGTTACATTTATCAGCCTAGATATAGTAGGGAGGACTGTGGACCTTCCCCCAAAGTAATGTGCCTTACTCTCTCTGAGGAGTGGATGGGGGAGTGAGTTGGGAGGATAGTTGGAGGGAATGAGAGGAGGAAAGGGAATGGGAACTGGGATTGGTATGTAAAATGAAAAAAGGTAGTTTGTTTGCTTTTTAAAAAAAATAATTTAAAAAATAAATTAATTGAAAGTGATGGTAAGGAAGGAAACACTTAAGTATAAAAACAGATTATATAAAATAGTCACCTTCAAATAGTTCTGGGAACACAGTCTATTTCTGTGCAACATATTTGAGTTTCTTAATAAAAAATTGAGTTGAGGCCAGTCAGAACAATTGTGTATACACATACACACATATGTATTTATACAGCATACATAATTATATATATTCCATATAACATATGCATATATTATTATAAATATGCAATAATTCTTTATATTTTACTATTAATATACAGTCACAAAATGAGGTATAGAATTGAATTTAACAAATGCCTAAGACTCCTTAAACTAGTAAAAGAAAGAAACATGGCAGAATAAAACTATACAAGGAAGAGTGATAATAGTGATTGACTACTAGATGTATTCTGAGCAAAAAATTCAACAAAGACATCAGTAGTTGGGGCACAGTTAACTGATAATGACAACTGTGGATTAAATGGACATGGTCATACTGCAAAGTATACTTAATGAAAATTAGTTGTCACTTTAAAATGTGTCAAGAATAGGATTCATTAAATTTGTAAATAAAATTTGTCATAAACAATAACAAATTCACTACTGTTATAGGGAGTAGGTGTCTGAGATGGCAAAAGGCACATAAAACAAATTTGAGTAATGTTTCGTAGTATTTTTCTTTAACATTATCTATTAAGTTCCTATATGCAAGATTAAAGTTAGAGATTTATCACATATATAAGAGGCTTTTATGGTATAACCCTTTGTCGACTTTACTTTAAAGTCCCAATACTCTGTCTCCCATATCATATAGTACAAAAACTCTGAGCTGCTTTAGTTACTCTAATATTATTTTATTTTCACCTTAGCATTTTCTTATGCACATATACTTTCACTTTTATATGGAGTGCTTGATTCATTTTTTGCCTGCCCAATAAATTTCATTAAACACAGGGATTAATGAATCTTTGATTATTTTGAATTTATATGTATGTATGGATGATACATAGAATATAGGTAGGTAGGTAGATGATAGATAGATAAATGATAGAATGGTAGACAATAGATAGATAGGTAGATGGTAGAAAAATGATAGACAAATGATAGAAAGATAGAGATAGATAGATGATAGATGATAGATGATAGAAAGATGATGATAGATAAATGATAGATAGATAGATAGATAGATAGATAGATAGATAGATAGATAGATGATAGATAGATAGATAGATTCTTTGTGGTTTTTATTGGCTTTGATGAATGTTATAAAATCTACCCTTCTAATGTCTGTGGAAAAGGGTACTTAAACATCTAGAGATAAGTTGCCTGCTGATGCTAGGCTCTGGTTCCCACAGACGTTGGGAGACAAGAATACATTCTTATTTAATAATCCCATCACAAATCATGCATAAATCATTGAGAAAAAAAGAGTCTCCTGTTACAGAGGTAGTCTAGGGCTTATTTAGCTTTGAAGAAAATTTGTATAAATTTCACAGGCAGAAAAAGAGGGAATAAGCTTCTAAAATAAACACTGAGAAGAGATTAGTAGGAAAGTCTCTTATTTTGACAGTGAGAATTGCACCTTATGTTTCAATTTATATTCATCCTTAAAATTAGAACCTAACAACTTGAAGGAAGGAAGCAACTGTTTTAGAGCATATATAATCTTTTGTATATTATGTGTTTACAAGTTCTACATAGTGTTTGTCATATAAATATGTACATCTGTAATAAATATATGCATTTTGAGAAGATTAAAACACTAATGTTAATTCAGTTCAGACATATGGAAGGTTAAAACAGATTTGGCTTAATTGGTTCCATCACAATATGTAATAGTATAAAACTATCCCATTAAAATGGCAATATTAAGTCTGTCTAAACCCATAGTAGCAATTCTGTGGTAAATTAATACTTGTTAATTCAACGGGGCACTCTAATGAGCTGCGAGAATGAAGATGGGTGGGATTTGGGCTTGCTGCTGCAATAGCACCTTTACATTTGTCATCACTGGTATTTGGAAACTCAGCATCTCTTTAAAAAATACAGTAAGTCTAATTGCTAGGCTCATCGGGGTCTTACCTGCTTGATTAAACCTTATTGAAAGGTCTTGTGGGGGATTTCCAAGCTGCACAGTTGTTAATAAGCTTGTATTAAGTTATTCCCCTTGCAGTACAAGCAATTCAAAGACATAAGGGACCAAGTTAGGGGATAGTATTAAAAAGTGTCTGGTGAGCTTCTTAATTAAAAGACAGAGTCTACAATACAGTCAAGATAGGAAGAAATTTTTAGAAAAATGCCACCCAGATGTCATTTCAAACTCCAATCATCTGTAGTAGAGATATGAACCTTTATTGCTTCATTTTATTAACAATTTTTCAAACAAATACAAAATACTCTGTGAAATAAAGTTTTCTATTAAGATTACCAAAATCTTAAGAAAACTGATGGTGAAGCAAATGGGGGGGGGTGGGATTCTTTTATTATAGCCTTTGCCTTTATGGCAATTAAAAAAATAGCAATAAAACACTGGGAAACACCCTACTGGATTTATTATGCCCAGATAAACACATGTAAGCATGTTCCTGTTATTTCTCCTGTGGAACATTGCAGTATACCATAGTCCATGTGGTCATCTTTCAAAGGTCAGGTTCCACCTAACTTCCTCTATGAAAACTGCTAGCCTTACTGCAGCAGCTGGGATGTGGTGTCTGAAATCATCCTTAGTGATTAGTCAGAACTTCGCAGTTTAGGAACCGTTGCCTACAGTCACATATTGTTCTGTAATTGTCTTCGTTTCCACAGTAGAATTAAATTCCTCAAAGCCTTCTCTTAATCTTCCGTTCACAGGTAAATTATTTCACATTGATCTGGTCCTTTTGAACATCATTAAGATATTCTTATTAAACCACACAAATCCTCCACATTCCTTTCATGTCGAACTTTAATGTTGCGCTCAGGCACACAGCTCTTTTGTAGGCTGATTATAATTTCACGCTTGTTTCTAAGATAGAAACAGACACGAGAGTCAAGTTTAGCTTCTGAATTCAGTCCCATTTTTACTTGCATTGATACTTAGCCCTGCATTTACATTAGTTTCATTACATAGTTGGATAAGTTTTTGGTTTGGCTGCTGACTTTCCTATTGCAGATGTGGGTCTGATTCTTAGGAGTATCAGTTCCTACTGAGAATCTCTTCATGTATGGACATCCTTCTAATACCTTAGGACCACTTATAAACATTCTGTCCATCGACCTTCACTTCCTCCAGAATGTAAGAAGGAAGAGCTCAGATCAGTTAGCCAGCAGGATGGAAATAACAAGGTCAGATAAAATATACCAAAGTGTGAAGATACCGAAGGAGTTACGAGGGAAATGATATTTGCAGTGATTATTCAGAACTCACCTTGATGAACGGTGACTGCTATTGATCCCAAAAAGTATGGAAAGAAATAGTGAATCACAGCCTTGCCACCACTGGCTATCAAAATAATGATATAAACATGGGCAGTCTGCACACTGCTTTTAGCTTTGAGTAGTTTCTGCCCAGAAATCATATCTGTACTATCCTCTTAGCTAAGAGTTTGAATGTGAACTGCTGACCAAGCTCTGCTCCTAAATTTAGCATTTCTCTTCACCCCTAGATTCAGGCTGCACCACAGATTTGCTGCCCTCAGTCTGAGAAGGGCCATGAGGAATTGTCATCTATTTGGGGATTTATACTCTGAAGCAAGGACTGCAGAGATGGCTCAGTGGTTAAGTGTGAATTGTTCCTACGGACATCACAGATTTGGGTACTTACAAGTGTCTGTACCTCCAGCTCCAGGAAATAATCTTCTTCTGATCTCTCTGGGTACTGGCACTCAAAGGCACATGCCCATACACAAGCACAGACACACACACACAGAGAGACAGAGACACACACAGATACACACACATGTAATTTAAAAAGAAATAAATATCTTTATAGAATTAGGTTATTTTTCACTCATGATCGGGATTATATTTTGATAACAGGGCCACTGTCTCTCCCTCTATGTTACTTGTTATTTAGAAGACTACAATCAGACACTAAAGATGTAACATATAATTGTTCTTTTACCTATTATTAAAAATATCTTTTATTTTTATTATTTAAAATAACTTTTCAATTTAAATACATTTTGAATATATTCTTTCATTACACCAAGCCCTTCCAGATCCTCTCCATCTCCTTACCCACTCAACTTTAAGTTCTTTTTCACAAAACAAAAACAAAGTGTGGAATCCATTTTATTTTGGCTAACTACTCCTGAACATGAATTCTGTCCTGGAGAAGTTGATATGACAGTATATTGCAAAAAAACTGATTTTCCTTTCTCCCAAAGGTGTAAGTAACAGTCAGGTATTAACCTTTACCTTAGTGGTTAGGTTTTCATTCAGTTAATTCATTCATTCATTCTTTCTTTCATTTTTTGAAAAATATAGCAAAATAAATTTAATAAGATAAAACAAAAGAGAGCACATTGAAATTGAACAACACAAACCAATGCAAGGTAAAGAGCCCAAGAAAAGACACAAGAATCTGAGATTCACCTATCTGTATACTCAATAATCCAATTAAAAACACTAAACTTGAAGCCATACTGTATATGCAGAAGATCTGTTGAAGAAAAACAATTCTTCATATAACAAATTCTGATCACAGTTTCCCCACCTCCAACTCCTCCCAAATCCTTCCTGTCTCCCCACCTATCTATCTCCATGACTCCTTCCCCTCTCTCTTTATAAAACAAATGGGCAACTTTAAAAATAATAGTAATACTTATTGAGCCTTTTTTAAAATAAAAGGCACATATGGTTGGGTAGGGGAGGAGTGAGGAACTGAGAGGAGGTGGGTATGGGGAATGAATGTGATCAAAACAAATTGTGTAAAACAGAAATAATGAATGCTAATAAAAAGTAAAACATAATAAATAGTAATAAAAGGAGCATAACAAACAGACAGAAAATACACAAATGCAAATCCTATAGAAACACAAAATCAAAAAACCTAATACACAAAGAAAAAAACAGTAAGAAAAAGGAAAAGCTCAAAGTAATATGAGTCAAAAAGTCTATTAAAATATTGTGGTGATTTGAATAAAAATGACCCCCATTGGCTCATATATTTGAGTCCTTAATCACCAGGGATTGAAACTCTTTGACAGGACTAAAAGGTTTAAGAGGTGTGGCCTTTTTGGAGCAAGTGTGTCATTGAGGGTGATCTTCGAGGTTTCAAAAGCCCATGACAGGCCTAGTCTCTCTGTGTCTCTGTCTCTCTACCTTTGTGCATAAGGTTATTGCTCAGTTACTTCTCCAGCACCATGCCTTCCTGCTTGCTGCCACGCTCACACTTTCCCTTTGTGAGCAGATGTCAACTGAGATAGATTCTTGGTTTGTATTGGGTGCTTTTGTCCACTTACCCTCTCAGTATTGGGGCCTAGTCAGGCTTGAACCTGTGCATGCTATCACAGTCTCTATGAGTACATATGTGCATCAGTTATGTTGGATTTTTTAAATAGTATTTCTAGTGTCATTCTCCATAAAGTTCTTTCTATATATATTTTGCTGTTTTTAAATTTGTTCTTTGTTAATTTCATGTATGACTGTGATGCATTTAGATCACATCCACTCCCTGTTCCTACCTCCAAAGCCTCCAGGACCCCCACAGAAGCTAAATATAATTGACCCACTTTTCGAAACTACTGGAGAAACAAGTGCTTATCAAGTCTTCAGCAATTTGTTTAAATTTAGCAAATTCATCTATTGTAATTATTCTTGTCTCTCTCTTCCTATTTGTTTTGTTTCATCTTTCCATTTGGTTGCTGCTCTTTTCTTTCTGTTTTATACAACACATTCCTTGTGAGTTTGTTATCAAGTGTTATCACATAACTAATACTGTCTTATAAAATAAGATAATCATATTTTGAATGAAAGGATAATAAAACCTGGGGAAAAAATTCTACTTACCAGATATACATAGAATTTTGTTCTGGAACTGTCACAGATTCCCACAAACTACTGCGTAGCGTTGCACAGCCATTTAACCTACAAACAAACCATTCTAACTACACAGTGGAAAGATAAACCCACAGACTTGGAGGAATGGTGGTACAAAGGATTTCCCAAACAAATTGAGAGAACAAAAGAAAAGATCCTGGAGGAGCCTTCGAATATTGATAGCTAAATAGGCAAATTTAAGATAGTTTCAAATGAAAGAGAGTCAGCATTCAGGGTCAAGATGCTGTTGAAAGAGGCTTGGAATCCTGATTACCACGCTGCAGAATTTGGCTCCTTCGCTCTGAATTATTTTCAGTCTATCTTTCCATTCCTGTATTAACCTGTTGAAATTACCTAAGTCCTGAACATACTAGGATGTAATTCCTTAGATAAGAGAATACTCAAAACCCAGAACCCACTGAGCAACACTTTTTGAAATGGACTTTAACCTGCAAAGAAGATTTCTTGTCTTATCCGTGATCTTTTGACCTCATCAGCTCCAAATCCCCTACTCCGAACATAATACTTCTTTCCACTCAAAAATTATTTACAGCATATGAAAAAGCCATGCTTGTTAAACAGAACCCCCAACATTTTCCTTCTATCCCTCAGACATCAAACAGGTTCTCCACTCTCCCTGTGGTAATTTCCCTGATATAGTAGATGTAAAGACTGCCAAGAGCCCTCTGCTCCTGACCTCTTTGTCTATAGTCTCCAAATAAACCTTTTTCTTTGTGAAAAACTGATATCATGGTATTTGTTGCCCTTGAGCAAGGAACAATTACTCAGTATTATTATTCCCCAAACAGAAGAAGATTAAATAGCAAATGACTCTTTTACTAATATAGTCTATCATGGATAAATAAAGTTATAATCACTTATAAGAGAAATAGAAAAATAAATAATAGAAACCTTACAAATGTCAACTCGAGAAGCACTTTTCTTTAGCTACAGATAATATTATTAAACAAACCAAATTATTTACAAACTGATTAGGTTTTATTCCTAAAAACTCTTACCTCATTGAATCTTTTGTCCTACAAAGACACAAAGACACTGAGAAGATATGCTTTGTTTTTCTCCTTGAACAAGACATCTTGCTTGAATTTGATTTGTATATGAATGAAACATTCAACATGCTAATTTTCTGGTTAATATTCCCCTTTGGCAGGAACCAGCAAAGGATAATTGGCAGTAATGTGATTCAAACTTACTTGAATTTGTAGCTGTTAATTGAACCTTCACTTTTAGTAACTCAGCATTGAAGCATAGAAATAAATTTATTCACATAAGATGGTCTCAAATCTCCTTCTGAAACGATAACTTAGCAGCTTGGGAAACTTTCTGTATCCTCCCTCCCATCTGGAATCAAGGAGATCAACTCTAAATAACCTCTGGTATTGTCTTCTAATCTCAGGGAGTGATGATTATGGAATGGGCTACTCACCTATTTATCTCTTAAGGAAAGGAGAGCACGGTTACAAAGCAAGAAGAAGTCATTAATCCAAGAAGGAGACTTTGAACTAATTTCAGTGAATGATGAACATAGTCAAGAGGTGATTTGAAATTGTAATGATGAAGAAAGCAATTGGACCTATGCAGATTTGAGAAGTTGTACTAGGAAAAATAATGAGAAAAGAGGATACTTAATCACATTCACAAAAGAATTATAGGAATACATAATTAAAGCAATGATAATGAGTAATAAAACTCTGGGTAAGATATCTTTTAAATATCACCAGAAATAGACAGACTAAGTAGCAAAAAAAAAAAAAATGCTGTCCTCTCTATCCTCAACTTATGGGAAACTGGCTCAAATTGGGGACTTCACTATGACCCACAAACCAAACAAAAATGAAAGTGATTCCCGCTGAAGTTTCACACCCTCAAGCAAAAAACAAGTTGCATATTCAGCCTTGAAAAGAGCCAAGAGAATAAAATAGACAAATGCCTAAATGGGTCAGGATTAGCCTGTATCATAAGGACTATCCTCTGTTTTTAATCTTAAAGACAAAACCAGCTCTGAAATAACCACTTTTCTTTCCCTCTAATATTCCTGCTTTTTTGTCTATAAAGTCAAACTTCTCTGCTATGCTCATGGAACCAAATGTTACAGGTTCATTTATAAATAAAACTGAACCAAACATTTCAGTTAAATTTATTGTAGTTTTGTCTCGCAGCATGTCTCATTAGTGATAGAAATTTTGCATAGAAATCCGAGAAGATAACCATCAAAGTGAGGAAAACACTCAGACTAAATAAATATAAGTGAGAACTAGGTAGGTGAAAAGGATGTAAGAAATTTTAAGCTGTATATATGCAAAAACAAAACTGTAATGAATGCTAGTATGTTCGGAAAAAGGAGAATAACTATGATTTTATGATTTTATACACTAAATTGAGAAAAATTTGAAGAAAAGCAAGTGTTTGGGGGATATGTAAATGTTAATGTGGAGAAACAAAAGAACATGGCTCATTTTATCCCTTGAAGGAAAGTACGTTTGTGAATAGAAGCATTATTACTGAAAAAAAAAAAAAGAAACATCATGAGAAGGAATGAAAACAATACAAGAAGGAATCTGGGCAAAGGGTAAGTTCTCTAAAAATGAACCTGAAAATCATTTCACACAGGTAAAACTAAAGCCAGATTAAAAATAAGGTTTATTGGGACTGGGAAATCTAGTTCAGTGACTGAAAGTTTACCATAGCATGCATAACGTCTTCATTCAATCTCGAGTACCATGGAGAAAGACAGAAATGAAGACACTAACACTAAAGACACACACATGCAGAGAAAGCGAGAGAGAGAGAGAGAGAGAGCGAGAGAGAGAGAGGAAGAAAGAGAGGAAACTAAGAGGCATCCAAAGACCAAAGCTATCCTAGAGTCCTTTTTGTTGCTATAATAAAACACGAAATGACAACAGGACTAATGCACATTTGAACTTACAGAAATTGCTACAGCAAGTATAAGATTTGAACAGGGCCATGCCAGAGGGTCAGCATTGAGAGAGAGAAGTGGACACATGCTCCTGCTCCTAACCAAGAAGCTATCTGCAACTGATGCCTGTTGGCAAAGGAAAAATCCGTTTTTTCCAATGGAGTCACACACTAGGCATATCGACCACATTTCAATGCAGGCCTCATGCCCAGGAGTAGTTTGCTAACACTAAACAAACTCACAGGTATTTTTGTGGACTTTTTCCTTCATTTTGCTAAATACATATCTACCTAACTGAGAATAAATACTCAGCGTGAACACTATATTCCCTGTGCTCTGCATTACCTATAACATGAGGTAGGCATTCCTACAGCTACATTTTGCAAATAATTCAAGAGAAATACAGCAATCAAACACTATCACACAAATTGTGGCAAAGCTGTGATTCTTAACCTAGAATTGTAGGCTCGAGGGAGCTGATCCTTCATCTTTGCCACCATCAGTATCTGCTACTGAACAAAGATGGTTGCCTGCAAGGCTACATAATATACTGCAAGGAAAATTAACAAATAACTTTAAATAGATTAAAAAACAAATAATCTAGCATGCCAGATTTTAAATTGTATTTTTCCCTCTTCCCAAAAGGAACAGTGTGATCACAGTCTTCACATAAATCTCAACACTGATAGCAAAGCAATTTCAACCAGTCACTTAACAGGTGAGGGACCACTTAGTCAAGCTACATGCTCACAAGCAATCTAGACTTGATGAAATCTACCCCAGAGCACAAGAAACTACTGATTAACTCTCAGTGCCATTATCTATTATATTTAAAGACTCACTGAGGAGTAGTGAGATTCCAGATGTCTACGCAAATACAAACATATTAACCACAATACTTTCAAAAATAAATAAATAACATTATCCTTAGGAATTGTCGTCTCAAACTCAGGGCGGCACTAAACAGTCTCTAGGCAGTAAATGAAGGAGTCGGTACCCAAGACTGAAACAAATGCAAAATGATAAGAAGAAGCTAAAATAGATTGATCCGAAGGGATGGAAGGTCTCAATGGTGCTAACTTCCTCCTTCTTAAAGTGCACTAACTGCACTAGAGAGCGTTGGGAAGGATAAGTGGAGCAAATGCAGGTGAAATGGTTAACCACCCTAGACATAGCCTTTTTGTTGTTCATGCTGAGCACACCTGGTTGCCTGTCCCTCGTATATCTGAGGATACTCCCATCTCCACCTCTCCTCCATACAGTGAAAATCTGGAATTCCAGGGATGACATCCATGAACAGCCACGGCGGTCATGGGGGTCATGGGGTTTCAAACTTGAGGTCCTGGGCACTATTTTTGTGGATGTGACAAAAGACCATGGCCAAGACAATTTATGAAAGAAAGCATGCCGTTGAGGGTTCACGGTTTAGAAGGTGAGAGTCTTCATAATCATCATAGCAGGAAGCATGGCAGAAGGCAGGCAAACATGATACAAGAGCAATAGCAATAGCTGAGACAACAGTGTGAATTCCCCCTTCAATTAATTAAGAAAATGTCCTGCAACTGAATATTATTGAGGCATTTTCTCAATTGAGGTTCCCTCCTTTCAGGTAGCTCGAGTTGTGTTGAGTTGAGGAAAAAATATCCCTCACACGGAGTCAGAGCTTTAGGTGCTATAAGGAGGTAATGGACCCTTTAAGATAAGACATACTTGGAGGAAGTTGATCATCAGGAGGCATGACCTTGACAGACACCTTGACTCTCGTTTTCTCCGTCTCTATGCTTCCTGGGGTAAGTAGTTTTACCCTCTATCTTGATTATCTCTTTCAAAGTAGGCACAGAAACATCACAAGCTGAACCATGGACTGAAACTTCTGAACCCGTGGTCCAAGAAGAATTTTTGTTCCTTTAATTTGGTGACATCAGGAATTTTGTCACACTACCAAAGAAGCCGCTAATACATGAATCCTAGCTCTCTGTCCTCCCAAAGGGAGAGTTACCAGCACACCATTGGACCAGAAATGGAATAGAGTTCCTCCAAGATTTGGAGGACAGAAGTCAAATCCATATCCTGTAAGCACTACCTGGATGAATTTAAACAGTCACTCTGAATTTGAGTTCATTCCTAGGAATGAAATTACTTACTTTGGTAGAGAATTAACTTGACTTATAAAAACTAAATTTTGGGGAAAAGTTCCTGAGTTATTTTAAAATGGCACTTCATGTATCATACTGGCCTTGTGTTTTAATACAATAAATGCCTTGTAGAAATGGAAATTTTGATGACCTTTATTGCCATGAAGATTTCCGATTAGAGAATGCTAACTCCTTCAGAGGACTGCTTAGAATGTCAGACTTCTCAAGCAATTATAAAATAATACAGTCTAAAGACAAATTATTTAAAAAAGAATCATTTTGTTATAGTAACTAATATAAACCTCTAGTGATAAATGTTTTGGGATTTTGGTTATTATTATTATTTTTGTTTGTTTTGTTTGTCAAAAAGGAAACAAAAAGGAATATTTGTTCTTTCCATTTTATTTAATAGAATGATACATTTTTTTGTATCAAGTCTATGATCTATTTATGAGGATTAAGTCTATGATATGATTATGGGTTACATTATTCTATTACCTACTGTCTACATTTTTAGAACTCAAAGTTGGTAAGCATATGATAATATTAGAGGTTTTTGAAAGTGCATAACTTTTGAAAAAAGTGCATAGTTTCAGACTATAGCTCATTGCTAGGAGCAAAATAGGTATGACTAAATATTATAATACTGAATGCGGTCTAATGAAAGAAACAAAGGACTTTAGAGATATTTCAGCCCATACTGAAATGTCAATCAACTGAATGTTCCAGCAGGACTTTGTGTGGTGAGAGAATTGTTTTAGAAACAAGCAGCCATAGGTGACTTTAAACACTTGAAACGACTAAATGTACTTGTAACTTTATTAAAATACAATTAATTTACATTTGATCCTAAATAGCTGCATATGGCTAATGGCTACTGTATTGAATATTGCACTTAGGCTGTGTAAATGTGTTCGTGCTTATGTGGTAGTGTCTATATATTCATGCAGAAGATATGGAGGAATTGGCACTTAAATAAGAGCTAGAAGCCAGCACATTCTCAGACTGAAACTATGGAGAGCCATGAACTACTTCTCTCTCAATATGCCTGACTTTGTATTCTGCATGCTGCAAAACCAATAAGTTACCTTTCCAGACTGGTATGAGGGTACAGAATTTGATGTTTGTTGTATAATTAGTGACAAGCAGTACAGAAGGGATGCACAGTTGATGTCTAAATAATATTGGTGACTCCGTGTAGCAATAAGATATCTTTGTCCCTTTCTTTTTCTTTTGCCTCAGTGTTTCTATTGATAACAAGCATGAAAGCCAGAGCCTTACATATACATTGTCTTTCAATACTCTCAGTAAGAACATCATAGGCATTAATGAATCATATTTAATCTCTCTTTTTTATCAAATAACTAGAAATTACTCTTCAACTAATTGCACTAGATTTTTGCTTTGTGTTTTTGTAATATATATCACATTTAAAGTTAATTTGCATAATGTCTAACACAGAATTTTAAGCAAATAGTTCAGTTTTACTTTTAAACCAGCAGTTACTGTTAGTAAATGCCTTTAACAATAGTAATTTCTTTCTTATTTATAAATATATTATCTTTAGGCCCAAGGATTTGTAATAAAGTATTAGATGCTAGAGTACATTCTTTCAAAATCTGTACAGCTACTTAAAAAGTAGAGGCAATTTAAAAAAATCAAATGTCAATTTGTCATTAATATTAAGAGAAATGATGCTAGTAAGTTTCAATATATGATGTTTTTTTCTTTGACATTTAACCCGTCATATTAAAAACTTCTTCAAAGGAAAGAAATATCAGCTTGTCACCTGGAGATCGAAATGGAGAGACTGTAAGACAAACTGCTGTTTCTTCCCCGTGATGAAATTCACAGAATGGACAAAAATGTCAGGACAAAAATAGACCATCTGGGACAAAAGCCATCAGTGAAAGAGGAATAGCTATTGTTATAATTACAACTAAAATTCATTTTAAAGCCTGTTATTTCTCCCAGTAGTACATGAAAGAACACCCACCACACTGATTTATATTGTGAAATACTTAGGCGAGAAAATGTGATAAGACTCTGTTTATGGCAGTCTGTGGATTTAATTCTAATAAAAGATGAATCAGGGATAACATGATATTTTAAAGAATGGCAAATATATTAACTCATCCTGTATAAAGAACATATCACAAGATGGCATTTTGAAATTCCAGAATGACAAACAAAGATCTATATCACTACTAAATACCAGGCAAGATGTTGACAGGTCATATGCCAAAACACACATATCTTATCAGAACAATTTCTAAAACTGCAGGAGTAATAGAACATTAAACATGTCCTCTAATGAGAATCAACAGCTTGCATTTTTACACAATTTAAAAATTATTTTGAATAAACAGCAAGCCACAGAGGCAGTAAGTCCAGATACATCTGTTGCTCCCAAGAACTTCCCCAAAAGAAAAGCAGACACAGGAAAATGTTAGAATTTTTACTACATGTGAAACAAAAAAGTATGAATTTTAGCAATGCTTATTAAATGCAAGTATTGCTAGCCACTGGCTACTCAGATTGTTAATTGCTCAGTACTCAATGCTACATACAGTGCAAACCGTTTACTACTTTCATGGATAATGTTGCATGAAAGTTATATTTTATTACTGCCTGATAAGATTTTAATCTTTGATATATTAATATACAAATTAGTTATATTTGAATTTTACTTAATAATTCTAATAATGATTTTTAAAATTCAAATAAAGTGTGTGGAAAAATCTAGTATGACTTTAAAGAAAATATATATCACATTATGTGATATACCTGGTACGTCAATCTAGTAAACTAATTATTGTAAATTAGTTACATTTAGATTTTAGTAGCAAAACCAAGAAGGGAAAAAGAAATACTTATTAGTTTGATTCAGATGCTTCATAAACTAGATCACAGAAACTCATGATACTACATTAATTATAAGCTTAAAGTGAAAGCTTACCCAGGTATGACCTAAACGTGGTATGTTAGGTTTAAGTGTAGTGAACATATTGGCTACTTATAGAAAAGAAGGTTTTTGTTACAGTTTACGAGCTGCATTTCATATATTCTTTGTATACCTGAAGGCACTGTAAAAATATACACAAAAATTGCTATCACCACCTGGTTTCCATGCCATAATCATATGCTTAATATTTTAAAATTCACATACAAAGAATTTTAAGTCACAGTGCTTAGGAGTTTATTAAATCTTAAAAGATTTTCAGGAAGAGAGACTTCGAGTTGAATATGATATGTTTGTGAAGTCAATTGTCCTCATTCTCTGAATTGAAACGTAGCTTAATATGATCCAAGTGTCTCTCAGAGCTCCACAAAACTCATTCCAGGAACTCCTACTGATAACCAAAATCTATGCTTTCCTAATTCCCTAATATAAAATGGCCTAGAGTTTGTATAGGCGCTATACATATCTTCAAATACTCTTTCAATCATTTGAGGATTACTTAAATATCTAGTACAATATAAATTCTGTAGAATTAGTTGTTTTTCTGTAGTATTTAAGGATTAGTGACAGTTAAAGGCCTGCCATGATCATGAATATTGTTAAATATTCTCTAACCACAGTTCGCTGGATCAGTGTGTGCAGAGCTGATGAACACTAGGGGATCAAAGGTGTCAAGAAAGAACTGAAACCCTGACACCAAATAACTAGACTTAAGGTACAACATGAATTGTGAAGTGCTTTCGTTTGTAGTTTGGTGTTATTTTACACCCTATTGTGTATTTTCCCATGGGTCCTATTCTTTGCATGTCTATCCAACAGATGCTTGATTTTCATTTATCTTTTTCAACATGGCACATTTCCTAAAACAATAAGTTTATTAGACTATTATAATTACTATTTCATAGTAAATATTGTCTTTAATTTGAGATTGCGTTTCTAAGATCAGTGATGTTGTTTATTCATGCTATAAGATGAAAATAACATATTTGTTTTTATTAATTCCTATACTAGACAGTTAAGTGGACATTAACTCTCTATTTCCACAGACTTAGAAATCTCTAATGTTTTGGAAATGAAGAAAATATTTTTTTCTGAAACAAAATAGCTAAGATGGCATTACCGACAGGAAGAGTTGGGAAACACTTGGTAAAAGCTACACTATCCCTGTTCTTATAAACAAAATGTGACAAGCCAATCATTCTTCCAAGTACTTAACAACAAAGGGAAGTATCTTTATTTTTGGTTTGTAAACACAACAAATAATGAGTGGGATTTTATTTGTAATTATCTATTTATTAGAAAGGTTTCATATCTTTTTCAGTTATATAATTCCATTTATGAAATTTATCAATTTTCTTATTAAATCCCTTGTTTACTTGAGTTGCTTGGAAGACACTTTCTATACAGTTTTGATATTAACATCTTAGCAAATGTTTTCCAACCTATCAGTAACTTGGGAAAATGTTCTGTTATAGTCTTAACTTTAAAAAAAAATCTGAAGTTTTATATAAATCTATTTGAGCTAAAGTCACCTAAATGATATTTGATGGTCATCTCCTTGTCCACATCTTTTTCATTTTGTCATTGACATTTGAATCATTAATGAGTCTTAAATCTTCCTTTCCTTGTGTTATGAAGTAAGGTATTGGGGGATATTTGATCTCACTGTGAATGAATAAAAAATGCAGTTCTTTGGTTCCTTAACTTGTCTGAGTTCTGTTACATATGACATTTAAAGTGTTTAAATATTTTGTAGTGAACCATGTCCATTCCTAACTGCATTCTTCAAAGTCTCCAAAAGGATGATGGGGTCCCAAAATGGCGATTCCATCTTGATTGTTGCAAAGCTGACAATACCACCAAAGATCAGCTTTGAATCACAAAATTCTCAGGACAATTTCAAGGTGGTTAGCAAAAATATTCCAGTCTCAGACACTATCCAGTCAGGACTTCAGACAAGACAGGTTATAAAATAAATAGATGAGTTTAAAAATGCAATGTGTGTTTAAGAAATGTAGGTAAATAGTCATCCATAATAACTCAAAATTGTAGTTAAGTTAGGTATGTTTAAGGTTAAACAGAGATATATCTTATTTAGACATATGGTCTTCAGATATTTATAGATTATGACATTTAAGACTTTTCATGACTGTGAGACACATCTTTACCTGGCAGCACTAATTTACTTCAAAAAAAAATGATGATGGACATAGAAGAACCTCCATACAGAGTTTTCTTTTATTGTGCAAAGATAGACACTGAGAAAGAAACTGCCCTTGCTTCAACTGCTGACAGTATGCTGTTCAGAATGGACAAGTAAGACACAAAGTATGTGACTGCCGAATTTTACCAAGATGTGGCTAGATGGCCCTTCAAAATTATTGCTTCACTGAAAAGTCTGTCAGGTAGTATATTCCTGTAAGCTGAAGATGGATGCCCCAATACTGCAAAGGAAACTTGGATTACTACCCATCTGCTTCTCTCATTTCTATAGTTTTTTAAGATGTTTGCTCTGCACTTCTTGGTTACTAAGGTAATGTTATATCCTTCTCAGATTTCTGATGAAATTGAAGATGATATAGTTATAGTTACAGTTTTCTTTGCTACCAAATTCAGAAAAGAAACTCACAAAAAATATAAAATGTATAAGGTTGAGAGTTATAAAAATTTGAATTATTTATCTAAGAAAGTGTTTTAGTTTCTAAAGAGATAGCTTGAATAATGAAAGTTAGGATAGAAAGTGGACTAGCCAAACTTTGGGCTCACCAAAATAGGATAGATAATAAAGTAGTTTCTCTGAATTTGCTGAATACTAATGGACTAGATAGTGTAAATGTAATCATTACTTTATAATTGTTCTTATTGTATATAATTTTACTGTGTTAGAGTTAAGATCTTTGTCTTTTATTAGGGCAAAAGGAAAAAATGTTGAGGAATATTGGATCACACTGATAACCCTGAGTTTGCACTTGTGATAATTACATAAAATTAACCTTGGTTCAGGAGGATGAGTTAGCAACTAGTTGACAGAAAGTAATCATAGATCATCAGAGAGTACCTTAAAAAGATAAAGAGATGCACCCAATATGGTAGAGAGGGCAATGGAGTGGCACAGATTTTTCTTTTCTTTTTTGCTTTGTGGAGCAGAAAGACATGGTCTTTTTGAGAAACAATCAAGGATATAATATCAACTAGGTGCTACGCAACCTCTCTGAGGTAGCAGGTTTTCACGTTAGCCTTTGAGTCTTAAATCTTATAAATAAAATGATAGAAATTTAGTTGAAGCTACCTTTAGCAGCAGTGACAGAATCAGCACATCTGGGAACAAAATTCCCACCAGGCTACAGGTTCACTGCCAGAGAAGGAGGCCAATAACTGTGGACTTGAAATTGCTGGCTGAAATAGCAGTAGATTAAGGCACAGCCACTGTGCTGAAGATCAAACAACAATAAGGAGCCATGTTTGCTTTTCTACAGACTTTTCTCTCCAATGATTTACGAACTATGTAAATTTTGCCATTGCAAATGATAATAGAACCACCATTATTGAGTCCCAAGGACAAAAAATAGTTTTTAAATTATATTTTGCCATATTCATCATTTAATGATTTATTTCTTATATGTAACTAACCTTATTTCTTTGGTTTTGATATGCTTGTGTAAATCTTTATGGAGATACCCTACTGCTTCAAAATTGTCCAAAGACTTTTTCATAGATATTTATGTATGTATATTCCAGTTCTCAACTCTATCATTGAATATTATGATAAGTACATTAACCTTAAATTTTAGGAAAAATAACTATTTTTAAATAGAAATGCAATCTACATTTATTAAGCTTTCCTCTTTCCCATTGATTAGAATCACAAAATTTAAATTCCATGGGTTTAAATATTCTTTTCTCAATTAAAATTTGCATTTCATTTTATTGCTATTGTTTATAATTATATTTAATTTTATCATTATTGATTTAGACCAATACTGGATTGTGTAACTGATCTTTTTAACAAGCTTGTTCAACTCCTTTAATTCTCAGACATTATTAGATCTAGTAAAATTTACATATGTCTCTAAGCAGAAAGGTTTATATTTTTTTCTCAAAAACACTGAAAATTAGGGGCTGTCTAAATGGCTCAGTGGATGTTGTAGTTAGATGTTGTTTTATTGTGCTTGTCAACTTGACACAAACCAGGGTCACCTGAGAGGACAGAATGCCTATCAGAAAACACCTACATCAGATTGGTTTGTAGGCAAGTTTCTAAGTTAGTTTCTTCATTAATTATTGATTGAGTCAGAGGACTCAATTTACTATGAACAGTGCCATTGCTGGACAGGTCATCCTAGTTATAGAAGAAATGGGGCTAAGAAAGCCACAGAGAGCAAGTCAGTGAGCAGTTTCCTCTTTGGTCTCTTCTCTGGCGCTCTTCCTTGAGTTCCTTCTCTGACTTTCCTTCATGATGGACAACAACTCTCAGCCAAATAAAGGTTTTTCTCCACAAGTTTTGGTAATGGTGTTTCTTACATAAACAGAAAGCAAACAAAGGCAGTAGAGAAAAGTAGTCACCTGACAATTCCAAAGACTTGAGTTCAATGTCTAGATTCCACATAAAGAAGGTCAGAGTGAACTGAATACACAAAGCTATGTTCTAACCTCCACATTCAGACAACAACATATGTACCCCTGTGTGTGTGTGCATGCATACACAACTGATAAAGTTCTTATTTTTATTTGAAATGAATTTCAGAATTTTATATTTGTGTATTGTATTTATATCATTTATTCCTCTGTCAACTCTTCAACTCCTCAGATGTCCCTGATTCCAACTCTATTCCATGACCTCTACTTCGTTTATCATTTTATATATATAAATATCTGATATATATATCAGATCTGTACATATGAATAAAGCCTGTTGAGTTCTTTTGTTATTGCTAGCATGTATGTGTTCATGTCTGTGTGTGTATCTGTGAGTGTATTTATGAATTACTGTGCTTGGCATTAGATGAGCAATCATGAACCTAATCCCTAGGGAAGACTGATTCTCCCATTCCATTGTTCATAATTCTTCATCTAGATGAAGGGCCTTATGAGAATCACCTATGCATGTTGACATAACAACTGGTATTGTCATTGTGGAGTGGTGTGGGAGAATTGTCTGTATTCTGTCAATCATGTTTTAAATAAACGCTGATTGGCCAGGCAGGAGGTGTAGGCTGGGAAACCAGACAGGAAGTGGAAATGATGCAAAGAGAGCAGGAGAATTCTGGAAAGGAGGAAGTTGATTCCTCCCACTCCTGCCCAGATCACAGAAGCATCAGGATGTGAGCTGCCCCACTGGAAAAGGTACAGAGCCACATGGCTAAAATAGATCAGAAAAATGGGCTAATCAAAATGTAAGAGTTAGCTAATAAGTAGCCTGACTTAATGGGCCAATCAGCATTATAACTTATAGAGATCTCAATGTGATTTTCCTCTGGGACTAAACAGTTTGGAGGCCGGGCAGGATAGAAACCCCCAACAAACAAATAGCCCCTCATGTTACAGTGGAGGGTGTGCTAAGTGACCATATTTTTGAGATTTCATGGTTACAGTTATATTATAACTGTATATAATATATATAAATATATAATCTGTATTATATAGATTACAGTTTCTGACAGCAAATATCCTGATCCTTTGGAAAATTTTCTGCCTTCACTTTGAAATGCTCCATTATCACTAGGTAGAGAGGTTCTAATGTAGATGTATCAGTCGAGATTGGCTATCACATAGTCAATAGTTCTCTGCATTCTTACCACTTTTAGATTTCCATAATGGTCCCCATCAATTACATTAAGAAAGGTTATTAAATGAAGGGTGAGAGCTATATTTTCTATAGGAATAAGATAAGAATTTAGGATATGTTAGAAATTATACTGATTCAGGAAAGTAGAAGCATTCTCTTCTCTCAGGTTCATGGCACAGGTAATTGGCTAGGTTTGCTGTCCTTGGCATGAATTCCCCTCCTTTAAACAAGATCTTAAGTCTAATTAGAGAGTTATTGATCATATCTAAGATATAAATGTCTCTATTGACCATTGTAGGTATCTTGTAATGCTGGTTATTGTTGTGCCTTAAAGACTTTACAACTAGGTAGGATTGTTGATTTCTTCTTTGGCATTTTCCATAACACCTTGGGATAATATGAGAACTAGTCCTCAGGGAGGATGCTTCCAGGTCAGTTCAAGCTCCATTCCTCCAAGGCATGTTCTGGAGATCAATAACAAGTGCCTATGTGATTTTGAAAGTCTCTTCAACTCAAGATGTTATACCTGGATTCAAATTACCTTTTAAAAATTCACATTTCCTTGGATTCAAATGAATTAGTTGTAGTATTTAAATGCAGTTAAGTATAATAATGAAAATTGGACTCTGTTACTTTAATAATCAGAGATAATATGCCAGAAATTAATCTTTAAATATGGTACTTAACATAATTTGATATAAGTTTTAAATGCATTAAGAGCAATTCCTCTCAATTTCTGATAGTTTTAAAAATACACAATTTAAGTAGAAATCCAACTTCATAAATTGTTTCAATATTTAAAAGAGATTATGAACTTTAAGAAATTCTTGGGCAGAATTTGTTGAAATATTTATGTGATTCCTCTGTCTATTAATGAACAAATTACATTGGAAATTTTTACAAAGTGAAAATATCCTGAAACATATTTCATCATAAAATGCATTTATTATATTTGGAATCTAATAAGCTTATAAAATGGAATGCTCACATTGGACTGTTTCTATTCTATCATATGTCAGATGACAATATGAGGAAAATAGAGGTTGATCACCCTCATAAGTCATAGAAAGCTGGACAATTCAAACGCCATGTATGCTTGTTTTATGATCCCTAGCTACCAAACACATCACTAAAGAAAGAAACTGAGTAAGGCCACAGCCTGAGAATTTTTCAAAAAATCTGTATGCCTTCTTGGAGTACCAGGGAGTTCTGTGAGGGGCTTTGGTGATGGAAAAGGAGATGCTGAACAAAGAAAGGCATACATTTTTTTCCACCTTAACATCTAAGCAGCAATCTCACCTGACCAAACCACTTTTTAGCCTCTCCTCCCCTTTTCAAATCATTGGCAATTAATATCCAAATGACTTCCTGTCTTGTAGCTCCTTTTGGATCCTGGTCTAGGTCCTGTCAGAGACAAATGAAAAGACTTTCCCAGAACATCAATACATCCCTGCTTTCTCTCCGTTAGCAGTAGTTCTCACCATATAAGACCCTTCTGTTAGCACAGCTTCATAGGTGTGCATTTTGGATAGAGTTCTTTTCAATCCAAGATGCTCTAATGCATCTCACATCTCAGTGTTTCACATCAGGTCCACAGGAATATGCAACTGTACCCTATTATCCCTGAGTATCCAGACTCTTCTACTTTAGCCATCATTCTTACTGCTCAGCTCCCAAGTACAAAAGTGACAGACTTCTTTTTAATTTAAATATCTTAGGCTGCTTCACAACTGAATCACATTCTAACCCTTGATTCTAAAGATAAGCTACATTCATTAACCTTTTGGGTGTTTTGCTTAAAGTTGTACAGTATGAAACTCCTAGATATATCTATATGTAATTATCTTCCAAACTCCTGATCATTTAAAGTTGTCTTCATGTTTTACATCTATTTTTCGTCAACAAATATGTCATTGCTGTGAACTAAATTTTTAGCAGGAAATAAAAACAAAGGCTCTATATTCATGCAATTCATGCCTAGGTAAAGACTGTTATAAATAAATAGTAAACAAAATTTTGTATTAGGTTGTTTATTTTTTTTTTAAAAAAAGTGCATACTTCCACAGACCCAATATCCTTGGTCTCTCAATCAAGTTTCTTAATGATATATGCAATCTGGATCCAACAAAAAATATTCTTCTTAGAGCCTGTTTTGTCTATAAGGCATTTATATGATGATGTTTACCTAGAAACACATAGTATTATATCTTACACAGTTTTTCATCTCTAGAACACTCAGAAATACTAGAATGCATGGAAAACCATGATTGTTTCGAGGATGAAATATTATGAGGCTAGTGCCGGTCTAGTTAACCAAGCACAACTGACTCCATTTAAACAAGAGGTAAAGGATTGAATTTAGATTGCTTTTCTCCCTTAGCCTTTGATTTTTAAAAACAGTTTAGTATTTATTAAGAGGCCTGAATGGGTGGACCTGAAATTTCTGATAATCTCTTTTGTCTCAGCTTCCCAAATACTTGAATTACTAAACACAACCACATACAGCTGTGGGTTATTTCAATTGCTTCATCTTTTAAATTCTGTAGGTAAATTATAAATTAAATTTAAAATATTTATAGGGCAAACATTAGGGGACATTGATTTATGTGCATTTTAAATCAAAAATAATTTTGTTCCAAGAATAAGTTCATATAGATTTGAGTAGAGAAGAAAATAAGGTCCATGTAGTAATTGAGTTTTGATGAAACAATGTTAAAAGGATGCTATAACCACCATAGGTACAATTTAGTAGTCTTCAAGGGGGTACTTTATTATCTGATGTTTCACAATATACCAGGTCTATCCCCTCCTCTAGTATTTTGGCCAGGTGTGACTGCTTTGAACTATGGGTAAGAGAAGTGACCCTATAGAACTCTTTAAAGCTCTTCTATTTTAGTCTTGTCTAGATGTTCTATCACAGAACTGAGCCATACAGTGAGAATCTCAAGACCCACGAAAAAGTTGATAAAAGCTCAGCTGTCAACTACAAATGAGTCATTTGAGCTCAGCAATCTAAAGATGCATTCAGATAACACGGAAGTGTGAGTCATCTCAAGACTTTCAAGGTTTCCATAGCTGACATCTAAAATTGTCATTCTTTTCTCAAACTTTCACTGACCTTCAAAGTGAATCTTCAGACTGGAGAACACACCACTTCTGAGATGCACCTTTAGTCTTATTCTTAAGCATAGTGAGGTGTCTAGGATTTCACTTGCTTATTTTTTTTCTGTTTTTGATAGCTTATTGCATTGTTGCAGATAGTCACAGACATCATGTATTTGAGAATTTTCAAATAGTTTTCAGTTTACATGTTTGCTGACTTTAACTCTTCAAGATCCTTCAGATTGTCAGAAAGTGGGTGAAAGTTTTCTCTGCCTAAAAGCCGTCCCTCTGTCATTTGTTATAGTTGAGAAAGTTAGAGAAGATGTCACGGAAAAAGTAACTCATGTCAAGTTTATTGAAATTGTTCCTGATCTCTTTCATCTTTGTCCCTTTTGTCCTACTCATGGTGTTGTTCAGGACCAATACCCAAAAGTCTTGAAAAGAACCTCAGAAAATACTTTTTAATGACTGTTACTTGATCTTCAGTTTTGTCATCTGCTTGCACTTGGTACAAACTTTCTGTCACTGTATAGGAAATTTTGCAAAGCAAATCAGTCAGTATTGTGCCAGCAGATGATGGAAAAAAGAAGCGTGTCTTTTTTGACCCTGTAAAAGATGAGAGGGAAGGTGAGAGAGGGTTACATGTAAGGAGTCTGTTGCTGTTTTAACTTTATATTATCACGGTGTATTCCTATTTTATTTTCAGTTTTTTCCCTCTACATTTCTCAATACCAAACTCAACAAGCTGTCTTTCCTGATAAATTCAAATCTCATAAGCTATCTTTCACCACAATATCACAGCTAATTTTCTCCTTTCAATTAAAGGTCATAGTTTGTTTGAGAGAGCACAAAGAACTGCAAGAAACATATTGACATTGTGTAAATGAGAGCTGAACATCAAGGGGCACATAGTTAACGAACAAAGATCATTGCTTAGGGTCTAACTGAAGCTTTCACACTTGGTATTTTATTCTCTGAAAAGGAGATGGGACAGGAGACAAACACTGAGTCAGATAAAAAGGCTCCACACCTTTGGACAAATACCCTAGCCTCCCCTCTCTATTTCTTCCTGCACATAGTTTGATTAATAAAATTTAAATATTTTTTGAGGTTAAAAAATTATACTTTCCAACCCTAAAATGGCCCCCTTAATTAAGATCTGTACTTCCCTGCTCCCATATCCACTCTTCCTCCATTCCAACCATCCCATTCCTCCAAGCTCTCCCCATCCTCCCCTTCTCACTCCTCTCTACCCATATCTCCTTACCCCCACTCTACCCCCACCCCTAAGGCTCCAATTTTTGACTAGCAATCTTGTATACTTCTAATATCCAGGAGGATAACTACATGATTTTCTTTAGATTCACCTTCCTATTTAGCTTCTCTAGGATCAAGAATTATAGGCTCAATGTCCTTTATTAATGTCTAGAATCCACTAATGAGTGAGTACATACCATATTTATCTTTTTGGGTCTGGGTTACCTCACTCAGGACAGTGTTTTCTATTTTCATCCATTTGCATGCACCCACTGCAATGGTGGGGCTGATATAATGGGAACTCACCAAGGCCAGTTGGACAGGGACTGATGGAGCATATGATCAAACCGGACTCTCTGAATGTGGCTGAGAAAGAGGGCTGACTGAGAAGCCAAGGACAATGGCACTGGGTTTTGATTCTACTGCATGTACTGACTTTGGGAGAACTTAGTCTGTTTGGATATTCACCTTCCTAGAACTGGATGGGGGAGAGGACCTTGGACTTCCCACAGGATAGGGAACTCTGACTGCTCTTTGGACTAGAGAGGGAGGGGGAGGGGGAACGGAGGGAGGGGGAGGGAAATGGGGGGAGGGGAGAAGGTGAAAATTTTTAATAATAATAATAATAATAATAATAACCTGAAAAATTATACTTTCATTTTGTACAAAAATATGAGGTGTAAGACTTACTAGTTTATTATATTCAATATAATAAAGTTCTATTTCATCTCTAGTCATCTAGAAATATATATATATATATATATATACACACACATACACAAATAAGTTTAAAAATTATTCTGTGGGACATCGGTTAGATATTGGTCTATCAAGTCAAAGGCTGTGCAGTATACATATACACATATTACACACAGGTATGTTTCATGATATAATTATGAATTTTAAAATGCAAAAAGATAAATAATTAAAAGGTAACTTACACAAGTTAATAATTGAAATATATTGTCAGTCTATGCTAGCAAAAAAAGTGATGATGTTTCAGCAATAGCACAGAACATTTTTTTAAGAAAGTGCAAAAGTAGAAGTGTTTTGTTTTTCAAGAAGAAATATAGATTGGGAGTGTGGGTACAGAATTTCTTAGAGATAATGTCTTAGGTGCTTTCCCTGTTTCGGAGAGAAACTATCCTATCAGAAGAGACTTAAGGAAGCAGGATTTACTTCAGCTCACAATTCAAGAGTGCACTTATCAATGGCTGGAAAGTCAACGTGGCAGGAGCTGGAAGAAACTGTTACCACTGTGTCGCAGTCAAGAGATCAGCAGCGATGGATGCCCATGCTCTGCCAGCTTCTTTGTTTTTACGCAGTTACAGAAGCCTGGGAATAGTGAGGCCCTCATTTAGGGTTTTCCACCTCAACCTAATTATTATGAATGCTCACAAGCATATCATTATGCTAACCTAATCCAAATAATCTCATAACATAGACATTTCTGGAATGGTTCCCTCCATAATCTCAGGTGATGTTGAGTTGACAATTAAGCTAAACCATCGCTGGTAAGGTAATTCTTTGTTCAAAAGTGATTTAATAATAAATTCCCTGAAATTTACGTGGGCTAAGATAATATGAGTGTGGTGAGACCAACATCGGAGAAAAATTGATCAAACACACTCGGTAGGATTCTTGCCAAAATTTGGCATTAACAGAATTAAATACAGAAGTTCAAAAATCAGGACCTAGTTGAAAAGAGACTCAGAGGAGCCCTAGTGGGTTAAGGTTAAGAAGATAATCTTTTTTACTTAAAAGATTTTTTTAAGTTACAGTTGTACTTTTGAATTACTTAATTCAATTTAGTGTATATATACAAATATAATACATTTTTAATGTCAGTATTTATCTTTAATAAATGTATTGTTGAATGGGAAGAATAGATTTTTCAAAAAGCTAGATATAGTCATAGAGAGATAAGATGCAATAAATATTGAAATTTTCTTCAGTGATTTTAAAGAACATACATAATAAAAGCAAATTTTACAAAAGTATACTTGTATTTCTTAGCATAGTCTAAATAATAATTTCTAGATAAAATTAGTAGATATATACATATTAGTAAGAAGCCAATTAAAGTTTAAAAAGATAAACCCAGTGGTTCTTTATAAACTATGAGGCATTAGAATATTACATAAAAGTGCAGGAAAATGAACACACAAGGTTAATAAATAGAAACTGATAACATAATTGTAAAATGAATAGTTTGCCTTGTGAATAAATGCTTATTCCACAAAAGGCATGTCAATTAAAAAAATAATGAGTAAACATACTTCAGCTTTAATGAACTAAGATTTCTCTTTTGTTTTTTCTAGTGTAACTAAGTAAGCATAAGAAAGAAAATTATAGGTTTACAGGTAAATTGTGGCTCAAAACTGGGAAGCATTGGAGCCATCACTGGAAAAGAACAGTTAATTGTGGTGCTCTGATTAATTCACTTAGAAGAAAGGACAGAAAAGCAAAATATCAAAGAAGCACTGGGAATGACTTTACTAATCATGTGGACCCTTTGGGCCCAAAAGCCTCAGAAGTGTACTTTAGTCAAAAAAACCATTAGAGTGTAACTTTATTAACTTACAACATAGAACATGGCAATAGGCACCAAGAGGGTTTCTTTGAACACAAAGCAACAAGGGTACATTCTCCAAGCAGAAGACAGGTGGTTTGTTACCCATTACCCAACTGCTTTGTCTCCAAAGGGAAAAAGAATAACCTCTATGATTTTTGTGTGCACATTAAAATAAAGAACACATCAAACATACTAAGTTTTTTAAAAGAGCCATGAATATTTATTTCTTTTATACCTAATTCAAAATAGATATTAAAATGGAATTTGAAAAATTGTATGTAAAACAAGTTTTATTAATCATGAAAGTCTCATTTTATCTTTTGTTAAAGCTATTTTTAAAGTTTCATGTAAAGTTGCATGTGTTGCTATGAGTACATTTTTCCATAAGGTTAATAGGTCACATTATTATAAAGAGCATGTTTCAATGGAAGTCATGTGTAACACTGAGTCTCCAAGAAAGTATGAAGATGTAATAGTTATTTAAATTTATATTATTTTATAAACTGTGACTTATACTAAGAGAAAAATCATTGAAGATATTAGAAACATCCCAGGTAATATTCTTTGTAAACTATTGATGATGTTTCTCTAGAAAATAAAAAGTCAAAGTTTGCTGAGGTTATCAGATATTATGTCAAATGGGGATCTCAAAACAAAGGATTCTAACCATGAGATTCCAAAAGAGATAATGTATGGTATCAAAATGAATAGTGCTGTGCTGTGCAGTGTCAACTTGACAACTTGAGTCCATTGAGGAAAAATCTCAATGGGGACAATATCCCCACCATAATGGCCTGTAGGCAAATCTGTGGTACATTTTCTTGAAGAATGATTGATTTGGGATGGCTTGGCTCACTCTGAGTGTTACCACCCACGGCTAATAGTCTGGCTTTAATAAGAAAGCAGGCTGAGAAAGCTGTGACGATTGAGCCACTAAATATCACCCTTCAATAGCTTCTGCATCAGTTCCTGCCTTCAAGTTCCTGTCTTGACTTCCTGACCTAATTTCCTTTGATGATGGCCTATGGTATCACAACAATAGATACACCAAACTAATAGTGTTATTGAAAAAAGTAATTTGTCATTATTGAAAAAAGCTTGTTTTTTTACTGTCTAATCAGGATCATGTTATTACTACATATCCATTTTTACAACAATAGCACAGAAACTGAAAGTAAATATTGCATACATTATATTGGGTTTGCTAGTAGAGTTGCATTGTCCTTCCTTCCAAAAATGTGTTCTATGTGTTCTATGGCTGACTTGTTAATATATTATGAAGAATTATTTACTTTGGAAAACCAAAATTTGTGCTTCGATTTGTTTTCCAAAGAATTTGCTTAACTTTTTTCAAAATAAGTATATTTATTATAAAACAATTTCATATAAGTATTAATCAGAAAAGCCGATTGACCCAAATCAAAGATCAACAACTATACTTGAAGATGTGATTTATGTCACCCCATATCTCCTTTAAATAACTTGTAAATTTTATTTGTAATCATAAAGCCAAAAATGTATGATGTACATTAATAATTTCATTAAACAAGAAACATTACTTCTGCTGCATAACTGAACACTAGGACTCAGGATTTGCAACATTTCTGGCCAACAAGCTATTTCAGGGAGTCATACAATTATCTACCTTCATCATGTCAGAAGTTATTGAATAACAATAAATTCCCAACCTATATTTTCCTTACCAAGTATCTCAATTTCCCTTAGGAACTGGCTACTGGCAAACACAGGCCCATTCATTCCCATCTTTTATGGTTACAGTATATTAGGAATATAGTTGGTAACTTTGGTGTATAGTTGGTAACTTTTTATTCTTTTATTTTTATTTTTATCCTGTATTTCATGGGTCGTATCAGACATTGTTACAAGCTAGTCTTTGCTCAGATCATATACATTACAATCGTATCCTGCCCTCATAACTCATTCTACGTATGGATATCAGGCTATCCGACTCCAAGCTATAAGGGTCATCAGTGGCATGTTCCATATGACGGACCATATTAACTAATAGGTCCTTCTTGCTTATCTTCCATGCAGCCTCAAAGTTACACATTACTTCTCAGAATTCAAGATCATCTCACCTCCATCTGATGCTCCAGAATCAGAGACAGGATGACCTGCCAGCAAGTACTAAGGACTATGCATCAACCACATGTCACTGAACCTCTCCTTTCTTCTAAAACCTATATGGGATTCCTAGTTTTCCTCGTAAGCCTGAAATGCTCATAGAGGCCTCTACCATCATACCTATCCAAGGCATGAGGTCCCGAATTCTCATCAGAGCTCCCATGCTCTCTTTCCATGAAATTAACAAGTCTTTTAATAAATATATTACCTAAATGAATAATTCTTATCATTGCCCCTTAAGCCCAAAATCTTAGACCTTTCAGATGGGAAACAGTATCTACATGAACAATGAGATGCAGAGGCATTCTGACTCTGTTTTGATTCTCAAAATAAAGTCAAATAATGCTTGTAAATAATGGGCCACAAAATGCAAGGCACTTACTGGAAACCACTCTCGTATACAATAGAGAATAACTAAGAACAAGGCACAACATTATCTGTACAACAAACTGTTAAACTATGATTGAAGGTACATTGAGGGAAAGTGAGCCAGGTGGAGACCTTACATTACATGCCACCCCAAATGTCAGAACTGGGCTTGCCAATCACCTCTTCAGGTGGCCAAGTTGATTCATATTAAACCCAGCTAAATAGATAGAAAGAATAATTATCCCATTAACGAGATGATATACTCTCCTGCCACTAATCTCTGCCATCTCTGCAGTTACTAATGGTATCCAGTAATGTAGCTGTATGAAGTCTGCTTTTTTCAGGCAATCCTTACTCAGAAAAGAGTTGCTCTTCTTTTGTTTCTTTCCATTTTTCCTAAGTGTGGATTTTTGGCTCCCTTACTCTTTTTGACTCCCTTACTCTTTCTCTGAAGCATCTACACCCACCATTAGATTTATAAGTACTTGTTCACCATGTGCTCAACCTCCACTGTTGTACATGCTAACTTAAATCAAGAGGCATGACTTTCTCCCTTCCTCTTTTCACCTTCTCCCAAGCAGCTGCAGATTTTTCCACACTGCCACCCAACAGTTTTTTTTTTAATTTCATTCTTAAATTATTTGATCAATGAGTCAGAAGCTCCAAGATGAGACAAGGCTGTCACTGGTAACATGTGGTACCTCAGGTGAGATTCCTCAAAATTTCTTGTGAATAAAACCTAATCAGGACACATTTATTTATTGAGACACTTAGTTTCATATTTATATAAGAAAATTGCTCTAACCTCCCCCTCAATCTCCCTCTCCTGTGATTTCCAATGTAAGAATTTAGAAAAGATTCATAGAGGTAGTGTAAAAGACAACAGAATTTATTATAGAATAATATAAGTTACTTTCAAGGCTGAGAGGGGGTAACAGCCAAAAGGACTATGTGCAGGAAAACAATAGCATGGAAAAAGGGACAGTGGCCAGAGGAACCATTATACCAATCTACAAGTTTAGATAGGCTCTTGTTATTTGTTCTTTTTGTTTGCTTGTTTTCTATTTTCAAAAATCTCTATATACCTTTCTTAGTGGTGCATTCCAGTGAAGGTCATGAACAGGCCCATTTGGATGAACTGTTAAGGAAACAGACACAATTGCCTTTGTGCTATACCATAGGACCCCCTGCTAGACAGAGTCCTATAAATTTCCAGTCAGTACAGAAAATCAAAAAGACAACTGAGATCCCATTCATTTTGTCATCAAAGAAAGAAAAATAGAAAAATAAACTATATAAAAATAGACCCACCTTACTGGGAGTGACTCTCTAGAGTGAACCTTAGTAAAATCTGGCCATGCTCTCTGCCTTCCTCCATGGGTCTGGTCTGAAGCTGTCCATCTAGATGGTGTTATAGATTTCAAACAAGAGTCACAGTTGTGATGCTTTCTCCACTCTCTTACATTGTATTTGAAGGTGTGGTCCAAAGTCGATTAGAGGAAGTTATTCTCACTCACTGATTACAGTGATGCTAACTTCTAACCAGCTACCAATAAGGAAGGGAGAGCTTAGAGGGGACAGTGCTCTTGGTTCTCAAACATGAGGACTTTGGCTGGAATCCCCAACATCTCTGTGTAAAGCTGGTTGTGATTACTTGTGTCTGAAACCCCAGTGATCTGCAGGCAGAGACGTGGGATCACTGGAACTTTCAGGCTGTCAACCTGGCTCCAGATTTCAGACAAAGGCCGTTTCTTAGGGAAATAAAGCATAGTGCACTGAAACAATACACCCACTGTCCTCTTCTGGCCTCTGCATATGGCTATACACACACCCTACATGTATACCCAGCAAAATAGCAATAAATCATTAAAAGTATGTTTAAGATTATATATTAATTTATTGAAATTCCTGAACATTTTCATAAAAATATATACAGATATTCAATTATGAACAAAGCATCCAATGTTTTCCTCTGGGTAAAGTTATTCTAGGCAACATTTTTGAGTTAAAAAACATTTTTCTATATATCTGAATGTTTTGAACATCAGTTATGGGCGTTTTACAGTACCATTTATTAAGGAGTTTGTATTCTGTAAAATATGTAATGTGTGTTTGTCTTTTATGCAGGTTTTAAAAATATGCACATAATTTCACATACACGCAGCTGGATTTGCTCTGAGGTTTTGGCTCTAAAAACTAGATGTGACTGCAACTCTAAGATGTTGAATATACCTCGGGAAAATACTGTCATAAGATCATGAAACTTTCAAGTAAACAATAAGATATACCGTGCAGTCTGAGAGACAACTGCATTTGCTTTTCCTTACACAGAAATCTACAGGCAATGCTTTTTGCCAAATGCTATTTCAACACAGCAGCCTTGAAAGAAAAGTACTTAAATCTGTTCTACTCTCTTCAGATCACATCAATGAAATTCAAACAGCCATAGATAAGAAGAAAAAACATACAAATTTGCATATATTTATGTGTGTATACAAATGCATGCCTTTTTATATGTGTGTATAATATAGGTATAAAACATTTAAAGCATACGTCCTATTGTATTAATAAATGGACTTTTTAATGATCTATTCAGTAAGAAAAAAAAGTGGTTCCTAACAGAAATTCTGCAGATTTCAAAGCTGTTTCATTGAATGCACAATGAAAAAATTACTCAAGCTCAGGTATTGCCTTTTTTTATATTTTTAGCAGCTGCCATTCTTCCACGAGAGTGCATTCATCCTGTCACCTAATTATCATCATGGCGATTTATGAGAGACAAAATAGCTTGAGTGGGGATGAAAGATAACGTGTTTGGTCCATAGAATCCCATCCCTTTGCCTTCTTCTCCAGACACATTCATCCCATCAATTTTATTAACTCCTCTACGAAATTCAGACTGAAGTCCCATTCTCATTGCTTTCAATATGAATAAGATCTGCTTTCTGTGGAAAAATAAGTCATGTGAATATCTGAGTACTGGAAGAGTATGGCTCTCCTTCTTTGGATTTTTTTTATAAGTTTTGTTTTCATGTGCATAAAGAGTGAAATATTCAAGAATGTTCATTTTAATTCACTTTTTATTTTTCTGCAGTTGTACCATTTTTTTTCTTTAAAAAAGGAAAAAGAAAGCCTCACTATAAAAATGCAGATTCAACTGCTGTAATAAATCTGACCAGAACCATGTCTCAGTGAATCCCCTGTCATTGCCATGACAACTGTCTCTCTCACACAAATTAATGAATAACCTTATCGGATAAAGTTATGAAACATTGATGTGGTTTGGATTAGGAAGTTTAGTATCAGGGCATTTTATAATTTATAAAAGACTCTGAAGAGATGATTATTAAAATCCACCATTAACATCTCTGCTTTTGAAAATTAAAAATGCTAAGACTGACTAAAAGCCCATAATTATTACTGAAAAATATCTGAAATATAAAATGATGTAACGTTAACACATTATGATTATATAACTTATAGCAAAAGTAAATGTGTATCTGTCTTATATATTTGTTTTCTAGATTATGTACACAGAATTTTAGGTTTAAAAACAATCAGGAATCCCATGTAAACTTTACCTCAAGAGAGTATTCTGGGGACACACATCACTGTAGATCACTGTAAGCATTTCTCAGTCTACAAACATTATTTGACCCCACTGTGCACCAATCACTGTGCTGGAATACTAAGGATGTGGTGATGAAAGACGCCTCAGACCTCAGAGAACTACAGAGGTACAATCGGGAACACAGCCAGGCAAACCAGTTAGGTGTTAAACCTGTTGCAAAGGGGTATGGCGCATGCAAAGGGTGTGAAGGGAAGCAGCCATAACCAGACCTGCAAGAAGGAAGAGAGCCTCTTATCCAGAGACTAGCTTCTAAGCCCTTGATGGTTCAGATGAAGGAAGAGATTCTGAGAGGCAGAACATATTTGTTGTTGATTGTTATCTCTGAGGCACTAAAATCACATGAGCAAGAAGAAAATATGCCATAAGAAGTTCAGTTTGACTGGAGAAAAATTTTGTGATTTTGAAAAACTGACAGGCTTTCATAATAACATTTCTACATGCATTTGTATAGTTCCTATATGGAAAAATTTATCTATGTGGAATGTATTTATTTTAATCAGGACTTCTATCAATATCAGTATTTCTATATTTTCCCTTGTTATTTTAATGCACATACAAAGTTATTTTTATTAAATTGGAGTTATATAGGGTGAATAATTTTGTATTTGTTCTTTAAACTTAATATTATATTTTCACATATCCTAAAATATGTTTGGCTGTTTTTTTTATATTTTTCAAGTTCTTAAAATACACAACCAAACTGACATAAACGTGTGTGTACTTGTTCTTCCAATAGTTGACAGTTCAGGATTTAGGATGGTTTTTTTAATTTTATAGCTATTTTAATTTTTATCTATGTGGATATGTGTGTTTCAATATGTGCACTTGAATTATCTCTCCTGCTCTGTTTATATATTTTTTAAATGTTAGAAAAATATGAATATATATGGTATTCTCTTTTTATTTTGCAAGGTAAGATAGAAGTGAGTGGATATAAACGTTTTATTGTGAGATCTTAATATTTACCTTCAATCTACTTTCCAGAAAAATATAATAAATAAACATATTATTTAATATAATATTAAAATTGTTTGTTAATATTCAAAGTATTGTTTGTCTCTGTTCTCAATCCTGTCTTCGTATCATTACTGGATGATTATTTTGGTATGGAATAACTTTGCATTTTGAATATGCAATGTAAATCTAATGGATTTTGGTCTTATTTTGTGTAGTAATGAAACCTATTACAGTATGTTTTAATTTATTTTCCTCTTGCAGTGATAAAAATACTTTGAAAAAAGTCATTAAAGGCAAAAAAGAGTTATTTTGCCTCACAATTCAAGGGTATAGAGAGAGGAGTTAACATGATAGGAAACTTCACGACCATATAGTATTCACACTCAAGAAGCAGAGTGAAGTGTGCCAGCTGCTGCTGCTCAGTTCATTCTCTCTACACACATATTCCAAGATTCCACCTAGGGCACTGGGCCACCCACAGTGGGCAGATCTCCCCACCTCAGTCAATGTAACCAAGACAACTCCCGACATGCATGCCCTAAGTTCCATCTTACAGGTGATTCTAGATTCTACCAAGTTTAAAATTAACACTTACCATCAAAGTGTGCATTATTGGTAAATATTAAAATTTGAAACATATGGACTGAAACTATGCTTTTCAAAATGAGAATTCTGAAAGGGGAATAGGTTTTAGCAGAAGTTTAGTTCTTTGAAGACTGTTATGGGGCAGTCTATGAGTTCTATTGACAAGGGTATAACAGAAGTAAAATGAAGATATAAGAAATCAAATTTTCTTTTGTTTCTTAATATTCTCACACACATTTTTAAATGATGCTAATCTGAAACCATCTAATGTTGAACTCCCCTTGGGATTTTGAGTGTTACTATATATTCAGAAGAATGTTGGACTAGTGTGTGAAAGTGTGCTCCCATAAGGCCACACCTGGGAGACAGAGACAGAAAATCACAGCAAGTTCAAAGTCAGTCTCATTTAGATAGAAAGTTCCTGGCACACTAGTGATATATAGTTTGATACCATGTCTAAAAGAAGGTGGAAGAGGGGATAGCAAATGGGATGAAAACTAAAGCCCCCAGACTAGCCTCCTAGAAAACAAGTAACCAACAAGAAAACTTGGAGAGGTCAACAAAATGCTTTATATCTAAAATATAGTCTAAGCCAGCAGTAAATTTATAAGTATGTGCCACTATTGTCTGCAAAAAAGATAGCTTCATAGGTGATGTGTTTGTTATATGAGTTATTATAAGAAGGTACATTATCCACACTAGAATCCCAACATTAGGAAGGTAGAGAGAGTTAGGTCCCTGACGAGCACTCACGAGCCAGACTGGCCTACTTGGTGAGTCCCACACAAGTAAGAGACTCTCTCAAAATACAAAGTTGATGTCACCTAATACCTAATGTCATCTAGTATCTACATTCACACACACTTGCATGCAAACCAAGCCACATATGTGAAACACTCAATACAAACATGCATACACATGAGTACCAATGCATATAAGCTTGTATCTGCATATATATACATACTCAAATATAAAATGCTTTAATTTCTTTTAAAAGGTTTTCAAGCAGACAGTCAGACCATGATATTCTAGATGAATACAGAAGACATTATAAAACATTTTCATAATTGCATTAAATATAGTTCAAGATCTCGCAAACCCTATTGGAATAATTTTCAGTACATATGCCTAAGTACAAGGAATTTAGCATTTGCTGAAGAGGAAATCCAAGTTTCTACGCTACAAGGATGATTTCTTCGCTGTCTGAAATTCAACACAAGTTCTGTTCTACCTGCCACTGTACCATTAGGAACACAGGTCTTCCCCTTCCCCTTCAAACCTCACCACCATGGAGGGGAGAAGAAGAGGAGGAAGATAACTTGAGGAAAAGGATAATCGAGATGGAGGAAGGAGAGAGATGGAGAACAAAACCAGATGTTTTGATTGATGCACCCATTGTGGGGCTGGCAAGCAACCTGGCATTAGAGAAATTCCCAGGAAACCACAAGGATGACCCCAGCGAAGACCCTAGGCGGTAGTGGAGAGGGCGCCTGAACTGACCTTGCCCTGCAGTCAGATTGATGTCTTAATGTTATCGAAGAACCTTCATCTAGCAACCGATGGAAAGAAAGGCAGAGACCCGCAACAGAGCACTGGGCTGAGCTCCCAAAGTCCAGTTAAAGGCTAGGAGGAGTGAGATTATGAGCTAATAATTCAAGATCATGATGGGAACACCCACTGAAACAGTTTACCTGAGCTAATGGGAGCTTACCAACTACAGCTGGACAGGAAAGAAACCAGCATTGGACCAAACTGGACCCTCTGAATGTGGGTGACAGGTGTATGACTGGGGCAGACTGCAGGATCACTTGCAGTGGCACCATGATTTATGCCTACTGCTTGTATTGGCTTTTTTGGAACCCATTCTTTTTGGATGGATACATTGTTCAGGCTAGATATAGTAGGGAGGGCATTGAACCTTCCGCAAAGCAATGTGCCTTACTTTCTGAGGAGTGTATGCAGGAGGAAACTGGGAAATTGGAGGGAATGGAAGGAAGGAAGGGAGTGGGAACTAGGATTGGTATTTAAAATTAAAAAAATTTAAAAAGTAACGCAGGCCTTCCAAGTTACATAAAAATCACAGGATGGAGAAGACAGATGAGTTCACATCTATGTCAGCTGGAAGTAACAGGTCATTTCTGCCTATGGTTCATTAACCAAATAGGATTGAATGTTCAACAAAGGGAAGCAACACAGAACAGTTGTGGGTAACACCCCTTTCTGCCATGAATCCTAAATAAAAGTTTTGTGGTGGAGAAATTAGTAATACACGGAAGCCTTAACAGATTCAGATCTCTATCATAAAATATGTATCAAGTGAGCTTTCAACATAGCATTAGAAAAGATTGAAAAGAAGAGTAAAGACACAATCCTACTCAGAAGCTTCCTAAAATTTACAGTAAAGTTAAGAAACAATGACAAATAAGTCAATAATTTAAGGATGATTTTTGTAGCACCAACATGGAAATTGTGGATATTAATGGAGGAGACCATGAGCAATCACAATGGGCATCATAAGAAAAGCAGAGTATGGATATGTCCATAAAGAATAGCATAGTCAGACTTAAGTACATGAAGGAGTTTTGAAAGCATAGTAGAAGGCAGGAAACCAGCAATAGAAATGATTGTGACTACTTCAGAGGACACTTGAGGAAATGGACCAAATTTGTGCACAGAGTACATTTTGGAGAAATTGTAAAAAATGAGATTAAGCAGGAGTAGAGAATCCTGCAAAACCAAAAACAGTAGTTTAGAATTGATACAAGCAAAAGTGGGAAACTTTTTTAAATGTTTGGGCAAAAGGTTGAGATGTGTCTAAGATTTATACTGCACTTATTTTCACAAGAATATAAATTTGTGAACACAGTAAAGTACAATGTAAAATTAGACGTCAAGGAATAAAAACCAAGCAGGCTGTTTGGAGTAATGGACTTAATGAATCTAATAAAACAGACGGAAGAGATGTTGGGCTACTCGCTACTTGAAACAACAGCTGGATGGTGATTACTTGGCTGTGCCGTGAGTTTCACTCTTAATTTTCTTAAACTGGAGAATAGATTAGGGTAAGTAATTCGACTAGCTGGGCCAAAAGAAAAATAACTTCTATCCATATAATCTTGGGCTGTGGTTAGGATAATGTTTTAGAAAGATTCAGAAGCTACTAACCTGCAAGATAATTCAAGATGGAGCCAAGAGGAGAAGCTAGAGTTTGAAAGGCACGAACACCCAAACAAGAGAAGTAACACGTACAGTAATCCCACAATGATAGAAAACACTTTTGCTGACACATTGCTAAAATCCCTAACACTGTCAGAAATAATAAATGCCTTACCAAAGACATTTGAGGGTAGTTTTAAAATCAAAAAACTATATGTATATAGTACATATGGTTAAGAAGAAAGAACCTCAGGGTCATTCACCTAGCACTCCCATAATCCCATAGATTTGCAGTTCCTTTTTCCTTCTATTCATCCCTTCCACATCTGTCAAAGCACACAACATTAACATTAGCGAGGTTTCACACATGCTAACATAGTTTTCGTGGTCACAATAAGGTAGCCTACACGAATAATTTAACTACCAAAGCTAATGGCATTGTTTGGGAAACACCCAAAATTCATTTAGTAAACCTTGTGATCCTAAGGCTGCAAAAAAATTCTTAGTCATTAGTCATTAGAATCTCTGCTCATGTAACGTCACATCTAAATCACTATAATGACCACTGTTGGAAAGTCTTTTGGAAGAGAAGATGGCACATTCATTGATTGATAGTTGCCCCTAGACACCATAAAATATAGCCACTTGTAGACTGAAAGTTTTACTTTTAAAGAATTAAGGAAAAATCATGTGGTCAATAGTACATAAAATGCAAGCTAAAAATTTTAGAGAAAACACAGTGAAAAAAATTGAGGTAATACAGTGAATCTCTAATACTCTTCCATAAAGCTCACAACATTCACTGATTTTTTCAAACCATTTCAAACCATTTAAATAGTGTGTGTATCCTTGTGTGAATACTCAAATCAAGTTGCTTTATAAAGGCATGCTATTGCCAAGTGTAGTGGTACATACCTGTAATCCAAGATCATGGGAAATGCAGACTGGAGAATCAATCATCATCCTAAGGAATTTAACAAGCTCAAGTGAGACTCTTGTCTCAAAACAAAGCAAAGGGAGATGAAATGAAACCCAGAAGCAACCTAGTAGAAAATACCCATCGTTTTGCTTGATTTCAGTTAGGAATAATAGTTGGCTTGATCTCATTTAAAACTACTTCCAACTGAATAAGGGATAAACTAAGTCTGAAATATAACTCAAAACTGAAAAGTTAGCTAATTACAATGAAATATCCCTTCAGCAAACCATTGCCTCCTAAAATCTTTTCATTTCTCTTGAGAGTTAATGAAGTCAGCGCTGGGATTCTGCATCACAGCAAAGAACCAGTGTTCTTCCTCTTGGATGCTAGCCTTCAAAACGCCTGTCTCAGAACTCAGGAAACTCAGAGATGAAGCACCTATAAGCCTTGCCACATCGATGCAGGATCTTTATAAATTTGTCAAGTTTCAAAATGGCACTTACCCAAGAAATAAAGGCAAGAGTGTGCTGGTTGCAGAAAATATGGCTGAACGTCCTGCTTACTGTCAATAACATAGAGCTCACCTTTGGAGGAGAATCTTCAAATAGTTGATTTACTTGGAGATTCCATTTGATTATGTCAAAAATAAGGAGTCGAAAAGGAAGGAGATCTTTCTAGTATTTTCTGGTACTCTCCCCCTCTCTCTTCTTCTTCCATCCCCTCTCTCTTGATTGCCTTGTTTTATGGGTGCATCAGTTTTGTTCCTATGTGATTGTGTGTGTGTGTGTGTGTGTATGTGTGTGTGTGTGTGTTTGTGTATGTGTGTGTGTGTGTTCATGAGTATTAGTATGACAGCACACTTGGAGACCAGAGAACAGCATCCGGTGACAGTCCTCACTCTCTGCCTGTGCAAGTTAGGGTCTCTTGCTTGCTACATGTGTACCAAGCAGTTGGTCCACAGATTCTCTCATGTCTATCTCTCACCTCACTATAGGAGTGCAGAGATTACAGATACACACTATTGTGTACAACTGTTCTATAAGGTTTGGACATCTGAATTCAGTTCCTCACATCTATGTACCAGAACAGACACTTTAACTGATGAGCCATCTCACTGACCTAGTTTTGTTTATTTCTCTAATCTTCAAGAGAGAGGATGAGCAAAAATGTGTGCTAGAAAGGATCACTCAGTAAATATATGTGTGGTTTATTTTTAAACTGTTCACAATATAATCAGGAATATGTAGAAACATTCCCACAAAAGGCCTACTAAGATATTTTAAGTAAACAAATGGTTTGTTCAAGAATAAAATTTCAAGTCATGCATTGGCTTTCCATCCCTAATTTATAAAGTGATGAAATTCCACACTTTAAGTTCATGCCAGTTTGATTTTTTAACAACCCATTTAAATTGCAATGAGGTTCAATGGCTTACCAATGGCCAATATTATACTACTTTGGAAGACAACCCACAATTTTAGAAGTTTGGGCATATTAATGCAGAACATTGCAAATTTATAAGGAGTTTGGAATTGTTAAAGTCACTTTTACTTTCTAGCTTCTCAGTTCCGCCATGATGCTGTAATACATCATGACACTAAGATCTTATTAAACAGTAGGCTTGGTAGAACTCAAGTTCAATGCTCAACAGCTAAGGTGAGGCACGTCTCTTCCAGTAAAAGATAATTTGCCAGGCTCATAAAAGAATTAGCTCTTGGCTTCAATCATTCTAAAAATAAGTTCATTTGTATAAGTTAAGTTTATGTATTTATGAAAATTATTCTGAATATAAGTTTACAGTATAGAATCTATATAGCATTAATTTTTGTTTGGTATTTATGTCTGTCATATGGCTATAGCATGAGCAATATTTAGATTATAAAATCCTAACAGGTGAAGACTGCACAGTATGAACACTATAATACATATGTGATATAAACAACATAATAGTGCCTGAGAACTGTGACTCAAAACAATAAAACATGCATGTTTTCACCCCACTTGTTTCTAAAGGAACTAATGCTTCTATGCCCTGTATTTTCATGAATTCTGCTTCATTTTTATGTAATATACAACTGGCATAACATAGGCACACATTTAAGACAAAATTATTGCAACCAAGAGAAGTAATGAATCTTGTCAATACCATTTCTACAAATAGGCCCTACCATATTTCATATTTTGATGAGACTTCTTTTCAACTCATTTTTCTTCTTACCAGCCCCTGTCTACATAATGAATCTAATAAGAACTGTCCTTTAGACAAAGAATGTTCTCTATATAGATGATAACCGATGAGCTGATGAGGCATTTTACAATTGCAAGGGTAAATTTATCAATAAAACTGTCCGTGAACTAAACTGACTTGTGCTACCTGCAACTGACTAAGTCAATTTTCTTACCTGATACCTGTTTGTATTTCTCCTTAAGGTACAATGAGACAAATTATATCTGTTGCATTAAAACAATGGGCATCAGTTAGAAAGAAGGCTTAGAGAAATTCTTTTCTAGAAACTTAGAAAAGATTTATTTTAAATTTAGTGTCTTAACCTCCAAAAAATTTTCCTTATAAACGCTTCCTTAATAACATTCACCAAAACGTACTTATTGTGCCATCTTCAGGACATTTTTGGAACACAGCTACATGAAATATGCTTAAGATGCTGTCCTTGATGGAGTTTAAGATTATTATTAGGAGGTTTTGTTTATGTATATTGACTTCACATTGTGAAATGTGAGGCTGGCAAGATGCCTCAGCAGGTAAAGGCATTTGCTGCCAAGCCTGACAACCAAGTTGGATTCCTGGTGTGTCATGAAAGGAGACAAATGATTTTTACGAGCTGCTCTCTGACCTTTACACACATGTCCTAGCATATGCCTACAACCAATGTAGACAAACATGCATGCAAGCACACACACAACACACACACACACACACACACACACACACACACACACACCCTAAAATGGTTGGTTAAAATTCTGTGTATCAAAATTGACCATAATTTAGTGTACAGATTTATGAAAAGTAGACTTATTTGTTCATAGACTTATTTTAAATATATCTTTATTGTTTCCTTTGTACTTTTTGATATCATTCTTAGTATTTATAGTGTTTCAATGAGGTAGTTATACCAGAAACCAGTACATTGTTTTAACAAAGCAGAAAACCCCAATTTAAAAGCATAAATAAATTTATTGAGACAAATAATTATGATTCAAGCTATATCTTTATCTTCCAAATAAATAATAATTTCCTAATTTCTATTGAATTGTTCTGTCTTTTCAATAAAGGAGGGAAATTATATGTTATCTTCATCTATTTTTCTGTAATATTTTTAAAAGGGTATAATGAAATATAATAATTCCTCACTATAAACATCATATGTCAGAAATTTGAATATATAGATGGTATTTTATATTTAAGTAAACATATGCAGTGAAATCATGAGATATACCACAAACAGCAAAGTATGCAATTTTACAACAGGTGCACTTATGAATAAAATACACAATGAACTATCCACTGGGTAAAACCATAATACCCACATGAAAATATGCTGTACTCATAGCTCTAAGATACCTAAAGGGATCCATGAACATGCTTTAGTCATCCATGTTAGCCATCTATCCTATTTTGCCTACTAATATCATACCTTCTCAGATTCAAGTGTATATACATTTGGGCAAAAACTATAAGATGGTCTGAAGGTGGCCCAGAAAGTACAGTGCACACCTCATCTACTGATCCTAGTACTGATACTCGTTACAACTTGAACGTGGGATGTGAGTGAAGTATAACCATCATAGTAAGGTGGGTTAACTCCTCAGAAATGGTAAATTTCATATGTATCCCATGATGCACCTTGCTTTTGCAGTCAGAAGACATTTTCAATTCCTTTACATTTTTCAGATTCATTTCTCTATAAACAGATATATGTATCCATACATTCACATAAGTCTATATTTATGATTACATGCACATCTGTATCTATTCATATGCAGATTATAACATCTTCTCTAAGGAACCAAAAAAAAGTCCTCTTGTGCAAACAGTTGGAGCTGTGCCCAGGAGTTGACACCATAAATGAGTTCAGCACTGATCTCTAATTCTCAGGCTTAAAGATATGTATTGAGCATGAAATATCCAACAAGTTATTTTACTGAACAGATTTTAAGTAACAAAGACATCATCTTTACAAGAAGAGAAAATTTTCCATAATCTAATCTGATTCACCAGGATTTAAAAATGAATAAATTCTCAAAAATAAAGCAGGATAAAATAGTTTTTACATAAAGGAAAACCCAAAGTTCTAATAATTTCCTGCTGTCTTTAGCAGTTCTGGAATTATAGACTTTTCTAATAAAAATTTTTCTCCTCTAAAGATGAAGATCAGTAATTTAATTCATAAAGATTATTAATTAAAAGTCCCAATTTTGAAACACAACAGAAGTTATAAATTTGTCCCTAAAAATCAAATCAAACTGCATATAAGTAAAGAAATGTGCATATATATATATATAAACATTGACATAAACTATATATAAACTAGCCCCTATGAATTATAACATAAATGTGTGTCTATATGAAACATATATAATCAAAAATATGCATTCTATTTCAGTAGTTTGATTAAAGTTCTGAAGCCTATATCACAGGCTATACAGATATAGAGCAGTGATATTATTTTTGATAGCCTTTAAATGAGTTTAATTTGTTGTACAAAGAAGATAGGCATGTCACACTGTGTCAAAAGAAAAAAAAACAATAGAAATTATCTGAATTATCAAATGCACTCTTTGATTGAAAAAGAAAGTTGGAAAAGTTATACTTGTGTCTTACTATCATATTCTTACAATCAATGGCATCAAAACCTTATAAAACAGCCATGGAAGCAAATGCAGTGATCCGCATTCAAGCACCATGCTGAGCTACAGGAGCTGAAGGAGAGAGGAGAGATTATATGAACAAGGAGGTGGTGTTGGAAGTCCTTCTGTCTATGTGTTGCTTTTATTGGTTAATGAATAAAGAAGCTGCTCTTGGCCAATGGCTTACCAGAATGTAGCCAGACTGGAAAAGATATAGAGAGAGAGTAGGTGGAGTCAGGGAGAAGTCATGTAGCTGCCAGAGGAGAAAAACACAAGTTGCCAGCTGGAACCTTGCTGATAGATAACAAGCCTCATGGTAAAATACAAAATAATAAGAATAGATTAACTTACAATATAAGAGCTAGCTAGCAATATACTTAAGTGATTGGCCAAGCAGTGACTTAATTACCATAGTTTCTGAATGATTATTTCTGGTCTGGACACTCGGGAAATGAATGAACAGCTTCCAAAGACAAGGAGGGATCAAAATCATGATGGAGAAACCGAGAGACAGTTGATCAGAACTTGAGAGAATTCACAGACTAGACCAACAGCTTGGGATCCTGCCTGGGTACTAACCAGTCCCTCTGCACACGTGCAACAGTTTTATAACTGTTTTATCAGTTTTATAAGCAGTTTTATAACTGGCCTCCCTGCCACTGTGGCCAGGATCTATCTCTAGCGCATGAGCTGACATTTTGAAGCCCATTCCATATGGTTGGATGCCTTGCTCAGTCTTGATGTGGGAGAGAGTCCTTGATCCTCCTTGAACTGAATTTGCTAGGATTTGATGACCTCCCATGGGAGGCCTACCCTTTCTAAGGAGTGGATAGGTGTGGGTTGGGAGGAGCTGGGAGGGAGAGGGTGCAGGAGAGGGAAGGAGAACTGTGCTTTATTTGTAAAATGAATAAAATAAAATATTTTTAAAAGCCATATAATAGCCAACACAGCAGGAATGAAGATATTTAAAGAGTCACTTCTGCAAGAACTCTTGCTATCAGAATGTTTAAACAATGGTTTTCAAAAAAGTCAGTATTTTCTAAGGAATCTCATTCAGGGAGGAGAAAAAGGCTAAAGTGTGGTGGCTTCCAGAGGGACATCTTGTCTCCTGAACAGACCACTTTACAGGATAGACTGGAGGAGAGAAAGTGATGGGTCGGTGATGGTAGGTACCACACCTTGAGCAGGACTACCTTGTGATGCATGTATTTTGTCTTCTATTCATACCTATAACTCATGCCAGGCTTCTGAAGATGGACTTAGAGGTGAGAGTACGGACCTCATATCTCTTTCATCCTTTTTCTGATGTGGCCCCACTGGATGAATCTAATTCTTCTGCTCTCCGCTATTACTGAATCCACTTATGAGACCTATTGAGGAACAGTAGCCTATTCTAGCTTCTTAGGCAGAATTATGAGTTCTTTACAGATAGTACCCTTAAAATATGAAGGGTACTTTTGTTCTTTATATCAATAATTCTCAAAAAAAATTCCCAATAACCTCCTTATTAAAAGATTCCAGAAAGCTATAAATCATAAATACTGCAGTCAAGGGGAAAGGAAAAAGACATTATAACAAATTTTTCAAGTGAGCATTATGTTTGAAAGTATAAGAAAGGATGCAAGTATGGGGCATGCACAGGTATGTATAGGTGTTTTGACATGCAATCAAAAACATCCCCATGAATCATTATATCCACTTTTAAAGCACTTTTACTTGATGTTTTAAAGAAAACTTGTTTTCTAATACTTGGAAAGTCCTAGTAGTTGACATGAGTATATATTTGCTAAGTCTCTATAGCTAAATATGATCTTATCTGCAATGTGTTTTTTTCTTGTTGCCCTTGAAAGTCTTTGTTATGCTCAAATATGCAGTTGTAGTATTTAGACCACAGATTAACGCACTTTTTACAAAAACAGAATTTTTGTGGTTTTTGCTAGTTTTAGATTACTTCTCTTGGTAGTCCCTCATAGTTTTAGAATTTTAGTGTTTTCTGTTTTTTCTGAGGATTATGTTCACTTTCCCTGGTACTTCTTGTACACAAGAAGATGAACTTACGTTGTAAGTACCAAGCAGGAAGTGCATGCACACACACACACACACACACACACACACACACACACACACATGCACATACTCACACACACACATGCACTCACACGAATTTATGCACACACCTATTTGTTCCATGAAAAAGCTCTTTTAGTGGCTATGGAAGAGAAAAAATCTCTTATCCCCCAACTCTTGTTTCTTTTCCCATCCTAAAAATAGCTGGGCTAGATGTCCTGACATTCTGACAGTTACATGGGTCTTCAATAAAGAGAACATAGCAGACATGGTGCCAAGTATGGCATAGCCAGATCTTTCTTGTCTTCTGCTGATTTCTTTGTTCATGACTCCAGGATCTAAGAGTCACTAGGTAAACAAGTTCAATCCCTTTAATGCATGGAGCAGAAAGCACTGAAGTTCACTGTCATCTGAGTCAAAGTTGAGAATGTCTGTCGGAAACACATTTATACTCAGAAAGCCACCGATGTTGGTTGGTGTTGGTTGTTTCAATGGTTTGTTGGCATCATTGCTGCAGCTTTTCCTCCCTTATGGATAGGAGCCTCGTGAGACTAAGAAGAACTAGAAGATTCTTGAGGATTCTCCCTTATGTGAAGCTATAGAAGTGGAAAATAACATCTAGAATAAAAAAGAGTCATATCTGTTTTATAACTGCTTGCAAGTTATTCATGGAAATCTTGTAATATGACTGTTGAGAACATCATCCATCCCAGAACAGGCATTTGAAGACATACTGTCTATACTCACCTGTGCTCCTGTAAGAAACTCAAATAAACTCATTGGTAAACATAGCTGTATTTGGATGGAATTTTTTCTTTGGTCTGTAGTTTCTCTCTCTGTCTGGTATGAAGTACTTTAGTGCTTCTCCCAGAGACATGCAGCAGTAATTAACTGTGAATAACAGAATTTCTGAGGACCAATGAGATAAGATGCCATATATTTTTTCCATATTTCAATAAGCCCACTTTCAGTATAAGTAGCTGAGATCACTGATACTGTTATTTTTTAAATAAGCAATAGTTTTGAAGAAAAATAAGGCCACAGGACAGGGACTACTCTAGATCCTCTTAGCTTTTAAAAAGGTGTAGAGTATGAAGAGATTAATTCTGAATAAGGCCTCAGAAAACATTCAACTTTTTCTGGTTTATTAACAAAACTGACATGGATGTTCTCTGGATTTAAATGAATGGTGAGTCCATTGGTAGTAATAACAATTTTAATCTTTCAAATTAGAACCAGAATTTAGTCCAAGATGACATGGTTTGTCCTCCCATCGAGTTTAAGAAATTCCTAAACAATATTTGCAATGTTTACATTCTTGGTCTGTTTCATGGAAGTAAAGCAAAAGAAAAAACACAAACTAAACAGTTGAAAAGGGAGGAAGGGAAGGAAGGAGGAAGAGAGGGTGGTAGGGAAGGAGGGGAGAAATGAGGAGTAGAAATGGAGGGAGGAAGAAGAAAAATGCAATAAGGATTTTACAAGTTGTCAAATCCTCTTGGTTTTTATTTGATTGTTTTTAGTTTTTCCTATTCTCTGCTTCAAAAGACACCCAAGTTACTGTATCTGCTGCAAATCTTTATTTTATTTTTCTTTTATGTATGTTGTGTTTCATGTGTGTATGTCAGAAGAAATCTTGCAAAAGTTGACTTCCTCCTTCCACCATATAGGTCCCAGAGGTCAACAGTCTTGATGACGAGCACCCTTACCTGTTCATACAATGGACAGCTGATGTTTCTAATATTTTAATCATAGTGTCTGGAATGTAAGTGTGATATGTTCTAAGTGTCCTGAGGATGGTACAGTGAATTCAGAATTCTAAGACTTCTAGGCTGATTTCCATTATTAATGAGTAACTTCAACCACTGGCAATCATAATTAGAGAAGTATTAGTTTTTCTATGTATGCCAGCAAGAAAAAGAATGGGTTAAGACAATACAGGAACACTTTGATACATCAGTAAAGTTACACTAGAAACTTAAGTACAAGGAGAATATTATCAACATTGAGAGAGGAAAAAGGCTATAGCTGGCATTTATTTCCTTAAAATAGAGTTTACAAAATAAAAGCTTGCCTCTTCTCAATAGTTAATGAATCTCAGTTCCGAACGCAGTGACTTACCGAGGAAACTGCATTACTATTTACAATTGCTATAAATGCACACACTCAATGTGTCTGTTAATGCAGGGGTTGTCAAAATATGTCTAGTTTATCAGCTGTTTCTGTAAGTGAATTTTTATTCGAACATATATCTATCCTGTTTATTTATTATTTATCAATAGCAAAATTCTAACAACCACAGCAACAATAAGTGCTTAGGGAAGACACTGCAAGAATGGCCTGCAAAGTCTAAAATGTTTACTATTTGACCTTTTAGGAAAGAAGTCTGTCAGCTCCTGTTTGAATTGAATGAGACCTAAATTCTTCTTTTTTAAAAGGCATAATTCTTTACTCATTCTTTGGGAATTTCACATCATTCACCCCAATTATCCTCTGCTCCCAGTCCTTCCATATCCGCACCTCACCCCTGCAGCATGCCCCCACAAAGAATTAATTGAAAACAAGCAAAACCTATAATTAAAACACCTCACTCCTTCGTCTTTGCAACACCTATTCATTCATCATAGTGTCATCACACAGTATAACATTTTGTCCAATTGGCCCCACCCACAAAATATTCATAGCAATAAGTCATTGGTCTGCTTTAAGGTTTCTAGCATACCATCATCACTGGACCCTCATCAAAATTCCTCTGGGCTATGTTGCTGTTGCCCCAAGTCATGTGGTTATTGTTCAGCAGGACCAGTCCTTCCCACGCTCCATGAGGTCACAGATGGAGTAGACTTTAGGATAGGACAACCCAAAGCTCAGGATGTGGGATTGAGCAAGCTTTTTCTAAGCTTATGGGGACAGCTCTCCCGAAGGCAGGGGGAACAGATCTCCCTTTGGGAACGGATTCAAGGCCAGCTCTCCTGCTTCAGTGTCTAGTGAGGGGCAGGGCCAAATATCCCAGGGCTTGTGAGGGGTGAGGCCAGCCCATTAAGGCCCTGGAATTTTAATAGGCATTGTTCCCATTAACCTCTCTGGTGACAAGGTCCATGAACATCATCATAGATACCAGATGCAGCAGGAACACATATACAGACATGCCCTCAGCAGCGTCTCTGGCCCAGATATCACCATGGAGCCTAAATTCTTAATTTCGATTGAATTATTCATCTTTTAGTCTTTAGTCTCAAAACCAGATGAAAATAGAGATAACATTTGTAAGATTCACTTTTAAAAGAAAATCTAATAAGAACAAATACTAGAGTACAACAGGGTTGAGTGGTGATCAGCAAATACGGGGTTGAGATCATGGAAATATTGAAGGACTAAAAATTAAAAATTTTGTTCAATATCAACATGTATGAGAGTGAGTAATTGATCTCTGCTGAACTGGAGGCTATATGTGTCTTCATTAGCATTCGTATTGCTGTCATAAACCACCAAGGCCAAAATCAACTTGGGAAGGAAAGGGTTTATTAGACCTTATAGTTTAAAAGTCCAACAGAGAAAAACCTTGGAAGAAACTCAGGGCAGGAGGCAGGAGCCAATACAGAGGCCATGGAGGGATATTACTTATTGGCTTACCCACAAGGGTTTGCTCACCCTGCTTTGGTAAAGAAGCCAGGACCACCAGCACAGGAATGGTACCATCCACAATTGTTGTGGGAGTAACTTCCGCTGCCTCAACCAATAGTCGCTGAAATACAAGCCCACAGTGCAGCGGGGAGCGACTTCCGCTCCGTCAGCCAATAGCTGCTGAAATACCAGCCCACTGGGGCGTGGTATATTTCTCTTTTAAAAAGAGAAGCAGATCCGGATCAGGCTCTCTTGGTTCCGGCTCTTGGTTCCGGTGCTTGCTCCAGGCTCCTGCTCCAGGCTCGGCTCCTGCTCCAGCGACTAGGCTCCCTTCCTGACGGTTTATGGTGTATGTAAGTTTTACTCCCCAAAATAAATAACCCCTTAAAACATAACTGGTGTGGGATTGATTCGCCGATACACAATGGGCTGGGGCTTCCGACTTCAGCACCATTTAAGGAAATGCATGAAGCTTGCCCATATGCCGATTGGTGAGAGCATTTTCTCAATTGGAGTTTCCCCGTCGAAAATGACTCTTACTTCTGTTAAGCTGACATAAAGATAGCCATCACAGTACGTTGGGTAAACCACAGTTTAAAACATTTTAAGAAATAATAACAATGTGAACTTCTATTAATAAATAATGTGCATTACATTACCAATATACAACATTTTGAGGATACTGCCAACTTTAATCCCATTAGGTAGATGGATCAATTTTTATATTTATTTCTACTAATTCCTCATTTCTTCTGTTACTTTGTTTTGGTTGTGGTTTTTCCTTAACTACTGCCTCTTTTTTTAATTAGAATGGATTTTAATTTCATAATGTCATAGAAGGCAGGGTGAATGTTTTACCAATATTTGTATCAATTGTGGTTCACCCAGTATGAGATATAGAAAAGAAATCCAATTGTCTACATGAATGATATAATTAATGAGTAGTGCAAATAATAAAAAAAATATTTTTACACATTGATCCATAACCTTAACAGATTTGATAAAGCCCTGTTTGAATTTTACTAGTTTGGAGGTATAATCATATAGAAAACGTGCTAATAATAGCTTGCATTCAAAGTTGTCAGTTTGGCTATGTGTTGATTTTATTGGTTAATGAATAAGGCTGTTTTGGCCAGTGGTTTAGCAGAAAAGAGCTAGGCAGGGAAAACTAACCTAAAAGTTGGGAGAAAGAAGACAGAGTCAGGGAAAAGCCATGTAGCCGCAGCCAAAGACAGATGCGCTGGAAACTTGCCAGTAAGCCACAGCCACATGGCAATACACAGATTAATATAAATGGGTTCATTTAAGACGTGAGAGTTAGCCAGAAATGTGCTTAAGTGATTGGTCAAGCAGTGGTTTAAATAATACAGTTTCTGTGTGATTATTTCGTGGTCTGGGTAGCTGGAAACAAACAAGCGGCCTCCACCAACATGGTTATGATTACTTGGATATTTTATCCACCTGAATTTTATGTTGTTTGGATTAGCAAGCATTCTACTGACTTATCAGCTTCTCATTCAGGTCTTCTCATACATGCTTACATTTAATATCCTTATGTATCACTTTTGATTGTGTTCCCTCCAAACTAATGGGCTGAGTTTAGAAGATCATTAGCCAAACAAATGCAAAACAAAAGAATTAGATCACTTACTCTTTGGTATTCAATTTAATAAATATCTCAGTTTTTTTAAAAAAAAAATTGAAAGCATCATGGTTGATCAATTTATAAGAGCAGATGCTTTTTTCTCCCATATTGTCAAAAGCATATTTGATAATAGAACACTGTAATATAATCAGTGGTAGCATTTGAATTCCTTTTAGAAAAAAAGGGGGCCTAAGGTTATCTCAATCTGTTTAATTAGATTTTATACTTTCAAGGGTGGCGAGAGTAGATGACTAATATCTGTGAGAAAGGGCGAAATGAGTGCCCCCAGCCACTCTTCTATGTGTGCTATGTGGAATGGATTCTATTTTTCCACTTAAAAGGAGGGCACATGTTTTAACACTCACGAATGAATGAGAAAGACGTTGTGTATCTTGTACTGGAGTTCAAATATTGAGAAAATTAATTTTGGTTAATTTTCAGTAACTGATGAATCTCTCTCTGTCTCTTGTAAAATCTGAAGAGCTAAAGATAGTCCTGTATTTAAGTTTTGTTGATTTTAATACCAAGAATAATCGGTGACTCTCTTAATTGTGATAGCACGTAAATACTCTTCTAAAGTGAGGAGTACTTCAATATATACTAAAAGTTCCTTTGAAATAATTGAAAACCATTTTACTTAATTATATATTACAAAGCTGCTGACACATTATACTTCTAAGCTAATTTAATTGAGTTATTGATTTGTAAAGCGTTTTTCTATAAAGAACTGCCATTATTCAAAAAATAATTTTATAGCTTTAAGGAACTTCTCCTCCCTCTCCTCTGCTAAGATGCTGATGGCCAGGAAAAGCAGAAAGGAGCTGTCACCACCACTGAGAGCATATTTGTTCAAACAACGTTTTGTTACATCTGATAAAAGGCTGGAGCTGAAGAGATTTTTATTAACTTCAAAAAGTGTCACTTTTTTTCTAACAAAGACACCAGAACCACCAATTAGTTCTTCCAAATATAGTCAGCATGCTATGAGGGAGTTCTGAGTCTGTAAGCAATGATGATGGTTACCAGTGGGGGAGGTAGTTAGAAAACCTACCTGGGAATACTTACCAGGCAGGCTTCCCAGACATAGGGGGTTTAGAGCGGGGATAACAAGCCTGACAGGACAGCGGATCATGGTCTATAGATTATTTACTCAGCATGTGATCACGAGCTTTAGCAGAAGAAGGGAGGGGAAAAAAAAAAAGCAAAGGAGTTTGAAGTTTAGCTAAAGTTTAGAAGAGAAAGTGGGCCAAAGAGCTTTTCCTGCTGTCAAAAAAAGTAAAGCGCGCTGCAGAAACTGTGCCAAAGGCTTGGAATCTGTGGGGCTCGGCCCAAGATCTGAAGGCCTTTGAACAGCAAATGGCTCTGAACTTTCTTCCACACATTTGTTTCCTCAATGAAAAGTGGCGGAAAGATTAATATTGAGCATTTTCCCAACAATGTGATGTTTGAGCAGTCAAAGCTATTTGGCAAACATGGCACCTGGGGTAGAAAAATTGTAATAACTTCCACACTATATTCCCTACAAATGCTGCAAGAGGGAGGGAACAATGGAGTGAGGAAATATTCACTTTTCAGATCACATTTTTTGAGCACAAAGAGGTGTATTGTGTCAGGGAGTGTGGGGGGAGTGGAGTTCATTCTTCTGAAAGGTTTTGTCAGAGGAGAACAAAAGGGAAAACCTAAAACAAATAATGGAAACCAATTCATTCAAATAATTTCTGAAAGGAAGCTTATGGGTTTGGAACAATGTTTAATATCATTATTTCATACCTAAATATGCTGGTGTTTATTGAAGTGTGTGTGTGTGTGTGTGTGTGTGTGTGTGTGTGTGTGTGTGTGTGTGTGTACAGGCTCATGTGTATGATCATATGCAAATGGGACCAGAGGTCAGAGACTACCATCAGGTATCTTGCTCCCACTTAACTTCATGTAACCTGAACCTCTCTAATTTGGCCTGATTGACTGGTCACCAAGCCCCTCTTTTCTCTCGTTTCCCAGAACTGAATTTTAGGCTCCTCTCCACATCCAGGTTTTCATATGCATCCTAGGCTTCCAAACTCAAAAGCCCCTGCTTGCATGGCAAGCACTTTTTCAACTGAACCATCTCTCCAGCCCCTGGAATTGAAATTTTCAAAGCATTTTAAATTGCATAGTCACTGTGCAATCTCTCCTTGTTGCGATCTATAGTGCCAAGGCTTAAGTATTCCCCAGATCTAACAAAGGAGAAATTTTGCATTAAAAGTAATGCAGACATTGAAAATGCTACCAGTTCTTTAACTTTTGTGTGTTGAACTTTTCAACTTTAGTCCCGATGCTATATTTTCATAATACAAAAGCAGAGAACTATTCACTAGCTCATGGTGGTGAAGTTATTAAATGTTCAGAAGTATATATATTTCCCTAGATTCCTTCAATGCTTATATTCTAAAGGTCAGATTAATCCTGCAGATGTATTATGCTGGAAATTTATGCATCTACATCTTGTCTTAAAATAAAACAAGACTTAAAAACATAAAAGAACAAGAGGGTAAACAGGTGAACAGAAAAGTAAAGCTGAAAATTAACCTGATGACTCTTACACATTTCCAGTAATCAGTGGACTTAGTTTTTCACCAACTAAACAGAAACTATAACTGTCTCGTATTCAGCAGTCAAGATTTTAAGAACATCTTCCACCACACAAAATGCACCACACATATTCACCAAATAATTTACACACACACACACACACACACACACACACTCACAGAGAAAAGAGACAGATAAACAGGGACTTAAACCCCTTGAATACTTTATAAATATTAATGTCTGCCTTCTGTAACTTTTATAAAAGATAAGGAGTATCAAAATCTAAGTTTCACAGCAAGGAGCATTATCTAATGTGACCAAATTATGCAAACTTTTTACTTAGTAAAGCACAAAAAATTAAATCCTAAGCATAATATTTTCCTTGGGCTCTAATATGCTACTATTCTTTTAAAATTAACACATACTGCTTTGTTCTAGGTGGTTTATTTGTGGACCTCAGTCCATATTTTGTCACACAATGAAGACTTAAATTTTTCAGTTTTATAGTTTTCATTTAACTTTTCCTCTTTTGTGTGATTTGCAAGTCTCCCTGTTCAGGTAATATTCAAAAAACTAAGCAAGCTTCAGAAATTCCAAAGATCGATTTTTACATGACTTTCGAAGAATATTAGGAGACATGAACCACTTAAACTACATGAAAGATGTTAATGCCTAGAACAAGTTTGGGACTGTGTTGACATACGATCGCTAAGATGCTTCACAACTTTAATAACAAATACCTAACTTTACCATGTTGAAGACCTGGTTTGTTTGTGTTTTCTTCAATAATATAAAATTATTAAAAATTATGATCTTTCAGATATATATAGCCGCAGCTCATGGTCTGTTATTACTTGCTTGCATTTTGTATGACGCTAAGTCATCATTTTATAATTTAGTTTCCATATTCCTTCCTATTGTTTGGTCTTTTGGCTACCTTATCATTCTCACATTTTATTTAATTAATTAAAAATTTTGTCACCAAGTTGGTAGTATTGGTATCGCACTTTTACTTCCAAACCATTTTCTGTAGCACAGATAGTAAAAACCCAGAGACAGAAATTGGGTTCAACCACAAACCATTGCTTTTGCAATGTAGCTAAGTCATTGAAGAAGTCTTACCTCTACCATGGCTGGGTGACCATAGACTAATTAACTAAGCCTCTCTCTCCTCACACTTTATAATCCTACTAGTGCTAAGATTAAAGGCAGAACTCCCTAGGACTGGGATTAAAGGTGAGGCATCACCACCTGGATTTTTTTCTGTATTGGTCTTGCGTAGCACAATGTGGCCTTCAACTCACAGAGATTCGTCTGCCTCTTTCTCCCAAATGCTGAGATAAAAGGTGTGGGTCAATATTTCCTAACATCTAGTAGCTTTGGCTTTGCCTCTGGTCTTCAGGCAAGATTTATTTATTAAAATATAAATAATTTATCGCTACATTTGTCTACATGTTCCCAAAGGATTAATAATTTTGAGGACTCTTCTAGTTTCATATGCACTGCTGTAACACCTTTCCTGATTCAAAGCAAGTAGAGGATAAAAAGAGTTATTTAACTTACTATTCCAGGTATAGTCCATCACTGAGGAAAAGTTGTGAGAGGAGCTCAAATCAACTAATTGCATAACATCCATATTAAAGAGCAGAGAGTTAACACATTCTTGCTACTTAGGAGATTGCTTATGCTTAGCCAGGTTTCTTCGCTTGCAGGATTCAAGACTATCTTCACAGGGAATGGTGCCTACTATAGTAGCTTGGATATTCCCACATCAATCAGAGGTTGAGACAATTCCTCACAGACATGACCACATATTAAGCAGATCTAGGCAATCCTGGTGATCTCTTCCATGGTAATTTTCAGTTGTGGCAAGTTGATATTTAAAACTAACCAGCACGTGAGCACACACAGAACAGACACAAAGAATCAACGCTGTATTTGTAAGTCTATTTTATACATGTGTACAACTGTATGTCTATGTTCTACCCAACACAAGGTAAATATACTTGTTACTTAATAGTATTTTAGTGCTTTGGGGAAGAAAGTGATTTGCTTTCTCTTTCTCTGTACAGATGCCTGTTGCTAACTTAAACTGAGTCTTATATAGCTGACAAGCAAACTAGAAAGAGTTCAATCCTCTGAAGCATAGAGTGCAAACCAACCACGGAGCACTTAGGGAAGTAAACATCTATCTTGTTTCTAGAAATTTTTAAAATTCTTTCTGAAAAATGTAACTTTACTCAATCCTAATAAATTAGTATTTAAACGAAACAGGAATTTTGAGCAATGTTTACAATTTTGCAGTCATTTCCCATGATGTATTTCTATATTTCACTACCCACTGTCATTTAACTTTGCTTAGACTCTATGACCTTTCGGACTCATTTACTCTTGACTCTGATCAAAAGGAAATGGAACCTAGGACACTTTTGCCTGTTTAAAAAGAATTATTAAACCTGATTGCAGCTGATTTTGGCATCTCATATTTCAAACCTTTATGAAAAGATCCTCATTAGCTACACAGGCTGACTCCATGACCCTAGATATCATGATGGGACTACAAATAAAGACAATTCATGAACAAGTAATTATGCAAGCCAGCCATGGAGACTTCAATATTTACAGTTGCTTCGAACAAAGGCAAATGAAGAATTATACCATAAGAAAAAAGTCATAAAGAAAGAAGTTCATAAAGTAATAGATGAATGGTTTTTAAAAGTATGGTGTGGATGCCTTGTCATCTACTGTTGGTAAAGCAGTAACTCCTGATGGTAATAATCAAAATTGAACACAATGCAACTTAAGTCATCTTTTTAAATATGGAAAGATATTTGGTAAAAATAAGGATTTTGTGATATTTAAGTATATTATCCATGCTCGAGCCTGACAAGTTTGACTAATCTTCTGCATGTATGTGTGTTATTTGTGTATTTCTAAGTGGATAAATACAACCTGCCTAACTTGGAGAATGTTACTTTCATGTATATATTTTCAGGAGTGACCATTTATTATTGGAAGGGTTTCTTTTCTATTATTGAAAAGAAAGAGAATGATGTAAATGTATTGTAATTTAAAAACATAAATTATTTTAAAAGCTTTTAGATGTAGGAAAAAACACTATTGAAAACAAAAATAGGCACATAGTCACCCGTGCATAAATAATGTTGATGTATTAGGTAAGTTATAGCAAATCATTATTACACCAATAAAGTACGTAATCCACAACTACAAGATAGCAATAAGGCAGCAATATAACCTTTCTGTTACTAACATAGATCCTAAAGCCACAGATAAGTAATGGTGAACATGTGTATGTATGTGTATGCACGTGTGCCTTATTCAAACATCATTTTCTAGATAATATATATGATAAATATATGTCTAGATAATATTATCTATTCATATAAGCATACACATACACACACACATATTTGCATAGCCTGTTCCACCCTTGTAATGTCAAACTGAGAATCTTAGAAATAATGATACCTGACTAGCAGTAATGAGCATATAAACTGACTAAAATTTGGTTTCTAAAACCATCCTTAAATGAAAGAAATCACTGAACCTTGAGAAATGATGAATTTAATGCTTGAAGTAAAAAAAATGATAAGGAAATTCTGAAACATCTTGTAATGTCAGAAAACATGGATCACAGAAAAATTAAACCCTATGTACAAATGCATGTAGAATGCCAATGTAGCAGAACAGCCAAGTCTGGAGGAAGCTGTGAAACAAAATTAAGACACATAGGACTGTTTCCAGATATACAAAATATACAAGTTCATACTGGTAAAAGTGTGTAGACTGTCACCAAAGACGGTAGGTCTCCAAAGCAAAGTTGAAAACAACCTAGGTCTCCAATGCAAAATTTCAAACAACCCTGAAGCACATACTCCACCTTCAAAAAAACAGAGTGCAATTTCCACTACTTTGCTGAGTACTACACATAATTTCTAAGTAGTACAATGTGGAAAATGCTCCTCCAAAAGATCATTAGGTTAAACAAATGTGTGTGGAGGGTTATGTGAGAACTCTGCACAATCATCACAAAATGAATATAAATATAAAGCTTCTTCTAAAATAAACATATGTTTTTAAAGTGAAAAGCAGTTTTAGGATGCACTTTAAATACTATATAGTCATCTTAATATTTCACTACTTCATTAAAATTAAAACTTAGAAATCTCTCAGAATGAATTTATTCTACTGCCTATCTGATAGCATCAAAGTAACTAAAGTATTATCTCCATTAAACTTGGAATGCAATTTCATAATTCTAATGATTTTGCCATTTAAAAATATCTTGAGGCAATTTAAAAGTCATTATAAATTACATAGATTAAAAGTTATTTAAAAGGGATTAGATTCCTACTCACATGTTAATCCTTGTTCTATAAATACATGCAGTCTTAGGAACGCTAATATTATGTCCTTTAAATATGTGGATAAAAGTGTAGAAAGATTTACACTATGTCTAAACTCTGAAGAAATGCCCAAATGTAACACTTGGGCAGAATGGTTGTAAATATCAGAAAAGCTGATAAGATTGAAAGTCATAGATTTTTATCCTCTTATACCTAGTTGTGTCAAAACCTAATTTTAATATAATGTAGAATAATGTAAATATCTACATAAAAATGTACTAATGTCCAACTATGTATCCAATAACTACCACAATGAATCATTCTGGTCACTCCTTGTTCCAAGAACAAAGTAAAAAATCATCATAGAATGACATTTCTATGGAATCAACTTCTCTCCTTGTCTTTATGACATTAAATCATTCTGTATATTAGGCACATATACTTTCTTCCTCTGATCATATACTAATTTCCTTTACAAATGTTACCATAGAAAGTACTTCGCTGGGTGCTTTATTGATTTTCTATTTCCTCTTTGAAGCACCTGGCTTACTTTACTTGTTGATGTTTTTATCGATTTTCTATTTCCTTTTGGAAATGAGATGAGAGCTTTTAAAGAGGTCATGCTACATGGCAAGAATAAGATGTTGCGTGTTTTTCCTAGAGAATTTCACTATAAGCCTAATATTTTTTTGCACTGGATGTATTGACTTATTTTTACTCTTTATTCTCCATTATTGGGCTTTCTTTTCATTTTCTGCTTTATGTGATGATGCAAGAAAATGAGATTCTTGGCTGATTTACATGCACCACTAGGTTAACTTCCATTACACTAAATTCCCTGGATTGTATGTGGCTTTAGTTCCAAGTACAAACTGAGAGCTTCCCACACACCTAGCATGTGCCTTACCTCTGAGCTACATCTCCAGCCTCTATTACATCCCGAGGCAAATTCCCAATGTTACCCTAATCTTTGGAAAGGCTGTCTTTATGTTTTCATTGATTTTAATTTTATAGAAAAAAATATAGTATTGGGATCACTTCCACACATGCCTCTTTCCTCACCTCCATTGTTCCAATGTTCCCAAAACCACCCCTTTTAAATTCATTGCTTCTTCTATAACTTACTAAAGCCGTTTAGAGTGGGATTTTTTTGTTTTTTTTTATATTTCGGTATGGCTTCTTAATCTTAGGCTCCCATCCCTGAAAGTTATTTATCTAACTCCCGTTAAATCTGTTGGACATTGTTTTCCTGCACAACTGACATGTTGACTTGTGTTCCCTTTGTAGCTCTTAGGCAGGCAGCCATATTGTGGGAAATTTATGGGAACAACATCCTTGTCCTGTCCAGAAGACGCTGTCACAAAGCCAGGCAGCTCGGGCTCTTACACTCTATTGGCTCCATGTCTTAAGTGTTGGAACTGTGTTATGGATGTCCCATTTGGAGCTAAGTACCATGTGGCAACCTGTTCTCTGCAGTTTGACCAATTATGAATCTCTGACATTGCCCTTTTCTGTTGCAAAAAAGAAGCTTCTTTGATGATATATAAGAGCTGCATTTATCTTGGGGTATAAAGGAGTATTTTAAAGACAGTTTGAATGTCTAGTTTCTTGAGTGCTTTGTATATTTTGGAGATCAGACCTTTGTCTGATGAGGGGTTGGTGAAGATCTTCTCCCAGTTGGAAGGTAGCCTTTTTGTCTTACTGACAGTGTCTTTTGCTTTACAGAAGCTTCTCAGTTTCAGCAGGTCCCATTTATTCATTGTTTCTCTTATTGTCTGTGCTACTGGGGTCCTACTTAGGAAGTGGCCTCCTGTGCCTATATCTTGTAGACTACTTTCCACTTTCTCTTCTATCTGGTTCAAAGTGGTCGGATTAATGTTGAGGTCTTTAATCCATTTGGACTTGAGTTTTGTGCATGGTGATAGATATGGATCTACTTTCATTCTTCTACAGGTTGACATTTAGTTATGCCAGCACCATTTGTTAAAGATGCTTTCCTTCTTCCATTGTATATCTTTAGCTCCCTTGTCAGATATCAGGTGTTCATACGTTTGTGGGTTAATACCCGGGTCTTCTATTCAATTCCATAGGTCGACTTCTCTGTTGTTATGTCAATACCAAGCTGTTTTCAATACTGTTGCTCTGTAATAGAGTTTGAAGTCAGAAATGGTAATGCCTCCAGAAGTTCCTTTATTGTATAAGATTGTTTTGGCTATCCTGGGTTTTTTGTTTTTCCATATAAACTTGATTATTGTTCTCTCAAGGTCTGTGAAGAAGTTTGATGGGATTTTGATGGGGATTGCATTGAATCTATAGATTGCTTTTGGTAGAATTGCCATTTTTACTATGTTGATTCTCCCAATCCAAGAGCAGGGGAGGTCTTTCCATTTTCTGGTATCCTCCTCAATTTCTTTCTTCAAAGACTTCTTGTCAAATAGGTCTTTCACTTCCTTGGTTAGAGTTACCCCAAGATATTTTATGCTATTTGTGGCTATCGTGGACTTTAGTGACATAGTATCAGAAGGCTATCGCCTAGTGTTTATTACCTTTCTGGCCAGTGGTTGGATTCACAGTATCAGGCATGAACTCCCTCCAACTGAACAGGCTGTAGGTCCAATTAGGCAGCTATTGAATACCATCACAAAACAAATACCTCTGTCGAATTTTTCGGAGTATTCTGCTAGTCCCCTTGCTGTTTTGGTTCTCAGGCTTCACCATGGGTAAGGATTGTTGACAGCTTTTACCCTTGGCACCTTGGATAGTAGCATCCAATACTATGAAAGCTAACCTTCAGGCAAGAGACTTCCGGTCAGTACCATCCTGAGTTCTCCAACTTCTGTGTCTCAAGTTTGTGATTTCTTTTATGACAATGTCTTACCTTCATATTCTGTCCAATAACCAAGGGTAATAGCCTATGTTGAGGAGGGTATTGTTGAGCACCCCAGACCAAACCCCTTTCCTAGCTCTGGAATTTTTATTAAATAGTCTATGACTTCTGGTGAGAACATGATCCTACCGAGGGTTAATTATATTAAGATTCTCTCTCTCTCTCTCTCTCTCTCTCTCTCTCTCTCTCTCTCTCTCTCTCTCTCTGTGTGTGTGTGTGTGTGTGTGTGTGTGTGTGTGTGTGTGTGTGTATGTGTCTTTGCATGCCTGAGGAGTTAAATACTTGTGTAAGTACATGTGAAGGTCAGAGGTCATCTCTGGATGACTTCCTCACTTGTTCCCCACCTTAGTTATTGAAACAGGTCCCACACTGAATCTGACCTAGCTGTCTGTTCAGACAAGTTGAACAAAAAAAACCCAGGGTCCTGATGTCTCTACAACGTCAGCAGTAAGAATGCACATATGCACTGAAACACTCAGCTTTTTATCTGGGTCCAGGAAATCTGTGTGCAGGGTTCCATGCTTTTGTAGCAAGGACACTGAACACTTAGCCAACACCTTAGCCCCTACACCTGATTCTTTTAATTCTCTTCAGTGTGATCACTAAGAAAAAATTCAGAATTACCTATATGTTGTATATTATATTTCTAGTGTGCAGAATTGCTTTGGAGTCTATAAGCAGTCTAGGCTAATATAATATAATATGTCTAGACTATCTTATCTTAGATCCACATAGAAATGTTTTCTTCAACTTAAAACAGAGAGCTGTGTCCTAAATTTTATGAGGCATGATATGCAAAAATGTTAAATCCTAAAATAGACGGTTATGGTATATCCTATGCAGGATCATTAGGAATGACTATGTCCCAGCAAATCTGACTTCCAATGGGATTTTGACCATGAAAAAGATAGGGTTATTATGAGTAGACCACACTAAACTTAGCCGAGGAGAGGCTCTGCCATGAGATCTGCCCACCTCTATACTTGAAATATAGATCTCTGTTGCGTCTCCATCTACTTTTACCTCTTTACATTATTAATGTAACACAGAAACCCCAGGTCCAAATTTCATATCAGTAAATGAAAACAAAATGTTCAATTATGAAATTAAATGAATAATATGAACATCAATAACACACTTTGTATGTTTGTGTGACTTTCTGTTGTCTGTGGTACTGCATTCTTATCAAACATGTGTGAGCCTGGACTGCACCACCTGAAAGATGCATTGTTCCAGATAGAGCTCTGTACTATGCACATCTGCAAAATAAGAAATGAGACTTCTATGTCTTGGTAGAATGTTCAAAATCAAAAATACCAAATAGAAACCCGTTTTGTCAGCTTTCCAGCAGGTGGCAAAGGCAATGACTAGCAATATCCAGGCATTTAGAAATGGGATGAGAGAACAAGAGCATCATTCAGAAGAGGAAGCTGTGAGCTAGCAGCAGATGGCCAGTCAGCCTAGAGATAGAAGAGCAGTAAAGGGCCAACTGGAGACCAGAAGAGGAGAAAATGCAGCAGGGGGCTTTATCTTCTAGTTCTCCTACACAGGGTAGTGGAAGTAGATTTGTTCTTCAAGTATGATGAAAGATTTCAAACCATGCACAACAAAAATCATGGTATAGCAGAGACTCTCGTGAGAAATTTAAGCAAGCATGATCATAATAATAAAGGAAAGCTCACTAGTTCTCGATACTGAATGCCCGTTAGTAGTTCCTGAAATCTGAATTAAATCTCAAAAATCTTGCCACTAAAAGGAAAAATGGGGTGGCTGCAGCTGTCACAAATTAATATCAATATTTGCTAAGGAGGTCTAGACTAAGAACAAGGATGCATCTTAAACAGGATATGACTCCAAAAATCATGTGTTCTACTGCATCATTTCCCACTCAGAGAACAATCCGAAGCCTAGCCTTATGGAACGATAGAGTGGAACATGAGCTGACACACTTCATGATTTTAAAATGACAAAAATAATCAATGTCTCATACCAATGATGAAATATATTATCTTTTCCTTCCAATGACAAAGCCGACCAAACTGCTGACACTAATCTAGTGTGTTACATACTATGTACTTGATTAGCATGACTTTTTTTCCTCCAGTGATTGTCTGTTTTACAAGCATTAGTTAATTCCCCCAAAAGAGTCATGTGGTGCTACCAGGGCAACATTACAATAAGCTTTTCTGTTGGCCGTCTTCAGGTTGACTAGTCAACCAGAGCAAATAGCGTAAGAGAGTTCACAGAACTGGATAGAAAAGTATTGTAGAATCTTGATAATCGTGAATAAAACATATAGTCATCTCTATTTTTTTTGCACAAAAGTAAAGTTTCAGCAGTTTTAATGATAATGTTCCAAGATCAGCACCAAAAAAGTAAATGTTTTGACTTTGGGTTACTAAATGAGTAGCTAGCCTTGCTTCATTAGAAAAACCACATCCTCAAGGAATTTAAGCATCTCCAAATGGGAAGGTTTTACTTTATGGTTCCCTAAACTTCTATATATTTTGAGAATAAGCCTTTAAAATGTAATTTTATGTTAGTTCATCTTGAAAGATTATACTTAGACCTAATAACCTTCAGTCAATATCTTATCTATGCATTTATCATCCAATGCTCATTGTTTCTGAGCGTTTGTTTTCCTTAGTGAAAATGACCATAGTAGCAGAAAGACCATAAATTTGGTTGTTCATATGCTTCAATGGTAGAGAACTTGACTAGCATATGTGGGGCCCCAAGTTGAGCCGCAATGCTATAAAAATTAATTAGTTAATCAATTCCAAGCATTAGACTGAAGAATGCATGCATTCTTTTTGGTTGATCACTGTTCAGAAACACATCATCTGCTGACTCAAATAAATCAGTCTTGAATCATTAACACTAAAGAGAAAATTCAATACCAGTTTGCTTACCTGAAAGCCAGCTCATAATTCAGTTTAAAAGACCGCTAGTTTAATTTCCAAATCTCTTTTGTATATTTAAAAGGAAAGTCCCACTTGAGCTTTTATGTATATATGATATTTAATCAATTTGTTCTAAAAATGATGTCTTTAAGATCTTTAGAGATCACAAGAGTAGAAAATTCCCACTTTGCTCTCCTTGCATGTCACTCAGCAGTTCATTTTGATATATACTCACATATAACCACAGCAATGGGAAAAAGAAGCACCTGAAACCAGGTGCCAATCATAGCAGCTACAAATCTCCAAGAGACAGCCTACACTTTCTCTAAATATTAGAAATAATCTTCCATCAGAGTACCTCAAAGTCTACAGATAGAAAGTGCATTCTATATGTTAACACTAACTGTGATGGGGGCAGAGACTAAGGTTGTATTCGCGTGGATAATTCCATGCTTAAGAAACCCTGCACTTATTTGGGAACTGAAAAACTTCGAGTCGGCCATTACCCTTCTGATACTGGAAACAGACTAAAGTGAAACGTAGAGGTTCCCTGTCAGGCTCACTCTGAAAGATATTTCACTCATTTATTCTTGGCAGTTGACTCATAAAAGCAAATGTATTCTCTAGTACAGGTGTTATGAAGAAAATTCTAGTTCAATGTCTCTTATCCATTTTATACTCTATAATACTAATGTCAAATGATTAAAACAAGGTATAAGAAACTAAACAAACAAACAAAAAAACAAAACAACACAGCAACTCTGCCGAAAGTTTTGCAAAATGTGGACTAAAAATAACTAGGTTCATTACATATTTTCTACATTTTTACCAATGACATTATTTTAATTCTAAAACCAATAGCTTCAGAATTATTACAATCTATGAACTAAACACCACCTCTTCCAAATAAAACTTAGTCTTGGAGCCAAATTAAATGAGTTCTAGATCGGACTCAATCATTGGCCAAAGTTCTTTAACTTCCTTCCCACGCCTTTTATAGCTGCAGAGCGCCTGTGCAAGACTACTGTGCACAAGCATTGTTTATTCAAATCCATTGTACAACTATAACACAGTGATGTGCACAATACATCGATTTACTTATTTGCTTGACAATCATAAGTAAATACTATTCCTATCATGCTCTCAGTGCCATCTTGGTGGCTGATAACTGACATTTTTCAAGGTAAATGCTCTATTAGTGTGGGAAGACAAATATTACATCCTGAAATTAAATGTTAGCTATTTATTGTCTCTCAGGGTTGTGATCTCCAAATAAAATAGCAAAAAGATCCGTGTCCTTTAAGAAAGAGACACCTGCATTACTTGCTTCTACAGCCCTTATTAATGTATGACTACAGGGGATATATTAAGATCAGAATCATTTTGACACTTACAATAAGGTTTGTGCTTCTAAACCCAAGACCATGCCATATTAAGGCTTATTAGCATAATATAACTGATTAGGTGCTCACAATGTGCACAAGCAGTTGTTTCTGCAAGTCCCTCAGGGAACAAAATCTAAAGGCAGCAAGAGCAATAATCTCAAATCAGGGAAACACCATTCAAAGTGTATCCTTGGTTTTATAGTACTAATTTAAGAGGACAATGTGATAATAAAAATATTCAATTGCAATTATTTTTAGTTCATTCATCAGCAATGAACTACATACCATATTTCCATGTTATTCCAACAAGCTTGTTGAAGATGTACTGCCCAAGTTTTTCAAACAATGGAACATGGGAGCCCTAGGAAGCCTAATAATGCAAATTTTTTAAATGAGGGGAATGATAGTAGGTTAATTCTTGTGTTAATAAAAAAATGTGTGTGTGTTTATGCAGAAAAGAGAGAAAAATCATTTAACTCTCTATTATAAAGATACTAACAATATACATGTATACAAGGAATATGTTTTAAAAGCAATGAGTCCTACTTTCTAATTTTAAGTATTGCTAAATAAAGTTGCTAGAATTCTCTTTACTAGGGTTCAATATCTTCAAATAAAGCATTAAAGGTAAGAGTCTTTGCATAACAGCTACATTATACCAGCTTATAGTAAGGAGCCTGCTTGTTCATCCCGGCCACCCAGAACCAAAATAACCGCACAGAAATTGTATTAATTAAAACATTGCTTGGCCCAATAGCTCTATCTTCTTATTAGATAACTCTTATATTAATTTAACCCATTTCTATTAATCTGTGTGTCGCCATATGGTAGTGACTTACCGGCAAAGATTTGGCATGTCTAACTCTGGTGGCTCCATGGTGTGTCTCTCCAAGTCCGCCCTTCTTCCTCCTTGTGTACAGCCTAGATTTCCCGACCTAGTTCTCTTCTTCCCTGCCATAGGCTCGAAGCAGTTCTTTATTAACCAATGAAAGCAACATATAGACAGAAGGATATCATACACCATATTCTTGTACATTTATACCCACCATAGTTACCTGCCTTACTAAACTCTCTACATTAGACAGCTTAGTAAATAATGTGCTCATCCTTCCCATAACCTACAAGCACAGGATAGGAAGCTGGGGGAGGATGATAACATTGAAAAAAGATTGTGTGATGAAATAGTGCAATGAGCCTGCTCTACTGTCTGAAGTGCTCTATCAAGTTGCCATCATGAAGTACCACAGACTGGTGAACCTAACGAATTCATTTTCTGGAATTCTAGAACTGTAGTCAAAGACTGAAGTGACACCTGGGTTATTTTAGATGGCTCTGTCCTTGCCTGATAAATGACTATCTTTTTTATCTTATTCCTGTATCCATAATCTCTCTCTCTCTCTCTCTCTCTCTCTCTCTCTCTCTCTCTCTCTCTCTCTTTCTCTCTCTTCTCTCTCTTGCTATCTATCTGTGGTGGGTGTGTCAACATATGCATCTCGTCTCTTATAAAGACACAAATCACATTGCATCAAAATTATACATACTGACTTCCATGAACTTTTATTCCCTCTTTAAGCACCCTTTTATAGTTGATTATGGTTGATCCTAAGGTAACACTCATGATGAATTCAGTATAGAAATAATTTGAAGTTGCTACTCAGAACATAGCACACTGTTTTGTTAATTTTAGTGAATAAGTATGTAGGTCAAGAAATTGGCAAATACCACTTGATCATGGTGGATGATCTTTTAGGTATGTTCTTGGATTCAGTATTTTATTGAGTATTTTTGCAGCATTGTTCATGAGGGAAACTGGTATGTAATTCTCTTTCTTTGTTGAGTCTTTAAGAAATAACAAAAGAAACTGGCAAATCAACTACTAAGGTTAGAACCCTTTGAAGACGGTAAAATTTAGAATGGAAGTGAGATAAATAATTGTAGTAATACTGAACAACTACTTGTGCTTATTTCTGTGCCAAATATACATAAAAGTGTCCTGAATGTTAGTTACCAGTGATGTGACTGTTCTTTGAGAGCCCGTGAATGATTCTCTGCACTTAGTGTCATGAGCAAACTCCAGGAGGATGAACAAAGATGGGGAAATGAAAAAGAGAAGGGGTGAGGCTAAAAGGGCTTGAAGAGTAACTAAATGCATTTATATAATTACAAAAATCTGAAATTGTCAAATAATAAGCTTAAGTAATAAAATAAGTTCAGTAAATTGTTTCTATCTGCAGTGTGATATATATATAATAACTATATATATATTATATATATATAACATATTATATATATAATAACTTAGAGAGCTTGGATATGGGACATGTAGACTTTCAAGCTTCAAAAGTTCTAAAATAAAATTCAGTAGTTAAGACACATACAATTTGGATGTATCTTTTTGCATATTTCATCCCTAACCAAAGGCAAACGAAGGCAACCCAGAATTTCTAAGACATCAAATTTTAGACTTTAAATTACAGACTCCTTTGTAAAGTTCACTACACCAGTGGTGCAGCGGGCCATTCTCCCCGAAACATGTGCTAGCACTGATACCAAGCCCAAGCTCAATAGAAGAGGAATGAGGTAAGACTTCTCAATTAGGAGGATGAAAATATTTGCTTCCTGGAGATTTTCTAAATGTTTCTCAACATGGAGCAATGTTCTCTGTTTCTACTCCTTGTGTTCAGGTACATACCACTTTCGCCCATCAAATATCATTAAATATTCTCTTGTTGTCAAATTGAACCCCACTTACATAATTAGCAAATAAATGTAGGAACTATGTTTGTTATGGTCTAAATCCGTTCAAATATCACAACTATGAATCGAACCAGACTAACTTGCTGACATACTCACCAATAATCAGAATACAGTAGAAAGCTCATGAAAATGAAGCCTCATACCTTGCCCAGAAATTCAACTCCAATCCACATTACTTACTGATTTCAGGAAAGAAGTCCAACAAAAAAGCTACAATGCTATGTCCTGAAAGAGAGAATATCTACTATCTCATTAAGTTATCAGGAATACCCCAAACAGGCTAAATGAGTACTGACACATGAGAAGATCAAGAAATATGGACTCTTTCTATCCTTGGAAAGAATGTTGGAAGAAATTTTTAATAAGAAAAAGAAGACACTGAGAATTTGAAAGAGTAAGGATAGAACCCAAACCTCTCTCATTAAGGATGGGTAGAATGTATATTTGTTGACTATTTTTTTAATCCAACTTTGTGGTATATTCCAACTTCCAGGATATAAATGTTCTTCAAGGTAGCTAATTCGAAGGTACTAATGGCATCCCAAACTTTGCAACGGTTTAAAAGTCTATTCTCACAGGAAAAATTAAGTGGCTTTAGGACCCAGCAAACTTTCAATTGTTCTTTCCATCATGTGGTATGAGGCTATTTTGTACCTGTTTCTTTTCTGGTCCTGAAAACACAGGTAAAGGGAGTAGTGAGGATGAATACCGAAGAAATCAGTAGAAACTGATAGATAGGAAGAAATACTTGGACATAAGGAATTGTAACATGTATCCAGGTGAATTCCAAAATGCAAACAGTAAAATATTTTATTAATTATAAAATCACCAAGTTCCACCTTTAAAACCTTTGAAAGTTGTTGACACATATATAGTATGGCTCTGCTTATAACTGTTGTCTTGATTATTGATTTAAGGCAATTTAAACCAGGTCAACAGTGTATGCTCATAATAGGAGAAGTTTCAACTGTAGCTATAATAGTTGTAGCTTGGAGACTGAGCACACAAAATTGAACACTGGCATAATCTTGGCTACTTAGAAAGGCTATTTAAGTTATTCATTGTATGACTGCCTTGTGATACTGAATGGACCAATATTTCCATAAGCATGCTTAGAAGCTAACCTTCTCGACTATTAATCTTGATTCATCTTCATCCAACTGTACAGTGACATTCTCCAGTTGTCTCCATTCTCTCATCGTGAAATGAACATCAGGATATATACTGCATCATATATCTTCTGGGGCTATATAAAAATGCCTGAGGATAAATGATTTCTGTCATAAAGCTCACAGTGTAACTCACGGTTCTGGGAGTTCAGGATGGGGTGCTGTTATCAACATTATTCTAGTGACAATGTTATGACAGACAGCAACACAGGGCAAGAGTGCACACTAAAAAGCAAAGGACCACCAAGGACGTCAGGCTTTGACGAATGTCCCAGGAGAACTGCATCAATTCCCTTTGAGAGAGTGGCGCCATGTCTTATGGACCCACCACTTCCTAATACCATTAAGTAGCTTCTGACACATGTACAGTGTGATACAAGTCAGACGCAGACTATAGTTCCTAGTCACAGTTGGTCCATGGCTGATATAACTCAAATATTGTAAACTTCCTGTACCATTGCTCTGCACAAGAACAGGAAATGTTTACTATCATCTATCACATATGACCATAAATGTTTATGGGCTTATTCCTCTCTCCTCTTGTACCTATTCATCCTTATAGTCTTGCCAAGTAGGAATAGTTTGGCATTATTTGCCAGTTTAACCTGCAGTGCACTGTTGCAATATATACCAACTGCCACACTCACAGTGCCCCTCTCCTCAAAGCCTCACATTCAATCCAAGATTTTCACCTTTCCAAAAATACCTTTTCAGCTTCCTTCTGCTCATCGAAAACCAACATAACCTTTCTGGTTCATCATCACCCCAATGGTTCTCTAAGCTCCTGGAGCAAGTGTTCTTAGGCTTCATGATGAAATATTCAATTAAATATTCTCTTGTAGTATTTTCCTGCTTCATAAAAGGAATTACACTGTGTAATCTTAGTCATTCCTTATTGCTAAAGAGATGTGCAGAAAAATATTTCTTTCTATAAAGATGCACTGATTGAATAGAATTAGCTTATTTTAGCTATTGTATCAGGAAAGTCCTTACCAAAAAAACCTTCTCTCTGCAATTAATACTATTTATATTAAAATGCTAATTGTGTAAGACAAAACAAATAATTGGCATAAATACTTAAAGGTGTAAATGATTAAAATTGTTAAATCATGCAATGGATATTAGACAGTTTTAGATTAAATTCTATTATAATGGAATCAAATTGACTGCTTTATTATACAACAAATTGTAATCTAGTAATAACAGTAATTTTGCATAGCTAGAATGCTGTGAAAATTGCTACATAGCTCTGACTTCACTTGCAACATCAATTGGAACAAAGCAGCACCCTTAACTGGATGCAGTGAATAGATTGTTCTTCATTCTGATGGTGATGACTAGAAAGTGGTTGCCCAAGCACCTAAAACAGTCAGAACATCTCGTGGGACATCCAGAGACAGTAGATAAAACAATTAAGAAGACTGAATGTGCTCCCAATGATCTCAGCTGCTCTTAAAAGCAAATGAGTGCTGATGTTGGAGAACCTGGGCGAAGCCATCACAGTGCCGTGGGTGCATGAGCAGCTGTTATGTGAGACACGCAAGTATTTTTGTCTGTTTATTTGCACTCAAAATGTTACTTAGGTTTTTTTTTAAAACTCTACTTGATCCCATGAGACGAGTATTCTCTCTGAATTCGCTAGGCAAACAAATTTTGAGCCTGAGAGTTTAAGACAATCCAGTTCTACAATTGTCACACATAATGTAAGAAAAGTTAAACATTTTAACATATAAAGTTACAGTAAGCTCCACTAGGTCTCTTTAATCACTGATGTCTTAAAACAATTGTCTGCACAATACACAGTTTTGTTTTTTCTTTTTCAAGAGTATAATCCTTATCTTATTGTCTGACTTTAAATTTTTAAGATAGAAGTTGAGAAATGCTTATTTTTTAAACAATCTTATCTTTAAATTACACAATATGAAAGTGAACATGCCTACTGCAAAACATGTATTTGGATAAAATATCATCATGTAACATAATACCACATAAAATGAATGCATATAATGGAATTTTTAATATAATAAAATATATAGCAGACTGAATTCAATAAAAATCCCAAAACAAATAGAACACTACACACTTAAAAGGTTTCAATGTAAAGACACATTATATACACTTATATAATTAGAAAACCCAATAATTTAGAATTTTATAAGAAAAAGTGTAGCTTCAGAGACATTAACTCTCATATCTAATGTTAAATGCTAGATCCGCCACTCCACAAAACAAAAAAACAAAAAAAAAAAAAAAAAACATCAAGTTTTTTTGTGTCATCTCAACGAGATAACTGAAGCCTCAGAAGGGCTGAGACAGCAAGTGTCCACAGGGCAGAACATTAGAGGCCATATTTCTTTGGCATCCTTCAGGTGTCAGTAAAAATTCCAATCATAAGGAAATATTTCTTACAAGAATCAAAATAATAGGAAAAAAATTAAAAAGGGATTTCTTGAGGCTAGAGAGATTTCTCGGCACTTAAGAGGGCTTGTTGTTCTCTAGGGAACCTTAGTCAGGTTTCCAGCACACACCTTAAGGGGGCTCACTGGCTCTAGAGAAATAGAACCCTCTTCTGGCATCTGTGGGCACACATATACACACAAACACAGACACACACACAAACTTACACATGAGTAACACACATTCTCTCGCACAAACACATAAATGAAAAAAGTAACCCTTCTTATAAGTGATTTCTTGGATGAAAACAGAGAGTGAATATGTCTGCTACCACTAGTCCAACAAGTCTAAACTAAGAGAATAAGGTGGCCATGGGAAATGGACCTCTAGCAAGAAGGGGGAGACTGGAGTGAGAAGGGAAGATAAGGAGGTGTGGGGGTGATCAAAACATATGTGTTTGGCATTCTCAAAGATCAAATTTAAATGATAAAAATGAATAAGTAAAATACTGATTATTATTCAAAATAAGAAAAAAAGGGAAGTTATGGTAGAGTTGGGTCAGTGTAGGAATGGGACAGACTGGTCACCTTTACGTCTCTTCATTTCTTTCTTGCTTCCACTCAGTTCCATATTCTCCATGTTCTTCATTAGTTTTGTGCTTTCTCTACTGCCTCTCCTACGTTTCCTTGATTCTCTTTATTGATCTTTCCGACTTTAGTCACCAGAACCTACTGACTGCATTCCCTTTAATTTATTATTAATTATGGTTCTGTACAGTGTCTTAAAGCAAAGTGATAATAAATTATTACTAATGGACACATTCTGTCACTTTCCACGGATTTCAGTGGAGATGCATGATTACATGAGACAGGACCTGTAGCCAGCAGAATATAGAATTGTGAGTCTTTAGTTAGTTATGTACAGAAGCTTTATTCCTCTAGGCATAAATGATGGAGTCTTGGAAGAGAAGCAGAAGATATCAGTATTCAATCACTACTTCATTCAAAAACATTCTAGATCCTTTTGACATGATAATACCTTAAAATGTATTACCTTCAAAGGTGACATTTGTTAAAGTTACAATACATTAACCAAAGTAAAAAGTAATTCCACAATGGTTTGATTTTTTATTTTTATTGTATGTCTATTTATCATGTGTGTGTTTATGTATACAATGTGTACATCAAGCCACCTCAGTGCTATTGTTTAAGACCTGGCCATCTTTTCTTTTAGACCTGGCCCATTGGTGAAGCCTTGCAGACTGTCCACTGATCTGAAGGGATCTCACCCTCTCCCTTTCTAGCTCTGGAATTACAAACAAGTATCACCAAGACTGGAATTTTACATGAATGCTGAGAATCCAAACTCAGATGTTCATTTTTGCACAGTAAGAACTTTGCAGACTGAGTTATCTCTGTTTCCCTCCACCATGGTTTATTATAATGTAAATACAATAATTACAGTATGGCAGGAGAAATAATGTGACTACCAGATGAAAGAATGAAAATAGAATGTACCTTACCATGGTCTAGAAAATGGAATTAATAACTTAGAAACCGTGATTTGAATTTCAAGTAGGGAAATATGCATTATATTCTATAACTTTCAACCAAAGTTCTAAGACACATATAGAAACATGTGTCCATTGTAAGGAAATAAATCAATGACTTTTCACTAATCATGTGACTAATGCTTAGCATAAGAAACAAAGCATTATCAGCATCCTGGATACAGCTCTTGCCTTCCACTTATAATTTACTAAACCCCTAGGGTAACCTGAAATCCACCATCAAACATCACAGTTACTGCTGCCTGGTTTTGTACTTCATACAATATTTAATATAATTTGCCATTTATTATTTATTTTTCTATTGATGATGTTGAATATTTTAAACTAATTTTCATTTGCACATATTATTTTTGGAAGTAACATGAATGGAATGGAAAATCTCCATGAATGAATAATTCACATTAAATTTTGCCAGTGATGTCTTTAACCTTGATATATGTAAAATAAATATATCAAGAATTCTGTGATCCAGCTAAAAATATAGTAGTATATCATCCCAGAGAATTAAACTGAAGGGAAAATTTTTACACATCATTCAAAAATTAACAAATAATGTTCATCTGAAAGCACATAAAGATTTAAATTTTTAATTCAAGTTGTAGTCTTTAGGTTTAATATGTAATTTTACATCAAAAGAAACAACTTTCAAAAACATTTTAAATAAGTGTGCCACTCTATATTGTTTTCAAAAAACTTATTACACACAAAAGGCATAGAAAAATCCCTCTATTTGATAACAAATTATGAATAAAAGTTCTAGAGGATTAAGAAGGTAAAATTGTTTTATGCAACTTCTAAAAGAGCTAATGCCATCTCAATCTGGAGAAGAATCATCTTCTTGAACTTGGAAACCACACTTGTCAGGTGTGGTTCTTGTAGAACCTGACGAGAAACATTTGCAAATGAGGGTTTAGGGAGGAAAACAATCACTTTCTTCAGAAAGTTTGATTAGTGTGCCACAATGCATGGCTGCAGAAAAAGAAAAGGGCTAACATAATAGGTTGTAGGGGAAACATGATGGTTGTCATCAACCATTTTAAGAACTGTCATGTGAAGGGTAAGATGGATTTAATCTAAACTTTTCTTGAGGGTAGAACTTGCAAAGTGTAACTAATATTGAGGAGATAGTGCTAAATATATATATAAAGAGAATTCTGTCTGGTAATTGTGGTTGTCCAGAAGGAGAATTGGCTGACTCAGAAACCAATTTCCTAGTAGAAGAGAACTGAACATTTAGGAAAATAATTTTCTTCAACTTTAAGAAAGTTCTACCTCATAATTATAATCTTCAGCAGGATTTACTGACTCAAAAAAGATAATGAGTTACCTAGTTATCATAGTTTTATAGAAAAAGGAGCTAATTTTTAGAGAGTCTGCCTATGTTGAAGAATAAAATAGATGGTTCAACCCTAGGATTATTTATAATTTCAAAAAATAATTGATATTATGTGTATGTTAGTATGACAAATCATAATTGAATACATTTGAGGGTTCTTTAAAACTTAATGAATATGTAACTTTGAATTATCACCTAAGTTTTTTTATTTCCTTTTTGAATATTAGCATCATGGCACTGATATTTGCAAAAACTTTTAAATCTTAGGTAAAATGTATATTCTTAACTATAAAAATTTTGAAATCATCTGCACTCTCACCTAGTGAGTTATTAACCTGCTTTAAGATCAATAGATTAAGTATCAGTAGTTTTTTATGAATACTCTTTATCTGTGAAATAATTTTGAGTCAGTACCCAATAGCTTTGTAGAGTTTAGTAATTATGGCTATAACATGGCTATTGCACAGTAGACATGTTTTCTTCATTTTTGGACCCAAATTGTCAAAGCAGGACTGTTGATCATTGTGAGAGTGGGTGCAAAAGTACATCTATGCATGCTGTTTTATCTCCCAGAGGGAGGCATGCACACACACTCACTCACACGTCACTAAATCGAGCTTAACCATGAAGAAGGATAGGTATTATAGGACCTCTTGATGGCATGTTCCTACTTTTCCATTTTGCCTAATGCCAGTCATGATCCTCAGGAACATGATGACAGTTAACAGATGTGACAAGAAGTTGGTCTTCCTGAGATGACTTCTCGACAGCTCAGCATGTGGCTCTGAAACATAGCCTTTCTTCAGAACAAATAATAAAATGCCACTCGCATATAAACTTTAAACTGATACTCCTAGGGAAAAAAAAGTATCTGTGATAAAGAATCTATAAGATTTAATAAGAATTTCATAATTGTGCAGAGCTAGAATGATGTAGATCCAGAGCTAACTTTGGTCTCCTTAATGGTGCTTCATTTCCAATCCCAGTTTTCTGAACTATCACACTTTGCTTATTGAGCTAAAAATACCCTTTAAAATGTATTCTTGGCAAGCCACTACCTGATACAAATCAAAGCAAAAAAAAAGAAATCTAAGAATGTCATGAGATTGTGTCTGAGCACATAACATTTTCCCAGTTTTCTGTGTTCTCCCTACATGGACTCCCCATCATGTCCTTGGTAAATGCACTGATGTGTGACGTTCTTTTGTTCCATCACTAATAAAATTTCATGGAATCACTGCCACGGTGGAACATTCCATTTATGGCAACCTGAGTTTTGTGTTTCTAAGCCTTAACTATTTATTTTTGGCTAGAATAAATTAGCTCTTACTTTCCCTGAAGTCACGGCTGTGTTTTGTTTCAACAAAACGATACACAGAGAAAGAAAACTAGGCAAGAATATTTTAATAAAATTAGCAAATTGGGGTATTCCCATAAAGTATCAAAGATGTACGTATATAACATTAAAATAAAAATGTACTACAATTTGTATTTATGATAAAAAACCATTGTTTATTAATATGCAATGGTAAAATACAAGAATAACAAACTCAATTTTTACTATAAATGAAGATAGATTAGAAATTAGAACAGGATAGCTAAGAATTAACTATAACCAGTTATCGTGAAAGAAACATTAAAGGGTTAAAAGTATACATGAAACACAGTTTGGAAGTTTGCTCAAAGTAGATAAAGTTAAATGTGTGTAATCAATAATCGATACCAAAGCAAGGGAAATGGAAATTGTTAAAGGGTAATTAATCTTGCCCAAGAGCTAGGAGGCCCATTCACTAAGGAAAGCATACCGAATAAAGTGGATCACAATAGATAAATGAGAAAAACAAAGAGCAATCAACTTAAGAAAGAGGCATTTGGGAAAGCTGCAGAGATTATAGCATAGAGTTAAGGAAGTGATAAATAAATCAATACACATCACCTAAAGCAAGGAAAGGAAGACTGTGTAAGAGTTTAAAGTACATGCGTGCAAAGGTGCTTGTTAGGTATCAGAGGAACAGATATGAAAATTTATTGAACTGAAAGAAAGACTGCGCATCTCATACATAACCACATAGCTAAATGCAGGGGCATATTCCCCGAGCTGAATATGAGTATTCAGCTAACAAAGTGGAGTTTGAAAGAGGATCATTTAAATTCTATTGTATGTCTAGATCCTCAAGTCCTGGGGAATAGGGCATCTTTCCACAAAGAAAGGAATTGCAAATGTTATACACAAACCAACCGATGGTGCAGAGCAAAAACTCAGACAATCAAGAGAGGTGATAAAATCCAACAATCCATAAACAAAGTAAGTAAGCTAGAAGATTCCTAGATCTCTAATCAATCCGTAAAACCATGGAGTTAATTTTTCAATTGAAGTCAGCAGAACTTCTGAATGTCCAATAATGCCTTTTGATGAAGAAAAAGAATTGGAAAATGCATCAGAAATATTGTTACAGAAAAGAGGGATTAGAACCAACAATTATCATACCCAAGGCAGTGAAGTAATTTAGGATTAAGAAATACAGTTGCTGGCCTTGGCATAGCTCCTGAATGAAGCCTAATAAGCCAGAGCACATCAAATGCTCGGCAAGCACAGGAACGCAGATGAACGCTGCAAGCAAGTGTGAGAATTACGTCTATCTTTGGGAAATTATAGACAGTGTGGGTCAGCTCATTAGGGGATTGGTCACATTCCATTGCGTGACATCTGACACTAACTGTTTTTAAGCACATGCCTGCTTCTTCTATTATTAATTTCTACCTAAGGGCAAATGCCAAGAGAACTTGCTTTAGTTTCTACCTCCTGCTGCCATTTCAACTGTCAGGAACAGCGGGAGTCAAAAATGAAAGGCACCATCTTAAAGAAAGGCTGTGCCACAGTGTCATTTTTAAAACTGACAGCTTTGTGCAGTCCCAAATCTTAAGGAAAAGGGATTGTCATGTGTGCCTCCCGTTGCCATTTTGACAAAGAAAGACATTCTCTCTCCTCCAAAGGCAGCAGTAATTTAAAATGGCGAGTAGAAACATATTTGCAAGGGGCATGCAGGGACTACCTTATCCCGATGGCTGCAAGTATTGCAAAAAAAAGAGTAGTTTAAAGTTTGCTCCTCAAAAATACAGGAGTCTGACCCTGGCTATAAAAGTCTGGTTTACAAAGGAGAAAGAGCACATAATTAGCCAAGATGATAAAGCAGACAGAAATTTACTTTATTTTTTGTTTGCTTTCTAAAACTAAAAGAAATTGCATCTGCTTTGTGTTTTGAAAGGATTTTATAGAAAAGAACGGCTCTGAAGAGTGAAGGTGCTGGAACAGTAGAATCGACAGTTACCTTGAGCCTAGCTGTGAAGGTCCAGGACATAAAGAAAGTGGACATTTATTTTCAGCCGCAAAGACGTGACGTTAGAAAAGATCAAACAGATCCCAAAATGGTTTGCTTTCTCAAGGTGAAGTTCTTTTAAAGACATAGAGTAGAGCAGTTGTGACAATGAAGGAAGTTTTGGGAGGCACACATCCCTGGAGTTGTCCTAAGGGAAACACTATCTAGGCTAGATATGTGTCCTTTCACCCAATCAGAAAACCATGGTCCAAAATGTAAGAACTCCCAAGAAATGTGAAGAACCATCCGTGCCTGTCAGTTGAGTTCAAGCTCATCGCCTTCATTTGAGAATGACCAGTATCTATCAATATAAAAGGAAACACCCATAAAATGCTTAACGCTCAATTTGGCATTGGTCTCAAAGGAAGAAGAGCAGAATAAAGGCAGAAACATCAGTTTTTAGAAACATCTGCCCTGCTCTGTGCCACCGATCCAGAAAGAATACACAGATGCACTCACAATGTGCAACAAAGCCCTAGTTCTAATGGTCACTAATGGAGGATGAGATATATCAGGTTTCACTGCCTGCCATGTGGATACATTTGAAAACTGGAAATACACAGAATCACATATTTATACATGCACAGGGTTCAGATATTCTCCCCATTGAAGGGAAAAACACTGAAAACGGTGTTTCAAAAGAGACCAATTACTAATAATAAAACTTTGGAAATCATTTGGAATCACCCATCTCTATATGAGACTAATAAGCTCCATTTCAGAGAAAGAGCAAAGTGACCTATATAAACTATTTTTATTTTATTTAAATTTTTGCATGTGTATGCACATGTGCCTGGCTTTATTACATGCATGCAGTGCCAATGGAATGCATGCCACATGGGGATCAGACCACTGGGGACTGGATTACAAGTGATTGTGAACCAAAAGACAAGTACTGGGAACTCTGTGAGAATGGGAGATGCTCTTTACTGCTGAACCATCTCTCCAATGCCTGTATAAAGTATTTGGCATATAAGCAGATCATAGATGTTACTGCAATAAGCCTCCCTTTAAAATAGTTTATAATGGGCCAGAGACACAGCTCAGTGGGAGAGGCCTTAGTTCAATCTCCAGATCTCACAGGTATCGGGAGAGAATGGATTCACCAAGTTGTCCTTTGACCTGCACACATGCACCATAGCACACACAAACATCAACTTTTCTCTCTCTACTTCTCACTTCCACCTTACACACACACACACACACCTTAAATCAATGAACACTGAAAAAATATGATAGTAAAAACAATAAATTAGACTTCAGGAGATCAGATGTTTTCGTATAATATATTATTACAAAAATTGTTCGGAATGCGAGAGATGGATGAATATGATCCAATCTACTTTTGGACACAAACATACACAAATGAATGGAGTGACTGCTTGTTACTTTCTTCTTACACTGAAGAAAATTAGGCAGGTGATTGAGCTCAAGTTCTGCTGAAGCCCTAAGATACAGTCTGCCTCCAAACCAGAAACCCAAGTTCAACTCTTTCAAACCTAAGCAGCAAGTGAGGGATGCCAACTGTGCTTTCCCCCTCTATTCCCATTTCTTCCTATGATTTGTCCACTGTGTAAGCTGCCCCCCTTGCCCTATCAAGAGTATCTAGTCTGGCTTTTCAGAAATCACATAGTTTCTACCTTGTACGGCTTTTGACCTCTGAATTTATGATATACTCTGGTTGTGCGCTTTCCTTTTAACTCAATCATTAGCCTAATTTTCAACTTTAAGTGTGGCTGTCCAAGTTTCTAGATTATCCATAGTCCATGAACCAGTGTGAAAGCTCCGGTACTTGCTCATGGTAGGTTGCTGATGTACCAGGTGGAGTCGGCCATACTTTTGGTATGTCTTTTAAGATTTCAACAGTGACTCTATAGGATATAGGGCAATATCCTTAAGTAGTTCATTCCTTTCTCATGGATATTACATTAGTCATAGGTTGCAGACTGACCTACCCGTGCCTGAATAGTCATGGTGCTTACATTCCTTAGGGGCTACTGACCTTGTTCATATCTACACGAACGTTTATATTTTAATCCTATCATATCTCCCATCATGTAATACTACTCTCAGTTACCTGGCATAAAACAGAAGTGGCTGTTTGGAAAGAATACAACAACCAGAGACAACCTGGTTATTGCAATCAGTGCTAGAAATGCATGCTTACAGAAACCACCAAAGAGAGTACTTTATAGAAGTTGCCAAAGTTGAATTTATGTCTCATCATTTTCTCAAAGATTGAACTTATGATTTCTAACATTTGAGTGTTTTTCAAAACGTTCTTTAAAATAGATTTTTTTAAAAAAACATGTAGGAGTTGATTATATACGAAGCATTATAAAAATGCAAGCCAGGGAAATGGAAGAAATAGAAATGGAAACCTGTATAAAGGATAAATTTGTCAGTAAAAATAATGGGTGCATGTTCCTAAATGTGTCACCTTAGCATGAAAACAGAAAAATAAGATGTGGTACTGTTTTTGTTCATTTCAGCAGTTGAAGCAAGGCTTTATTAGGGGTGAGGAGCTACACATCCATCAGAAGCCTAGAAAGAAAGACCCTCAGAAAAGAAGAGGGAGTATCTAGAAGCTGAAACCCAATTTTTCTTGAGGTTGGAGTTTTGCAAAGTTTTTGATGGGTCTTTGTTTAGGGTTGTTCAGTTTAAGGAAGACAGGATTGCTGATTGACCCACAACACTTCTGTACCTGAAGAGGAACGTGGCAACTAAGAGAGCAAAAGGAAGATAGAATAAGATATTGATGGAACAAATAAGAACAAGATAGGATATATATATAAATGAAAATAAAAATGTAATGATGAAGTCCATTTCATTTTATGATAATTAAAGGTAAAGAGTGAATTTCCTTAGACAAAAGTCAAAGCAACCCACTCTAAATCATGATTCTGTTAATGACAAATACCCTCATGGTAAAAATACACTTCTCATACCTTGAATTAAAAAAAAAGAAAAAAATGTGTAATGTTTCTATTGAATTTTATATCATTTGTGTGCTTTAAAAACCATAAAGTATAATAAATTTCAATAAATAATTTTGTAGACACCTAGTTATCTCTGTTTTCTCTTCAAGCAAAAGAAACAAACTAAGGATTATGAAGACTTCATCAGTCACAGCAGTCATAGAGACCTTGTCAAGTTTTTGAAAGTTTTAAAAGCCTTAATATCCTCTTTGGTGAAACAGAGCTGCATATAGTGTCTATTTCACTGGGCTATTCAGAGGACTGAGATGACTAAGTTCTTTATGTGGAAGCGATCATGTTACTACTTCATAGGCATTTAGCATAAATCAATTTGATATTTAATTGTTTATTCATTTATATGACAAACAAACTATAGATATATATCAGGAAAACACTTAGGTGAGACATTTCTCAGTTATTATGTTGTTTCCAGGATTCCATACACAATTAGGCACACAAAACTATTGGTGAACTAATAAAATTGTCTTCCTTGCCAAACATTTCAGCATTCTAATGTTTTGCAAATCATCAAATCGATTGTTTTACTAACCATGATCAACAAAAGATTACTCTGAAACAGAAAACTACCCAGGAAGAATCTCAGGTACTGAAACTCTCTCCTGCAGCTAATTTTTTTTATTCTATATCAAATAATCTGTTTCCCATTGTATCAAAGTGCTCTTATAATTAATGTATGGTAATATTAATGGTGACATTGCTCTGTCATTTTTGACAAAAATCTATCTCATCCCAGAGTCTACACTATGCCCATAATGTTGAAATAGTTAAGAGAATTTGGGTCCTTCATAAATAAATACTATCTATCTTTAGCCAGGAACTATATAACCCATTGTTCTCCCAACAATTAGGTTACGTGAATGTGAAAAATCATCAGAATAAAAACAATGAACAGTTTATAGACCATACAGTGATGCTTTAGGAAGCAAGGATTGTTCACTCCCCCACGTTCGACAATCTGCCTGTCAATGTCTCCTCTACTTTTCGTGCTTTTGCTAGAATACACCAAGTAGAGATGTACGTGTATTTACAAACACTGGAGAGACGAAACAATCTGTTGTGTCCAGGTATCTCAGAGGTACATGCTGATAGAATAAAGGGGAAAGGGATAAATTATTTATGAGCAAGCAATTCTGAGAAACTTGAACTCTCCAGAGGAAGCAATGCTCCCCTGAGTAATAGAAGTAGCATGTATCACATTCCCTGACAATAGTGGGATTACTTAGGCTTGTTTACGTCTGTGGAAACTCCGTAGAGCAGAATCATAGACTTCATCAGTTGCTATGGGATAGACAGCATGTTGTAACACAGGGGGTAGAAGTTTGTATTAGGTGATTTTTACTAGATTTTGGTTTTAGTAAATTTATTAGATATATCACTTGTGATATTTTAACTCATATGAGTCTCAATCATCTCCAGAAATGATAGTCATAATGACAATATTATGATATTATGAATATGAAATGGGCTTATGCATGATAAGATATTGGACCCAGTAGAACCTACTTAAATCCCTCTTCCTGATGGTTAAATGAAATAGTAGAAGTCCTGTGACAAGGCTTATTGCAATAATGAAATGAACTAATATAATATCAGAAAACTTTGAAAATATAGACAACATATTTATATCCATTATACTACTATCAACAGAAAAACTACACCAAGTCAGTTGATAAAAATCAAAGGCATCACAGAGGACACACACTGTAAAAGTTTCATAACAATTGATGCTTTCTATGAAGGAGCTCCTTCATAGATTAAATATAAATAAATAAATAAATAAACCTCCGTTCTTTCAAGTTAAAATTGCCAGGTCTAATTTAACGCTTAATGACCTCTTCAGGTCACATTATAGCTGAGCTTTGGGTGATGAGTGGTCTTTTTTCTATTCCTCAGACATGTATTTTGATGATTAACCCTGATTGCCAGCTTAACAGGACCTGGAATCAACTAAGGAATTCTTTTCTGAGTGTCTGGGAAGGTATTTATAGAAAAGAAATTAACTGATGTGAGAAGCTCCTGTCCCAGAGTGGGTGCACCTGCCAAGCCCAGGCCACAGTTGCCCGAGGAAGCATGCCTGCTTCTGAAGTCATTCTTCGCTGGCATCAGAACCCAGATTTTTCAGCTTTTAACCATGGGCTGAACACCAGTAACCATCCAGGAATCTTTGAGGTCTGCAAATACAGATTGGGTCTGCTAAGGCATTCAACTTCATAGTCAGAGGCATCTACTGAGATCTATGATCTACTGAGATCTTAGCATGCAGGCGCCATTTGAAGACTACCCCCATGCTACCATGAAAGCCAATCTAATAAATCCTCTTTTGTAATGTATATTATTCTCCAGTAAATATGACTAATACAGGTTGTGTCTCCCCTTCAAAATGGAAATTATAAAAGCTATAATGATATTACAGCCCTTTATATTTACATGCAAATCAATGCAAATGGAGCCATTTTAAAATCATTAGCAAATAGCAACTCAAAGGAGGAGAATACTAAGTTAGGAATAAGTTAGATTCTTATTCTTAGGTTCAAGAAATTGCATAGTTTACATCTAGGACCATTGTGACAATTAGGATTGTATGGCATTACTTTTCAAATATTTTAGCTACAGTACTCTAAGCATAAAGAAGCTTGATCTCTGTATCCCAGGGTTGAAAACATGGCAGTTCAGGGTAAGGATGCTAGAGGTGTTGCTCCTTGGGAAGCAGCACTTTCTTGTTGGTATTTGTTGTTGCATTTGATGCACATTTTCATCCTGTTGATAAATGAGTACTTTTAGTTTTTTTTTTAAAAAAAAAAGTTTTTCCTAAAATTTTCTAATAATGTTAATTTTTTTAAAGAACAAACGCTATGTTTACTCACTTATGCAGAATAACCCAGCCCACTAGTACTTGGTTTTTGTACACAGTTTAAAAAACTAAGTGTTTTTAAAAGCTTCGCAGAGTAGGGTCACCATGAGCACCTCGCCATAGTCCTTCCCCCCAAAGCAGCTGTGATGTCTCTGTCTGAGTTTTTCTGGAGCACTTAGTAAACTACATGCCATCTGCCTCTCCATTCCCAGGAAAGATGTAATCCACAATAGTTCCTTGCAACCAACAGAGCGAAATCCAGGCTAGCTGAGTTCTATAAGGAAACCCACCACACAGTAAATAACAACAAACCTCAGTCATCTATAACGAAAATCTAGAATGTCCCCACAGGTTTCAAGTTGGTTTTGTTAGCAATCTACAGTAAATTCAGTATCCCCGCTTTCATTGGCCTTTCCTGGTGCAATCTAATTTTATTCTGTGAAGGTTTTGTCCTCTGACCTTTAAGCCACATGGGAGCTTCTCCGAAACCAAAGAAGTGCCAGCTGCTGAGACCTAGGGCAGCAGGCTTGTTAGAACAGAGGGCATGGGAATGGTCCTGAAGTTATATTTTAGGGGATGATGTACTTTTTTGATATTATTTACATGGTACAGCTGTTAAGTCAAAATGTCTAAAGACGCTGTCACACACTTTTACTTTAGATTACAAGAATGTCAATTATCTCTACCAATTACAGGTGACTTGAGAGCTGACAGGAATATTAGTGAGAATCCATCCAAGAATTTGTTTCTCTTTAGCAGATAGACGATATGAAAATTACTCAGAAGAAATATCCAAAGCAGCAACCGTAACTCACAAGACTGGTAACTTTGCTGAAGGGGACTGAAGCTGAGAGAGATACAATGAACACTTATGGGCAAACAGAAGGTTGCTGGTTCCATGGCCAGCTGTGCGACTATGGAAGGAGAGGCAACATTTAGATTCCCACAACAAAGAAAAGAAGTACAAGCCTATCACTGCATCTTTCCTCTGTCTCGTGATTATGTTAGTTTTCTCAAAGGTGGGCATTCCTCAGGAGCAGAAGAGGCCAGGATAAAGCAAGAAACTTTTGTGTTTTTAACACAAGAGGCAGTATCTCATCTTCATCTTCGGAGTCCTAGGTGTGTCTGAGAATGAAATTAGCATGAGACACAAAAACAGAAGAAAAAACAATGAAAAAATTATTTAGTTCACATTTTTATATGCCACGGGAGCCTTGATAAAATAATAATAGTAGTAATAATAATAATAATAATAATAAAAGACATTACACCCCAGAGAGAATTAATGACACAGTGAGCTAGACAGAGAAAGAAGAGTAAGTTAAGAAGAAGCAGACACATTATATGGAGAGGCTTTAAGGTAGGAGTTATTTTAACAAAGTCTGCTTAGAATTCTTTGACCTTGACACTTAATCCGTGAGGATTGGAAGGCCGTTCCTCTTGTTGTAGGGCAGAGGCCTTCACCTAGGATGCTCATCCCATGCCTTTGAGAAACAGAAAAGGTATCAGAATGACTTTCTTGTACCCGCTGTTTTTCCAGGTGCCTTTAATTCAAAAGGGTCAGTATGCCAGAGTAGTTTATTTTTAACTCCTTCAGGACCTCTGCCAAATGCATTGATGGTTCTTATTATTTATGAAATTATTTTTTGCCATAGCTCCAGTATTCTTTTAACCACAGTAGGAGAGATTTACCTTGAATGAATTTATCTATGATATGAGGACTATCTTAAAATAGCATAACAATTTGTCTTCAGTTTAATCCGAGTCAAAACCATTTACACAGAAATGGATGTGATGACAAGTCTTAAAGTTCAGAAAGTTTTAAAATAGTAAATGTAACAGCTGCTTAATATCATCTAGTACAATATATCACTGTATGAATAAAAAAGAAATACGAGACTCAGAAAAATTAAATAGACAAAATGTAATTAACCCAGCTGAAGTTTAGCCAAATTAATACGGTTTGTACCAAGTGAAGCAATGGCTGTGTCTTTTTTGTGCCAACATCAAAGAAATTTTTTTAAAAGAAATTCTTATGGTGACAATTGAGCATGGAAAATGTCTACTCATTGCATAGCTAAGAGAATTATTTCACCTTTTATTAGCTTGTAACATATAAGAAAATTCTTGCATAGCACTCTCTGTCTTTAGGAAGAAGCAGCTGGTGTGGATTTTAAGCATCCCAATTGAAAGCAGTGCTTAAAGGACACAGCTGTACTGTTTTCCTTTCATAGCCTTGCTTTCAAGATGAACCATCTATCTGGTGAGCAAAGAGGAGTGGAGAGAGGGTTTCCCTTACTTAGGGTAGTTTCTGAAGCACCAGCCAGTGGAAGGCCATTGATTGGCAGTGTCTAGAAATAAGAAAATAAATTCCCTATAATTATAACAAGTATGTTATGCTTAAATACGTTGTAATCATTGCTAAGATATATCTTTGTTTGTGCAAGTTAAATTCTAGTCATGATAAAAAGTTATTAAACAAAAGAATCACAAGTTTAAATTTAGTTTTAAAATTGCAATGAACTCTCTTTTAAAAAAGATACTGTCCTTGAATAAACACATAATATATTCGTATCAGAATCCATAAACTACAAACAGTAAGAATAAAGTTCTGTTTTTTTTCTGGATGACAACAGAAAGGAAGTGTCTTTTGCTTAAATTGGGACTAATGTCATGTACCTTGGGGTAGGAGGCTTCCTTTTTCTATACCGAAACAGGAAGAAAGTAAGCTGCTACACGGTTAGCTTGCTGTCTCTCCTGTCTGAAAGCTCAGAGAAACAAAGGTAACATTGTCATTGTTTTATGATTGTAACTCTGCTGGGAAGCTTCTCTGGTAAGTTTCAACTGCAGGGGATGCATTTGATGAAAATCTTAAAAGCAATTGAGTGGTATAAACTGTTGACTTTTATCCTTAGCTGGCTTGAGTAGCTTATTCTTTGAAGGATCTTTACCTGGGAAGCTTTCAAATTCCATTGTCATGTGAAGCCTCCAATATCTAGAGATAAAACAAAATTAACTTTTCAAGGACATAGCGGTCCAGGAAGAGGAAAGTTATCTAGGAAACAAACAGAAGTTCAAAATCGAATGAGTAGCCCACAGCATTTAAGTTTTGTGAACATTCTATTCTTCCATAAAGATAATGGAAATGGCACAAGGGGTCTTTTAAAAATAAATCCTAAATCACAGCACGTGATTCTTCTTTAGATTAGTCTATATTCATGTTCTTAACAGTTACTGTATAAGTTTATAAGCTTTAAAAATACAGTTTATAGGCACCAAAATTTGTATACTTTTTTAAATTTGTAAAACAGTTTTACAATGCGAATCATATTCATTGTTTTTATTGTGATGTGTTTAAATTTCCTCCCCAAAGAAAATACTGTCACTTTGCAAAACCTTTTAGAGCGAGCATTTTTATCTAGTCTGTCATAGAATGAAATCAACAGAGGTTCGGTGTCTTGAATTTATAGATCTACGTGGTTAAAAACAACCTTAATTAAATAGAACTGACTGCTTCATATGCTTGCTAGTAGTGCTTATTACATCACTGACAAACATGAGAATCCGAGAAAATATGTGTCACCTTACTGCTGAAGGTGAATACAATGATTAGTCTCTGAGGAATAAGATGGGTATGAAGCATTTCAATATCAAATAGAGGAAACAGTCAGCCAATGGATTTTGGAAAATTTGTGCATTTATACAGCTAGTCTTTCTAAAAGGCTTTCGAGATGTTCATATCTTGTGATCCATTTCCGTCTTACTTCCCTCTCTCCCTTGAAGGTGAATAGTTCACCGGGTTTTGAGTCAGCCTTGACCCTTTAAAATCTCCCAATGAGTTGATCTAAGGGACTGTAGGGAAAACTTTAGCCATTTGTCCCGTCAGTGTTAGCATAGAGGGAAAGTTAAATTCTTTGTCCTTCAGGTGAATTTAGTACTCTTTCATCGGTCTGTGTGACTAAATTTTAATAAGCAACATTAGAAAGACAAGTCACACATAGTTCTGTTTTCTCAAGCAATTTTAAAGAAAGCATATGTTTCAGAGGCCTTGTGAATAATCAGGTTACAAATGTCATAAGAATTTAACTAGATGAAAATCGAAGGACTATGGTGATCATGTTCACAATCCCTGCTTTCACCTTAGGTAGTGGCATCTCTGTGTAAGTGATCTTAGACCATGAAGGTATGCTCAACAATGCCTACAGTATGAACATATTAAGCCTTGTCTTTTGCTTAGTTTTTACATTTTATTTTTGAGTCTATGGTTACAACATTTCTCCCTCTTCAAAGATTCCCTACAAAGCCTGCCTTTAACCCTTCTAACTCTCCTTCAAATTCATTGTTTCATTTTCCTAATAATTGTTATTGCATGCATATATGTGTAAGCATATACATATATATTCTTAAATGTAACCTGTTTGGTCCCTATAATATTATTTGTATGTGTATTTTCAGGGCTGCATGGAAGCCTGTTCATTGGCCTTCTCTGCTAGACAGCTGGAGCTATAAGTAATGTTCTTTAGCATGCCCAATGTCCTTGCTCCCCGCAATGAAACATCAAAGATATATTTATCTCTTCCTCCTTCACCTCCCAGATTAATTGATCACATGTTCTAATGTTTTTCATGAATAATTTTTAAATGTATTCCTTCGTCTCTACCTGTCTCTATTATTTATAACCTTTCCAGTTTTTTACCTAAATAATGGCATTACATTTTAAATTAATCTCTTTTGTTCTCTACTCTATGCTACTACAAAGATGAATTATCTAAATTAAACATCTACAGAAAAGACTTCAGAGGCTTTTCCAAAAATACCCAAGTTTCCTCCTTTCTCATACTCCGTCCTGTGAGATAATACCTACCTTTAACCTTTTTTCAACATGTCCTCATTCCCTCCTTCATCATCAGTTGCCTGGAAATTCTGCACTGACTATTCTATTATTTTCTCATGTTCAGCATCACCTGGTTTAATTTCACAGAGAATTTTGGAAACTCAGGATTCTTATCACTTCCTCTAAGAATTCTTCACTAAATTCTTACTTTTTGAGATGAATAAACTAACTTACTAGCTTTTTGTCTGTTTTTCATCTGTATGTGTGAGTGATGTGCATGTGTGTGTGTGTACATGTTTGTATATGTGTGTTGTAAAGGTGTGTTCAGGTGCTAGGATTATCAGCAAGCTACAACCTGCATTTATTTAGATGTGCACATCCTCATGTTTTCATGGATCCACTGAACTTTAACCCAATAAGCCATCTCCCAGGCCTGTCTTCTCAACTCTTCAGTGGCACTGGTCATTACAATGGGAACTTAAAGCCACTGCACTGATAGTGCCCGTGTTTGTGTCTATTTCCCTGACTGATTTTCACCCAGTGAAGAGATCTGCTCTAACACAGTAGATACTCACTTAAAACAAGCCAAATTGTTGAAACTATTCATTATTTCCAAAATGGGCAGAGAAGAACTTATGTTAACATTTTTTAGAGGAAGAGCACACTCAGAAAGTATTAGAGCATAAAGTCTTTCATGACAGCAGCAACTCTTGCGAGGACCACTAGATGTGGAAACCTGATACGCAGCATTCTATAAGAGGGCATATCAGAAAACAAAAGATGTCAATGCACAAAAGTGAGAGACCTGTCAGGAGACACTGGAGTCTGGTTTACCAAAACTGAAACCCATGGCCAGTGTAAGAAAGTCAGGGACGAGAACATGAGGAGGAAGAGACTTATCAGCAAACTAGAGAAACTTACCTACATTCGAAAAGACAATAATGAACACTTATTTCATTCTCTATACTATATTAACCATTTAATTGTTTCCATAATTAATCACTTTACCATTTAGTGAACACTTATTTTATTCTCTATACTATATTAACCATTTTAATTGTTTCCATAATTAATCAGTAACATGGCTTCAATAATAAACCGATTGTGCTGGTAAGAAAGTTAAGGCAATTGGAGAGTAAGCATTTGTTCAATATGGCTCTCCTTTTTTTAAATTCTGAATTTTAAAAACTGTTAAACATTATCTTTTTTTGGAATAAAGGAGAATTACTCCCACCTGAATAATCAAGATGGAAAAAATTGGTCTTAATAGCCTTTTGGATTAAGTCAGAAATAGCATTTCTTAATATCACCAGATTTTTACCTAACACCTTTGTTACTGAGCTTTAGCAATATCTAATTTGCTATTTGCAGATCCATAATTGTGTGAGCTCTTTTCTTATAATATCTCACATGAACGCACACACATACATTTTCTCTCTCTTTTACTCTCTCTCTCTCTCTCTCTCTCTCTCTCTCTCTCTCACACACACACACACACACACACACACACACACACACACACAGACACTTTATAAGTCTATTGGTCCTGTTCTTCTCTGGAGAAAACTGACTAAGATAGGTGGAAAAGAAAAAAGTTAAAAATGTCAGCTATGTCATTTTGCAAGTTAAAGAGTAATTGAATTATAAAAATTACTAATATATTCTACATTGCTTTTATTATATGTTATCTTTTCTTCCTGTTCCTTCTATCTCTACAAAGGATTTTCAGCTTTCCAAGAATGTTAAACATTATGTTACAGCAACAGAAAAGCTAATTGAATGGATATTGCCAAGTTACAGATGAAGAAACCAAAGAAAATTAGGACTTCTTTCTGGAGAGAAACTGTTCTGTTGTTTGTGTGAAGAAACTTCATGAGGAGAGGTCGGAGCCTTTCTGCTCTTATCGCTGCTCTATTGAAGCTTAAGAATGGGAGCCGGAAGTACATAGTTACTGACTGAACAAAGACTATGACAAATGTATGAATTGCCTCATTCAGAAGCTTTCAGTGTCACCTGCTGGTATTTCTTCCTACATAACAGAAGCTGGAAACATGTTTTTAATTCATTTCTTGCAACCTATCTTTAATCTATAGTTCTATATGTCACTAGAGGCCTGCAAATCAAAAAGGCATTCAAGATTGCTGGAAGTTAAGGTTAGTGGGGCAAGGATGATTGTCCACTTAGCTGATGCAGATTACAGCGGACAGAGCAAGATGGCTTCTTGAGCAAGAATCTGCAGTGAGACATTCTGGACTCAACACATGGATCCCCAAATGGGAAGCTTCGTGATTTGGTTTTGTCTCCATTTAGAAGCCAGAAACAAATGACAGCCATAGCTGCAGGGTGGGTACAGTGACAACAGTTTCCACACGCAACCACTTTTATGCTGTCAATCATAGAATTTAGAATCGAGACCAGTTTTCATTAGTATTGTGATATCTGTGTTTCTCTTATCTTTCTCTTAAATTATCAATTGGGTTTTAATTAAAAATTCATAATAAGCATTTTGCTTTACAAATAACTATGATTTTTAGCAAATCTCCTTTTGGTATTTTACTCAATAATCACTATATGCAACAAATATTTAATAACAAAATTTCTCTAAAGCAAAAGTGGATGTAGAATTCAAAAGAGAGATTAGAATCAGAACTTAAAATGGAAGGCATACCTCAAAGGTAGAGAATGCTTGCCCAGTATATACCAGGCCTTGCGGGGGTTCAGTTCTACCACTGGAAAATAGAACAAATGAAAAGCCTGGCGGTGGTGGCGCATGCCTTTAATCCCAGCACTCAGGAGGTACAGGCAGGCAGATTTCTGTGAGTTCAAGGCCAGCCTGGTCTACAAGAGCTAGTCCCAGGACAGGCTCCAACGCTACAGAGAAACCCTGTCTTGAAAAAGCAAGAAAAAAGGGGGGGGGAGGAGAACAAATGAAAAAATGGTGAAAGCTTCAATAGTGGATATGCTAGCACTAAGAAGAGGCTATAGAGATTGAAAATAAGGCCCATTGTAGAATATAAGAAATAATTATTAACACTGTATAAAACTCTGAGAGAGAAAGAATGATCATTAAGCATTGCATCAAGAATGCCAAGGAAGAGGTTTGAGAGATGGTTCAGCAGTTAAGAGTACTTGTTGTTCCTCCAGAAACCCAAAGGTATCTCAGACCCAACACAACAGCTAACAAGTGCAACTCCATTCCCAGGTGTTCCACAGGCCTCCACAGACACTGCATGCACATGGTGCATTGATTGACATACGTGTAGGCAAAGCATTCCATACACATAAAAACACAGGTTTAAAATTTTTAAAGGAAGTCGGGGTAGCAAAGCACCAAATTGCACTCCAATTTCTCAGTACTAGTGAGGCAGAAACAAGAGGAAAACAAATTAGATCTAAGCCTTTGAGAACAGATTAGAGACCATTTCTCATCTGACAACAAAACTAAAGCAATGAATTCTACAAATAGGTTCAGGGTATCATGAGCAAATAGTAACAACTTACAAGGAAGTCAAAATTAAGCAAAAATCATCACTATGTTATAAATTACATCAGACGTGAAGCTTGCTGCTCACTTTGTAAGAGTTAAAGACTAGATCCTAAAACTCAATATCAGAGTGTACATGTTCAATATTCAGGGCTGAAACTTATTTCTGGGAGGTTAAAAAGATGTTTCCAGATGTGTTTTCTAATAAAACGGTATGACCAAAGAAAACTTTCAATTTCGCATTCTGTTTGTAGATAGGGAGCTATGGGCAGGTGCATGGACAGAGGCATGAGGTTGATGAGAAGAGAAAGGGGATTATACAGTACAAAAACAATAACGAATACAATGGGTTCAGAAATAATATGAAAGAATTAACATGGGAAGCTAAGCTAAACAGTCTGGTGAGACCAGTGAAGTAATTACTCACTACATACGTTTTAAAATTAATTTCACCAATAAGTCTCTCTGAGTATGTTTCTCTACTTTCTCTGATCATCAAATCAAATTCACAAACATAATTTCGCTGTTGTAGCAATGATGTTAGGATAATGTGCCTTACAGTACACATTCTTGGAGTACAAGAGTTCATTGCCACTCTCATTACAAGTCAGCACAACTGAGCACTTTTTTTGAAACACAGAACTGAGGAATGTTACAGCTAGAAGGGACCTTGTAAGAATGTTGAATTCTTTAGTTTTCATTTTAATTAAGGTTTTAAAAGGGGTCAGGCAAGATATAAGCACAGGAATTCTAATTGAAAAACACTGCAGAGGAAAAACATGTTTTCTCTTCCAAATACATTTCAGAAGTAGACCACATAGAGCCTGTGGTTCAAGGAGATTTCTTTCTAAGTCCACACATATTAATTGGCAACGAAAGCCTCAATTATGTGTATCTGAGTAAATCAAGCTGGGTAAAATTATATAACTAGATACTTTGTGACTAAATAAAATCATAGCATGGTTTGCCTTAACATATCTGTTTTTGCCTTTGTTGTTGAAAGAAATAGGTTGATTATCCATATTCCTCAACATGGACCTGAAAGACAGAGAAATGCTTATGTTTTATTTTTCTGAGATTTCTTCCAAAAATTCATATTCCTAACCAAGTTCAGTGTGGTAAATCCCCAAATCAGGGGAAAGGATACGGTAAATAATAGCGACAGCGCACACAGAAGGTCAAAAGAGGAAAGTGTCTAGAGTTGAGACATCCCAAAAGCCTTTAATATCACCACTGGTATCAGTTATCTCTCAAAGACAAAGAATTAATGGAAAAATTCACCTAAACTCTGACATCTTAAATCTCTTTAAGGAGAGGAGTGTAGGTAGAGATTTCTACATGACTGCAGATTTTAAGGAGCCTCTGTTTCTCCTTTAGCCGAAGAAAATTATATGCCATCCACTTAGTATTCACAAACTAGAAATACATTAGTCTCCTTATTTGCATTTCCTACCATGACCCCCTCATGAAACCTGTCCCCTGATATGTGGACCTGTTTTAAGTCCTCCCTCACCCCACCTCAAATACCCAAGACCTAGTAATATGATTCTAAGAAGTAAAATACAATATAAGGAACATGGTATCATTCCTTCATAAAATTGACGGATTCTGTTTCAGTGATCTTTTTTTTTTTTCTGCTCCATGCCTCACTCTGAAGAAATTGGGGGCCATGTTATCAGCAGCCTTATGTGACAATGAAAATGTGACATGGTTAGCCTCTCTAACCAACAGGCTGGGAGAACCTGAGAATGATCAAGAGTCGTAAAGGTGAATGTAAGACTTGACCCTGCACTGTCAGAATGTAAAATGATGAAACCCACAGCTAAGAGTTTACCTGACAGTTCTGAAGTCACCTTAAGACCAAGAACAATAGGTAAGACTGGTTGATATACCAGGAACTAAAACAGAACAAGTTTTGTGATTTAAGTTGAAATGTTTGGTGGTAGTTTATTATACAATAAATGACAGTGCGTCTATACATTCTTAGTCTAGAGATTGTCTTTAAGAAAAGGAAGGCATTTCACAACTATTTGATACTAAGCAAGGTTCTAAGCATAGTATACCTGTTAACACATTGAAACTATGTAGTAACCCTAAAAGGTAGGATCACTTGTGAATTAGTTCATTTATAAAAAAATAAGTCAAAATGATTAAAACACAAAATCCTAAACCAATAGAGGGAAAAAGTATATTGGGTAAACACTCATGTTTCATCTGAGAGACAACTCACCATAAGTGTTCCTTTATCTTAAAAAAATACTTTGGACAACTCTAACTAAAGACTTGTGTTCCACCAGAGGTGATGCCTATCGTCAGAACCTCTGCTCTAGCTGGAGACCCCATTCTAGACTAGATGCTGTGCCTCAGCTCCTAGACCTCCAGGTTCCAACTCAGATTGGAAGCCCCTCCTTAACTAGAGGCCAACCAGACCATTAGACATACAAACTCCAACTCGGGTGGAGACCTTCTACTCAACCATAGACCACCCAGGCCAGAAGACCAAAGAGTAAACAGAAACCAAGGAACAAAACACCTATCCAACAAAGAATAACACAGAAATAGGTACCTAGACCTATAATCAACCTAAACCCAGATGCTTAGATGTCAGTGTAAGAACACTACCAACAATAATCAGGGCAATATGTCACCACAAGAACCCAGATATCCGAGTTAAAAAAAAAGTCCTAAATATTTTGACAGAACTGAATAAAACAATGACCTTAAAACCAGCTTTATGAAAATGACAGAAATTCTTAAAGAAGAAATAAATAAATCCCTCAAAGAAACTGAGAAAAAGACACAAACTTGGAGAAAATGAATAAACTTCTTCAAGATAGCCAAGGGGGGAAAAAAACAGCTAAAGGAAACAAATAAAACAGTTTAAGTTCTGAAAATGGAAATAGAAGCAATAGCGAAAACACAAACAGATGGAATTCTCAAAATAAAAAATCTAGGTAAGTGAACAGTATCTACAGATTCAAGCATCATCAGTAGACACACAAATGGAACAGAAAATCTCAGACCAAAACTAAGAACAATAAGAATAGAGAAGGAAAAGAAGCCTAGCTCAAAGGCCCAGAAAATATTTGGAGCAAAATCAAAGAAAATCTTCCTATCCTAAAGAAGGACATGCCTAAGAAAGTACAAGAAGATTATAGAACAACAAATAGATTGGACCAGAAAAGAAAGTACCCTTGTCACATAATAATCAAACATCAATCATATGGAAAGAAGAAAGAATATTAAAAACATCAAGGGGAAAAGGTCAAGAAACATTTAAAGTCAGACGTATTAGAATTATACCCAACTTCTCAATAGAGACATGAAAAGCCAGAAGGACCGAGATAGAAACCCACAGATTCAAGGAAACTACAAATGGCAATCCATACCACTATACCCAGCAAAATATTATCATCATAGATTAAACAAGATAATCCATGACAAAGTAAAATTTAAATAATATTTATCCATAAATAAATGAAATGTATTAAAAAGAAAAAAAACAACTCAAAGAGATTAACTACATCCATGAAAAGAATGGAAATAAATATCTTCACACCAACAAGAATCCCAAGAGGAAAAGGTGGCAGGAAATGTCAAACTAAGGACTGAAATCAACAAAATACACAAAAAAACAACACAAAGAATCAATGAAACAGAGTTGATTCTTTGAAAAATGAACAAGATAGACAAAGCCTTATCCAAACTAACTAAAAGACCAGAAAGAATTTTCAAATTAAGAAAAACAGAAACAAAAAGGGGAATATAAAAACAGGCATTGAAGGAATCTAAACCATCATACTTTTAAAACATATCCTCAACAAAATTGAAAAATATAAAAGAAATAAAAGCAGTCATAAAATAAAATAAAAATAGCCTTTAAAAAAAAACCTAGGTCATAATGGTTTTAACAGAGAATTATACCAGACTTTCAAAGTAGAGCTTATGCTAATACTCCTCAAATGATAGAAACAGAAGGAACATGCCAAATTCATTTTATGAAGCCGTAGTCATTCTAATACCTAAACAAGACAAAGAATCAACAAGAAGACTTTCTTAAGAAAGAACAGTTTCCCTCATAAACATAGATGCTCAAAATACCCACAAACCACATCCAAAAATACATCAAGGAAATCATTGATGATAATCAGCTAAGCTTTATATCCAGTGATGCAGGAATAGTTCAACATATGAACTATTAGTAAATATAATCCACCAAATACATGAACAAAAAGGAAAAACACACATGATCATCTCATTAGATGCTGAAAAAGCCTTTAACAAAATCCAACATCACTTTGTGATAAAAGTCTTAAAGAGAATAGGAATACAAGAGATATTCTTAAACATGATAAAAGTGATTTATACAAAACCTATAGCCAATATCAAATTAAATAGAGAGAAACTTAAAGCAATTCCGCTAAAATCAGGAACAAGGCAAGGCTGTCCACTCTCTCCATACCTATTCAGTTTAGTACTTGAAGTTCTAGCAGGAACAATAAGACAGATGAAGAAGATCAAAGGGATTCAAATTGGAAAGGAAAAAATCAAAGTGTCACTATTGGCAGGTGATTCAACAGTATACATAAGCAACACAAAAAATTCTACCAGAGAACTCCTGAAGCTGATTCAAATCTTCACTGAAGTGGCTGAATACAAGATTAACTCAAAACAAAAAAAAGTAGCCCTATTATATAAAAATCACATAAGAAATGAAAAATTATATAAACAACACCCTTCATAATAGCCACAAATAATATAAGTAAATAATATAAAATACCTTGGTAACTTAGCCAAGCAAGTGATAGACTTATATGATTAAAAACTTCAATTCTTTAATGAAAGAAATTTAAGAAGATATCAGAAGATGGATTGAAAAAAGAATCTCCTTGTTCATAGACTGACAGGCTCAACATAGTAAAAACAGTCGTCCTATCAAAAGCAATGTATTGATTCAACACAGCTTCCCCTCAAAATTCCAACACAATTCTTAGAGACTCTGAAAGGACAGTTTGAAACGTCATGAAACACAGAAACCCAGGAAAGCTAAAACGGTCTTGTACAATAAAGGACCCCTGGAGATAAAACCATCTCTGGTTTCAAGCTGAAATAGTAATAAACCTGCATAGTATTGGCATAAAAACTACAGGTGGATTGAGGGAACTGACGCAAAGACTCAGATGTAAGTCCACACATCTAAGGACATTTCTGAGAAAGAAGTCAAAACTATTCAATACATAAAAGAAAGCTTCTTTAACAAATGGTGCTGGCATAGCTTGTTGATGGAAAAACGAAAGATGCAAATAGATCCATATCTAGATGAAAAGTCTCTATACCAATAAGCCTTTCCACCAAGGCAAATATCCAAGTCAGATCCCAGAAGACATTCTGTTCAAGGGACTATCCCACACCCCTGTTTATTGACCCAAAGCCTACCACAGTGGACACTTTGCACTAGACTTCGGGCCACAGCATAGACTTGCAAAATGGGTACTGTCAATTTGAAGACAGGTCCCCAAATGCACTTGAGCTGTCTTTTACAAAATCTTATTAAATTGGGACCATATATTCTAGTTGTCTAAAAAATCATGCTGGCATGGGGAAAAGTGGACAGAACTCGCATATGCCCATAGATTCTGGGTACTGGGTTCCCCATTCTTCCCTCAGTAGCCGATGACTCATAGCACAGGTCTTGTTGGATAGGATTTGGCGCCTCCAGATTCGCATATATCTGAGAATTGGGACCATAAAAAGATTCAGTCCTGACCCATGCTGCTAGAGACACCTCCACCCGCACGCCCTCCAACTCTGAGCTGCATACGAGTTCTGTCCTTGTGTTTCTGTTCTCACTTACATCTGCTGACATGGCCCTCAATGGAACAGCTGTGTGCTCCCCCTGGCTGCTACAGCCTACTCCAGGATTTTTAAGTTTGTCAGCCGACAGAGATCTCTGGGAAAAGTTTTGTTCATCTGTATGTTAAAATCTATGTGTGATCAATGTGGTCACAGTATGCTTGTTTATGCCTGAGTCTCTGTGTGTGTTGGTTTAAAAGCTGTAAAACTTGTAATTGAAACTGCTCTGAAAACATCACATGGTCTGCCAAAACCTTAAAGCATGTGGGAAGGTGTCATTTTGGTTAAGGTCAAAGACAGCTCATATAATTCCTGCCCTGTTCTAAAAAACAAGGTTTATTTTAAAAAAAAATAAGAATTAAAATAATACTGATTTACTGAGATATTAAGGCTACACCTCTGCATTCATGTACAGGGACAAATCTTGCTGGCAACCAGACTTTGCAACCTAAGAGTAAAAACCCCTTGGCATTGATTTAAACTATTAAATTCCTTACAATGTTAAAAGTTTATTTTGCCTTGTATGGATTAGAATCATGCTCTAGGTCTCAGGACCAATTGAATACTAGAATAAAATATTCCTTCTCATCTTCTTGCCTCTACTAACATTGATAAGCTGTAACTTTTTAGATAAACTATATGTCCATTTAACTTATATATCTAAATTAGGTATACCTGACAGGTAATGGTACCTTGATCTCCTCAGGTGCCTTTACAGAGTTGACAGTATGTCATTTAATAAAAAAGCTTCTTATGACAGAGATGTGCCAGCTCCTGATGTGGGAGTAGAGACAGGCAGATGCCATGAAGATGCCAGAGGAGAAAAACACCAGAACCTTACCAGTAGGCCACAGCCTTGTGGTGATATATAAATTAATAGGAATAGATTAATTTAAGATGTAAGAACTAGCTAGAAATATGCCTGAGCCATTGGCAAAGCAGAATTGTAATTAATATAGTTTCTGTGTGATTATTTGGATCTGGGAGGCCTGGAAACAGAAAAACAACAACAACAACAACAACAAAAAAAAAAAAAACATTTTGCCTACCAAATGGCACCCAATGTGTGGTAAAGTATATCCACATAAAGTCTAAGAAAGCTTTAAAAGGGAGTTTCTAGACACACAGAAATGGGAGTCAATTGCAACTTCTTGGTATCCATATTTTTTTTAAAGATAAGCTGTGTTTGCTGGTGATGAGCAGAGGCATGGCACCTTTAAGCGAAGGCTTCCTGGCTCAACATTAGCAGCAAACACTGCACTGTTCCTTTAAGAAACAGCTTTCTGATTCATACACAAATGGCTCTGGATCTGGCTCTTTTAGAAGGTCCTGTTATGGAGCACTTAAATGGAGTTTGTGAGCAGCATTTTACAAATTGTGTAAAGACAACATAGACCCATGGCATTCCTGAAGCTGGACCAGTGAAAAGAGCTCACAGAAGTGGTGAGCATACTCTGCCATGTTGGACTGGTGGAACTAACAGGCAAATCCACAGCATAAGCCCTAGCCATATCTGCTTAAAATTTCAAAAGAAAAAAATCTATCCTGGTCAAAAAAATGGTTGTAGATACACAATAGGGCATATTCAGACAAGAAAGATCTCTAAATGAGATACAGTGTGTTTAAAAATCATATGTAGGCTTAAGAAAAAATAAGAATCAACAGTTATAGAAAGAATTTTAAAAAATAAAATGAAGTCTTTAAGAGACAGGAAAAGCAATATTTAAAAAGCCATGCAAAAGTGAAAAATGCACAGAGTCTGGATTATGTATATTATTGTGGTTTTGGGGGATTTTTTTTTTAACCTATGAGAGACATTTAACTGCAAAGCTAAACCAACATATGATTTTAAAGGTACCTTGACTTCAAAATTTGAGTCTTAGGATATGTTACTTTGGAAAAGAAGTTCTGCTTTTGTTTCCAAAGAGGAACCTGTGGATACCTTCCAGGTTAATGTGATTTAATTGAACAAGGACCTCTGAAAGACTGGGATACCAACCCAGACACAAAACCTTCAACTTACAATCTGTCCTGTCTCCAAGATGTACTGGTGTTATCTTGACACAGAACTTGTGGTTGTGGTCAACCAATGACTTGAGGCCCAAGTCATAAAATGGAGACCACGCCATGACACTGTTGAATGGACAGGAAACAGAATCTGGACAGCCCAGAGACCCAGGATAAATCAAACATGACTGGGGAGGAGAGAATTTGGTAATGATTACTAGAAATATTCTACTATATGAATGATATCTGCTATGATACTACTAGATCAATGTCTTGCCCAATTTTTATCAGAGAGGTGTCATGCAGCAACTGGTGGAAGTACATGTAGAAACTGAAAGAAAAACAGTAGACAGAGCCTGGGGAACCCTGCAGAAGAAGAGAGGAAAAGTTGAAAGGGCTAGAGAGGTCCAGAACATAAGAACACAGTACACAGAATTAACTAAACAGGGTTCAAAGGAGAATCTCAGAGTCTGAAGCAACAATCACAGGTCCTATATGGGTCTGAGCTAGATCTTCAGCATACATGCTGTGGTTGTGTATTTGGGTGTTCTTGTGGGACTCCTAATAGTGGGGAAAAGAGACTGTCTCTGACTCTTTTGCCTGCTCTTAGGACCCTTTTTCTTCTATTGGGTTGTCTCATCCAACCTTCGCATGAGGATTTGTTCCTTGGTTTATTGTAGCTGATTATGCTGTGCTCCCTTGATATCCCTGGAAGACCTTCTCTTTTTATTTTTATTTTCTAAACATGGAGGAGGAGTGGATCTTGGGGAGAGGGATGGTGGGGGAGAACTGGGAAGAGTAGAGGGGGGAAAACTAAACCCAGGATTCTGTGTATGAGAGAAAAATAAAAGAAGAAACTAAAAGATGACTCTGGCTGTATTGTAAAACAAAAGAAAAATTAAACCAATATCTCAGAAAAAATTACATGAAGCAATAGGCCAAGATACTTATAGACTTAAAATACTCCAAAGGAATAACTTATCTGGTTTTTGACTTTTGAACCCTGAGTAAACTGCGTCATTTTGACTTGGTTTGTTTTTTCTACAAAGATGTGGTCTACCAAGTTAGAGGAACTCTTTCGTGATTTTCTAGGAAAGCCGTCTGATTTGCATTCTGTTGTGATGAATACCACAACTGAAAACAAAATGAAAGGCAACTTGACAAGGAAAGACTTTATTTGGCTTACACTTTCAGGATACAGTTCATCATTGGGGGAAGTTTGGGCAGTTGTTCAAGCAGGAAGTGAAGCAGAAACCACAGATAAATGTCACTCACAGGCTCCTGCTCCATCCACGCACATCTATCTAGGGATGGTACTGCCCACAGTGGTCTCATTTCTCCTACATCAATTACCAATGAAGACAACTCTTTGAGACATAGCCACAGGCCAATCTGATCTGGGCAATTCCCCAAATAACGTTCCCTTTTCCCAGATATCTATATGAGGTATCGAGTTGTAGTTAAACTAAGCAGCTCCAAATTGCTGCTGTCTTTCTCAGAGGAAAGAATGTCATTCAACAAATAGATCAGCATCAGGGAGTAAGAGTGGGGACAATGGAAAAATGGGACCAGATTATCACATCCCTCTCCATAGGGCTCAAGTGTGAAAAGGAAAGCTTTCCTTATTAAGAAAAGCTTGGGTGTAAGATTTTTTAAAAATGATCACAAACAAGCTAGGAAAAAATAGTAGTTTTCTAGTGTTAAAGAAAACACTGTAGAAAAGCAGACAAATGAAGGATGCATCTCCCTCACATAATCACTAATATTTTGCTGCTAGAAATATGAAAATCATGTTTACTATTTGGAACTTAGAGTGAAATATTCCAAAGAAGCCTTAATAATATCCCTTTTTTCATTTTCCACATGCACTGATATATTTCTGTACACAGTCAAGGCTTTTAATCATCTGCTTTTCTACTATGATCCCACACAGAAGCCACACACTCATTGTTTATACTAAGAAAGGTATTAAATATGCTACAAGATTAAATAAATGAAAGAGTAGAATAAAATAGAAAACAATAAGAAACAGGAAAAATAGATGTGGGAAGAAGGTGCTACTGTTAGAAAAGTTCTTGTTTACTTCCCACTGCTGCCATAAATGACGTGACCCAAAGCAAGAAGAGGCTTGATTTGGCTTATACTTCCCTGTCACCAGCCCTCACTCGGAAGTTAGGAAAGGAACTCAAGCTTAAAAGCAAGAACTGAAGCAGAAACCAGAAGAATGTTGCTTGCTGGCTTGCTCCCCATGGCATCCTCACTTATCCTTCTTATATAGCTCAGGCCTCACCATCCAGGGATGGCACGGCTTCGCCAATGAGCAACCATAAAAATGCCTAACACCCATGCACATAGGGTAATTTAGTGGAGACAGTTCCTCAGTTGAGATTCCCTCTTCCCAGGTACATCCTAATGACAACTGAAGTTAACATTTCTTTTTTTAATGTGGTACTAAGGCTCAAACTCAAGGCCTTGTGTGTGCTAGGCAATAACTTTATCAACCAAACCACATGCACTGCAGAACTTGTTTCTTGTCAGTGATAGTTATGTATTGCTGTACCAGGATCATAAGTAACTCATATTTCTAAAAGTCTTACACCTTGTAAAACATTTGTATTTCTTTAAATTGTCACATAAGTTGTAAAGTATTATTATATATTTGACAAGTGAGAAACAAAAATCTATGGGATGACATATGGATTATCCAGGATATTGTGCTAAATGAAATAAATGAGCACAGTAAAAATAAATTCCACGTAATTCCACTTATGTTGAAGGAGGAGCAGGACTGCTTTTCATCCCGCCTGGCTAGCTTATACCCGAAATCATCACACAGAAACTGTATTAACTTAAACACTGCTTGGCCATTAGCTCTAGCCTCCTATCGGCTAACTCTCACATCATGATTTAACCCATTTCTAATAATTTGTATGTCACTACGTGGTTGTGGCTTAGCGTGTCTAACCTGACAGCTCCATGGTGGCTCTCTGTCTGCCCTTCTTCCTAGCATTCAGTTCTATCTACTCTGCCTACCTAAGTGATGCCATATCAAAAGGTCAAGGCAGTTTCTTTATTCAACCAATGAAAGAAACACATAGGCAGAAGAAACTCCTACACCATTTCCCCTTTTTCTGTTTAAACAAAAAAAAGGCTTTAAATTTAACATAGTAAAATTACATATAACAAAACAGTTTTCAAGCAAGAATTATAGTTACAATATTTATATCTATTTTATCTTTTATCATAACTAAGGAAAACTGTAACTATAAATTCTTTAACTCCATCAAAGACTCCAGAATGATATAATATTACCAAAGTAAACAGAAAGTGCATTGTAAACAACTTCCAAAACCCTGGAAATGACAGAGACATCTCACTGCCTGGACAGGTTACCCAAAGTTCTTGTGTACCATTGGGGCATCCATCTTCAGCCTATAGGCCCATAGTGTCCAGCAGACACTTTCACTCTACCAGGATCAAAAGTAACTCATATTTTTTAAAGTATTACATCTTGCAAATACATTTGTATTTCTTTACATTGTCACATAAGTTGTAAAGTAGTATTACATATTTGACAAGTGAGAAACAAAAATCTATGGGATGACATATGGATTATCCATGATATTATGCTAAATGAAATAAATGAGCACAGCAAAAATAAACTCCATGCATTTCCACTTACATAAAAAAAATCTAAATAATCAGTCTCCTTTAAGTACACTGTAGAGTCCGAGTGTCCACACAGATGCATTGGTGGTTGAGAAGGGAAACTAATGATACTCAATGTATATACAACTCCAGATAGAGGAATATCAAGAGATCTATTGTAGAATATGATGCCAGAGTCAATAATATTACTGAAAGCATGTAAGGGAATAGCCATAAAGCCTTCCCATCACAAAAATAATTCATGTGAAGTGTGAAATATTATCTATAGTTAGTTAATCTAAAGTGTATCTGTATTTCAAAGCAATATGCTATACAAAGCACATGCATGACTTTACATATCAGTCTAACGTAAAGAAAAGATTAAGCAAGCTATCCATGACATGTTCCCAACTTCAAGTTTTGTTTTTAGGTTTTTTATTTATTTGTGTGTATGTGATTTTGTGTGTACACAGGCATGTACATGCAGACACCATAAATTTTAGGAGTTGGGCTTTTTTCCATGACACGAATCCTGCAGGTGGACTACAGTTATACAGCTTGGCAGCAGGCTGTTCCTCAAGGAGCCATCTTGCCAATTCTTAAATCTCTTTGATTCTACACCATGCTGCCTACAATTACAGAGATAAATATCTCATGCTCTCAAGAACTAAAGCTTGGTAATAGAATATGCTTCCCTTACAACAGAATTCCTGATTTAATTTTCATAAAGATACTTCCACAAATCAAATATGACCAATAAGTAAAAGGACAGAATACTATAATTATATAACAACAATGCTTGCAGTAAGTATGTACCTAGATACCAGAGGAAACATGTTTAAAGGAAACAGGAAAATAACAATAGATGAAGAGATTAAATTAGAAACTGAAGAGATGCTCAGTCATTATCGATGTTTCCTGCTTTTGAAGAAGACCTAAGTTAAGGTCCCAGGGCCCGTGTCAATGACTCACAACTGTGTGTAACTCTAGCTCTGGGAGATTCAATGACCTCTTCTAAACTCAACAGGCACCTGCACATATAAGGCATATATTCAGATAAACACACAATCATACACATAAATGAAATATATATATATAATATGTATATATAATATTATATATGGGTGTGTACACATATAGAGATAGATAATTAAGTTATACTACCTTCAAAAATAAAAGCTCTCACTGCTGCTTGAACTTTTAGAGGCAAACAAAGAGAATATATTTATATGCCTTTTAATGACGTTTTTGAATAAGACTAGAGGAAACAGAATCATTTTAGTAAATAGGAATTTTTAGTAAAAGCAACATCAGTAAAAATTATCTTAAAATGTTGTTATAAAATATCATGATTGAAGCAAAATTATTAGAGAAATGCAGAGTTCTGGCTTCTTTCTAACACAAATAAGAAATATATAGGAGTTGGGGTTACAGTGAAAATTGCATAGCAGAACACTCATATGTGTTAGAATTATCAACTATGCCCAACTATGCCTATATCAACTATGCCTAGAGTTCTAAAATATTAGAATGCTAACATTTTAATAGAATCTTTTGTAAATCCCAGCAAATCTGCACAAAAAAGTAAAAAGAATATTGTAGTTTTTGAAGGAAAGCAATTAAACAAGTCACTTCAGATTTGACCTAAATTCAAGTGACGGGTCTGATATTTTGAATCTATCTGGGATAAAGTATATTCTTTACTACTTGAAAAAGCTATTCGGCATAGTGATTTATAGTAGTAGTTCTGGGCAAATGAAAACCGAACATTTTTACAGTTGAACAAAATTGGGCTTAGACATTAGGGAACCTAAAACTCATTTGGATTCACGCAGTGTTTCAAAACACATCACTAGGACCTTTGCAATCAGCCCGTCACCTGACTGGCAGTCAGGGGAAGAATCTCCAAGTAGAAATATGTTGACCAGATTCCGCATGCTTAAAACCTCAGGGGAGGCATCTTTGTATGAGCTATCTTTTTCTATTTTCCAGTGGGAAAAAGAAGATGGACTATAGACAGACAATTATAGTAATCCACGTTGGACATCATAAAAGCAAGAATTAAAGTTTCCCTGCCTATCTGTGACAATACTTTCTAACTCACTCTATTTCTAAACTGATTATGCGCCGGTATCCCCCAGAAGACTGAAGGTAATTCAGAAGAGCAGCCATCAATTAACATTTACACTCGTCACAGATAAAAGAACGGCTATCATTTTAGTTTTGCAACAGAAAGAGATGAAAATCTACAGGCTGGAGCTTTAGAGGCTTTTAGTATGCATCCTTTTCATATCGCCTGAATTATATTTCAGGATGTTTGAGACTTCCAAAGCCATGCCTCCAATATTGAAGCAGGTGTTCTTCCAAGTGAACAGTGAAAAATATTCTGTAATAGCTAGGTCAACTTCACAATTCTATTCTTATTCTTTTCTTGGTTCATAATATCTATTTATTCCTGAGATACAAGGGCACTGATCGAGCCATACTACTGCAAGAAATAAAATGAAAGAATATCTAACTTCTGTCCTTTTACCAAAAGTAGTTGCAACAGAAGTTAACAAGGACAGAACTGGATAAGGGGCAGACCCTGTTGATAAAAGACGTTCTGATCCTCTGTAGGTAGCTAATACAAGACTGAGGCTTCTAAGTCTTCACATGGCATGGATGGATATCAAAGTTCCTAGGCGGGATTCAGGATATCTAGTTAACATTACCGTTAGACCTGAACACGTGGTTTGAATACAATAGATGGCTTTCATCTTGTGCTATAAAATTACTCGGTGTTTTGGGATTTGAGCCCTCACTGTCCAGAAAATTTGTACTTGCCCATAAAGATAGACAGACAGACATTCATTACCAATACAAGTTTTCCTTTGTAAACTCTATCAAGTATTTCATTATGAACTATGTTATGCAAGTATTGTTTACTTTCATTATCTTCTTTGTTATGAGAAAAGTTTTATAATTATATTTATTATATCATATTAGTAGCCACTATTTAATTGAATTATAAACTATTGACCAGCATTAATATACCCTGACCCTTGGAAAGTTCTGTACACAAAACAACCTTTACTTTATAACAGTGATGAAATTGATGACCTAAAATGAATACAATGTAATTTATACACAAAAGTTTATTAAAAAATTTATGTTCCCTGGCTTTCTCAAAAATCATCAAGTTAAATCCATGGGATAAGTTAGGCATTCTGTGCCTATAATCAAATCTCCATGTCCTTACCAACGCAGTGAGAAGAAACAGGAGTTACAAGTGATTATGAATTTGTCCATCTGATAACTAATGTATACAGATAAAATGAATGTTTTATTCGTATATGCAGAAGGCAGTCTCAACTCCCCATTCCCCTTTGCCTAGGCATAGAGAATCAAAGCTGATGAAACAATGTAGTTTGGCTACTGTAACTTTCCCTCGGCCTAGTAAATTTTGTTCGTTAGGTGTTTTAAAAAGTGTTAAATTCAGATCACCACTATTATTTAAGCACTGATGCTTAACATAACTTTCTTGTATCATACAGACTACGAAATTCTATTTTAGTGTATTATGTTTGGCAGAAGTTGATTTTCAACCAGAAAATGTACTACTGGCAGCTCATTGCATGCCATTTTTCTGTAGTCAGGATCTTATACCCTTTATATACCTAGACGGCACGTATGAAATGATATATCCTTTCCTGAAGCACCTCCTATTTCCTGCCTTCATGGGAAAGTGGCACCTTTCTGTCATTCTTTGAACTGTTCTTTGCTTGTCTTTATCATCACTTTTAAATCTCTCAAGGACCAGTTCACCTGTTAACCCTTCAATGACTAGCCCAAAGAACAGAAAATCACTGTGTGTTTAGCTTTCATAATGCTTGAGGCCACATTAGTCATTTTCAATCTTATTATAGAAGATGCTATTATAGGGAAGAAATAAAATAATAATATCCTCTGTCATCACCATTAATCACTAAATATTCACTTAAGAAAATAATGGATTTCCAATTAAGAGTTAGTCTAAGTTTTAAGATACATTTCTTAGCAATCACAATGTATTAATTTTTGTATTATTAAAGCAATGATTATAACTGTAATATTGCTGTCAATATTTAAGGATAGAAAATAATAATTTGTATTAAAGTCATCACCAAAGCCATAACTATCAGGCAAATGTCAATAAAAACAGCAGTGAGATTCCATTTCTCCCCAGCTAGAAAGACTATTATTGAGAAAAAAATAATAAGTGCTAGAGAGGATGCTGGAGAGGAAATCCTTGTACCCTGCTGGTGGAAATGGAAATAGGTATGGAGACTCTAAAAAAAAAAAAAGCTAAAATTAGATCCACCTTATAACTCTTTCATATAATCTTAGGTATTTGCCAAAAAAATATTACAAAGATGCTTGCCCACAAATGTTTATTTCAGAGTTCTTCAAGAGTTAAATTATGGAACCACTCTATGTTGCATGAGGACGGTGGCCCTTTGTTTGTCCTGTCCATCTGACTAACTTTACACCTGAAATAACCACACAGAAATTATATTAATTAAATCACTGCCTGGCCCATTATCTCTAGCCTCTTATTGGCTTACTCTCACATCTTGATTTAACCCATTTCTATTAATCTGTATATCACCACGAGGTTGTGGCTTACTGGGAAAGATTCAGCATGTCTAACTTGGTGGCTCCATGGCAGCTCTCTCACTCTGCTTTCTTTCCCCCAGAATTCAGTTCTATCTTCTCCACCTACCTAAGTTCTGTCCTATCAACTAGGCCAAGGCAGTTTCTTTGTTCATTATCCAATGAAAGCAACACACAAACAGAAGGAACTCCTACACCAACCCTAGGTATCTACCAAAAGAGTCTGGATCGGAAAACTGTAATCCATGCACATATAATGGAACTTTGTAATCATTAAAAAGGAATGAAATTACATCAGCATCAGGAAACAAAATGGATGCCACAGAAATTATCACATTAAGTATATCATTGTACTCAGAAAGACAAATACTGGCTGTTTTATCTCATTTGTAGATTCTAGATTTTAGATATATAAAATCCTATGCGTATATAGGGCATTATGGTGGGAGGAAAACTGTCTTGGAGAATAAGTAGTAATAACTGGAGGAAGTGAAAAGAAAAGAATCCAAAACACTTACTTGTCTTTGTAGTAGCTTTACCAAAAGTAAGATCAGATTCAATTCTCCACTTCTCTCTCCCTTTGTCCTTCCATCATCACTTATCTGTCTGTCTGTCTATCGTATGAGTCTGAATGTGTGCCTACATGATTAATGTGTTGTGAATTAGCCCTTGTCCCTGTGTCTGTGTTTCTGGGAGAGTTTTGCTCTATATTTAACAAAAGCACAGCAACATTAAATAGGCAAGTAAAGATAGACTTTACAGCAATCCTTAACAAAGTTTTACAAGGGATTAAATCACTGACTCCAATTGACTACTACTAGCCCAGAAAACAAACAAATGCTTTCGATCAATATTCATGTGCACTTTCAGAATTTTTGGCAGATATTTGTTTTAAACAGTTGCTTTCAATCTATTTGCTCATTCCAGCATTTATAACTACAAGATGTATTACTTTGGGTCAGGGACATGGAGGAATCAACAATTTAAAGTTAAAGCTATGCAGCTTAGGTTGTAAAAGTTGATAACATGGGAAATCCAGGTTGAGTAAGACTGGTTTTTACATTGTTCTCTTAAGGAAAAGTTAAACAAATAGCTTTAGCACCACAGAAGATCATTCCTGAGTGGCCCCGAAGTGAATATATTTTACCTAAGCTGCGAGGTTCAGCAAAAGTTCCAGTCTCTTGATAAACTTAGAAAATACTGACCAAAATATTAAAAGTGACTTTCATTTTTCCACTATTCAGTTAATTAACCGTCTCTAATCATGAAAATTTTCAGTTTTATTTCATCATTATGCAATATTGGTAAACGTGACAAATAAAAAATGTCTTCTACTTCCCTTTCATTTTTGTTACCACTTATTGAGTGTCAAAGGCAGTCAGAATAAAAGAGACAATCTATCCCTCGTGCTCTTTATTTAGAAAACTTCCGAAGTTTTTCCTATGTGTGATTTTCACTTAAGTCAGTTTCTGTCATAATCCATAACCTAATCCATAGGTTAAAAGGTAAATTACATATGATGGTATTCATTTTAACAAGAGTTCACTATCTAAAAAGAAAATGATTGTGCTTTTAAAACTCAGCTTATTCTAAAAATTGGAGCTTGAATTTTCTCAATTAGACAAGTATTAAAAATGAGTGTTCTACAACACCTTTCACAATAGCCTCAAAACTACATAATATATAATATCTCATGGTAACCTTAACTAGGCAAGTATAAGGCTTACGTGATAAAAACTTTAAGACATTTGTGGTAGTTTGAATAAGAATGACTCCGTAGATTCATATATTTAAATGCTTAGGAAGTGTCACTTCTTGAAAGGATTAGGACATATGGCCTTGTTTGAAGGGAAGAGTGTCCCTGGGTGTGGACTGTGAGATTTCAAATATTCAAGCCAGGACCAGTTACTCTCTCTTCCTGCTGCCTGTGTGTCTGGATGTAGAACTCTTAGCCACTCTTCAGCACCATGTATGCACCCATGCTGTCATGCTTTCTGTCAGGAAAATAATGGACTAAACCTCTGAAATGGCAAGCAAGTCCAAATTAAATGTTTCTTTCTTAAGAGGTGCCATTGGTTTTCACACCAATAGGACATTGACTTAGACCACACTGAAGAAAGAAACTGAAGAACATATCAGGAGACGGAAAGCTCTCCCATGCTCATGGATCAACAGAACTAATATAGTAAAAGTGACCGTCCTCCAGGAAGTAATCTACAGATTTAATGAAATCCTCATCAGAATTCCAGAAACTTCTCAGAAATTGAAAGGAAAATTTGCAGCTTCACATGGAAACACACACACACACACACACACACACACACACACACACACACACACTACATCAATCAGAATGGCCAGGGTCAATAAAACAAATAACAGCTCATGTTGTCAAGGATGTGGAATAAGGGGTACAGTCATCCCTTGCTGGCAGTAAAGGCAAACTTGTTCAGCCTATGGAAATCAGCATGGAGCTTCCTCAGAAAGATTGAAATCAATTTACCTCAAGATCCAACTATACCACTCTTCGGACTAAACCTAAAGAATGTTTTATCTTACCTCGGAGACACTTGCTTAACTGTACTCATTGCTGCTCTATTCATAATGTCAGCAACTGGAAAGAAAAACCTTTAATGTCCCTAAAGGAAAAAATAGGTGAAGAAACTATGGTACACTTACTTGTAATATTACTCAGCCACTAAAATAAATGAAATTATGAAATTGGCATGGAAATGGGTAAAACTAGAACAAATGATCCTGAGTGAGGTAACTTAGACCCAGAAAGACAAATGTGGTATGTATTCTCTAGTATGTGGCTATTTGCTGTTAAGTCATTGATGAACAAGCCATATCTATATAACACACAGATTAGGAAGGTAATAATGGACTAGGTGAGAGGGAGGAATGTCCTGAGGCAGAGAAAATGGAATAGATAACTGTAGATGGATGAGGCAGAAGACTAGAATGGGAGGATCAAACAAAGGGGAGGAGGAAGAGTGGGTGGGGAAGGAAATATGGGAAAAGACAGCTAAAACTAAGGGTTATTTGAAGTGAAGTGTGGAATTATAATAAAGTGCAAGCTTCCTCCATATATATATAGTTATATATATGGAGGGGAATCTAAACAAAATCTCCAAATAACATGGAAGACAGAGCTCCACCTGGGTAACTTTCATCACCAATGAAGCTTCCAATACTAGAAATGACTTACATCTAATCAAGTTGTTAGCCAAATGGGTCCAATGGAAACTTTCAAACAGTGCAGGTTGTTGCCAAGGGAATTGGTTACTCTCCATAAACTTATGGTAAAGCTATATAACTGAAGACAACCCATACAGAACTCATTTATCATAGCAATATCAAAGCTGTAACTACCGAAAGCAATCACTCCTACTGCTTAGCTGTTATTTTTATTGAAAAGTACTCTACCTGCCTTCAAAGAAGAAACATAAATACCAACCCAGCCCACAAATGTGTCCATCTACAATGTGAATCTACCTGCAAGACATACTATGGCAATGGTGGTGCAAAGATCCTAGGAGTAACCAACCAATATCTGAGTTCATGCCCATTCCATGAGAAGGAATCTATGTTTAACTTTGTTTTCAGGTACCTAAGGGAAAAACAAATATTAATATTATGCTAAAGTAAAACAGCAATAAAATAACTCTTTTCTTGTTTCCTTATTTATTTATTTAAAGAATTTCCACTTCCTCCCTTCCTCCCAATACCCTCCCTGCTCCCGCTCCCCCCACTCCCTCTCCACCTCCCTCCCCCCAATCCCAAACGCAATCAGGGTTTCCTGCCCTGTCGGAAATCCAAGTTCCTCCCCCCTCCCTCCAGGTCCAGGAAGGTAAGCATCCAAACAGACCAGGATCCTGAAAAGCCAGTCCATGCAAACAAAATCAAGACCCAGTGCCATTGTCAATGGCTTCTCAGTCAGCCCCCATTTCAGCCACATTCAGAGAATCCGGTTTGATCACAAGCTCATTCAGTCCCAGTCCAGCTGGCCATGGTGCACTCTCATTCGATCAGTAGTCCCCTTGTATCAGAGGATGAATGCACCCTTCGCGGTCCTGTCTTCTTTTTCATGTTCTCCTTCCTTCTGCTCTTCATTTGGACCTTGGGGGCTCAGTCAGTGTTCCAATGTGGGTCTCCATCTCTATCTCCATCCATCATTGGATGAAGGTTCCCTCTGGTTCTGCTTTCCTTGCTCACGATCTCCCTCCCTCTGCTTCTCATTTGGACCTAGGGAGTTAAGTCCAGCATTCCAATATGTGTCTCTGTCTCTATCTCCATCCTTCGCCATATGAAGGTTCTGTGGTGACATGCAAAATATTCATCAGTATGGTTATGGGTCATCTGAGGAAGGAACAACAGCTACTAAAAGATATTTGTTTATAAATGCTGCTGAATTAATCCAAGATAGGTATTTTGAAAATGCCTTCACTTCAAAATTGAAGTCAAAGGTATGTTACTATGGAGAAGATTTTGTTTTTGTTTCCACGGAAAATGAGAGGCTGTGGATTCATTCTGAGTTTAGAAAACTCAGGTTTGATCAAGGAAGACCACCTGAGAAATCTCCGGGAGGAACAGATGACCCAGATGTCTGAGTTCTATATCCAGAACAGATTCAAGACTGCTCCTTGATATAATCAAGACTCATAGGATACTTTAGTCAGGACTTGGCCATAATTCCTAAATTCTCTTTAGGTCCCCATAACATTATCAGTGCCCCCCAACCAGCAGGAAGTAGCCTGGAAAACTGTGCTCACATTCCCAGAAAATTGACTATGGATATTTTCCTTTGTTTAGAATGTTGGTTACATGTTGTTATGGATAATGGTCAAGAGAAAAGATAAACAAAGGATATTAGATCAGAGTTCTTGTTTTTTTTTTTTTAAATGGGGGTAAGTGCTGTGGGCAATGGTTTGTACCCTGTCAACCCCTATTTTAATAAAATGCTGATTGTCTCATAGACAAGCAGGAAGTAGAGGCAGGGCAACAAGAATAGGAGAATTCTAGGAAGAGGAAAGCTTGGTCTGCAGTCTTGACCAAGCCACATAAGTAAGATGTGATTGCCTCACTGAATAAGTTACCAAGCCACATGGCTAACATAGACAAGAATAATTGGCTAATATAAGGTATAAGAGTTAATAAGAAGCCTGAGATAATGGACCAATCAGCATTTTATTGAATACAATTGACAGGGTACAAACCATGGTCCCATAGCACACTGTGTAATTTCTTTGGGACTTAATGATTGCGGGAACTGGGCAGACAGAAACCCCAACACAAATGAGTCTCCCTGCAGAATAAATCATTTAAGGTAGACCCCAAGGCCAGCAATAGATGGCCAAAACAAATCAAAATCAAAACCATCATGGAGATTGGTTGTCTCATAATGCTAAGTAAGGGTTTTGTTTGTTTTGTTTTGTTGTTTTGTTTTGGTTTTTGGTCTATGTTGTTGTCATTTTGATTTTTTGTTTTGTGTTTCTACCTAAAAGGTCCTTTGAGTGTGTGTGTGTCCATGTCTTCCATTTTAGAGTTTCTATGGGATTCCTCTGTGTGTGTGAGGGTGTGTCTCTGTGTCTATATACATATCTTAGGCTTTTTCTTGAACTCATTTTTCTTGTTTAATTAATTTTCTAATATTCTGATTTGGAATGATTTTTATTTATCTTAATATGTTGTATTTTATTTTACAATCATTCTTTAGAGACTTTTTTGCTATCTAAGACCTGGATGAGAGTGGAGGTGGAGAGAAACTGGGAGTAGTGAGGGAAACCTGTACTCAGAATATATTGTATGAAAAAAAATCTATTTTCAGTAAAGAAAATTAATTAATTAAAAATTTTTTTCAAAAGCTTTTATTTCCAAGAAAAAAATTCCTTGGCATTATTCAAATTATTTCATAGGTAAATAATCTTCACATGAACTCTGTCCTAGAGTTATATAATTATGAAGCTCAATCTAGACTTAATAAACTACAGAAACAACAAAGAATCTGACATTTTCACCTTCAGACCAAAATGAAAGTTCTAACTCAGTTGTGTCTATTGTTGAAATACCCAAACTAGCTTTTTTAATTAATAATGGATTCTCATTTATATTGTTTGCTTCCCAATCTAGATCATCTCCTTTACGAAGTGCTGTTTTAAGCTTTGAGAGTGGAGGAAATAATAACCTGGATACACACTGAGAAATAAATAGTAAATAGTTTAGAGGTTTGATATGCAGTTTCTGTCTCACTGTTTAGCTTACTGTGGTATATGAAAGCAATCATAGACAATATGTAAATGAACTCAAGTGATACTTTACTGTATCTACTTTCCACATGTCACTCTCCCTATCTGTTTCCCATATGTAGAAAGCTCTCCTACTACAAAAGCTAATAAAAATAGGTGATTGTGCAGATTTGTCCATGACCTATGTTTTGTTGGTCACAGTTTTAAGAAGATGTAAGGAGAATCAGAGTCAATATCTGTACCAAGTAGAGGGGGAATAATGTGTACACAAAATAGGCCACTTGTTTCTATAAGAAATATACAAGTTACTAAACTCAGAGAAAACATGAATAATGTTATGTAGTACATCATTTTATGTATAATTCTAATGGCTAATTCTAGTGGAATATTTCTAATAAATTAAAAGTAAGTTATATGTAAATGTGTGTGTGTGTGTGTGTGTGTGTGTGTGTGTGTGTAATGTTGACTGGAGCTAACTATACATGCAAAAATCACCAAGTAGAACCTCCAGAGAATCTTCTCATTGCAATATGGACATAAAATATAAACAAAACAGGAGGAAGGAAAATAATGAGTGTCATAGCAAAACAAAAGATTAAACCAAAAGCTGTGTCACCAATAATGGTGTAGGAGGGCCTTCTGTCTATTTGTTACTTTCATTGGTTAAATAAAGAAACTACCTTGGCCTTTTGATAGGACAGCAGCTTAGATAGGTGGAGTAAACTGAACAGAATACTGGGAGCAAAAAAGCAGAGTCAGGCAGATGCCATGGCTCTCCTCTCCGAAACAGGTTAGACTCATCCCGATAAGCTACAGTCAAATGGCAATATAGATTATTAGAAATGGGTTGAGTCAATATGTGAGAGTTAGACAAAAAGAGGCTAGAATTAATGGGCCAAGCAGTGTTTAAATGAATACAGTATCTGTGTAATTATTTTGGGTAAAGCTAGCTGGGAGCCGGGCGGCAGGAAGCTCCCTCATTACAGCACAATGTAAATATATACCCAGCAGAAAAAAAAACCCTCTTATCCATTGTTCTCTAGCAAAACAGTATGGTGGAGTAATACAGAAGTTAAGACTGCAAACAAACAAGGGAAAGAAACACCTACTCAAATGAAGTAATAATCTATGATATGCATAAATGAGGTAAATTCTAAACAAGAATGAGAATCTATCCTACCTCCCAAATTCTTACACATACCACATTCAGGATGGAGGCATGATAAATCCATGATGTAGACTTCAAATTAAATGGCAACCTGGAAGAAGAAACCAAATGACACCATGATTCATAAACTTGCTCACAACCATCTGTAATGAGATCCAGTGATCTCTTGAGGAAGAGCTCTGGTCAGTTGTTCTCATCAACTTAGAACATGAAACCCAATACAGGCTGCCTATGCATGCTTCAGCATTGTCAGGGCATAAATAAAAATAATATATTATAGATTAGGATAGATTGCTAGATAGATAGATAGATAGATAGATAGATAGATAGATAGATAGATAGATGAGACAGACAGGGGGAGAGAGGAAGAGATAGATTTATTCCATAAGTTCTATGACTCTAGAGAACCCAGACTAATACAGGATGTACAGGATGTATTTAGAGGGTTCAAGTTGACTAAGGACTTTGTCCCACCAGGTCCTGTAGTAGTAAAGTCCCAAAGAATCACACAGAGGCCTACATTAATTGTAAACTGATTGTCCCAGTAGTTAAGACTTCTTATTCGCTCTTATAACTTATATTACACTGCAGTTTTTATCTATGTTAGCCACGTGGTTTGCTACCTTTTGGGGAAGGCAATCACATCTTGCTTGCTCTGCGTCTGGCTTCCTCTCTGTCTGGGTGATGACTGTAGACAGAAATGTCCCTCTTCCCAGAATTCTCATCACCCCACCTATACTTCCTGCCTGGCTACTGGCCAATAAGCATTTATTTAAAATACAAGTGACAGGGTACAGACCATTGTCCCACAGTATTCCCCTCTTTAAAAAGAACTCTGAGTCAAAACTCTTTTGTCTAGCTTTTCTCCTGACCACTATCCATAGCAATTTGCAAGCAACATTCTAAACAAAGACAAACATCCATAATATATTTTTTCAGGAATGTGAATGTAGTTTTCCAGGCTTCTTCCTGCTGATTGGGGGTGCTGATAATCTTATGGGGACCTCCAGAAAATTTAGAATTATGATCAAGTCCTGACTGGAATATCCTGGGAGGCTTGATCAGCTCAGGCAGCAGTCTTTAAACTGTTCTGGATGAAGAACTCAGACATCTGAGCCATTCCTCCTATCAGAGAGTTCTCAGGTTTTTCTTGTTCAAACCTGATTTTTCTTAATGCAGAATGAATCCACAGTCCCTCATTTCCTGTGCATAGTCCCTCATTTCCTGTGAATACAAAAGGAAAACCCCTTCTCCAAAGTAACATATCTTTTCACTTCAATTTTAAAGTCAAGGGATTTTTAAAATATATATATATATATATATATAATATTAATTCATAAGTATAATCAAGTGTCTTTTAGCAGCTTTTGTTCTTTTCTCAACTATCAAACAATTTAATGACAACACACTAACATACAATATCCAGACTCTCTATGTATTTTTCAACCTGATGTGGCTTTATTTTAAATTTATTTTTATTTTTAATTTTTGTCTTTTTGAGACAGAGTTTCTCTTTGTATCTTTGGCTGTTCTACAATGCATTGAAGACCAGGATGTCCTTCAAGATATAGAGATCTGCCTGCCTCTGCCTCCCAAGTGCTGAGATTAAAGGTGTGTGCCACCATACCTTGAACTCACAGAGATCTAGCTGCCTCTGCTTCCCAGGTGTTTGGATTAAAGGTGCCACCACACCCAACTATGCTCTTTTTTCTCTTTTTTATTTTAAGGACTTTATCCTCCCCCCCCCCCATGCTACATATATTTTTAACACACAGTAAACTGTTGGGAGATTTTATTCATCTTTGAATCTATCTTTACTATATATTTCTCTTTTTCTGATGACATGAGTCTTTAATTTGCTAAGCAATATGGCTAGGATTAAAGCTGCGGCTTTGACAGCTGGATCCACCCCATTCCTTGGATTTTTTTCTGAGAGCCTAACCTCATGGCAGAGGTACAGATTGGAGTCATGTTTATTGCCACAACTCTATGACATTTCAAGGTTGCTGCCATCACCAAGAAGCATGCTGGTGGCTATTCATAAACACCACCCTGTCTGGTGGCAGGGCATCTTAGAAGAGTTGCAAAGTTTTGCAGGTAAAGCTGAGTCAGGAAGCCTCCCTTAAATGAGATATGCTTGCCACTAACAAAGAAAGGAAACCAGAGAAATTGTTGCTACCAAGAAGCCATGCTTGAAGCTGTTATTTTGTGTCTAGAATCTCTTCCCAAGCTCTCTCAGGTTTTCTGTGAATGCAGTTGTCCACATATTGGGCACCATTTGTTGACTGGGGTTTCTGTCCTGCCCAGTTCCTGCAGTTGTTAAGTCCCAAAGAAATCACACAGAGGTCTACATTGATTATAAACTGATTGGCCTAGCATCTCAGGCTTCTTATGAACTCTCACAACTTATATTAACCTATAATTCTTGTCTATGTTAGCCACGTGGCTTGGTACCTTTTTTCAGCAAGGTAGTCACATCTTGCTTGTTCTGTGTCTGGGTGACAACTAGAGACTGACTCTTTCCTCCTCCCAGAATTCTCTTGTTCTCGTTGCCCCACTTCTACTTCCTGTCTGGTCTCCCCACCTATACTTCCTGCTTGGCTACTCAGGGTTTACAATACAAATGACAAGGTACAGACCATTGTCCCACAGCAGGTTCACGCTTGCCACAGGGCATGTATGAAGATCAAGGAACCTTTATGTGCCAGTTTTCTCTTTCCACCTTCATACGGGTTCCAGGGATCAAAGTCAGGGAATCAGGCTTTTCCACAATTGATTTTATTCATCCCACCAGTGTAAATTATTCTCTATAAACCCATGGAAGGAGGAATCTCCAAATCCTGAGAGAGTGTGTCTGTTTTAAACTATGGCTTATGTTAAACACAAAACAAAAACATATCTTGTGTTCATATTGTTCTAAATGCAAGAACCACATCAATTGGTCCTCAGGGGAAAAAAACTCATCTTTTCCCCGTTTACATGTGTAAACAGAAGCATGTACAGAAGATATCAAGCCAGCCTTTTCAAGGTCACACAGTAACTGTTTGGAAAAGTTCAAATTTAACTCAAGTACAATCATTGTTTACTATTAGTGACACTAGGAACAAACTATTCAACTGGTATCTTTGGCACATATTAACTTACAGTACTGTTTCCCCAACATTGACTTCTTTGTTATTAAAACTAAAAAAAAAGTGATATGTAATATCATGGAGATAATACAAGTTAGTTAATTGTATTTTCCTCTCTAAGAATGTTAATTCAATTATACACTTATTGATGTGTATTCTAACTTATTTGCAGCCCACAAAAGTTCATCCACTAGTTTACATTATAATGTTTGTAAGAATAAAGCATGCGCAATATACCTATGCTAATTAAAACACATCAACCTTCTGTGTGTTCAATATATGATAATATTCAACATGTGACTTTATTTTATTTCAAGAAAGAAAAATTATGTTCTTTTACTGAAGATCAAATTTTTTGTTTTTGTTTATTTGTTTGTTTACAGAAACAGTCTCCCACAGAACCATATTTCAATCCTTCTTTCCTTTCCACTTTGATACAGGGTCCCCATAAGATGCCCAGGCTGGTTTTTTACTCAGTTACTTGCTAGAAGAACCTTGAATGTAGAATATTATTATGAAAAAATGTAAGCTGAAGTGGTTTACTGTAATTTACTCTCTCTTAAAAGAAAGAAAAGACTCAAACTCTACCTTATATTTTCCTTCATATTTGATTTATACTAATGAAAACTAATCCAAGTAGAAATGAGATTTTAATTATTGATATCTTTAGCAAAATTAAAAGCAAGCTAAACCAGAGGAATGGGGGCTTTCTTTGTAAGCACAACTATTTCATGCCTTTAATACAGTCATCTGCTGCCAAATTGACTTAGAACTGCTTAAATGCAGGACCTCAATTTCAATTAACCTTATATGTTTCAAAATTCTCCGATCCCATTTTCTCCCCCTTAAGTTAATGAGGCCCAATGATGGCAGTCCTTCACAAAATAATATGAAAATATGGAAGAGTTTCATTTAAAATGCATTGGTTAAGGTGAGGATTTGGTCGTTATTTCAACTAAATCACACACTTCGATTGAGCAAGATGGAGACAGAGCTCTGTAACTACAACCTAGCACCTCATCCGGGGCTTTATTTCTTAATGAACAGCACTACCAATTAGCTGACTAACAAGGAGGAAAGTTCTCACAGACAGGAGAATGGAGAGCAAGGAGAAACCCAGCTGTAATGCAGATTTACTAAATGCAGTTTGGGCTAGATTAGTTTGGATTAAAGCCAGCTAAGCAGAACTATTGTGCAAAGCTTTCCCTCGGGATAATCAGGAAAACACAGGTAGCCATCTGTGCAGGATTGTGTCGACATGTTTCAGAGGTTTCTTAAAACAGATGTCTCCCTTTCTCTCTGCTCATTAATATGTATATACTACATATAATAATATCTATTTCATATATGTCTGATACTATAGATCAAAATATCCCCCAGATTTACCCCCAAATTTATTCCCAAACATAAATATTACAGGAATTTCCCTAAATAATTAACATGTTTAGAATTTTAAGCACTATTTTATTTGGTCTTTGGAATTGTTTTTTTATAGAAACATCAGTATAAGTAGTGCTGAGGGCCTATAATCTAATAAATATTTCACTTAAGAATAATACAAATGGACTATAAACAACTTAAAACAAGTTTTTAAAGCTGTGCAGTCATTAAAATGCTTTAAAGAAAATAAATTACATTATTGAATAAATACTTTCTCTAAAATTGTGTTAACAATCATAATCATAGAAATCTTGAAATAAATTAATAATCTGCATAAATATATTTTATATCTTTTACTGTAGAAGGAAAATAACATACACCATAAGCAAAATGAGAATTTTGTTCATCATATACAAAGGAAGCCTGGCATTTCAAAGAATTGAAAGGTTCTTTTCTTCTATTTCCACAGTAGTTAGAAAACACCCATCATATAAGGTTTCTAGCTAGGTTTTATGAAAGCATCAATCCCTGTGTAGGTCATAGTTTTGTTTAGTAAACATTCATTCTTTTTTCCTTCATAATAATACCAATGAAAGCATGTGTTTAATTAACTAAAAGTAGGGAAAATGTTATTTTGTTGATCCAAATCTTTCTATTCAAGTTTTCCATAAGTATTTTTAGTTACTATCTTTGTACCCTTACCAATAATTCTCTTAAATAATCTTTGCAAAACAAGCTATTCTACTCCTAAATTTTACTTTGTAAATTTTTTCCCAAATAAACAGATGTTATCTGAACTTAAACATTATTAACATCAAGCCAGTGACACTAGTTAAGAGGATTAGCAAATTTGGATTGAGAACATTTCTGAATTTATTTTTATTTGTTTCTCTGCTTTATAAAATATTTTATTACTTTTAAATTTTTGAAAAGCTTCTAATGGAGGAAAAACAATTGAGAATGTGTTGAGGTGAGCACCAATCACCTTAACACTTCTCAAATGTATCTAGAATTTGCTTATCAAATATTGAACCTTGTTTCCTAGTGAGCAAAAGCTTTTGTTTTTCTGCCTCAATTATTTTCCATTGTCTGTTACTCAAATTTTCTTGAATTTACATTTTCTGTTTCCAAAACATTCTGTGAACACATACCAAATCTCTTGCTCTTCCCAGCATTTTCAATCTTTTCAAAAGATGTAGTATTTAGATCTTAATATCATTATAACCATGTATATGGTTTTTTAACTATGTAAATATGCCATTTATTTGCTCTATGACATGCAACGCTCAGAGTTTCTCCCAATTCTCTCGGGTCTTCCACTCTCTCATACTATTTTTGGTGAAATAGCCTTGTAAAACATAGAATGCACTGCTCTGGAGGTCAAGGGTTTAGTTCTAATGTTAGCTCCTCTGGCTCAAACTGTATATGACTCTAGCACAGGAACCACTCACAGCTTTGTTTATCGATATCATAACGAATTTCCCAAATTATAATAAATAACATTAGTACCATAGCATATAAAATCTTACACCTTAAATACAAATAATAAGTTCATACGATTTCCATATGAAGTTGTAGCACTCATACTTGCCTGACCATGGTGAGTTTGTCACCTCAATGCCAGAGGCAGTCTGTACTTAAATTCCTAGAGTCTTTCATTTGCTCAAATTCTAGCTCAAGAGAAAGATTAGCACAGCCTGCCTTCCGGCTAGAATATAGCCTTTCCTGGGCCTCTGGGAGTGACCGGGATTCCAGGCATGAACCACACATATGCAGGTGGCTAAGTGGAAGTCTTGTATGTACCTTCTTTTGTATAAGATGTTACGTTCCACTTTGCAAAAGTTGAGGAAAGACAATGAACCAGACACAGTGATTACAGAATGCAGAACATGGGGAAAGGATTTCTCATGTGTATTGTTTCCTAAGAAAACAGTAGATTCTGCTTTGCAGATATAGCAGAATAAAGACTCCTGATCTAGTTAACCTGAAAGTGCAATCAGTATCCAACCTCACCAGACACAGTTCTTCCTATAGCTTAAGGAAAAAGTAAAGCCTAAATTATATAACAAGACAATTAAGCACAAAATGGCAAAAAACCTTTGACCAATACTGGCAGAAACATCTAGGACTACAAAGAGAAGAACAGGAATAGAAGAAGTCTTCCAAAAAATAAGTTCTGTGAGCTATAATGACCTGGTTAGAGAAAATCTAACTTCCAGGACTTTTATTAATCCTCGTTTACCCACTCATAAAATATTAGTAGGAAATTAGCTTCAACCATGCTACACTCCTGACTGATGACCTATCAGTGAATAAAATGAAGAGTCCCTTTTCATGAAGCCTGTATTCTTTTGAGGAAGAGATGCATAAATACACAGGTAAAGATACAAGTCAAAATCTTGCATATTTCATATAAATATATATGTATATATATGAACAGAGTAATTCCAAAATTAATTAGTGAATGAAAATAAAATATTTAATCAGAGAGCTAGATGTAAAGAAAAATATTCCATAGAAATATATGACAGATGAGTGATTTGTGCTTTGGGCAGAAAAGAGACTAGTGTTTTACAAAAAAAAAATCAGCATGAAGGAAAATTCAATGGAACTGCAGAGAAAAAAAAAAAGACAGAAGTAAAAGAAGTTCTCCACAGTCTTGTTGACACATGTGAGACTTTGGATGAGGGTGAGTTTTAAATTTTTATATGCCCAGTTAAGGAAATATTTTTAAGGTTCCTAAAAAATTCTCAATAAGAAGTCAAGAATGGCAATCCACAGACCTTTTCTCCACCAAGTATTTTCTTTTAAATGTTATGAAAGATCAGTAGAATGTCTGCTTTTTTATTTTCTTTTTTGACAGCAAAGTAGCACGGTCTAACGTATATTCACAGAAGATAATTGTAGTTACAATTAGGACGGTAGACAATGAGACAAATCAAAATAGAAGCAGAAGTGACTATATTTGTCTTCTATAGCCAGTTTAGGTGATACTATGGTCCAACGAGACTTTGAGAAACATCTGTATTTTGCGGGTTCACTAATCTAACAGGACGGCTGGTAGAATAAAAATTGGTTTAATGAGAGAAAACCAATGATGTCTTGAAGACTCACTCTAATCAGTTTGACAGACTATGATGCCACTTTGAGTTGGGTTTGGATTTTTGTTTCTCAATTTGAAACTAGAATAGTTTTGAAGTGGAGACCAAAACATCAACTCATGAGGTCTCATAAAATTCACTTTTAAGCATAAAAAAGCACAGTTCATACTGCTTTGCCTGATGGAAGATGTTAAGACATGAAGCACAAGTAGTTTCCTCTCAGAGAACATTGTGTGACAGAATTTTGCATTTCCTGAATATTTTTTGTCTGTTTGTCTTCCTGGTTTTGTGTGTGTGTGTGTGTGTGTGTGCGTGTGTGCTTGTGTGTGTATGATAAAGTTGTTATTTTGTATGATTTCTGCCTATGGTAAAAATCCTGTTAGATATACCTGCTTAGATATTAGCAAGTTGTCACTTCCACTATGTTTTGCTTTCTTGGAAAGGATAAGGTTTTAATTGTGGAGACAGAGTAACAACAAACTGGTCAGTAAACACATCAAAAAAGAATCATTGTTAGTTCTCTGTCTCTCTCTCTCTCTCTCTCTCTCTCTCTCTCTCTCTCTCTCTCTCGTGTAAGTATATACTCAAATGCGCATATGGTGGAATATATATTTATGTATATGTGCAGAAACAAAAATGGGGTACGATAGGCTTTCTGCTCATCTCTATCCTGGAGAAAAAGTCTCTCATTGAACTTGAACAATTTTGACTGTCTGGCCAGTAAGTGAGAGCCCAGGATTCACCTGTCCCTGTCCTCTTAATACCATCATTATAGGCACACATGCATATGCCTGGCTTTTATGTGGGTGTTTGAAATTCAAATTCAGGTCCTCATGCTTGCACAGAAAGTACTGCTACCTGCTGAGTCATCTCCTTCATCCACATACACAATTTCTAATGTGTGTTAGCCTCCATTCAAAAATATACTTCTGTGAAATGAACAAACCTCCCTAACTTGGCATATTTTGATAAATAGCAATGCATTCCACACTACAGAAAAGAGTGCTAAATCCTATTGAAAACATATGCTGCTAGGTTAGCAGGCATCGTTCTCAAATTGGAAACAAAACAATCAATCAATAGGATGACACAATAGTAAGCAGTAGAATAATGTGTCATAAAACAAAGGAAAAGAAAGAACTGCAGTCACATGCAATCTTGTAGACATGTCTAACATGTTTACAAAAGAACGCAAACTGGCTTTCTTTGTATAAAATTGAAGAGCAAGCAAATGAGTATGTGATGACAGGCTTTATACTTATTTGGCAAGGAGCAGAAATTGACTAAGGAAATCTATTTCAAATGCTGCAGACTTCCATCAAAGGAATGGTAACACGAGTGAATTTTGATACAAACCAACTCAACACATTACACATTTAATGTGAGTATACTTACATATACACACATATGACAAAATAATTCATAGAAGTATGCATGAAGACACAGGATAAATAAAAGCTAACATATCAAAAAATAATGCTCATTACTTTGTTTGTTTATCTATTGATTGATACAGGGTTTCTCAGTGTAACAGCCCTGGCTGTCTCGGAACTCGCTCTGTAGATCAGGCTGGTCTCGAACTCACAGAGATTCTCCTGACTCTATCTCTTGAGTGCAGGGATTAAAGGTGTGCACTACCACTTCCTGGCTTATAACGTTCATCTTTTGTGAATATTCAGGTTAGTATAACAAAAATATAGCAAATCAACTGATGTATTCTACTGCTCTTTGTTTCAGACAAACATATGTATAGATCGTTAGCTAGCTATAATGTTATAATAAGTTATAGTAAAAGTTTTCTTCCCTGTAAATATTTAAAATGAATATTAATTTATAATAGAATAGAAATAGGACTGTCTGTGGACATGGTACTAGACTAACAGCTTCTCAACTCCTTCTCAGCACTTCATACACAAAAAGTTTAGGTCTCAGAACCAAAGAAACTGAGAAAGGGTGTTTCTCTGTACAGAGATAACCATGGTAAGCATTCTGCTATCTTATTCTTCACATACTAACCAGCAGACTGTGGGAGCCTAGCCACCTTCCAGCTTTGCTCTCGCACTCGGCCTTTACAGGTCATCTGATGGTTCTTGTCATCACTCTGAACAATGGGAGAAGTCAGGCAAATTTCCTACAGATTCTCCTCTACAGAAAGAATCTGAGGGAAAGGGAAAATTTTCATTCTACTTAACTCTGTATTTTATTTCATAGAAAGACAATGAAATGACTGCATAGTTTTTCCCGTTTGGTTTCATTTTGGCAAATGCTGTAATTGAAAGTGTAAAGCCAATCAATGACACCTCTGGTTAAAATTTACATCTGAGAACTATCCCAAAGGAGTGCTTTCTGAGGAATAATATGCAGCCTTCAATTTACTTTATCACAGCTGGATATGAAGTTAAATCCCCCAGTTGGAATTTAACCACCCAGAACCAAGCACCAGATGGCTTATCTTCACCTCAACCCAACAGCTGTGTCCTGATATGCACAGCTGGTCTTCACATTTGAATGACAATATTTAAATGATAACATTATGTAATATAGAAAAATGTGTTTGGGTAGCACTGGTCTTGAAAACTAGATTGCACAGTTGCTCTTAATAGTGAATGCACAGCCTCAATAGTAATTCACATTCTTTTATTTGTGTTGATGGGTCCTGGCTGGGGATACCAGTTTGCAGCCACATGGAAAAATTCCAGTGCCATTCATATTGTACTACTTTGTCGGTAATGACTCTCCTGGGTGCTTACCATGTGAGACTTTCCCTTCACATAAAAACCAGCACAACAGTTTCCATTCTGAGGCAGCAGATTCTTAAAATTCTGTGATAATTAATAGATAATATTTCCTGCCAGGATGGAGGAATTAAAAGGGGCTTGGTAGAAATCAGCTGCTATAGAAATATCCTGATACTATTGGGATGTTATTGTTCATTTCATAGTGGAATTGTGGTTGTTATCGAATCAACAAACATAACTAATATTAAAATTTAACACTCAAAAATCTTCCTGAAGGGTAACTCTTAAAGAAAATATATTTGAATATATTTCAGATACATGGAAAATTGACAGAGTTCTAATGTAAGATGGATGACTATATGTTCAAAGTCTTAATGAAATATAGAGTGGCAAGCTTTCTGCTTTACAGTTTGACAGAGGTTCCCTACCCAGCTGCTTAAAGTTTGATATATGCATTACCCTCATGATACAGTGGAAGCTTATCCTCCTATGTATTCAAAGTAGGCATAGAAGCAAAGGGAAAATTGTATTTTATAATAAGGCATTCTGCCATAAATGATAGAGTTTATCACTGCCACTTTTAATAACTAGGGGTTATTAGTTAGCAGACACGACAATAAACTTTTGTAAGTTCAATTTTTTCACATGCAAAAAGGCAGCCTTAGATGTAATTGTATGTGATATGATTTCTGTAAAGATATTGGAAACAGAAGAAGGTGCTAGGAGTAGTATTGCTTTTTTCATTCTCCCTGGGAATTCAGTAGACAATACTCCAGCTCCTCACCCACGTCTTGAGTCCACTGACATGTGAATCAAGGTCTGGCATGCAGAAGTCTGAATATGATTTCACAAATAATAATGGTGAAGGCAGAGTCTATACTTCATTTTGAAATTCAAATGAACTTCTAGATCCAATTCTAGAATTTGACACACTTACAACTTAAAAAGACAAAACAGCAAGAAAGAACCCATGCCATTTGAGCAGCGCAAGCCCCAAAAAGGGGGAAAAGATGCGGGTGAGTCTGTCCCACCTAAAATTGTTTATCAGTGAAGCTCTTTGAGGAGTAGAAAAATCAATGTGAAAATGATAGGAACTAGAGATAAAATTCTGTTGGGTGAGGCAGGAACTTCAAGGCAGTCGTTCCAAAAATGTCCTGAGCAGATGCCAGAAATGCCAGGAGACAGATCTGTCTGCTCCTTCTTTGTTATCCCCTATCTGGAAGCTCTGTGGGTGGACATAACTGACCCTATGAGAATGAAAACCTAGACACGTCACAGGTGAGTCAACTAGACTGACAATCTTACCCATCTTCCCATTCCTTTTCATCGTTTCTTTATGTAGGCCATCAGTCTATACAAAGTTCCCAGACCGGCATCTAGGTGGTGCTCGGATGTGGGATTCCCCTCTGTATGGTGTGAATATGTCTTATTACCATTGGTTAATAAAGAATCTGCTTTGGGGTCTATGTCAGGGCAAAATATAACCAGGCTGGAAATCTGAACAGAGAAAGAGAGAGAGAGAGAGAGAGAGAGAGAGAGAGAGAGAGAGAGAGAGAGAGAGAGAGAGAGATAGAAGAGTCAAGGAGATGCCATGTAGTTGGCAAAGGAGACAGATGCCCTGGAACCTTACTAGTAATCCAAAAGCCTTGTGATAAAATATAAAGTAATAGGAATGCATTAATTTAAGATGTACGAGTTAGTTAATAAGAAACCTGTGCTAATAAGACAAGCATTATTTTATTTGATAAAGTTTCTGTATGATTATTTCTGGTCTGGGTGGCTGAAAATGAACAAGCAGCTTCCACCTACAGTACCCCATTTCCCCGACCTCTTCCTGTGCTAAGAGGGTTCTGCCTTGTTTCTTCCTCTTAAGCTATCTATAATAAAATATTTCTTTCCAAATCTTATCCTCTAGGGTCAGTGGATTTTATTCTTCAAAATTATGAGACAAGAACCCAAAGGTCACCAATACAATGGAAGTTCAGTGTGATTGTGAGTGTCTAGCACCCTAACTCCAGAGTAAACCCCATCTGAGGTGAGGAGAAGGCCTTGGTCAAGCTCAACAACACTCCCTTCTTCTTCCTGTTTCATAAAAGAAATGTAGGAGACTGAAAGAATGTTTTCTCATGGTATCTCTTAGTTCTTTCTTTTTTTTTTATTCTTTTACCTCAGCTAACTTAATCATTAATGGTTCATCTATCAGGAACATAATTTTTCTCTTTAGAGGAAGACACCAAGAATGAAGAGGAGAACTGGGCTCTTATTTTTATGAACCCACGTCTTAACACTAGTAATTACAGCCACAGGTGTCTCCTGAGAAAACTGTGAGCAACACAGGCTTTACTCTCATAAGACTTAGGAATGGGTCAGTTTCCAAGACGTTTTGTATCCAAAGCCCATGTCTCAATCTAAATTAGATTCTGTCCTGTCAGGATGACCAATATAAATAGGTGACAAATGCAGCTCTCCTCTTTCACAACACACACACACAGGCCATTTCCAACTCTTGAAGGTTATTCCTTCAACGCTATGTAAGCCTTTTCCCTTCACTATTCACATCCCTTCCCAGCATATGTTGTCTTTTTCTATAAGTCCTATTTTAATAAGTCTCCTGGGTATTATGATTTCTCCAGGAAATTTAATCCTGGAGATGAAATGGGGCAACCAAGAGCAATCCAATCCAAAGAAGGAAAGCCTACCTTTTAGGAGAAAGACTATCTCCAAAGGCAAAGGTGTATTTTCTGTACTTGGTTTTAGCATTTCTCTAAGTTGTGACATGGCTTTGAGCAAGGCAGAGACAGACTGGAAAGTTTTGTTTTCTTTAGTTTAAGTCAAATTTGAAAATAGATCATTTCTCCACATGTATATGTATACATGTTCCATTTTTTCATATATGTAAATGGTGTAATTTTTCTCTTAATAGGGGTAAAGATTCAGACCCATAGTCAAACTTATAGCTAGAGGCTGCAGTCACACTACGAACCTCCGACATACTAGGTATTTATTTACCAGTTTTAGTAAGTCTCATCAAGGCAAGAATTTTATCTGATTTGTTCACTACTGTGTCTATAAAATGAAAATACACTTAATGGAAATTAGGCACCTAATATCTACATTGAAAATAAGGAAGTTAAGATGGGTGGAAGAGAAATAAGGATCTGAAAGGCAGGAGAGAGAAAGTAAGGAGTGGGGAATATGAGGGAAAAGAGGGAAATATGAGGAAATAGACAGAAGGAAGTGAGGTGGGCAAAAAGGCAGAGGAAAGAAGGAAAAATCATGAATAAAAGAAGGAAGGCAATAATTGTCAGAGTTTCTGATGGTAGGGCAATTTGGGCTGAAAAATCACCTTTCTCATTTGTGATCTGAGCCTGGTTTGGGGACTAGGAAACAATAATGACAGTCCGCAATGTACGAAAACGAACGCCATCACAAATTATAGTCTCCTTATTTTCCAACTCTCTTGTCTATGCTTTCCCTTTATCAGCAACACAAATAAATTTCACATCAAACTAGATTCCCTTGGCAGCTCTCACTTCTTATGTTATCATTTACCTGTTTCCAGGTGATAGTGCTGAAAGGTAAAAATCATGCAATTCTTCAGCATTCATCACCAGTAGCCGACTTGATTTCCACTGAATCTCCATTTATGCTCCACACTTTATTTTGTTACTTACTGCCCATTTTTTATGAAACTTTCCATAATAAATCTTCAAAAAAATCCCTCTCCAACTTCTATTCACCAGTTCCATTCAAAAGACTGATGAAATGTTGGCAGGCAGATTTTATTGCTCGGAGAGAAGATCAAGACTATCTGGCATTAATTCCTCCATTTTCCTTTAATCTCTTCTTCTTAAAAATAACTATCTTATCTCCAAGGGAGAATTGCCATTTTCTTTTTCATCACACACTGAGTACCACAGCCATAATTCTGATGTGGAGGGAGGTTTCTTTGATTCTCAGGATCCAAATAAGATTGATTCACAGTCCAAATTTACACTCTGATGAAGACCAAAGTCCTTTAAAAAGTTTCTAGAAACATCAGTGAATTAATCCTCATGGTTACCTATGTACCTGAACTTCTGCTACTGTATATGGGCTCCTATTACATACTACACTGACTCGAAAGAAAGGTGAAAGTCCTATAAATTAATGATAAAAAAGGGTAAGGAAAAGAAAAGAAAGAGAAAAATGTATTATAAGCTTTTCTGAAAAGACCAAATGATATGTTTTTGACCAGAGAGAATAAAATAATATTCTGGAAATTCTTGTATTTACCTGACAAAAACAGAAAAGCCTGGCCTTTTCTCATCCCCTGGCTTAAAGGTGGCTGTGAGCCTGGAGCATCAGTTACAGTCATACAGCCAAAAAGAAACTAGGAAGTCTGAAATGTTATAGCAGCTCTCTGTAGCTTGTCACTTGTCAGAAAAAAGAAAGGAAGGAAGAAAAAAGGAAAGAAGGAAGGAGAGAAGGAAGGAAGGGAATGAGAAAAAGAAAGGTAAAAGCCACCTTCAAGTCTACTGGTATTTGCAGCTGAAAACTTATAAAGCTGATAGAAGATTCTAGAATTGCAGGTGGTAAGTGGGCCACTGGGTAAGAACAAATCACCTGCATAATTCCACATGAGATATATGCATTCCTGATCAATCAATAGATATAATTTAATAAATAAAAATTTACTACAAGACATTGTTATTTTGGAGGTTTACACTTATTGTTGATGTTAATATTTTAAAGTGATTTGTAAATTGGAAGGAAGATGAGAGGAAATCTGTTCTGTTGCCCTAGGCCTCTGTTAAGTAATAGGTCGCCTTTAGGAAAACATCATAACATTATAAACAACTGCTATAAAAAACATGGCTGGTATATACAGGGAGCTGTCATATCATTGTTATAGTAACTTCATCATACCAATGGCTATGATTAGGATTAAGAGTTGAAAATATGTTGCAGAAAATTTAGTTTGAGCAAAAAAATTATGTAAAAACCAACATAGTATTTATTTACTATTTCAGTCCTTGTATAACATTAAGATGACTTTAAAGGTTAAAAAGTCAAAAGGAAGTGTCTGATTTGAATCTGCTACTGGGGTGACAAATGGAGTATGGGGAGGGGGAATTAACCCAGAAATAATATCTCAGAAGGGAAGAAAACTCTGTTCTCAGAGAATAATAAGATGACATTTCTGTATAATGACTCTAATTACATCCAGAATGTACAATCAGGTAACATTAAGTATTCCTGGATTAGCAAAAAGAATAGATTCAAATTAGAAACAGTTATCACTGCGCTTTGACACCAGCAAAAACCTTTACTTACAGGTTCTGAAATTGACAAGAGCAAATGCCAATCAAATAAATAGACTGTATTTAGACAACCCAGGTAATAGTTCAGTGGGGACTTGTGCGAAAGAAATTATTATTTCAATGCCAAGTCACGTTTACAGCTTTGAACAAGTAGCAAAACATGGGCATGTTTCTAAAATGGATTTCCCAGCAACCACGCAAAAGCCAGAGGGGATGGCTTAGTGTTTTAAGCCTAAGATTTGAAATACCTAGACTCCCTGCAAACTACAACGTTAAATCCTCTGTAGAACCACAGCTTCAAATGCTATCAGGAAAGACTCAACTCTGCATCCTTTAGAGACTGATAAATTGAAAGCCATGAAGTTCAGCAAGAAAGGAGGGGAATTTACGCCTGCCCACAACTACCACCCATCAACCTTGAACGCGCGCGTGCGCACACACACACACACACACACACACACACAGTATTTGTAGCAGCTCTTAAGATCGACAGGAGATTCAATTCTCGGAAAGACTTAAGCATTTTGAATCCAGAAATTACCCAACTCTGGGATGCACCAGCTTCATAAACATCAATACTAACTTTCAGACAACTCAAAGTGGACGGAAAATATTTTGAGCTTCTATTTAATGCAGTCAAAATCTGTGTGCTCACTTTAAGATGCATTCTAGGTATCCAGCCACTTCATGGGTATTCTGCATTCTATACAGATTGCTCCATCCATACACTAGTTGATAGATACTTGGTAAATGCTAATTAAAACAAAGCATATTACTTAATTATTTTTTGAAGGTTCATCTAACTCTTACCTCATTTATTAAAGCAAGAAAAAATATTATTATCTCCATATTATAGATAAGAAAAGTGTATCTCTGTAAGATTAAATGAGCTAGTCAGAGCTGCCATATAGTTGCTCTAAATTTTAAAATCCAAGTCTTGAGGCATGGGATATTGTTACAAGAACATTTTCCTTATTAATACAGACATTTTACCAAATAAATGATGCATTCTACATTTGAATAAAAATAATTTTATGGTTAGCTTTTAAAAACCAGCAACATTACATATCTGTTACATATAATTAATTATTGAAATAAGAAAGTGAGGTAAATACTGAGAAAACGATGTGATATGGGACTGACTCACAAACTGCTAATATAGGCAGAATTGTCTTTAAATTTTCCTGCTTCATGGAAAAGTCTGCTGGACACTATGGGTCTGTGGGCTGAAGATGGATGCCCCAACAGTACAGAAGAACTTTGGGTGACTGTCCAGGCAGTGAGAAGTCTCTGTCAATTTTAAAATTTTTGAAATTACTTGCAATGTACTTCCTGTTTACTTATGTAATATCATATCCTTCTGGAGTCTTTGAGGGAGTTGAAGAATTTATAGTTATAGTTTTCCTTAGTTATGATAAAAGATAAAGTAGATACAAGTATTGTAACTGTAATTCATGCTTAATAACTGTTTTATGATATGTAATTATATGTATTTATATGTATTATATTTTACTATGTTAAAGTTAAAATCTTTCTTTTTATTTAAACAGAAAAAGGGAGGTGATGTGGGAGTCTCCTCTGTGTGCTGTGATTACCATTAATGAATAAACAACTGCTTTGAGCCTAGCCCAGAGCAGGGCAGGGTGGAGCAGAGCTAGGTGGGGAAGATGGAACTGAATGCTGGGAGGAGGAAGGCAGAGTCAGGGAGACACCATGGAGCCACCACCGGAGATAGACATGCTGGAACTCTGCCAGTAAGCTACTGCCATGTGGTGATACACAAATTAATAGAAATGGGTTAAATTAATATGTAAGAGTTAGTCAATAAGAAGCTAGAGTCAGTACATGCAGTAGAATCAAAACCCAGTGCCATTGTCCTTGGCTTCACTGTCAGCCCTCCTTGTCAGTCACATTCAGAGTCTGGATGCTCACCTTCCTAGAACTGGATGGAGGGGAGGACCTTGGACTTTCCACTGGGCAGGGAACCCTGACTGCTCTTTGTACTGGAGAGGGAGGGGGAGGCAGGCTGGAGGGAGGGGAGGGAAATGGAAGGTAGGGAGGAGGTGAAAATTTTTAATAATAATAATAATAATAAAAACTTGAAAGAAATAAGTTAGAGCCATGGGCCAAGCAGTGATTTAATTAATACAACTTCTATGTGGTTATTTCAGTTCTGGGCAGCTGTGGCAAACAAGAGGCCCCCTCCATGCAACAACTATGGGTCATTTTTGCTAGTCTACTTACTGAGTATTATTAGTGTACTATAAACAGATGTACATTTTAGTTTAGAGAAACTTCAATGTCAAGCAAAAGGATTCAGTTACATTGAGACACAAAGGAATATTGAATCTAAACTATTCTTCAAGTGCTAGCTAAAAATAAGTAACAGGCATACAATATCTAAAATAATTAATGTCTTTAGAATGTAGCTGTTCTGATTGCCCTAAGCTTAGACAAAGGGAGCTCACTGAGCACTCCCATGGCTGAGCACAGCAATGAGTGAGCACTGCAATGACTGAGCACTGTAATGGCTGAGCACTGCAATGACTGAGCACTGCAATGCCTGAGCACTGCAATGCCTGAGCACTGCAATGCCTGAGCACTGCAATGCCTGAGCACTGCAATGTCTGAGCACTGCAATGACTGAGCACTATAATGACTGAGCACTGCAATGACTGAGCACTGCAATGACTGAGCACTGCAATGACTGAGCACTGCAATGACTGAGCACTGCAATGACTGAGCACTGCAATGACTGAGCACTATAATGGCTGAGCACTGCAATGACTGAGCACTGTAATGACTGAGCACTGCAATGACTGAGCACTATAATGGCTGAGCACTGCAATGACTGAGCACTGTAATGACTGAGCACTATAATGACTGAGCACTGCAATGACTGAGCACTGTAATGGCTGAGCACTGCAATGACTGAGCACTGCAATGACTGAGCACTGCAATGACTGAGCACTGCAATGACTGAGCACTGCAATGACTGAGCACTGCAATGACTGAGCACTATAATGACTGAGCACTGCAATGACTGAGCACTGTAATGACTGAGCACTATAATGACTGAACACTATAATGGCTGAGCACTGCAATGACTGAGCACTGTAATGGCTGAGCACTGCAATGACTGAGGAGCACTACAGTAGCCACTGCAAAGCCACCAAAGAGGGTTCTTTTGAGACTACATATTATTTTAAGAGCAAACATCCACAGAATTGAGACTTTTAAATATTCCTATTATAATATGATAATATAATTTGGCAAATCCCCCCCCTTTTTTTGGTCAAACCATAAGACCAGGTGAATTTCTTTTTTTCTTTCTTTTTTTGAAACAAGGTTTCTCTGTAGTTTTGGAGCCTGTCCTGAAACTCACCCTCGTAGACCAGGCTGGACTTGAACTCACAGAGATCCGTCAATCGAGTGCCGGAATTTAAAGCGTGCGCTACCACTACCTGGTTTTCCAGGTGAATTTCTTAAACAAGACTTTTATTTCAAGTAAGTAGAGAATTTGAAGAAAAGAGTAGACACAGTGTGAGGAGCTGTCAGGAGTGGGACGAAGGCAGGCACAACCTAATACAGCTTACTATCCAAAATCTGGAGTTTCCTTCCAACCGAGTGTTACCCCAAATCTTGAATAGGTCTAGGAAGTGAATTTGAGAATGTGTCAGCCTGAGCCAAGTCAGTGAGATTATTAATGATGGTGTGCAATTCCAAAACACGGTAAAGGTTTCTCTCAGCAGAATTGTGCTTGAGTGTTTTTTTACAATGAATGTGTGAGTATATGTGTGTGTGTGTATGTGTGAGTGTGTGTGTATATTTGAGTGTGTGTGTGCATGCCCGCTCATATGGCTAAGTTACATTCCTTAATGGATATAATTTACAAGGTCTTACAATGTAGAAAGACTTAAAATTTAAATAAAGTTTCCTTCAACCTCAGAAATTTGTCCATCTAAGGACATGCTAGGGGGGTTAATACTGTAAAATCCAAGGTTACACCCAGTCTAGGTAAAGACTGTTTGTCATTTTCAACATTCTTGTTTGAGCTGTCCTTACCAAAATACAAATCTCTACAGAAAATAAAATCTCTTTATCAGTTTTGTTGAAGCTTCTTGACTCTCAGCAGAAAGGGCAAATAAGATCCCAGGAGGGGGGTTTTCCCCCTTCTCTTGTTCCCTTAAATTTGTCTGTCTTGCTGTGTTGCCCCTGTAAGAGTCTGGGTTCTTTCAGCTGAAGGAATTTTATCACCAAAAGCACGAGGTGCAGGAACTGAGATCAATTTTCCATGTATTATATTTTATAATTTCTGAAGGCATGTCTCAGTTCTTTGAACTTCTAAATAACAACCCAGGTGCTACGGGAAATTAATTCCGAAGACAATAAGTGTTTTCCTTGCTTTCTTATTCCGTTTCATCCGTCTTTCCCATCTCACCTAGCATGAGCTTTACGCTCATTAGCACAGCACAGGTAGTTTGGGCCTCCTCCCAAACCCCATTGAAAGATCATGTGTCGTTTCTTTTTAATTACACCTAACTTTTTAATAGCACTTTCCTGCCTGGGGATAATTCTAGGCTATCTTATGCTGTTTAAATTGCAGATTCAGTTTCCATTCAACAAGAACCTTGAAGATTTTCTAAGCCTCACAACCCCCATGTAGTTCATATTTTACCAGTCTGGATAGATTTATAGATGCTCTTTAAAATTATGTCTTCCTTCAGCTACATGGACAAGCATCCCAGAGCCCCAGTGGGATTACGGGTCCGTGCTCACACATCTGCGCACCAACTGAATTATCAAAAGGAGCAGCCGGTACCACGCATGTAAGGTTCCCATTTCTCCTTTAATTCAAACATTTATTTAGTACTTAATGGTGCCAGGCATGAAGATAAAATAAAATACCTTCTGAAAAGAATGGAGTTAGCCTTCTTGGCTGGAGGCGAGCAGTCTGCACTCCAGTGGGCCAGGTAAAAGCTATGTTTCTATTTGCCCAGCATGTCCTTTCCTTCCAGCTCAGGGATTTGTATCGAAAGGACGTCCTACAAACGGCTATGACAAAAAAAAATGATGGAAGGTATGTGTCAAACACACCTCGAACGAATCTGGTCCTAAGCAAAAACACGGCACCTGTATTCAGAATCATTTTCAATTTCTGAGGACGTCCAGAAAATGAATTAGGTCTGATTTTCAACAGTTAATGTGCATCTAAGTCGGCAAATATGTAGAAGTCAAATAGTATCTATCAGTTATCTGAAGTTCGTGTCGTGTCATTCAGGGTGGCATTATTTCATATTCATTTTCAAAGAGGTCAAAATACCTTTAAATGCGAGCTAAGCAGTATACTTTATACTTTAGTAAAGTACTAAAAGTGTATATATATCAGCACATCAGCACAAAAAGAAACAAAAAACAAACAAACAAACAAACAATAAATAAATAAAGCTCCACAGAGCTGGGCAGTACAGAACACAGCACCAGACTTTCAAAAAAAAAAAAAAAAAGCCTCCCTCCAGGGGCCAGCAGAATGCGTCATCTCGCGAGAGTTGCGGGAGTTAGGAGGAGACCAAAGAGAATCACGAGTTTAGAGCCTCAGCTGGCCGAGACCTTTCTCGTGCTTGCCCGCTGGGCGCGCGGCTGGCTGGGACTTTTCTCGCGCTGCTCCGCTGGGCGTTCTGCTATGGCGCGGAAGTCGAATCTGCCTTTGCGTCTCCTTCCGTTGGTGCTGGGCATCGCCCTGGCGCAGGACTCCAGCCCCCTGCCTCTGGTCCTCAACACTTGGCCTTTTAAGAATGCAACGGCTGCAGGTGCGGAGCGGCGGCCCGGGGTGGGTGGCCGCGCTGTGCGGGCTCCTCTGCGGGAAGCTGCGCTCGGCCCTGCTAATAAAGTTACGTAGGGGCGAGGGAGCCAGCTGCAGAACCCGGGCCTCCTTCCAGTCTTCTTCCTCCATCTCTTTGGCACCTGACCCTTTCTCCATCCTCCCTGCCACTGCTGCATCTTAGGTTCGGATATATTTATTGCTCCCAGCACCATGTTAACTGACCTGTGACCCTCAGGCCTTTCTGCCTTATTCTGCAAGTGTCACCTGCCTTACTTTTTGTGGCATTCAGTCTTTTGCCATAATGTGTTCTGTCTCCCACACGCCACTTCTTGTGAATGCTTTCTGTGTCTCCAGTACTCTCTGGGTTCCAGTTTAGGAAACAATTGACAGCTTCCTCTGGACACGTAGATATTTGATCCATGCTTGCCATGTTTTCCTTGTCACTGAGACTGATGGATAGCTTCCACCCTTGGTTATACATTAAAATTATCCTTAAGTTTCTTGGGGCTGTCTGTACCTGACAGCCCACAATCCTATCACATTTGAGACTGCTATCACATTAAATGTCTGTGGGCACAATTGGTTACAGAATTCAGTGTAGGAGGATTTTTATGTTGTGGGGGATGCATAGGAATCAGAGAGAATGAAAAATCAGACTAAAAAAGAGACCCCCCCCAACAACAATAATAAACAAATTAGTAATAAACAAAGGAAGTCCAACATCATGTGCTAGCTGCCACTTATTAAAAAAAAAAACCTTCAAAGACTTACAAGTGAAGTGGCTCCCCTTTCAAGACATACCCACTCTACGTGAATGTCCACAGAACACCGTAAAAATGTGGCCACCTTAGAGAAAGTGTCTGCTTTCAAAACTGGGCAACCTCTGAAACACACTGTGTGGCCTTGAATCACATCTATCCATTTCTCTTGAAAATGAGAATTATAATTAAAATATCTCAGAAGCTGCATGAAGATGAGATTTATTCGCCCACATGACGTCATTTGCTGTTGTGATATTTTGTTGAGACTTGCTGTCACAAGTGCTATCAAGTTAGTTATGCATAGTTTAAAAATCTAATGTGTGACACACAGCTGTCACCCCAGCTTCTCGGAAGCTGTGGCAGGAAATTCAGACTTCTAGACATGCATTGGCTATGCGTGGATTTTCAGTTGGGCTTCATCTAATAGCAAGACCCAATCTCACAAAGCAAAGTAATCAAGAAATGTTAAGGCTGTAGTTGAAAATGCTGTTCAGTTCTACTGTCTCCAAAGAATTTCAGTTATCCCTCTTAAAGATGACGGGTTTTTTTGTTTGTTTGTTTGTTTGGGGTTTTTTTATTTATTTATTTTCGAGACAGGGTTTCTAGCTCTTGTAGACCAGGCTGGCCTTGAACTCACAGAGATCTGCCTTCCTGCCTGTGCCTCCCGAGTCCTGGAATTAAAGGCGTGCCCCACCACCGCCCAGTTTAAGATGATGAATTTGTTACAGAGAAGAAACACTGATAAGGTTGTGAGATATTCACTTTCTGCTAAGAGCAGAGGTCTTTGACTTTTTAATAGTAACTAGTGATATAATTTTGTCTGTATCATTTTTAGTTCCTTGCAGCACTTTTGTACGATTTGATAAAAATAATTTAAGATCTCGGCTTCATGGTATAAATGTTAAAGGAAAAAAAAAAGCTTAAATAGGCCTTCCAAAATGTTCTTGGCCTGTTGTCTTTCACGTTGAAAAATATGTGCCTATAAATAAGCCCTATTGGAATTTCACAGCATGGCGGACATTAGCGTCTGGAGGTTCTGCCCTGGATGCAGTTGAGAATGGCTGTGCCGTGTGTGAGAGGGAGCAGTGCGACGGTACAGTAGGCTATGGAGGAAGTCCCGATGAACTTGGGGAGACCACCCTGGATGCCATGATCATGGATGGGTAAGAACGCTCTGCAGGGCGTGTATCTGTGCTTTCCTGACAGGTTGGCTTATATTCAGGATTGCGGTCTTCTGAGAACGAGGTGCGAGGTTGCATTAGTGTGGCCACGCCACGTTGAGGGTGCTTGTCTTTTCTAAACACAAAGAGTTAACAAGAATAAGAAAGCAAAGTCTAAAGGTCCTCCTGATATTAGATCGTCACGGCAAAGGAAGTGGTTAAGTCGCTTCTACTGATGAGAAGCCCAGAATACAAAGCTGTGCCTCTGACCCAGTGGTTTACCTGCCGTCTGTACCTGCTGTGGCTTCAGTAACCTGAAGCCTGAAGGCCCCTTTTAAAAGCCGCGTTTAAAATAAGCTGTTGAGATATTCAGTAAATTGACTTGCTGTTCTTTAATTTTGTCTGTGGGAATCCATGAACTTTACGGGTTGTTTTCACTTCTGTGGTAAGATGGAGTTTAGCCTTCAACATATTGCTGCTTAGAGAAATGCAATTTTTCTGTTCAAGTACCAACAGAAAATGCCTTCCGTAAATCTTCCCGTGTCGTTGCCTTCCAGCGCGGCTATGGATGTGGGAGCAGTAGGAGGCCTCCGAAGAATTAAAAATGCAATTGGAGTGGCACGGAAAGTCCTGGAGCATACAACACACACGCTTTTAGTAGGGGAGTCAGGTATTTTTAAACCTACTGAAATTGTGTTCTAGTCTTTTTGTCTATACTCTGTTAAAAAAAAAAGTAGAACTCACTGTGAAGTAGAGATCAAAGGAGATCCAAGTTAAAATTACAACGGTTTTATTTCATGTCTGGTTAGCTGGATAGGTTCCTTCTAAATCCTGCTTTATCTTTAAGACTGCATTTTAAACAGTACGTTATTATCTGTCAATGAGGGATTTCTCTTGAAACAGGGTCACTCTCAGTTAGTTGTCTTCCTACAGGTCTGAGACCCAGGGAAGAACTGCTTATGACAGACAGCAGTGCCCCAAAGACGACTCCTGTTACACTGCCCCTTGAGTCCTTTCCAAGGTCCATTGCAGAAGGTCATAAAGTAGACTATAATAAAAAATATATTAATGATAAATATATTTATGAAGCAACCTTAATAGGCTTGAAATAGGATTGCAGACTCTCTGAGAAGGATGTGTTTTGGTCTACGGAATTCATTTGTCTGTTTGGTTCTTTTTCCTCTAGTTAGAGCAATAGAACTTTATAGATGAGAGGGGTGAGCTGCAGAGTAGGGCTGGGAGATGGTGGAAGTAAGGCAGCAACGGAAATGTGCACGCGGCCCAAAAGTCTTCAACAGATCAGTGATAGAAAAGATACAGGGAAACTGAAATCCAGAAATGACTCCCTTAAAACTACTTACGTCCAAAACCTCCTTTAAAAGCTCGTGTTCCACCCTCCTCAGATGTCTTTCCGTACCCCAGGTGAGAGATAGCTGACCCAGAATGCCTGTAGTGCATGCTTTTGCTTAGAAATGCATGGGCTTATACTTTTTCCCTTTCATCTCTAGCCACCAGGTTTGCGGAAAGTATGGGTTTTACCAATGAGGATTTATCTACCAGTGCCTCAAAAGCTCTTCATTCAGACTGGCTTGCTCGGAATTGCCAGCCAAATTATTGGAGAGTATGTATGTGAATTCAACAGGAAAAAGCAAATTGGAAATGCTGAGTGGTCCCCGGGGTTGACGGCTCCTGCTCTCTGGCAGGAATTTGTGAGGTTTACTGTGTGTGAAGAATGGAACAGACACCATCAACATTGCTTCACTTGCATTTTCATGAAACAAGATCCAAAGCCTAAAGTATTTCTTAGACATTATCCTTGGGAAATATATGCAGTACATAGCCCATATTTTGACTAGAAGACTTAAACAGATAGGTCCCTGGTTTGTCATTCGTGGGACCAATTTTCTTTACTAGGAATTTTAGCATAAGTCAGTTTGATTTTTGTAGGTCAAGTTTTCCTATGCTGGCAACACTCCCAAATAACCACACAAAGACTTATTATTAATTGTAAATGCACAGCCGATAGCTCAGGCTTGTTACTAGCTAACTCTTACATTTTTAGTTAACCCATATATCTTATCTACCCTCTGCCACATGGCTCATGGCTTTCCACCTCATATTCTACCCATTGTGCTTTCTCTAACTCTGCTGGCATCTCCTGTGACTCTGCCCTTCCTCCCGCCCAATTCCTCCTGCCCAACTAAAAGCTAGTTTTTTTGTTTTGTTTTGTTTTGTTTTGTTTTGAATTAACCAATGGGAGTAATACACGTTTACAGGGTGCAAAGATTATTCCACAGAAGATTTTGCCACACAGATTCCTTTTCTGGAATTTCTTAGTCTCTAATCTGTTTCTTCCTTAGACCCTAATTACCAAGGTTTTCAGGATTTAGCACAAAATAAATAAATTAATTAATTAATTAATTAATTCTTCATAAAACATGGTAACCATATGTTGTAGGTGTGAGCAAAATGAGCATCCCTAAACTAAAAATCTGAAGTGCAAAACGCTTTCAGCACCAGCAAATGTCATAGTGTAAGTTCCAAAGGCCATGCTGCTTCATTCAATGAATTGCCATCAAATCACAAGTGCAACTAAAAGTCAAGATTTGTAATCTTCAGACTAATCATATAGATAGGCATAAATTACAGGTGAATTTTATGCTTAGACATCTGCCTATTCATGAGATATCTCATGAACATATAAAAATTTCAAAATCTAAAAAAAAAAATCCAAAACACTTTTAGTCTTAAACCTTTCAAATAGGGTACTCAACCTGTATTAAGTTCTTAGCTTAATACCAATCTGTTCAGATAACCTAAATGTATTGGTGTATTCCTGTACATTTAATATTTAAAGGAGTCTTAGACTGTCATTTATATAGTGACTGCAGCCAGAAGGGTCAGTCTATGGCTTGCAGGCTCCAGGAAGCTAAAGAGAGCCAAAGATGCGTGGTGCCAAACACAAACTCATAAAATGCTTACAACATGACATTTTGGGCAGCGTTGTTTTGTTTTATTATAACTTGAATGGGCAGTTCTCACGTGTGAAGGTTACAGCTTACAATGCCATATGTCTGTAGTTAGATACCTTATGAACTTAGATTGAAAGTAAACATTCTGTTAAAGCAGATTTTTCTTGAAATCTCAGAATTTGTCATCTGGGAACCATATTGTGACAGCTAAAGGTTAGGCTAGGTACTTATTCCGTTGTGGTTAATATGTAATTAAAAGAAAAACCTGATGTCTGCCATTATTCTAAGGATTGTATGTATATAAAGAGGGCATCCATTAGCTTGGTCTTTGCCTTGTATCTATCTCATTGATAGTATGCAATTTTGAGAATCCTCAGTTTTCATGTAAGATTCAGTGAACTTTTGAGCTCTTATTTACTGATGTCTTTTTGGTTGCCTATGAGTGATTAGGAGTTTTACACAGTTATTTGCCAATTCTTAAAACACCCCTTTAATCAAAACACTTGAATCCTGTTTACAGAAAGTTATACCAGATCCTTCAAAATACTGTGGACCCTACAAACCACCTGATGTCTCGGAGAAGGACAATCCTGCCTATGAAGAAGTGGATATCCATGGACATGATACTATTGGTAATTCACTTTTTATACAATTTTATGAATTATTTTAGTTATGATATTCTGTAGCTCATACTCATTTTTATTAATGTACCAGAAGTTAGCTAGCTTTCATTATTTTAAATGCCAAGTGACTATCCCCTTCTTATGTATATCTTTCTTTCACTATATATAAATGCACATATATACATATATAGTGAGCTTAAACACATACAAATTCATGTTTGTAATATATAAATATAATTTTACCTTAGCATCTATATAAAGTTTTGTAATTACTTACACAAAACACCAAATATCCATTGACTATTAAATTGTAGATTATCAAATTGTCAATATTTCATGCTTTGATTATTTTATATAATTTGCTATTATATAAAATGACTTGTAATAATTTTGCTAAGCTATATTATTGAGAAGTTCTCTTAATCAAAATGAATGATTTGCGGGGAGAATTGTCTTTGAAAAGGTACTGAAGTACCTGGTAGATTTGAAGACTAAGAGTATAAGTTTGGGGTTTTTTTGTTTTATTTTGTTTTTCTTGGCTTTTTTTGGCCAATGTCACTATGACACCAAGTCATTAACATAGTATAATATCACTGATACAGTTTTCAATATTCTTAATTTTTCCTTTTATCCTACCTGTAATTAATGAGAGAACATACTTTATTTTCTTAATACAATAGGTATGTAAAAGCACAATACCATAGACTTGATGGACTATAAACAACAGAAATTTATTTTCAACAGTGTAGATATGGAAAATTTCAGGATGTAGGCACTAGTAGGTTCCCTGTCTGTTGAGGTCCCATTTTCTGGTTCATAGGTGGCATATCAGTTTTCTCGGGTCTCTTGTATTAATCACTCATTGGAGGATTACCCTAATTATCATCCCACCCGCCATAGACCCCTCCTAATTCCATCACTTTGTGAAGATATGTATTACAGGGGAAACAGTCCCTCAAACTGCAGCAGTCATCAGCTGATCCATTATTTGGCTATATTTAAGGGAAGCATTGGGGTACTTACTTTTTTTTTTTTTTAACCTCTAGGCATGGTTGTAATCCATAAGACGGGACATACCGCTGCGGGCACATCTACAAATGGTTTAAAATTCAAAATACCTGGGTTAGTGTTTCCCCAAGAGCAGACTTCTCATCTCAGCTATGTATCAAATGTAAAGCTCTGTATGGGAGGGCTTCTATAGGGTACCGAATACAAAACTGAAACCCTTATCTAACAGACGAGTGTGAAAGAAGCATGTTGCCATGTGGGACTGGCCAACGCAAGCATCACAGCCAGGGCTTCAGAGTTCAGGAGTGTCCGGTTAGTCTGGAACCTGAGTAGTTAGTGATGTCTGTCAAGTGGTAGTGGAGTCTGGGACCTGAACACAGAAGACTGAAGGAGCACATGCAACACATGGCCAATGCAACCAGTGTATATACAAGTAGTACACTTCAGGTTGAGGGCTTCTGCTGGCTGGAACAGAAGAGTGTGTGTGTGTGTGTGTGTATGTGTGTGTGTATGTGTGTGTGTGTGTAGGGTTGTTGTTTTGTTTTTAAGTAGAACAAAGGCATTAAGTAGGTTTATTAAAAGGGGAAACTGATAAAAGTGTGACACCTTACATAGGAAGCAGTGTAAGGAAATAATTCAGAACTATTCAAGTACTGCAGACATTAAGGAAGGTGTAATAATAGAACAGTCACTATAAAGCTGTGTGATTCGATACAACAAACTGATGACAGGTTTTTGCTTAAAATTTTAATTGATAAGTAAAAGTATGTAGTTTTGGAGTAAAATGTGCTATTTTCATATATGTAAATATGTGAAATAATTGAACCAAGCTATTTAACTTATGTATTATCTCACATGCTTCTTAAAATACATACTCTTAGTGGTTACATATAAAATGTATTATTATTAAATGTAGCACTTCTCTAGAATTTATTCCTCCCATTTTAATTAAAATTTCTTTTTCTGCCAGCCAACATCTCTCCAAAACCCTTTTTTACTATAGAAAAAACAATATTTTAATCTTTTTCTATAATTCAGTTTTGTTACACTGCACATCTATCTGGAAAGAAAGTCATATAATTAACATTTCTGTTTGAAAACTATAGTTGACAAACAAGCAGAAATGCAAGCTAGTGAGGAATGTACTTAAAGCAGTAACCAGTGGTGCTGTGAAAACAGCCCCTAATTTTAAAACAGTTCATAACATGATAACACTTGCTTTCCTGTTCTAAGTTGTTCTGTTCTCTACACACCAAGTCGTGTAGGAGACTCACCAATACCTGGAGCTGGGGCCTATGCTGATGACTTGGCCGGGGCAGCCGCAGCCACGGGAGATGGCGACATACTACTACGCTTCCTGCCTAGGTGTGACTTCTTCCCTTTGTCCATTTAGAGGTGCTCAGAAGAGATGAAGAGAGGTCGTGTCAGGACATAGTCGATTTTTGTAGCGTGTTTTCCGAATTCATGTGCATGAGAGACTTTCGTGAAACTGTGTGTAAGGTATTTTGGGTTGTTGTTGTTGTTGCCAGTTCATTTGTAATCGTTCCCTTGAGTCACCATTATCTTGGGAATGAAAAGTGCCTCACTGTGCTTCGTAGAGGAGAATGCTTATGATCTCTTTAATAAACTGATGCAAGACCATAGTGAAGAGACTGAGGAAAGTAGAAAGTGTGGCCACTATGCTCCATTAATAACTACGGCTAGATGTTCTGAACACGTGCGGTATTTTCTCCCGAGACTGTAGCTTCTTTACCCATGCGAATGTAACCTCTATTTGTGACTTCTGTTATTACTAAAATGACAGTTATTCAGCCAAAGTCAAAAGTAGTTGTCCTCGTCTGAAGTTAAAGGTGGATGAGTTGAGGAGATGACATTGTGTCAGGGCTTGTATGCCCTGATGTTAAGGTTATGACAGGAATTACTGACTCGTGTTCATTCATAGGTATTCTGCGAAATGTGACAGTATGGTCAGTTCAGATTTTCTGATGTCAGCTTCGCCTAATGCAAAGTTAGTGTTTATTCTGTTCTCCTATATTAAGCTGTCACTTCTATTTAAATTAGCTACCAAGCTGTAGAATATATGAGAAGAGGAGACGACCCATCCATAGCTTGCCAGAAAGTGATTTCAAGAATTCAGAAGTATTACCCGAAATTCTTTGGGGCTGTGATATGCGCCAATGTGACAGGAGGTTACGGTAAGTTAGATCTGTGTTTTTGTTTGTCTCAATTTACTAGTGATTATGAAAGAAATACACTTCTAAATGTCTGAGCACGAAATATGCCGTGTTCTATCTGAAAAGGGAGTAAGTAAAGTTCTGAGTGAACGTCAATGAAGAGCTGTCAATACCTTTAAGTGTTAGAATATGTGCTTAAAACCTTATATAGTTTGACTGCTGGTTGTCATGGGCTACGTTTGGGCTGTCAGCTCTTGTCTTCTGCACATATCCTAAAAGCGTAGTTTTGGCCGGAGCACATGTTGACAGGCTAATTTAGTCCGATGCTTTTACTGCTTAGAGATGGTGGGGACAAGTTAATCTCCCTTACTTCTTTCTCATTCATTAAAACATTTCAGTCATTTCGATCCTCTTGGCTCTGCCGAACAAAACCGTTTACCAGACAGGCCAGCAGAGGTCCCGTGGCAGTGCTTGGCATGCCTCCTGTTCTGTTTGCTTTCCGTATGAGCCAATCACAGCTGCGAAGCGTTTAAGGTCAACCACGCTGGTTCTCATCACTGTGCTTTCAGATGGAGAAGATGCACAGCTTCCCGATCAATAGAGCTTATTAGGTTAGACTGCTCATTGCTGTTCTTTGATCTTTTCCTTCCCACACTTTTGTATTTGAAGAGCTCGTTTGAAGAATTCCGCATTCTTTTTTAAGTTCTGAGATAGAAGAGTCAAAGAAAGTTATGGGGGCTGCTTTATGTATGAAATAAGGCAGTTTAATGATTCCCTCTTAACAGATAAGCCACAGAAGGCCCAAATTTGCATTTAGCAGGGTGGGAAGACACTAATTATCTTACTATATGAATTAAAACTTGACTCTTTCCTAATAAAGTCATGGCAGAAGGACCTCTCCCCCTCAGGTGTGCAAATAGAAACTAAATTTAGAGAGAAAGCATATTGGCAAACAACTCGTCTTGTCTTCTTTGAGAGTGAAAGAGCGGGGAGGAAGGGAAGCAGGCATTTAGAAAGGGCTTATAGGTAAGAGGATGTTCTAGTTGCTAGGAAAATAAAAGCTTTGGTAATTTCTCCTAAGAAAGGTTTGGAAGCATGAAATACTAGAGCGACGGCAAGTGTATTGGGGAAGGGAACCAGCTGCTTGTCCGATGTTCGGGGGCGGGGGGGGGGGGAGTTAAGGGATGGAGAAACGACTCAGAAGTTCAGAACATTTGTTCTGACACAGGTCCGGTGTTCGGGTCCCAGTACCCACAAGGTGGCTCACAGCCATCTGTACTCCAGTTTCAGGGTGTTTTGTCTTCTTCTGACCTCCTTGGCACCAGGCACATACATCCAGGCAAATACTTATACACATAAAATAAAGTAAGCTTTTCAAAGGCTTTATTGCGGCCTTATCCTCCTCCTCTTCTGTGACCATTTACTACCACTATGAATGGCAGCCTGTAGATTATATATGTACATATAGTATATGGACATAGGCATGCAACAGCCAATGTCTAGGCAAATGCTCTCTTTATTGGTTCCGAGTACATGCCTCCAGTTACCCTCTGTCTCCTTTTTTTTGACTCAAGGTGCTGCTTGCAACAAACTTCCAACATTTACTCAATTTCATTTCATGGTTTATAATTCTCTACGAAATCAGCCAAGTGAAGAAAAAGTAGACTGCATCTAATCCCTCTTGTCCGTTAGCATGCACGTTCAAAGAGGAAAGAAAGTAGGGCTGGGAAAGTTGCTCACCGACATCATGTAGTGGTCTTCATTTATTTCAAGTTCTTGTGTAAGTTAAGCGCAAAAATAAATTATGCTGCAGTGACGTTTCTGTACCTACATTTTTATTTATTTATTTTTATTTAAGGTCTGTTTCCCACTTGAGAATGAATATGCATACTTGTATGATGTATTTTTGAAACTTTAAGAGATATTTGAATTTCTAATCGATGTGGCAAGAAAGGTGTATAGTCAGCACTTATTTTCACAATGCTATAGTAAATACAGTATCTGTATTTGAGTACTCAGAGTACACAGGCATGCGTGGCCCCGGGGCCATAGTAACACTACCTCACAGGATTTGACCAATTGAATTTCTGAACTTATACGGATATGTCCCTTACGCATGACCATTTTGTAATATGCTCTGTATTAGCTTCAAGCAGGAACAATGCTATTAAAATATATGGTTTTTTATTCTATACATTATGAAAAGCTGATACGTGTTACTTGGTTCTTTTTGGATTTCTCTTTGATAGAGCACCCAGTAGGGAAAAGTTACTAATCCATAGAAATCTCTGATCTTTGGACAACTAATATTCAGTATGGATCACTTCTTTTGAAAATCACTAAAGGAATTCTTTTTTATAATTTTCCTAATCTCTTGTGCCAAGGTAGGGGTTACAGTTAGAAAATGTCAATAGGTATGTTGTCTAGCTTGGCATTGTTTTCCAAATTGCTTTATCAACTATCCATGGCTGACAAGTACAGAGACACCATATGTCTGATTTCTAAAATTATTTCCTCCAAAATTGTCATTGCGTTAATCTGTAGTCATTAATAAGGTGAATGTATTATATTGTTGTCAGTACTGTTCCTACTGTTTTCTTTTTTAATATACACAAGTAGATAATTACTATTTGTTACCGGTTGAAAATAACCCATGATATTTATTCTCAGGCAATCCTACCTATCACAATTACTTGGGAAGCCACTTTCAAAATGTCCACTACCAGCACAGAGTTTGGAGTACTTAAATTTGAACCCAGTTTAATAAGAATGCTTAAACTACATGAAATACTAAAAAGTTTTAGTCCAGTTTAGTAACGGTCCTTTACAAAGGAAGTGTTTGATGTCAGAAAGAGGAAATACCTAGATTATTTCCCCGAAGGATTCATATGAACGCTACTCAAGCATATATGTCTAACACAACAGGCAACGAGAAAACTATTAACCTCAGTCTGTTCTAAAAATGTTGATAATTTCCCACTCTTCACATGTTTGCATTGACTCATATTGGGATAGTTCTCTATGACTATTTTACTAATGACTTCTTATATGTTGATTCTTATTTCTGCTAGCCACGGTATAAGTTAGTCCCCTCGAATCCTTTCCACTAACCATTGCCAGCTCCGCATCCCTGCGTGTGGTAATTTTGCTCTTGCTTCCTCTGATCTGCTACAAGCGACTAAGTGGTTCTGGAAATGCATTTTGAGTGAATTTGGAGTGTGAGACCTTCCCAGATTTTATTGTATTTTGTCAAGCATGGCAACATAGTGATTGCTGCTTCCAACTACTTGTGTCCTTGAAAACTATAATGAACAGACATCCCTGACGGTACCCAGTGGACATAAATTATGATTCAGTATAGACTATCCTGGCTAATACATAAAATACACCAATCAGGTATGGAGTTTTGTGAACACTTCTAAAATAATAAGATTATTCAAAAACCTCAAAGTGAAATTTTTTTCCTGCTTTGACAAAGATAACCAGAAAGATGGTGATAAAATTTTCATTCTAAAAGTGTTTTTAAAGTGTTGGGGTAGTTCCAGATGATGTTTTCCTAAAGAATCTCTCATATTTTTATTTTAAAAAAGCCCATACACCTGTATTCAGTGATTCCTAACGATGTAGGGGAAAAAAAAAATTCACACCAGCCTGGTACTGCCGTGTATTCAGGAACTGTTTTCAAGGATGTTTCTAGAGCAGAAATTTTACAAGACTGAGATATCTCCCTCCTGCGACAGGGCACATTTGTTTGTGTCTAATACTGTTCTGTTTCTCTGTGAGGAAAACGGCAGGTGGCTTTGTTTGCAGCCCCTAATAAACAACTGAGATTTCCCAAGACCATGTGTGACGCTCACGCTGTAGACTCTTTCTGGAATAAACACTCGGACGCCAGGGAAAGACGGTGCCATAGGTGGATCAAAGCCAGGCTAGCTCCCAAAGGCACTCCATCCCAGGCCCTGTTTGTATCTCATTTGATCCTCTAAAACCATGAGGTGGGGTGAGCAAGCAAGCCCTCTGTCTCGAACATGTCTTCCATTCTTCTTCCAGTTTTGATGACAGTGTGACAGGCTGATTTGTTTGCAGGTGAGATTGTTAATTTTGACTAACTTATTTGAGTTGAGTAGAGCCAGGACATAATGAAAATAGCCCTTATTTAGGAAGCCCATCTGAATCATCTAAATGCTAACTAAATAAAATATTCAGTGACTAATACAAGTTTTAACAGGTGACACAGAATGCTTCACACAAAATATTAAATATTTCATGAAGTTCATATTTTCTCCTTTTTCAAAGTATTCTTAGGAGACCTTGACATATTGTATTGACTTTAATTAAAAATAGACATTTGTACTGTATGTACAAAAACATCAAGACATCTATTTTCAATATCAACAATCAAGTGATTTCTTTTGACTTTAAAGGGTAAATCATAGGTACAGTGTATTTTAGTTGATATTTCATACCCAGGCAATATATCTTCAAAGCCCATAATTTTAAATTATTGAATATTTTTTTCAAATATCGTGAGTTCTGATGTCCTGTGATTGAATTTAGTCCTAAGAACCCAGAAAGCTACTCTAGTACAATTAAAATAGTACAATTCAAGTTCATTTGAATGTATTTATTGCTGGCATATATCTTAATTGGAAAGCAAGTCTGAAAATAAATTAATGTATTTATGTCATTTTTCTGATCAATTCTTAGTTAAGATCCCATGCTTTTGGTTTGTTTTCTTGATTATTAAACTTGTCACATATTAGGCAGTAGGTTTTCAACTCTCTTACACAATTAAAAGATGAGTTGATGAGGTCCTCAAAAATAGAAATTGTGCTGAATAAGTGTTCCGTGATTTCTGTTTTATTATATAACCTAGGGTCAGCCAGTTTTAGAAAAAGAAAGTTATATTTTAGTACTGAGGAAATCACATCTACTTAAAGGGTAAAAAATGACCACATTCAGCGTGGCTGTAATGGAAGTCGGAGCTGCTGTGTCCAACCTATTTGCCTCTGAGTTAAAGGGAGGGAAGTTATTTATGGGTCCAGTGCACGGATACTGCATTAAGAATTGGTCATTTGATTTAAACTTGTGACCTTTCCGAGTGGCGCATTAGATGTGTTTGCTCACTTATTTTCTCTAATTAAAATCTTATTTCTATAATGTGAATGGTGACATAATATTTTTAAGAAAATCAGAATCTTAGAAATAATGGAGGCAAACAAAGTTATTCTAATTGCTTATAATCGATCTCATTTCGTTCTGACTTGTGTAAAACCCTTGAGCACCATGAATGTCAAAATACTTCTTTCCATTTCTAAATAAAACTGGCATTTTTCATCTTTTCTTGTTCTGTTCGTTGCAATTAAGGCTTGTTCTGTTCATTGTAAATAAGGTGGAAAATATAACCAGAGTTGTAGTAAAATAAATGTCAGACAATGCAAGCTCACTTAATTTCATTCCATGAGGCCGAAGCAGTGTAGTACAGGACAGTGCTGCATATATTACACCTATTGGCAGACATTAAGTTGGGGTTCATCTTCCCTCTAGAGAGACAATTTTAAGATAGTGCAGTATATTAGACACACACAGAGGCATGCACACTGCCTTAAATGAACTTAATTACTTGAATTCAGACCTTGTTCTCTGCCAGTGATTAACTATGTGAACTTGATAATTAGCTTGATTTGATTGTGTCTCAGTTGTCTACACTGAGGAAATAAAAATAAAGCACCTACTGCTACAGTCTGATGTTGGTCTCCCTACATCCCAAATTCATTCACCGAGTCTGGTGCTCAAGGTGATAATAAGGAGATAGGGCCTCTGGGAAATTGTTGAATCATGAGAGCATTAACTTCAGGGATGGGGTTAGCGCTCTTATGAAAGTGTCTCTCACAAGATCCCTTCCCATTCTTCAACGAAGGCCCTGTCTGAAACACAGAAAGCCTTCCTCAGCCATGTAATATATTGTCTAGCAGTCCAATATTTAAAGTATTTCAATTGTCTGCTTTTACCTTTCCTTTTGAACATCTTAATAGAGCAAAATTTACAGAAGGACAAGGAGAGTAAATGGTGTAGAAATGTGGCAGAAGGAGGAAAAAGCTGTCTTGCTCCCAAATGAAGTGCGCCAGTCCTGTAGCAAATCTGAAAGAGTCAACAGAACACCTCCTGGAACCAGAGTGTTGTGGTACCACAGTACATTCAAGAATGCCCTCCAGGCGTTGTTCCCCTCTTATTCCATCCAAGCTGCCAGCCCGTATATACCGCTCAATGGCAAGAGAATCTTCTACTGTAGTGAATCCTTTTACCACTGTAGAGCAAACTTTACCAACGTGATATCCAAGTACGCATCTTTAAACCTTAGCAATCTACCACCTGGCCCCAAGAGTTTCTTTTCATCTCCTAATGTGAAATGCATCCTTTTTGATTCCTCATACTTCTGAGACTTTTAAAAACAAAACTTCAGGTTCAAAGGTTCCTCTGAGATTTATGGCTCAATGTACACTGTAATCTCCTATAAATTTAGACAGGGCCAGCCAGATGTGTTCAGCTGGCAAAGACCCTTATTACCAAGCCTAATGGCCTGAGTTCAGCCTCTAGAACCTTCATGGTAGAGAGAACTGAGACCCATATGTTGTCCTCTGGGTCCCACACAGGTCCCACACACATGGGTACAACCTCCAGCACACAAAATTGATTGATTGACAGATCACTGACTGATGGAAGCCCAGGCAGAAATTCCCAATCTGAGAGGGAGAAAGAGGAGAGTAGTAATGGCGGATCAGAGCTTAGCAGACTGAAACTCAGTGGGAAAGATAATGAGGTCCTCTGGCTCCTTGAGAAGCAACAGGGGAACAGTTAGGCTGCAATCCTCAGAGGTCTTACTCATTTTTTTGCCACTATGGCCTTGCCTTCACATCCCCCATGATCACACACTGGGACTGACTCTCTTCACTACACTGAGTCATTTCTACTGCAAGCAACCCTTTGCCACACACCTGTAAGTAACCCCAACAGAACTCATTGGTTTACCGAGTTAGACGATGTCGCTGTCCGTATTTTCGCCTTCAGTTTCCTATCTGTGGCATGTAAACATTTATTTATATCTCCCTCAGAGAGTGGCACACAATATTCAATCAGAAAAATTAGTCCTTTACTTTTCAGTTCAGCTGCACTCAAACTCTCAGAGCAGGGACAATTGTAGAGAAATTCTTTGACAGCGTGAACAGACTGTAGGTCTAGTCTCAAGAGTCCTCGTTTCTGTCTGGAACCTCATAACCATAGTCTTTGTTATCCACATATCTTTCACCATTCGGCTTCTCTGCATTCTGGAAAGAGTCACACACCAAGCTCTACCTGTAGTATTCTAGGCTTTCTCTGGCATGTTTTTCCACACTCATCTAAATTCTTTCTGCAGCCAGCTTCAAGGCCTGACGCACAGGTGTAATTATAACAGTGACCCCACTTCACTGGTATCAGTTTTCTCTATGAATTACTTTTCGTGTCACTGACCAAAACACCTGAGACAACAACTTAAGAAGAGAAATTACTTATTGTGGTTCACAGTGTCAGAGGTCATTCTGTCTTGGAAGGTTCAGCATGCAGAGAGGGTTATATTATGGCAGACCAAAATTACACTGGAATTACAGGACTAGATCAGGGAAGACCCAGTTCCCAAACACACAAATTGACTCATTCTTGAAGTAGGCTTTATTTTCTACCTTCTATTCTTATACCAATGAAGGTCTTATTCCATTTAGTAAGTCAGTGTCTCATGATCCAGTTGTCTTTGTAAATGTCCTCACAACCATCCTCAAATGTCTTCTTTGGATCCTAGTTATTTACTAGTTTTTAAATCCCCCAATTATTTACTAATCCAATCAAGTTGGCAATAAGAACCATCGCAATGTGAAATAAGTAATATAGGGCAAATCTGCTTGGCTCAAAATTTCAGAGTTTCTGTGCACAATAGCAGACAGTGTATGATGGAGCAGATTAGCTCACATCACAGTGTCCAGGAGAGAACATTACACTAGTAGAATTTTCTATATTTCTTTTTTTTTTTTGCTCCATCCAGGCCTCTAGCCTATGAATCAGACTGCCCACATTCAAGGTAGGTCTTGCCCAATTAGTCAATCCTCTCATAAGGAAATACAATGTGTTCTCATCTTGATGTTTACAAAGCCAAAGCAATCATAGCCAATAAACAGCAAGTGAGTGAGGAAATAGTATTGATAGCAGATTGTGGAATGTGAGTGTGATTTCCAAAGCAATGCTCTCTTGAACAGAAGTGTGGCAATTTTATTTGAGAATACTGAACAGACTCATATAGGATTACATTTTATGGGCATACATATTCCAGAAGATGCTCAGTGAAGGAATACATTTGAACACATGCTTAATTTGACACAAATCAAGAAGGAAGGATGATGGATGATGGGGCATGCTTACATAAAGGTGATGTAGCACATGTTCAAAAGATTCAGTTGGCAAGCAGGAACATGTGGAAATATGTTCTGCTTGTGTCATGAAGTTGTAACGCAAAGATATGTTGATGGTGTGTTAATGAACAAATGTATCCCTGAAAGCTATGGTCACACTTATACAGAAACTCTCTGATATGCTTTCAACCACAGACACATCTACATATGTGCTTTCCCAATCTCTTAGCCACTTCTCAATCCAATTAAGTTGCCAGTGAAAACGACTTACCACAACTGATTAAAATGACATTAAAAGCAATGATATAGTTAGTTTAAAAACCTAATTGCAATACATATAAAATCAGTCTGAGGAAAACTGTAAAATTCTTATGGAGGATATAAAAGTGGGCATAAATAAATGGTTAGTGTTAAGAGAAATACACAAGCATCTGTTTAAGGGGATATCAAGGATTTATTCAGAGATAAAAGGGGGAAATACACTTGCAAATAGAGGATATGATAGATCTAGTTGCAGAGTCCTTGGAAAGCTGGGGACCAATCATAGTCTGCTTCATGCCACAACCTCGGTCTTCACCATTCAAGAGAGAGTGACCACCTCCCTTCCTTGTAAGAGACCATTTAGGCAGACAAGAAGCATCACCTCCATTGGGCCAGATAGTCCAAGATCATGGGCAGAGATCCCTCTTTTTGTCTAAACAAGGAGGTTCTAAACCTAATACAAAACTATACAATAAGAACGATTCTCAAGTATTGTTCAAGAGAAAAAAAAAGGTGATAACAAACAAGATGGAACTACAACCAACAAGAACAATGACAATTAAGAAACTCATACTAAATTTCAAGTTCATAGGTAAATGTCAAATTAGAGAGATTAGTCCAATAACTGTCCTATTCCTGAAAAGTCTGAATTTAGTACCTGATACCCTCTTAGTAAAGATATGAATGAATGGTAACTGTAACTACCAAATTTTCAACACCATCAAAGACCTGAAAAGGAAAGTAATATTACCCGAGTAAATAGCAAGTGCAAGCAAGCAACTTCTGAACAATTCAAGAAGTGACAGAGACAGCTGGCTGCCTGGACAGTCACCAGATGTTTCTCTGCAATGATGGGCACCCACTTTTGGCTACAGGCCTAGAATATCTGAAATAGGAAATTTTGAAAAACTGTACTACCCTATCTTGGCAAGGTTCAATAGTTGCTTTTTCTTGTGTCTTGCTCATCCAGAATTGACAACATGCTTACTGTCAGCAGCCAAAGCAAGGGCAGTTCTTTGCCCAACAGATTATTTTGCCAAGAAGAGGACAAATTTTATATGGAGTGTCTTCAAGGCCCATCATCCTCTCCTGAGTGGATTGGTGCTGCCAGGAGCAATTGTGTCTCACATCAACAGAATTCTAAGTTATTGAAACATTCAAATGCTATATTGTCTAGGTCTATGAAGTGTTTGAAGATTACCTATCCATTCGACATATTTCTACATATCTAGAAAATCTAACCAACATGGCTGTCAGTATGACAAGCACAGATAATTATTAACCTATAATTCTTAACAACTTAAATAGCTTAAATGCTAAGGATTCACATATAAAAATAAACACGCTGTAAACAAATGTACAGTGAATACCCATTGCAGGTGAGCTTGTCTATGATCATAGATAGATCCAATTATGTCAACAGGCTATCTCTTCTGAATTTAATGCTGCAGATTTAATACAACACTATTCAAATTTTCAGTAAGTTACTTCATATATATTAACTACAATTTATAGTGAGAAGTAAAAGGCCAAATCAGCTAACCAAATGGACGTACCTAATTTTAAGATTTAAAGCCACAATTAATAAGCATATTGTAGCATTGGTGAGAACAAACAGTTGGGTCACTGAAACTGTTTACAAGACTGGAAACAAACCCACTTTACATAACAACTGATCTTTGAGCCAAGAGCAAAGATAATACAATAAAAAAGTCTTATTATCAAATAATAGAGAACAAAATAGATATCCAGAAAACAAAATCAAGACCCAGAACATCCACACATCACAAAAGTCATTTAAAATTGATCACATGTTAAATGTAAAATTCAAAACTATAAAGAATAGGACATATAGAAAGTCTAGAAAAACTTGGGCTTAGAGATCAGTTTTACATATAAAACCGACAGCAAGATCCATGAAATAATTGTCTATGAAAGATACCAGCAAGAGAATGAGAATGAGTGACAGATTAGAAGACAAGACTTCCAAAAGACTTTTCTTATAATGAACTGTTTTTCAATACACAAAAACCTCTTAAAACTGAACAAACAGCAATGGTGTTATGAAATAGGTAAATGCCTGAGTCGTACATGAAACAAGTAATAGAAAGATGCTTCACACTGTACAATAGGGAGGGAATTTGAACTAAAACCACAATGATATGGTGCTATACACTGAGAATGTCAAATACTAGTGAGAATGTAGAGCAAGAAGAAACTCTTTCATTGTTTGGGAGAATACATAATGGCATATACAAAATGAAAAACAATTTGCATGGGCCTTATAAAACTAAACATGGTTTTACAATGTGATCAGGCAACCATTTCTTTGCTCTTTTCCCACATAATTTGGCATATATATTTACATGGAAATCTTATGCATAACTTACCAACTTGGAAAGAGCTAAGGTATTTTCTTCTAGGTGAATTTAGAAACTATGCTATTTAACATCTGTACTGTTAGTCAATCAATAGTAAACAAAAAGCTTGCAAGCATGAGAATTCATCAATCTTAAATAGATATTACTAAGAGAAAGAGAAAGATGAAAAGATTGCATAGAGTAAAATTTCAATTGTGTGGTATCCTGTGAATAAAGTGGAGACAGTTAAAGTGTCTGTGTTCTCAGAGTTGATGAAAGGAGGTCAGACCATCAGCAGAACATGAGGAATTTTTATGTAAATAAACTATTTTATTCAGTGCTGTTACATTGACAGGTACTGGCCATTATTCAATATTAATTTATCAAACCCCAATGGAATTCACCAAGTAAACGCTGATAAAATCTATGAACTTTGAATGACAATAAGCTTAGTATTAATTAACTAATTAACTTAGTAGCAAACATAACATTTTTTGTGTGGTGTTATAGCAAATGTTCCATTGTGATAAGCAAGGCTATGGTCAGGGCAAGATAGGTATATAGGAGCTCCTTGTATATTCTGTTGTGAACATAAAAAAACTTCTCTAAAATATAATCTTGTGAAAAGAATAAAAATAAAAAAAATTTATAACTTCATTGAAAACTTGAAAGATCAGTGAGGCCATTACAACTACATTTCACATGGTGAGCATTCTCGGGAGTTGTGTATGAACTGCCCTCTTGGGATACAGCCAAGCTCCATTTGTCAGCACCCTGCCAAGCCTGCTTTATACCTTTACATTCTGTGCTGGGCCCTGGGTGCCTGAGTTTGTGACCCCTGCTGTGGAGGAGTTGTAATGGCTTCATACCCTTACTCATTTGTGCATTCGACTTTGAGATTTAGTACTTGAGTTACAATAGAGACAACACTGAGTGGAAGTCAGAACACAGGGTTCATAGTAGTGGTGACTCCAGAATTCCAAATAGAAGAGGGGGATGGCAATTTTACTGAAAAGAAGAGCCAGGAAATTCTCTCTTTGTTAAGATTTATTTTATTTACTTGTGTATGTGTGTGTGTGTGTGTTCACATGTGTGTTATGTGGGTACCTGCAGATTTCAGGAAGCAGCTGTTGGATCCCTTAAAGGTAAAGTTACAGGCTTTTGTGATTTCCACCAAGTAGGTGCTGGAATTCAAACTCTATTCCTCTAACAGAGCAATAAGTTTTCTTAACCTCTGAGTTATCCATCTCTCCAGCCCCAAACCCCTGGGGTTCTTGTAACTCTGTTTTCATAATAAACACACGTACAGTTTTATATGAATTTGCCTCTAAGACCTCATTTTAACATGGGTCCCAATCAGATCTCAGCTCTGCCCCTAACTTTGGGATTCCCAAATTATGAAGTTATAGGCATTTCATTTGAATCTTATATTTCTCTCAAGCTTACATTTCTCTGCACTCAGTACAGAGTGGCAAACTAGGAAGTACCTATTCCTATTCCCCAAACTCAAATCACCAGTGTCACCTGGAAAGCTACTGAAGACACAGGATTGCAGGATCCTCCCCCAGTATAATGAATCTAAATCTGTACTTCCCCAAGTTTCCCAGATAACTCCTAACTCCATGGGAACCTGAGCAGCTCTAACCTAAGTAATACCAAGTTATTTGCGTGATAACTCACCGCGTGAAATTGAAAGAACACAGCACTTGAATTTGACAAATCTAATCTGGAATATGTTTTCTGCTACCATGCTGTCTGAGGATCACTGGCAAAAAAAATTGCACCTCCCTGGTGTTCATATCTGTCATGTTAAGGATATTAATGCATGTTTTATAATATTTAACATATTTATAAATAATAAAGTACCACATACAGTGTCTGCTCTACAGTAGGACTGAATAGATTTTATTTCCACTCCTTGCTTGCTCCTTCTTGTGGGATCAATCAATAGTCTATAATTCCATGGCTTTCGGTCCCTGCTACAGATCTCATTTCCTACTGCCTGTGCCTTTATGATGAAAAAAATGCATGAAATACTAAATCTTAGCAAAATTAATTTTAGATTCTTTAAATTAATACTTATTGAGTAGCGCACTATATGGAATTAATCCAGGCTTTACTTATTTATTTACTGCATGTGTGCATGCATGCATGTGTGTGTGTGTGCATACATATGTTTCTGTGTGTCTGTGTGACCCTGCATGCAAGAGTGTGTGTGGAAGTCTGGGACGACTTGTAGGAACTGGTTCTTTACTTCCACTGTGTGAGTTCCAGGAAAGGAACTAGGGTCCTCAGGCAAGCACTAAACCTTCTCACTGGCACACATCTTATTTTTTAAGTTATCAAAATGATACTGTTGCTTGAAGACAAGATTTGAGTTTCCCTGGAGTGACGGGGCAATTATTGACTCAAATGATTCAGTTGCCTACTAAACATTGTAACATAACCATAAAGCATTCTTACAGGAGAGAGACATCTCTGAAGACATCTTTCAAAAGGCTGCCCCATTGTGCTTTAAGATGATACACTTTTCTCTTACTGAATGTTTGTATTCAAACATTATTCACGTATCTACATTTCCCATTTTGAACTCACTAGACTGTGACTTTTCTGTAAATCTTTTACGAACCAGATCCCTCATGGACCTTCTTTAATTGGTTAAGGATTATCACCCAGACCCAGAAAGACAATTATCACATGTACTCACTCATAGGTGGTTTTTAAACAGAAAGCAAAGAAAACCAGCCCATGAATCACAGTCCCAGAGAACCGAAACAACAATGAGGACCCTAAGAGAGACATACATAGATCTAATCTATGTGGGAAGTAGAAAAAGACAAGATCTCCTGCAAAAATTGGGAGCATGGGGACCTTGGGAGAGGACTTAAGGGGAGGGCAGAAATAGGGAGAGGAGCAGAAAAAATGTAGAGCTCAATAAAATTCAATTTTTTTTTAAAAAAAAAAGATAATCAGTAGAGAACAGTGTCAAAGCCCTAGGCAGTGCTTCCTCTAAAAACTCATGGCACAAAACTTTTCCATGGATATGTTGCCAATGTACAGATGAAAACAATTCATGTCTCCATACTAATAAGCACTATCAGAACTTGACTTGTCAAAGCAAGACATGCTTTCATTGGCAGCCATGTTTTAGGAAAAGTTTGTTTATAAACTAAATCATTAATGATGGGATTGTAATGAAACTCCTTGCAAGAAAAAAGGGGGATTGGAAATCTCTGCTACTAAAATATACTAGTATCCATTTTTTCAAGACACAGAGTATCAGAAGAGATCAATTCTTCAGTCTATAGAGGGTTTCCTTCCGTCATCTTGCAAATCTAAACAGCAATTTTATCATCCAATATGGAAGAATAAACACACACTTTTCAGGCCCCTCTCCCCAGGTTATTGTCTAAATCAAAAATTTTATGTCCCTAGTTTGTTCTGGCCTCATTCAAAACCTCCCTTTTCTTTCTTCCTTCTTTTCCTATCCGCACTTATAAATAAATTCTCAATCCTTTCTCAATATTCATACCACAGCATGAATATTTCTTTAGATTATATCATGTATGGTAATAGGTAGACACACTGGCCAACATGAATATTTCTACATTGTTACTAAAAGGCTTTTTCAAACTTGCACTAAACTTGAAGTTGTTCAAACTTGCATTAAACTTGAAGTTGAGGCTTTAGGTAATATTCATGTCTTTGGGTCTAAAAACTTATGACCTTATACTTAGCCAGTCTTGGGCTTATAAAAATTATTTTGATGTTTAGGGTATATGTAAAAAACTTGCCAGGTTTAAGACTTTTTCTAGATTGACACATTTGATCAGGAGAATGAGAATAATTGTGTTACCTCTAAATAATACGGAAAGTCATCCTATTTTGGATTTTGAACACATTGCGTACTTTTATATATGTTTTCTTAGGTTTGATAATGGCCTTTTTCAGTCCTTTGTTCACTTGGATACTTTGGGTAATTCTAACACATCTGACAGAGTTTGGATATCCCCCACACCTACTTGCATGCAGTCAAGTCCCAGCCAGTCATTAGTGGAGAGGGATTATCCCTCCCATGCTGCAGGAGAGAGTTTCACCAGGCACTAAGACCAGAGAGCCATGGGCTCCCAGGGCAGGTGCCTTCCTCATCCTTTGAGATTCTTGCCTGCTTTAGGAAAGCTGCTTCAAGGGTCAGGGAGAGCTGAAAGAACTTTCATGGGGCACAATTTTTATACATGTCTTTTACCTAAAGATTTTCCATAAGCCAGCTCAGGACCTCTCTGCTTGGTATGCAATACAGAAATAACTGGGTAAGTCTCACAAATTGAATTGAGCTGACCATGGATTTGGAGTTACTGCCTTTCCCACTGAGTTAAAGCCAAATAGAGTTGCCTCCCTGGGCTAGGCTTTGATCAGTTGTAGGGTACTTCCCTCTCCCTGACTTAAATATATCCAGTCTCCAGCACTGGTTTTATTTAATGTTCTTGTTCACTTCCCTGGAAATGCTTTAGCTCGGGCACCTGCTGGCTGTGAAAGTGATTAGGATTTCATGGGACCAGAGCATTTCATTTCTTGTAAGCCACACCACGGCCCATAAATTAATATAGGATTATGCTTCAGCATCTACTCTGCAGGCTTGTTTTGAACTGAAAAGAAAAGGCAATTGAAGGATGAAGAAAGAGAAAGGAAATGATGAGATGAAACATGAACGCTGTGACAAACCTGACAGTATGTATTAGCATAAGCACATTCTCTCTGGAAGCAACTGAGGAACTTCTCCCATTGTACTGTGGTCCTTTGTTAGTACTGATAAGGGTCATTCGGTCCTCTCAAAACAGGACTCATCTTACACATGAAAATATCTTACCCTTTGTCAAAATGTATATAGGTAACCTTAAGTGTCTCTGAAAGCCAGTTCAGCAATTGGAGCCACAATCCCGGCTGATCTCAGCATTATAGTCATTTGCACTAAGGTGTCAGAAGCATGAATAAAGGGGTCTCAGATCCTCCAAGTCCATGCTCCCAAAGCCAAGTGCTAGCAAGTGACCGTGGTCAATGTCAAGAAAAGTAGGAGATTCACACCCGATATTCACAGAAATATACTCTGCCTTAATTCTAATACTTCCAAATAAAATAAATAAAAAAGGTTGTAACTAGCAAACACTGACCCATAGCACACTGCCCAATTCTACACAGGCTGCAAGTTAAGACTAGATTCTTCAAAATTGAGTGGTTAAAAAGGTAAAAGCAACAATATTTCTTATACAAGAAAAGTATCTGAAATTCCTATTTTATCTTTATGTATACGCTGGCAGCTGCTTTAGTTCGATGAAGGAAGAATGAAGCAGTTAAAACAAATATCTCGTGTGTGTGTGTGTGTGTGTGTGTGTGTGTGTGTGTGTGTGTGTGTAGTTTCTCAACTTCTGTTTTAAGGCAAAAGTTTGGTCATTATACAACAGAAAAATTGTAATAATGGATGTTAAAAGACAATTCTAAATTTGCTAGGGAAAAATGTAAGAATGCATTTAATATGGTAGTTACTTCTTATAGTTAAGAATCAAAATGAAGCTAGCAACTGAAGAAATTCAGCTCTGAACCTACTGGGTTTTTTTTTCTTGTTTAATGCATTCAAGCAAAATTGTATTTCAGGTGATAAAAAGATGTAGACTTTTAGATAGGTCAAGCACTGTATCAGGTAACTTTGCTAAATAAAACCAGATAAAGATGCTGTTGTTTTGAAATTGGTAATCAATGGAGAAGATGGACAGTAATGAAGCAATCCCACAATGCAATCTGTGATGGGCATAAAATACTCATGATAAAAATTCATTTATTAATGCCCAAATGGTCCTATAAGTAAGTAAGTGATTAGTTGGCAAGATGTGACAAGTTGTGAATTAAACTGTAATAATTCATGTTTTGGATATTTTCCGCAAGTGTAATAGCAGTATGCCGCCTTGACAGTTGACAGGATCCAGTCTATAAAACAAGAAATTTGAAATGTCTATGTAAAAATCTCTATCTAAAATTTTCACTAACTAAATAACATTTTAGTACCGAAGTAGAAAATAAAAAAGAGAAAATTTAGCATTCGTTTTTATTTAGTTTATCAACAGTTATGAATGAACTTTAATTCTATATCCCTTTTAAGTTAGCAGGTATCCTGCGCTACATAATGTGATCAAGAAAAATGAGGGGAATTCCTGCTGCCTAGCAGCTGGTGACCAACTCACTCTTATGACATCACTGCAGTTCTGCCACCTTTGACCTTTCAGATAAATCACTCCATAAAAGAGCCACACACCTAGTAGATATTTAGTGACTTCCCTCCCACAAAAAAAAAACAATGCCACCCCCAACTTTTGGACTAGCACATCAATAAGTTAGGCAAGTCTATTAATTTAATACAAAGCTCCTGCTGCAGAGAGAACAAAAGACAGTTTGTTCTGAGTCAAATTCAAATGACAGTGGTGGAGGAACATGCATTCGGGTTACTCTGAATGACAAGTTCTATTGTGGAAGAGTTTGCAGTGAACTTTCATAGTCACAGGACAAAAGAAACTCATAAATCATACATGGATCAAGCATACTGATGGGGACTCTCAAGTGAGCAGGTTACAGCATGGTGGGGAAATCTCATCAGTAGAATTCTTTTCATAGCATCCTGACTTTGGGTTTTTGGGTGCCTAGGGTTCTGCTCTGCCTTGTATGTGACTGACATCACAGTCACAAAGACAGTGTGATACATGTTGGTAACAAATGAGTATTGAGGAGACTAACAAAAGACTATGTAGTTTTGACTATCAGTCTACAACATTCCATTTTTCCATAATAATGAAGTTCTAGTCATTCAGTCAAAGGATGCTTCAGCAAAGGTGTGACTTTCTCAGAAAACTTAGGTTTATATGTCAGTGTTCTTTAGCCAGAAACAGTCTGACAAGAGAAAGGCAAAAAAGGAGGGCAGGAGAGGGCAAAAAGATAAAGACAGCAATAGACAAGGAAGGGAGAATGTAACAGAGATAAGAAGTAGGAAGGGAGAGAGAGAGGAAAGAAGACTTAACTTTGTGGGAATTATTTTTGAATGTCAAGATGCTACCTAAAGACATTTATTGATATTGAATAGATAGGAATAAGGCATTTATCATATGAGATAGATAGATAGGTAGATAGATAGATAGATAGATAGATAGATAGACAGACAGACAGACAGACAGACAGACAGACAGATAGATAGATAGATGAGAGAGAGAGAGAGAGAGAGAGAGAGAGAGAGAGAGAGAGAGAGAAAGAGATTTTCTCTTCCAACCAAGATAATCTGTTTATAGTCAGTATGGGTGTTTTCATTCAATATTTTAGAGTCATTGTTTCAAAGTACAAGAAAAATGAGGTTATTATTATAATAACATTGTGATTGTATTGAGTTACCTGGGTCCGTTTGACTTCTTATTAATTTTATAGGTAAGTGGTACTCTCCAACTGTGACATGGAAATCCCTGTATTTACTTGTACCTTGAATGACTTTCCCAGAAACTCTGTTAAGCAAAATGCTAGTTTACTACTTTAACCCTTCTGTGGTCACTTTGCTTGTATTTGGAGGCAAAGAGTTTCTCACATTTTAAAGAAAACCTTAGAATTTTTATTCCAGTTAGCTCTGAGAGCACCCTAAGCTACTGAATACCAGATATGGCAGCTTCTCACAGTTTTGTGAAGAGATTTGCCACCTTTTTGTTTGGGTTGCTGACTCAGGAAATTGACATTCTACTGCTATGCTTTTAAGTGTTTACTGTGCCTTCATTTTCGCCCCTCTCTGACAGTTGAAGCAGAAAGGTATATTAACTTTCTTGATTCCAATTATCTTTCCTATAGTCTATTGCTGATATGCTCTTGTGTCAGGTGAGCTATGTGAAGAAAAAGGAAATGTCATCTGGTAAATGTGATGGCGTTTGAGGGAAGGTGTGAAAGGTATTTCTTGTCATTGGTAACTCTCCAAGAACTTTCTTTAAAAGGCAAATAGAATTCTTTTGAAATATTTGAATTGAATAGTTATTTTTTTTCTGCCAAATTTACTGAAAGATTACCATGCAAATGCCAACGTTTGTTTTTAGAAAAGATGTCAATTGAAGAAGAAGGGTGTTTGCCTTGACTTCAGTTTCTATTTGAGGGTTTTATCGAAAGTGTTCTGTATAGCATGATAGGTCTTCTCTTTTGTTTACTTGTTATTTCAGTTCTTAAGAAAGTAAGTCCTGTCTCAGGAAAATAAGGTTCTGGTTACTGCAGAAGAAAGAGGAGCAAGGCGATGGGTGCTAGAATGATATCTGGGAAACATGGGGACTGTGTGTGTGTGTCACCTGTTTGATTTTGTGTTTCCAGATGTTAAAAGGTCTTTAGTGTGCCCAGCCACCACCGCCTTTTAATTGAGCACAAGTGTTAGGCGTTTCTGGATAGCTTATGAAGTTGAGTTTTGTTTTCTTAAATTTCACTCTTTTGTTTAATAATCATTCATTATTATTTTTAAGTGTTTGACTCTCCCATTGCCCTATTGAATCAACTGTATGTTGTGGTTTTACATATTGAGCAAATTAAGTTACATTTAAAATGTTGTCCTTTTTAAATTCTTGCTTGAAAATTGCATACATTCATTAGCCATTGATGATTTTGAGGAAATTCACATCCCCCAAGCTTTGTGGATGGGTGACCAAACTGCTTACAATAAGGGGGGGGGGGTGGTATTAAAAAGGAAATTTGAAGATTTTTTTTTCAATCGAGACAGAAAGCGGTAGCTGGAAGTTAGGTTTGAGTTCTTTGTCTTGAACATTACGTCACCATGTCTTTGGATGATGTTGCAGTGTAATGGGGAAAGAAAACTACTTAAGAAGTTCTGTTGTTGGAGGTTGGGCTTTCTCAGTTTCTCCACAGGGAAACTAAAGTCATTATTTCTGAAGTCTCACAGGGACCACAACTATATTAGGGAGAGTGAAGGCTGCTTCTTAATGATTGCAGTCAAAAATAAAAATTTTCAGCAGTAAACTGGTTAATTCTTTTTCCTCTTTATTTGGCAGAAGAATTCTTGTAAATTTAAATAATGCTTGCTGCTAAGTCTCATTCAGCTGATGACCAGCATTTCAGTGTAAATGCCACACTCTCAGTGAGAGTTCCTTCCTTGCCTTCCTCTTAGTATTTATTTGGTCTATAACAATTAAATAGAGATGAATCAGCTCCTTTAGTTCTCAATTTCCTCTAGTTTAGTAATTGAGCATTGCCAGAATAAGACAGTTCCTCTAATCATTCTCAAGATGTCTTCCTGTTCGCCACCCAGTCTCCTCAGCCTAATGAGCAATCAACAGAACATTTAGTGGCCATGCAGAGACTACATAGCAATTTTATTGCTCTAGGTTTAGTGAACAAAAAAGGGAGATCATGTTGATTGAGTGGAAAGAGGAAAGAAAGCGAGAAAAAAACAGCAGAACTTCCTTCAATTTTGGAAAAAGAAATGAGAAGACATAACAGGAATGAAAGAAAAAGGAAAGGACTCTTCAGAAAAATACAAAGAGTTTCCATCAGCAAGGCTTTCCATAGGTGTTATGGATATGACCCCTATACACACTTCAGTCTCCTTTACATGCTTTGAATAACTGAGTTTGATCTGCAAGGTGATTTTAGAGATACCCGTGAAACGGAAACAGGAAGCTATCTATAGGGAGATGAATGACACCTCACACTTGCAAATGCTTGACTCCTTCCCAGGTCAACTCCTATGCTAACAAGACTTAACAAGTTCCTGGTTTTTCCTTCAGGAAATCTGAATGTCCCAAAAATGTGAATTGAGCGAGATTAGTAACCATAGGGAGGAAGGCAAATAAAAATATAGTTCTCATTAAAACTAATATTTTTAAATGGGAGCAGCTGACAGAGTAACCCAAGCATTCAGTCGCCACAGAAATATTGATTAGAATGGTGTGGAGATACAGAAGGACAAACTACAGGTTGGTGACATGACGTAGCAATCAACAGCAGTTGCTAGTCAATGAGAAACAGTGTTTGGATACCAGCATCCATGTTGTGAGGCTCACAAGCACCTAGAACTCCAGTCACTAGGGACCCCAGGATGTCTTCCAGCCTCAGCAGGCACCTCCATGCACAAGCACAGGTATGCTCACAAAGGCAGGCGCACATACACACACACACACACACACACACACACGTATTTTAGTAAAAGATTCTTGAAAAAGGCAAATGAATCTGTAACTTGATGTGATCCAAATAATCTAGCAGTTGATGTGACTAAAATTTTACAGAACCCAGTCCAACCATCATAAAGAAGTTTTGTTTCCTTTCTGAAACTGGCCTTTGTGAAATTCCTATTTGCTTTTCAAAAGTGAGTATCATGGAGCTGGAGGGACGACTAAGTAAAGACTGCTTACTTCTCTTCTAGAGGACCTAGTTTCTATTCCCACCATCCAGATGGCAGTTCACAAGTATCTGGAACTCCAATTCCAGGGTATGCAATATCTTTTATTGGCCTCTGTGAGCACTAAGCACACACATAATACAGTTCCATACATGCAGGGAAAACACACACATACAATAAAAACTAAATTAAAAAGAAGTGAGACTCAGAAGGCCTTTAATCTCTCCGCAGATATCATTATTTCCTGTGTATCTATTAAACCAAAATATGAATGATGTGTGTCATGTGCCATGTATAACCAGCCTACTGTATTCATTACTTTTATGTCCTTCTTAATGAATGATATTTAATAAGGAGCAAAATGTTCACAAGATTCCTGGTTGCATTCATGGTTTATCAAAAATAAAAATGATAATAAAATACATTTGGAAGTGTATTACACAGATTCTGCATCCATAGACTACATTGTCAATTAAAACTATTTGTAAAATAGAGATTGAGGCAATTGGTCTGTAGGTCAAAGGGTTTGCTGTGCATGAAGACCTGTTTACTACAGCGTAACTGTGAGATCGAAGGAGCATTAGGACCATGAGATTCCAGGGCATCTGCTCTTGGTCCATTGTAATCTGTAACACTATAAAGGGCATATATTCCTCTAGTCAGAGAGGGACAACTTCCCAGCTTAAGTGGCTTTTCCGATGACCGAACCTTATTCAAGGGACTCCCAAGCCCCCTCCTCCTCCTCACACAGAAAAAGAAATAAAGATAAATGTGCATATAGTTCCTCAAAAATACATTCTGAAGCACGCTCCTTTCATCTCTGAAGAAGCCTTAGTAAATATCAATGATTTAAAAGCACACTCCAGTGCCACATAAAGGACCTCACTTGCTAGCAACAGCTCATTTACAATTCGAAGAAAACCGTCTGAAATAAAACGTGCGAGGATAGCTTTTAAGATATCTTAGCCATTGCAACTTGATAGTATTGATGTTAAAAAGTTCTGGCATTAACGATATTTACCACAGTCGCCCAGCATGAAAGCACCAAGGTCACTTCCCCAATCTCCTTTCACTGTGTTGCTCTCCAAAAGCGTAAATATGACTGAGTGTATGGAAGCTGCTCGCAGTGGTCTCATCATAAATCCAGAGTGATGAATGCCTTTCAGACAGTCCTAAGCATCCACAATGGGCTCTAATAATATTGAGGAAAATTTTTATTATGAATACAAATTACTCCTAAAATTCGCAATACATCATGCTGAGTAATATCACAAGAAGAATGAGAAAGAATTGAAGCTTTCAATAGGCACATACTTTTATGTACTTTGACCAGAATTTTTTTTTATTTCCACTCGTTCATTCAATCTAGCCATAAATATTGTTAAGGGACATGGAAAAAAAATACCTAAAACATCTATTTGCAAACTTGATTTGTAAAAATAAAACAAAACAATATCTAATCTCTATTATAAGTTATTAATGGTAAATTTTCTAATTTACATCTAGAATAATGATAATGTTCCACCTGATTTGAAAAGAACTTTTGATGTGTATTCTTATCATGTGAACTTTATTAGCAACTTCCAGTAATAAATATTTATACTGAGGCAGAGGAACCAAGATGTTAGAATGGCGTTTTAGTTAGCAAAACGTTTATGAAGAATAAAATCATGAGAATTTTGTCGGCTTGGAAATCATGTTAGCGTTACCAACTCCTTAATATTTATCTAAATAAATCCTGGACCACTGTTCTTATTAGAAATATGTTATAAAAATGGACCCTAAATTTAAAAGCTTTGATTCAAGACTTTCCGTATTGAGAGTATTAGGAGGTTACAGCTAGGTGATTCTCCCTGGGGTCTCTCATGTCATTGGTCCAGTTGTTGAGAGGGCAGGCACTTGTCTGGGGGTCAGCTGGGCTGGATGCATGCATGACAGCATCACTCATGGTAACAGGGAAAATGTTCTGGTGTCTCAGAACTCAGCTAGGCTCCACTCTGGAGTCCTTCCTACAAATGGTTTCCCAACTATGGCATCACAGGGCATCAGAGAATCAGAACTTTTATCTATATATTTATTTTAATAAGGTCTAATTCACCTCAAAGAGACTATCTCAGGAGGGCATGCTCTTTTAGAGTCGAGTTTGTGGAACTACACGTTTGGTTTTTCCATTGTACTCAGGTAAATCATTCCCAACCTCATTGCCATGTTGAGATTGTCAAGTAAGTGTGCCATTTTGTTTTTAAGCACACTGAACATTAAGGACACTTGTCCTCTCTGATTTCATGCCAACCCAATATATTATTTATTGATATTGAACCTAAGTTGACTTTTTCTAACGGAACTTAAAAGAACACTAATTCATAAATGTTATGTGATCCTATCACATAATGTGAAGCTAAGAGGTGCAATTAATATTCTTCTCTGTTCAAAATGAAATAATTTTGGTTAAGGAAATGGTATCTTAAGATCAGCCGTGTTCACACAGAACAACAGAGTAAAAGAGGCAATTTGAAACAGAAGTGAGCCGGGCAGTGGTGGCACTCGCCTTTAATCACAGCACTCCAGAGGCAGAGACAGGCAGATCATTGTGATTTTGAGGCCAACCTGGTCTACAAGAGCTAGTTCCAGGCAGGCACCAAAGCTACAGAGAAACCTTGTGTTGAAGAAAAAAAAAATAAAAGAAAGAGAAGTGAAAAGATGATCGCTGTGTTTGCTGAGGAAAGTGAGCCCAGCACTTTTCCGTGAAGGGAACCTGTTCCCCTGTAAGTCACAAAAGTAATGGAATCAACTTCTGTGAACTCTACCGAGCTCGTCTTTCTGGCATGTCAGTAGCTCTTTCTCAAACTGAAGTAGAGAAATAATAATTTAACTGAACTTAAAATGTTTCCTCTACTAATCGGCACTATAGAGTGAAGGAATTCCTCGTCTTCTACGTTCTGCAATCAGAATAGCATGTGTATACAGCATGTCATTTCATGTATCAACCTTTTCTATTTATTTTTTTTTGATTGTGCATATTGCATTTATGTGTCTGTGTGTCTGTCTGTCTTCTGTCTCTATGTGATTATATGTACATGAGTGCAGGTGCCACAGAGACCTTGTCATTGGATTCCCTGGAGCTGGAGTTACAGGCTATTATGAACTCTCTGACATGAGTGCTGGGAACAAAACTTGAGTCCTCTGAAAGGCAACAGATGTCCTTAGACAGTGAATAATCTCTCTAGTTCCTCTATTATCTCTGAAATGCATCCGGGATACTTAGACACAATAGATGGGGAACACTGTGTTTACATTGAAGGTATGCAATTTGGCTCTATATGACAGTTTGCATTTGTATTTTGTGTTAAATTTTTGGAGTGTTTCACAAGTTTGCTTCTTTTGATTCCTACAACAACTCTGTAAGGTGTACACACTCAGTATTTGTTACTCATATTTCCTGATAACACAATGAAATTTGTAAAGACAGCGTGACTTGCCCACAAAACAGACAAAGGGGACCTGGGCCTTGTTCAGGCAATGATCTTCCCATCATGTTTTGAACCGAGGAAAGGGCAATAAAACAACACAAAGTAGCACTAAGTCCAGTGGTTTGACAAAAGTAGGCTTGATCTCTTTAAAAATCCGGATGATTTGGAGAATCAAAGGTGATCTTAAACAAACAAACAACAACAACAACAAAAAAATGTATGTGCCAGTCAAACTGGAAAGGGAATGCATCAGAACAGGGTTTGAGGAGCACAGGAACCGGCTGCAGTGTGCTCTCCCTGCCTCAGTGTTCCTTACGTTGTAGCCTATCATGGCCAGAGCACGCTATACTTTGCTTCTCTTTCCTTGAATCTGCTTAATAAATGTCTTTCCTTAGTTCTCTTTATCTTTGTGCGTTTTGCCACAGGAAAGTTTCGAGAAAGAACTAGGTTGGTCCCCAAATGTAGATGTAAATATCTGTGAGGTGCACAAGTGGAAGATAACAAATAAACAGAGATAGCTGTGACAGTTGGAGCCCTGGGGAGAGGTTTTCTTGTTTTCATAATGTCAACATATTGTGTTTTCAGGTTTAAAATAAACCTGAATTTTCTCAAAGTGTAGCTTTGATAAAAGAAGGAAGATATGTTTGCCATAGGGGCAATGATGTTATACTAACTTATGCTTCTCCTTACGGGACTCCTTGTCAGTTTTACTCTGTGTTGTGGTAGTTCTCTATGTAATCATTTACAAACAGGTGATGGGAAAAGATATTTTGTGTTGCTCTAAATTAGATTTTTGTTGTCAGAGTCCACACACTCGGATGTGCTAAGGAGCCCTAGTTACTTAAAAATAAACTGTGTTATACTCAAAGACCCATTCTAACTGTTTAGTGAGACATTTAATCTTAGTCCATTGGGGGTCTAATATTCCAGAGTCCTCAAAGTCCCTTGTGCTTGAAGAGGCCCTCCCAAAGCTGAACGTGTAAGGACAGTCACTATTGTCACCAGTCTACCTATATGTCTCAAATGTATTGGGTTCCAGATCTCCTTTATTTCCTGGTGCTCAACTCTGTTCCTTCTGTGCCCCTCATAGCTTTTGAGAAGACTGAAGGCTCCATCTGTAAATACTTTTTCTCTCAGTCCCTGGGCAACCTATCCTTCAGGGCATTGTGGCGACAGACACCTGGCAGCCGCTACTCTTTATCATCACAAAGTTATGCAGCTATGAAAGGACATGGACAATTTTAAGAAACTTTATTTGATCAGGAGCTGGTTAAGACACTGGGTTCAAGAAATTTTGCAGCATCAAGAGTTGGCTGAAAACAGGAACGTTTGCAAAAATGCAGACCAACTGTTGCTAGCAGCTAGCCCCCTGTCAACACCCAGCTTTGCGGTCTAAACAAGAGGAGAAATAACTCCCTGTGGGGAGGGCGGGGGCATGCACTGAAGTGGAAGTAATCCATACCCTGTAGTCAGCAAAACCACCCCCCTTGACTCTAAGTAAACCTGGCTTGTGGTTTTTGTCTATATAATGGAAACTCCAATGAGGAATGGGAGCTCTCCCTACTGTGCTGCGATGCATGTAATGGGGAACTCCCAGCTAGCTGGCAAAACAAATAAACCTTGCTTTTGCATTCTGGACTTGACTGGATTCCGGTGGTTTCTCTGAGGGTCTCATCTTGGACACAACACTAGGATGTATTTCATGTCTCAGCTCTTCCAAGACTCAAGTATGAACCCCCCCCCCAAATAGAACCTTTAAAACTCTCTTGCTTCCTATCTACTGATTTGAGTTACAAATGATCTCAGAAGCATTATTAGATCTAAATTCACTTACTCAGATGAAGATCCTAAGCAGATTAATAGTTCCCCTTATTATGAAGAAAAAGTTCTTAGAAGAAGAAGCGTGGTGTCAGACATAAACACTGAGAAGCCAAAAAGAAAGCTAGAGAGGGTACTGTGCCATTAATACTGACTGTCATTTCCAAAAGGTCTAGACAAACAGACTCAAGGGAGTGTCTGTGAGGGATTTTCATGGTTGGGTTAATTTTAAAGGTTGGTAGAAAGATGCACCCTGTTGGAAGCAGCACTACAAGTGCTAGATAAACAGGCTGGAAACAATAGGATGCTAGTTGAATACAAGCTTTCATCTCTTTCTGCTTTGTAGGATGGAACCTATATAGCCTGCTGCCTTGTGACCATGTCTGTGGCCATCTGTGACCATGTCATCCCTAGTATGATGGACTGTATCTTTGAATTATGGGCCAAAATAAACCATTCCCTCCTTAAGCTGCTTTTACTGAGCATTCTGTTCCTGCAGTGAGAAAAGTACTACATTCGTGTACAGACAGATGGACTAGTAGTGGACAATGGGAAGGCTACAAATACTATCCAACTAGACACAGATGCATGTTCATTTCTGGTCTACAGGCTTTCTTTTAGACTGTCTTGTTCCAGGTTTCTGCTTCTCTACAGTTTTCTTGTAACAAAGGTCCCTGAAGTATTTCTCTCTTTTGTGGATTTTTCAACCAATGACTGCACCTAACTCCATCTCCTTGGTTTTATATTCACAATCCATTATCCACTAGCCTATCATTGTACTATGGAGCGTCTTGCTTCCCTTATGTTACAATCTCACCCCACTCAGAAGACTGACTGCATATAAGCCCGTATAATCCCTTCTCTGTATAGTTGCTTCTCTGTCATTTTTACTAAAGCAATGATATTGCCAGTGCAGACCGTACACTACCTTTATGTCTCGCTAAAACTATTGTCTGAAAATTATTTGAATGCTTCTAGCACATTCCAATGCCTTCTTTTTATAAATCCCTATAGTATTTCTGGTAATTTGTACTTAATAATTTTCTATGTTTTACTGAAGTTTCACTAGAAGAACTGATATTATAATTTTTCATAATTCTTCCTATGATTATTTATATTTGTTTATATTTAGATAAAGTGAAAAGATGTTTAGTTCAGATAGGTAATGTATTTCAATATATCTTTGAAACCATTTCAGACCCTGTAGAGCGAGTTATCCAAACAGATCACAAGAGTGGGCTGAGATCGAAGGGGAAACAAACTGAAAACATTCCTGCTCGCTGTGCTTCACCCCGTGTCTGCAGGCAGCTCTTTGTGGGTAGACGTTTGGTGTAATTTTGCTTCCTAAACATTTTCAACTACCACTTCTCCACTCTCTCAGCCTCATTTTCAACAACCATGAGTGTTTATGGAAGGCACTTTCACGGTGCCAATAGTGACAATAATCTACTGTCATGAAGGCAAGTTTTATATATGTTATGGTCTATGATCTCAAACTCAGAAAACATATGACCAACTTCTGATTATAGCATTTTTTATGTGCATCTCAGAATGAAATGGCATGCTTGTTTAGAATTTGTGACTGAAAGAATACCACAGAAGCACATGCAATTCACTCTAGGACTGGGGTGGAAGATAAATAAAGGCCCCAGATGGGGAAGGAGAAAGCTGTTTTAATATACCCTACCTTCCAGCTAGTGAGTCCACATCAATAACAAAAGGAGTTGTGGAACAAAGCTATATATAATGGAAGGAGTGGAGGACTTACAAATGTTCAGATCTGTAATAACACAAATCTGAGCTATATGATATACCTGCCTGGTATAAGTGTGCCAGGGCACTATGGGAGAGATACAGTTCACTTCAAAACAATTTTCACCATGGGGGAAAGTTTAAAACCTCTAAAGCCTTCAGAGCGAGCAAGGGCAAAAACTGGGTGCTAGGCCTCATTTATCTACATTCTGTTCTTCATAGCCTACTTTTCTGACTGGCAGTTCTCACTGCCTTTCACCCACGTATTACAGAAACTCTGATACTTCCAGCTTTGTCTTCAGCGTTCAAATCATCCTTTCACCCAAGCCGAGCTTTCTGATCTGTGACAATTGCAGAATCTGCATTGCCTGTAGTTTCCCCACGGTGTGTCGGAAGGGAAGGGTTTCAGAGGAGGACCAGGAGACGAGTCAGAAAAGGAGTGCTGAGCGCGTGACATGACACTCTCTGAAACAGAACTCTGAAGAAGTACAAGCTAAGACGAGGGATGACAGAGCCAGCCATGACAGAAGACATGGGAATGAGTGAGGAACATGCCGTGAACTTCAAAGGGATGTTTCACGGGAAAATTTTAAGGGTCTGAGAGAAGCGATAGTTTAATAGGGTGGATACAAAAACTAGAGAATCCCACAATGGAGAGAAGATAAAACTAGAAAATCCCACTCAGTGAAATATCAAGTGTAAAACTATAAATTGGAGCAAGCTGGACTTGGATGTGCTTGTAGTCTCTAGTATTGGACACATACTTTAATTCTTTTAAGATTAATTGACTGAATACATTTATTTATTGAGAAAGTAGACTCGAAGATAGGATTAGAGACAGTCAATTACAGAAAAATTAAGTATTTCATTCCACGAAGAAAGATATCTCTTAAATCTATCTATGATTTGACTACTTACTAATTTGGCCAATCATTTATTCTTTCTAAACCTAAAGTTGGTGTCTGTAAAATGGGAGAAATGATATCTCAAAGTAGGATTTGAAAATGAGAAAGATGCATATGTGTACAATAGTGTCGGAATATGGTACTTGAAAAAAATGTTACAAATATATGAACCTTCCCTATAATCTTGAAATAATTAAGAAATGCAGGAAAGCAGAAGCAGGGGAAGGGGAGAGGATGGGAAGAAACAGAAATATTATTCCCAAAGGAATATTTCTTAAGAGTCCTGGGTGATGGATGATTTGAATCTGATGCAAACTGACAGTGGACAAATTAAGAAGAAGAAAAGAAAAGGAAGAAGGAGGAGGAAGACACACACATTCATTAATGTTAAAGCACATGGAAGTTATACAATGTGAAAATCCAAGGAAGGGTCAGAATCATTATAGCTCAACTATTCTTTTTATAGGAGGGGCAATGCTGTAGGCAAGGCTGTTTAAGTGAAGTGTAAATGAGTTATGGAGTCTGTGCATGGGTCAGAAGAACAGATGACGATAGCCTGAGACAGTGTTCACCCGAGCTCTGAGCCTGCTTTGACTATAGACTTTCTATTTGCAAGTTAATCTTCTAGATAGTTCAGTCTATAAATATATATATAAGAGCCCACGTGATCATTCACTGGTGGGAAGAGTAGAGGACAGGACTAAGAACAGGAGTGAGTACTGAGGAGGTCTTACTTCCCCAGGTCTTAAAAGTATCACATACTGATAACTGAAACAATGTGTTTGAATTACCAATGACAACAAGAAGAACACAGTGATATTTTAAAAACTAATTAAGATATTACCAAAACAATGCATTTGAATTAACAATAGCAACAAGAAGAAGAAGAACACAATTTATATTTTAAAAACAAATTCAGATATTACCAACAGCTATCAGGCCTGACCCTTCATTCTGTGTCCAAAAGCATCTAGAGAATTAATTCAGCTCTGTTTAAGGGAAAAATTCAATGCTTCATGGTCAATAAGGCTACAAAGCTGTTCCCTGTGGCAACTTGAAAGACAGGTATGGATGGGAGGCCAGTGAAGCTTGAGACATTTATTTCCAGGCATTTCCTTTGCCTGCCTGAAATTTCTTCGCGTGTCATCAATCTCTTGATATACTCTTAGAAAATCATTCTCCTCTTCTTCTCACCTGGAGGAATTCTCTTCCCTTTCAGACCTGAAGCAGCAGTCATTCTTTGGTGTTCTATCAGACAGCTTGACAGTAGCTTGGAAAGACAATGGATATGAAAGGAGAGTAATACCCCGACTCCTGTCTTAGGTTCTATAGTTCAAATGTGATTTTCTCGATAGTTTTATCATTGAGACTCGTTTTATCAAATAAGCTAGGGGCAAGTGCATTGTGGCCCATAACAAGAGACAAGACTTTTTTTAAAAAAATTTGGGGTTTTGTTTTGTTTTGTTTTGTTTGGTTCTTCAAACTGCCTAGTGCTATTAGTCACCCGATATTCTTAGCTTTATTTCATTTTAGGGGAAAAAGAGTACCCCCATGTGAAAATGTTACTATAAAAAATAGGCTAGCCTTTAAAATTTTTAAAGATTTCCACCAGAAAAGAAGTCATAAACAGAATCTTTACTTTTATAATAGTGTGAACCTTTGTTTATGACCTAGTTTTCATGGCAGCTTCTTATTTACAGACAGCAGTGGTGTAGCATGTATCAAGAAGTTAAGCTTTGTTTGTGGGATGCCAGGGTTTTCCTCTTGGTAAATCCAGAGCTTAGCAGAATGCATTGTATTAAGATGAAATTTAATAAATTGCAATCTTTAATCATTTATCTATGCTCATTAGCAAATAAATTTAGGGTGTATTCTTCCTGTATAGCAGGTTTGTGTAGAAATCAATAATAATTTTTAAAAACCAAATATAATAAATCCTCAATAAACCCAAATGGCTTAAAGGAAAAGTACTGATTAGTTTAGGAAACATTTTAAAATGTATCCATTTTCAGTAAATAAGAGAAAACAATGTGAATCAATATTTATAATCTTTTGATTGTTCTTCTTTCTTTTTCCTTTCCTTATTTTATTTTTTTCTTTCCTTTGGGGGCAGTTTGAAGCAGTCTTAGACTGCCCAGACTGGCCTTGAAGTTATTACATAGCCAAAATGACTTTGATCTGCTGGTTTTCCTGCCTTGCATCCCAAATGCTGGGAATACAAGCAACAAAGTCATGTGCCACCATGCCTAACTTTGATTGTTTTTCGAACAACATAGAAATATAAAAACACATTTAGAAACCTATGAATATATTTGTATGTTTATATTGGTCTTTCAGTAGATAACAATGAAATTCCATTTCTGAGCTCCTCAGTTAATTGCACAATCTAGCTGACAGTTTATTGACCTTTTACTTTTATCCCCTCTTCACTGAAAGGAAGAAATGATTCAAATAGCTGAAAGAGAGTCATGGCTAAGAACTCTTCACATATCCAAAAACCTCGGAAAAGTTGGGATAAAACAAGGAGGTAGACGACACAAGTCTGTCAACAGATTCAAATATATAAAAGCTGGACCAGCCCCTGTCAACTTTGATAATAATGCCAGAAACATCTGGGAAGCTTTGTGCAAAATATTGATGCCTAAGTAGTCATTGATGGCCCACATCTGTAATCCCAGCTCTCAGCACGCTAACAATGGAGAACCGAAGTCGGAGTCCAGTCCAACATATACAAAAAAAAAAAAGAACATTGCCATAAATGATCACCGCCATCAATAAAATTAATAATATTTGTCCCCTACTTTTAGTGGGTCTGATTTAATTGATTCAGACTTAAGCATGGGTATCGAATGTTCTTGACACTATTTTAATTTTAATACAAGGTTAAGAATCCTCAGTGGCAGTCAGGCACTGTAAGTATGAAATACTAGGCCTTGGGGTAGATGTGGGGGTCCAGAAAGAGTGTCATATTTTCCATGAATTCAAAATTCAGTCCATGATGAAAATAAGGTTCGTTGGCTTCTTCACTGTGTTGATATTGGTAATAATGGTATAAAAACAGCAACAGTTAAATTGCAGTGCATTAACACAAATCAAGACAGTGGCATGAAATGAAGCTGTCTACCATGTACTTTCTATAATAACAAATATACTTCAGTTAAAACAAAAAAGAAGCAGGTTTCTCTAAAAGAAAGTCAGTGAGGAAAGAGAAAACACTATTAATTTTGTTAAATATCAACTCTTGACTATATATCTTTTTAATATTCCATGACAAAATGGGAATTATACACAAAGTACATCTGCTGTGTACTGAACTATAATGTCTTGAGGAAAAACATTTGTGGTGGTTGCAAGCTAAAATTAGCCTGTGTTTTCACAATACAACAATTTAATTTAAAACAGTAACAACTGCAGCTACATAGATTTGTGTGTTTGGCAGACTTTTTATTGAAAATGATTGAAGTAAACCTAATACTTCAAGGAAAGCGTCAGTTGTATTCTAAATGGTATAATTTGAATTTTCATGTGATAATTAAATCTTTTGAAAACATAGCCTCCAAAACTGTAAAATTTACTAGTTTCCTGTTACTCAAAGACTTTTCTTAAAAAACTGATGATTGTAATAATAAATATGATTTTTATAATGTACCACACATTTTCTTTGTGTGTGTTTCTTTGTATGTCTGTGCATACATGAACGTGAGCACAATGTAAAGGTTCCAGTTGGTGTGTGCACATGTACAAGTTGACCTTGAGTGTCTTCCTCCATTGTTTTCCTTTATTTTGGGGGTATCAAATATCTCACTGTGATGGGACTTACTGGTCAAGACTCAAGGAATCCCGTTACCTCTTCCTCTTTCAGTTCTGGTGCTACAGATGAGTGAGACACATGACTTTAAATGTGTGTGGGGGATCCAAATCCAGATTTTCCTGCTTGTCAGGAAACACTTTGTCACCTGAGTCTTCACCCCAGCCTGCAATCACTGTTACTAAGATCTGCATATTATCACGGCTAACTAAACACTTAATGTGTGGTAATAGAATATTCTACATGAGTAAAATCGACACAATAGAGGACAGTTAAGACTAATGAATTTTAGAAGAATGCTGTTAAGGAGATCATTGATGGACATTTGGTTTCTACATGGTATATAATCTTTAAGAAATGGCCACTTGTCAATGTTTCATTGTGATATCTGATTAAAAATTCTGGATTGTCTGAAGAGTTGCTAGTAGAATATTCTATTTCTGTAGGAGATCATTTTTATTTAGGGACTTCCGAGGCAAGAAGCCATTTCAGCACAGAATTCAAAAGCATAAATAGGAATCCAGTGCTCCTAGCTAACTTTAAAGAGATAAACAGAAGTTTTCAGCAATTTAATCTGCTTACTACATGTGTTTTCATTTTGAAAAACAAAATGTATTTTCCTCAAAAGTGTTTTGCTGATTTTTATTAATGAGTTTATAAAGCTGTTTTGAACACATAAGCATTCAAACACACACACAAATATTGCAGTTCTCACTAATTTCAAGAGTGTAACTCCCTTCCTCTCTCTTTCTCTCTCTCTCTCTCTCTCTCTCTGTCTCTCTCTGTCTCTCTGTCTCTCTCTCTCTCTCTCTGTCTCTCTCTCTCTCTCTCTCTCTCTCTCTCACACACACACACACACACACACACAAATTTTAAAAATGAATGTTCTGAACTAAAGGAGTTGATAATAAAGACAACTAAGAGATTGTATAATCCAACTAAGGATAAATAAAAGGAAGTTAGAGGTTTGAAATGAATTTAATACACAGTTCCAAAAGGAGTGTATGTATGTATAAACATACATGCACACACACACGTGTATATATGGGGGCTAGAAAACAATCTCAGGTATGATTCTTGGAAATTCTATCCTCCCTATTTCAGATTGGATTCCTCTTTGCCTAGAGTTTACCAATTAGGCTAGAGTTACTAGTCAGTGAGCACCAGGGATTCTCCCATCCCTTCCTTCCCAGCTTGGGGGTTACAAGCATTCATGACTACTTTGTACATGAGATTTGGGGATTGAACTCAGATCCTGACATTTGCAAGTCACAGTTAAAAAGAACAGAGAATAAAAATTGATGGTCTGCACAGTGGAGAGAACTGCAATAGCCCAGATCTGGGTCACAGTGATTGAAGATTCCATCATTCCCCTGTGGAAAGTCAAATGCAAATAGTATGACTGTTGTAAATTATTCTGATTTTGAAAGTGAATCAGAATTTGTTCTGAGCCTTTTGTCCTAGAGTAACTACTACCATTGATGTGTATGCAATAATCTTTAAGGGTTTGGGGGAGCGTGCTAAGTGGTGAGGAGGAGAATGGGAAAGTAAACCATGCTCACTAGTGTTGTGGTTGCTTTTCCCCAAATTCCTCCCAGTTTAGCTGACTATTGTCAATTTGGTGTCTGAGGGGGTTACTGAAGGTCTCTGTGTGACCTCTTGGATTCTGTTTATCCTTATGGTCTTGGATATGCCATGAAATACCCATTTCCAGTACAGATAATTTAGAAGAGTGGGATAAACCTGCTTATGTAGAAAATGAAGATGTGATTGTTGACAAACTCTCAAGGCACAATCAGAACCTAGAAGAATACAGAAGCAGGGACTTCTGGGAAGTGATCCATTACGTCTTAATGATCCCCTTTTGATCACTGCCATTTAAAAGAGGCTGAAGGGAGCTCCCTTGCTTTCCTCCACTTTTAAGAGAAACACTGCACTGCCTTGAAGCTGAGGAAAGGTATCTACCAGATACTAAATCTACTGCTAACTCAATCTCAGAGTTCACAGAGTGCAGAGCTGTAACCAGCGTGTGTCTTTCCCTTTTCCATAAATTACTCTAGATGTGTTTTGTCATAGCAGCAGGAAGGTACTGAGCTGCTGTCCTGATTGGCCTTCATTCTCAACTCAACACGACCTAAATTTGTCTGAGGGGAAAAGTCTAATTTGAGCAGCTGCCCAGATCAGGCTGCTTTGTGAGCACATCTGAGAGGGGTTGTTTTCATTATTAACTGATGTAGGAGAGCTATGCCCGCTGTGGGCGGCAACATCCCCCAGGCAGGTGGTTTTAGTATATTAAAGAGTTTACAAAGCATGAGCCAAAGAAGGAGCTAAACCAGAGAACAGCACTCCTCCCTAGTATCTACTTTGCATTCCTGCTCTGACTTCCATCAAAGGGATGTATGTACCTTGTCAGCTGAAATAAACCCAATCTTTGATAAGCTGCTTCTGGTCATGGTTTCTGCCATGGCAACAGAAAGGAGACTAGAACAGAGGCCTGCCATGAGTCTCTAAATCGTAACTCGAAACCACGAAATAATCTTTCTCCTCAGTGTGGTGTAAGGGTAGGGATCGTGCTCCGAAAAGGCCAGTGATTTGAGGATAAAGGGTAAATAGTATAGAGAAGATCTTTTGTTCTTCATTGTACTTATTTCTTTTCTTTATGTGTCTCTGCACATGTGTGTACACATTTGCCCTGGTGTACATGTGGCGATCAGAGAGCAACGTGGGGGAATCGATTCTCTTCTCCCACCATGTGGGTCTTAGGGATGAAAGTCTGACCTCCAGGCTCAGTGGCAAGTGCTTCTTCCCTCTGAATCTGCCAGCCTGGAGAAGGCGTTTTAATCTTTGGGATACAGTCAGTTTCTCAAAGAGTTAGGTCTGTTATTTTAGTCTGTGATACTTAAGTAGGTTTGATAGAATACATTTACAAGAGCTGACTGTGGCATGCTGCTCTTGCTTATCCACGCTTCCTATGAAGTGCCACTTGAAAATCAAATTGCCACATTGCATTTACATCACATGTTATGCCTGGAGTATTGTCCTTTGAAATAGATTGGTCAGGGTACGCTATTCACAGAAGAGCAATAACCTACCAGCTTGATATTGCCACTGAATCTTTGCTCTCATGGAGAGAATGCCAAAGTAAGTTATCATATACTACACTTGAAAAATAAAGAGCCTCTTTTGACCAAGTAGAATATGAAAAGAAAAAAAAGTCTCTTTTTAACTAAATGTGTCTTCATTCACGAGCACTGTTTTCTGTTGCTAGGAAGGGTTGCAAAGTTCCATGACAGCTTCTCCTTCAGCATTCCCCTAACTACCCATTTTAACTTTACTTCAAATCCCTTTGCCCATCAAATATCTACATAGTGGCTATGTACAGTCACAGGTCATTAAGTATGCACACATTTTCACTCACAGCTACTAGGAAAAGGACAAACACTCCACTTCAAGATAAGTGAATATAAAAAAAGACAGTTTTAAAGAAATTTACTTATGAAACAGAGTTCTTAATATAAGATTAATTCTATAATGCTGTTAGAGAAAAAAATAATAGCATCCTTTAGCTATCTGCATCCCTAAAGTCATGCTGGAAATATATCAGAATCAGAATCAATTAGGTACTTGTAGTCATTGTATGCTTTTTAAGAAAGGAAATGCTGACCAGGTGGTGGTGGCACATGCCTTTACAGCATTCGGGTGGCAGAGGCAGGCGGATCTCTGTGGGTTTGAGGCCAGCCTAGTCTATAAGAGCTAGTTCCAGGACAGGCACCAAAGCTACAGAGAAATCTTGTCTCGAAAAAACCAAAAAAAAAAAAAAAGAAAAAGAAAGAAAGAAAGAAAGAAAGGAAATGCTGAAGCCAAAATATACCCAGAAGCCACTAACATCTCAACTCTGCAATATGCTAATTAATATTTCCAGTGCTCTTGAAAATCTAATATAATATCTAAATATCTATTATACCATTATATAATGTGATGGTGCAATATTCTCAAAATATCTCTTACATTCTAAGAGACTGGAAATTTTCTGGACCTCGTATCCAAAGTTAATAATACACCTTGATCACTTAAGACCTAAGACAGCTATCCTACTGTGTCCACAAACTCTTTAACCTGTCTTTCAGAGAAAAAGTAACAACCAGCTTCACTTGGTTTTGATTTCCATGCAATCATCTTTTACAATGTAAGGTAATGCTTAGTTATAATCTAAAATTATATACCTTTCTATGCCCTGGGGTGAAAGTAATGGATGCACGTCATTTGCGGAAAGTCACAAATACAGATGTTGATAGCAGCTTCCTAAACTCTATGATAAAAGTTGAAAGCAATCATTTATGTTTATTGCTTAAATCAGATGTTTGTTACTGGGTTAGCTGGGAATAGTTGGAGCCTTGCAAAACACTGATACCAAGGTTATAACTTATTCTCCACAAACTGATCTCAAGGCTCTATTGTTGGACATGGGTGTCATCTTATGGAGTTAGCATTAAATCAAATCCGATATTGATTGATTACTCCCATAAGCTTTGTGTCACTGGTGTCCTAGCATATCTTGCAGGTAAGACTCATTGTAGACCGAACAGTTTGTGGCAAAACCTACACAATATATTGAACACGGAGAAGTAGAGGTAGTACCTACCTAGAGCCTTCACCATGAGAGGCTAGTGGTTTTGGAATCTGAAGATACCCTGTACTGTTACCAAAGGAAATAGCACCAACCCAGTCACAAAACCTTCAATTTAGAGAGGTGTCCTGCTTGCTAGATGTGCCAGGGCAATGGTGGCACAGTTTCTGAGAATAGCCACACAATATCAGATTTGACTTAAGGACAACTCCATAAGATGGAATCCTTGCCAAACATAGCTTTTGTGAGCTAGAACCTAAGACTACATAACCCAGGGACCTATGGAAAAACCAAATACTACTAGAGAGGAACATACTAAAGGAATATAGCACTAAGATGACTTCTAAGGACATACTCCTATAATCATAGATTAATGTCTTGCTCAGTCATCATCAGAGAAGTCTGCTCCTGTAGTAGATGGGAACAAGCACAGAAACCCACAGTCAGACATTATACAGATACAGAGAGACAGACGGAGACACAGTTGAGAGACAGAGAGACCTTAGAACACTCAACCATCAAATCCTTCCTTCCTTCAGGGCTCAGGGGATTATCACTGAAGAGGAGATGAAAGAAGTACAAAATTCAGAGGGGAAGGGAGATGCCAAGTAAGCAAAAAAAAAAAAAGGATAAGATCTACTATACACTACAAGAATCACACACACACACACACACACACACACACACACACACACAAATTACCAGAGATTAAGATGAGGCAGAAGAGGAGCTGGTTGAGACAGCAACAATCCCAAGTCTATGATTTCAGTGAACTACTATATCTAGTTAGTCCATTCCTTCTAAAGTTACTACCATCTCCTAAAATAGCCTGACCAATGAAGGCCCAAGACTTCAGTACATGAACCTGATGCTGACATCTCACATTCAAACCAGAAGACTAGATGTACATTATGTATTTTAATCCCTCCCATCTTTGATTATTCATTACAATGAGAATTCCAGATTTTAAAATGATTAGACATATTGGTTTGATATTTTTATTTTCTGATACTTTAAAACTTTGATCCATTTTGACATTATTTTAGTATGAAGGGAGAATGGCTTGTACTTTTTCATGAACGAACTCCTTACGTGTTCCCATTTTCAATTCCAGGATGCCCTATCTCTTATGACATTTGGACTCTTTTAGTTACATTATTAAAAGTTTTCACTCTCCAGAATTCTTTCATGATTTTGTATTGATGGGCATTTTGGCATGTGTTTATTGAGAAAGAACCGACACATTTAGAATTTGGAGATTTTCCTTTCTAAAAAGTTGGTATTTTTATGTGTTGATGTAACCAATTTTTTTAATATTTGGTTAAATGTCATATTTGCAAGTACTTGGGGATAATACTTCCCAACTGAACGGTGAGCGCAGACTAGGTCTCTATTCTCTTTCTCTCAGCATATAATGTTTGTAGTAGTTCGGATGCTTTAGAGAAACTGAGCTAATGGGATAGATATACATTACAAAGCTCATCTGTTAGGTTGACTTATACAATACAGGCTGGAAAGTTCACAAAATAACGTTCTACATGCTTGAGAGGCTGTGAATCTAATAGCTGCTCAGCACACAAAGCCAGATGTCTCAGTAGTCCCAGCCTGGCACTGCAGGCCTAGAGGATTCCCGGAGAGCTGCTGGTCCTTAGTCCACACTGGGAAGCAGAAGAATCAAGATTCTCAATAAGTACAGGATGGCCACAGCCATTGCAATGGGAGAGACACACTTACCAGCAAGAAGCTGCGGTGGACAAGGAAACAGCATTGCTTTATCTTGGACTCTTAAATCTCGGCTACCCTTAGAAGGGGCTGCCCACTCTGATGCAGGTCTTCCCACATTAGTTAATGCTTCCTCTCACATCCTTATGTGATGTATTCCCAGAGGTATGCCTCATCCATGATTTCGGATCTCACAGGGTTAGCCATTACAGCGTCAATTTATTCTTTTTAGATATTCTTTTTTTTAAATTTTATTGAGCTCTACATTTTTCTATGCTCCCTCTCCCCTCCCTGCCTCTGTCATCCCCTTCCACCCTCTCCCAAGGTCCCCATGCTCCAATTTACTCAGGAGATCTTGTCTTTTTCTGCTACCCATGTAGATTAGATCTATGTATGTCTCTCTTAGCGTCCTCATTGTTGTCTAGGTTCTTTGGTATTGTGATTTGCGGCTGCTTTTCTTTGCTTTATGTTTCAAAACCACATATGAGTGAGTACATGTGATAATTGTCTTTCTGAGTCTCGGTTACGTCACTCAAAATGATGTTTCTAGCTCCATCCATTTTCCCGCAAAATTCAAGATGTCGGGCTTTTTTTTCCTAATGTGTAGTACTCCATTGTATAAATGAACCACGTTTTCCTTATCCATTCTTCTGTCGAGGGGCATTTAGGTTGTTTCCAGGTTCTAGCTACAACAAACAGTGCTCCTATGAACATAGTTAAGCACATGCCCTTGTGACACAATTAAGTATTTTTTGGATATACACCCAAAAGTGGTATTTCTGTGTCTTGAAAGGTTGTTTCCTAATTTTCTGAGAAATCGCCACACTGACATCCAAAGGAGCTGTACCAGCTTGCATTCCCACCAGCAATGCAGGAGTGTTACCTTTATCCTACAACCTCTCCAACATAAGTTGTCATCAGTGTTTTTGATCTTGGCCATTCTTATAGATGTAAGATAGACTTTCTAACTCCCAGAGCAATACTTTATACCAGCCTTTATTCAAGTCAGAACACAACTTTTAATTTTTGTTTCCTAACAACACAGAGGTAGCTCACCTCCATTCCTTCCTTCCTTCCCTCCTGTCTGGGTACTGGGAGATTTGCTCAAGGCCTCATGCTTAATAGGAGACCATTGTATGGTATATTTGGTACCATTCATGAGGCAATATCAATAATATAAAACAGTAACAAACAAAACAGTATTGTTACTAATACTGCTATTAAATCCAGATTTTATTACCATTTCTTAGACTTTTTTTCCCCCTCAAATCTATTAAGTGTTTCAGAATACCATCTATTCCCCAAAACACACTTAGTTGTCATGCCTCCTGAGGTGCCTCTGGGGTCTGACAACTGATTCTCTGATTTCTTTTCTGAAGAACTTTTGATGACCTTCATATTTCTGCGATTCACTGGTCAATTATTTGGATGAATGTCCCTCAGCTGAGATCTCATGTTTCCCTTGTGAATGGCAAGGAACTCTGTGTGTTGGGAAAAGAGGGTCATAGCAGGAACCTGCCTGAAGCCACATAATACAGTGTGACTGTTAATCCTGACTGCCTGACAAAAGGTGTCTGGTGAGTTTCTTCAGTGTAAGTAACCCCCACCCCTTCCAATCCAGAAACAAGCCATTATGTGCAGTCTAAATTTGACTCACTGCTCATAGGGAGGAACATTTCCACTAGAAAAAAATTGCCTTTTTCAATTTAAAGTAAACTGGCTTTTATTTAATCTACAGATTCCTTAAATATTTCACAGGAAATTGCTCCTGTTTTCAGCTCATAGGAATGTCTCTAACATTATGTTGTTCTAATAAATTTATCATACTTAATTTTCACTGTGTTTTTAGGAAATTTATTTTAATAGTATCAATCAATCACCTGAACTCTAAAGGCTATATTTTAACTTTCTAGGTGCTTGAATGTTTATCATAAAACAGCAAGCATAATAAATTTCCACTTTTATAATTAATGAGAGGGTCTGGAACAGTAATTCTAACTGGTGAGGCAAGAATGACTGTAATGTCTTCTTAAATTTTCGTCTCAGTCCTTAAATACAATTCTTCCTCTTATGAACATATTTTAATTAGAACAGAAAGACAGAAGAGGTACACTGGCTGAAAGCTAAGTCATTTAAATGGCTAGAAGTGTCACAAGTAATAACGTGATTCTCAGGCCACACTTGATATGCATTTTCCCAAGCACAACTTTATTTCTGGAGGCATTTTTGTTTTCTAATTTTTTTTAAATCTTTTTTAGATTTAACTCTTTGGTCCTTTCATGAGTGAAGCCTAGCCTGACTTTTATGACTAACTGTACTTCTGATTGTCATCGTCTAAAAATTCTAAGGTATCAAATCTGTCTGTGACCTTTCTCACCCCTTTGTTCAAATTTGTTCTCCTCTTGAGCTTTGTATCAGTTTGATGGGCATTCTTTGAGGAAAGTTGTCTACTTTCCAGTTAAACTAGATAATAATGTAGTTTGTTTACTTTTCCCTTCCATCGTTTTCATTTCCTGTTATTCCCAAGGCCCCCAACAGTTATACTTGACTTGGATTTCCCATTTCCTCCTTGCCCTTTTCATCTCAAGCATTTCTAACATATGCCGTTACCAGAATCCTACCTGCACTGAGATTCTTATTTATATCTTAATCATTTCAATATCAAATCCTGCCGTCTTCTCATTTATAGTCTTCTTAAATCTCGGAGTTTCAGAAGATCTTGAATGCTGCTGCTGCACTGCTAACTTTTCAGTTTTCAAAGTTTTGTATTCCTGATCTTTTCTGTGGCGATTGATGGCTGCATTAACCACTGCCCCACACTACCTTTTAACTCTACATTAACTTTCTTAGCTGACTCTTTATCTGATTTCTGCCACCTCACACCCTTACCTTGAAATCCTCTCATCTTAAAATTCACGATAAAGGACCTAATTTTCATTATGTTTCTGTGAAAGACACATACATTTTGATCTGGATATCAGCTATTTTTTTATTTCCTATATGTCTATGTTCTTTTTCATTTGTTTTCCTGTCAGTATGGGTACCAGTGACCAACTGTGTCTTTGTTCTTCCTTTCTTTGTGTGTATGTGTATGTACTACATGAATAAATGTTTATGTGTGTGTGCCTGTCAAAGGTTAAGCTTGGGTGTCTTCTCTGTTTTAGTTTTTAAGACATGTTCTCTTACTGAACCTTAATCACCTGGGCTGTCTGGCTAGCAAGCTCAAAACTACTCCCAGTTCCCCCTCTCTAGCCATAGGATTACAGGTGCATGCCACCACACCTTGCAGTTTTTACTTCAATTCTGTGAATACAAACTCAAATCCTCAACCTTACAAAACAAACACTTCTCCAGCTGGGCCATGTTCCTAGCTTCGACTTCTCCTTTTACCTGCTGAAATCTGGTACACACGACTATCAGTATTGTCAAAATAGTCTACAATCGGTAAGTCACCATAGAATCAGGTCTTCATTTTAGGGTCATAGGCATTCAAGTAATAGAAATGCAAAGGATGCCTATTTAATCTCATTGAATGCATGTTGCATTAGTCTAATAGTCTTCCACTTCTATCAGTTTATTGGATCCATGGATTAAAAGAAAAAATGTGATTTTTAACATATTAGTGAATTATCTTAAGGTATATGAAAATTTCATTCAGTCTTTGAAGTGCATGTACTATGGTCATTCACTTAGGTGACTAAGACGACATCTTTCTGGAAGGATTATACTATATATCAGAAAAGCTATTTTTGAAATAAAAAAGCAAAATTAATTATAATTTTTTATTTTCGATTTTTATAAAAATATTTTTTATTCTTATAGCTTTCTATTTCTGTTTTCTATTCTAAAACTTCCATTTTCAATTCCTTGTACTTTTTTTTACACTGTTTGTCAAGAAGATACATTCCCTATAGGTGTATAAATAAAATGAAGATGTGTTTAGTGTATGTGTTTACCTTTAGTATATGTTTATCTTTGTAAAAGGCACCTATCCTATGTTTTTCTTTTTGAAAGCAAACAGACATAGTCCTAAAGATAGAGCAAGGGATGATCCTGCCTTTGGAAATGGGAAAGATAGCAATCCTGGCCTCTCATGTTTTCACATAATTTCAGAGCATACAGGGATGTGATGGTGGCACGCTCATCATTCCAAGAGTGTTTCAAGTAGTGTGGAGTCTCCTGCACACACTTGAGTCTCTGGGGGAAAAAAAGAAGAAATAACAAAGCCAAACAACTATTTTATATGATGCTAGCTGTAGCATGCTGGAGGGGCTAGTGGAACGTCGGAAATTTGGTTGCAATGAATACCAAGAAGAAACTTTTCACTGTTAATCCCAGGAGTCTCTGTGAACTGACACAAACAAGCAAATGCCTTCACTCTTTCCCACTTTTCTGCTGACCGGAAACAGTACACACAATGAGCCCCAATGATCCCAATCTTCAGCGTTTCTCAAAGTCTCCCTGTCTCTACACCCTTGGAGCTGGGCTCAGGAAGGGTGGGGGGAGTGAGATGTAGAGCCACCTGACACCATTTCACCTGGGAGAAAGCTGCTTAGAAACTAAGTCCTGTTTGTTTCTAATGTGTGATATTGAGCAGACTTTTTTTTTTCATTAGTTTTGCCTCTGCTTCTGCTTACTCCGCTTTTCTGATATGTTGCAGACATTGTCGTAAGCTCACATTCCAGGCCTCTGATGAAAAATTCACGAAAAGCCCTCTTAGTCTTTGTTAGGGGTTATATGTGAATCACTTTCTACAGCCGCTCCCAAGATGGGGAACAGACTGTCGGAAAGGCAGAGAACTGATAGAATTTGTTCTTCCTATATGGACAACTAGTTACTTGCCAGACCTGATTAGTATAGGGGAGGGAAGAAATGTCATCCCGGGAGGTTGAGATAAAGTCACCCTCCCAAAATAGTCAGGAAAATTCAAATGGAATGGATGAGATTTGCTATCTGTAGAAACACCTTTCCCCCACGGAATAGCCAAAAGCATTATGTGGAGAAATTTAGAAAGACCCCAAGGAATCCGACAATAGCAGAAGCTTGATTGTATCCCTATATTTCCAGCAACAATCTAATCATGGTAAATGGATGAAGCTGTAACACAATCAAGCAGTAACTTAATCAGTTATAGTGAATAGATTAAGTGCTCTAATCATAGCCAATTTAGATGTAACCCAACTAAAGGAAGACTGTTCTAACAGAAGGGGGTGTCTACAAGGATGTCGGGACACCAAGAAGCCAGGCTTTATCTGTGACTCCAGCTCCCTCCAGCGTAAGGTGTACAGCTACAAACTGCTCCAAGAGACAGGTGGAACCAGCGGTTGTTTCCATAGTAATTTGAATTTCAAAAGCTTATCAACTAAGCAACAGTTCTTATCAGCTCCAAGGCCAAAGGACAGCTTTTCCAGAATCAGAACACACACACACACACACACACACACACACACACACACACAAAAGCACGGTTAATAAAGGTAAGAAAAGAAGAGGTTTCATATTCATGCAATAGTCATTCATGTAATGGCTTCAGTAATATTTTAGAAACCAGTCTAGAAGCTGAAGGCTCAGTATTAAATAAAAAAAAATATTTGTAGGTTCTCATGGAATATTCTTTCTGAAAAAGAAGATAGATGCTATGCCTTGTCTGCTACATTATTTTATTATCATGGTGATTATTTCTAGGAAAAATGTATAGGAACTGAAAAACATCCCAGGGACCCTAAAATTAGCTGAGACGTAGAGAAAGATCCTTTTGGTTGACCTACTTACACCTTATTAAAGCAAAGAGACTGAGAACAGGAATGAATATAAGTTGAACTAAAATTAGGCTAATACTGTGAATTGAGTAAGTGACAATAAGTTCCTCAAAATGATCTGTGACAAACACAATAATTTGCATAGAGACTATTTAGATATACAGTTGCTAACTTGCCTTTAATAATAGCACAGAGAGAGGCTTATGTGTTAATCCCCATTCTGTACATGTGCTATTTAGAGAAGAACTACTTCGAATACTTTTAGAATAAAAGCTTCAAAGATTTTATACCTTTGGACTTGACCATGGACCAAAATGTGTTCTCCTAAAATAATATGAGGATGCTGAACATGTGTTATGGTTCCAACCCCACTGTAACGGACTATCCAATCAACTACAGTAGATAACACCAATTGGAACATGCAAGATAGAAGGCTTAAAAGTGCAATGATTACAAAGTGAAGCTCAAATAGAGCATTCTTCTCTAATTTCCTATCTAAGACAGAGAAGTGTTACTGAAAAGTTTTACAGCAACCAGGCCCATGCTCTAAGTGGGTCTCAAGGGCACTCAGGCAGAAACTGCGTTGCCCAAGAATATGTTAGAGGTTGGCATGCCTGGACATAAAATATGGAGTGCTAAGACAGCACACAGTATAAGATACAAAGAAAGTATGGGCATATGTTAGCTCCCTAGTCACAGGTCCTAACAGCAAAGACGAGGATCCCATGAAACAGCCAATAGGCCCACTGCAAAAGCATACCACCTAGCAAAAATACAGAGAAAAAGTTCCAATGATTGCAATGAGCTTCCTCTAATTCACAATATCCAGGATTATAAATTACCATGTTCTTTCTCTTGACATTTATTTCTTAAGCTTTTGTTGAACCGTTGTTTAGAGTATTATGGTAAATGTAAGGAAGGTGGATAAATCGTGTCTTTTGAAGGTTTGTGGTTTACATGTGTACGATCTGGCGAGATATCAATTCAACAGAAACTGTGCAAAAGCAAATGGTAAAAAGGAAGGCATGAGAAAAAAAAGGAGAGAACTTTAATGCCCTGTGTAGAGTCAGAAGGATTTTTTTCCATGTCGGTGTCTTCTCTAATCTTTACTCCCCAGCTTCACATCAGTGAAACTTTTCTCATTTTATTACTTCTCGGGCTCTGTGAATTGTTTAATCAACATTCAAGACAGGGCACTTCATACACTGAGATGTGCTATTCTATTCTGTGCTCTTCTAAAAGTCTCCCAGGGATGGAGGGATTTAATCATGAGGTCTTCATGGCAGTTAATAGTCATGAAAATAAGAATGTCTCATTCTAAACAGCCATGCTATGAACATTTGACCCCACTTGGGAATGGAGACTGGAACTCTATTTTAACTTCAACAGATAAGAAGAACAATATAAAGCACAACCCACTCTGAAGAGATAGATACAAGGGACTTATGACCAAGGTAATCCAAAACAAGGCTGTGAACCATGCATTGCTTAATTCTACAAGTGATTATTGTTTTAAAAACAATCTATGGAGACACTGGGGTAGGTATTAGAGGTATTCTAATCAAATGTTTGGTCTTATGGCTAACGACTCTGAAGTTTGAGAAGTTCAGTGTCTTTAGAGTTTTTTCTTAGTAACAACATTATTATCTCAGCCTTAGTACTTGGTGACAGATCTGCAGTCAGGCATCAGATCACCTGACTGTAATCCAGCCACTGTTCCTACTTAACCTCACATTCCTATTTCCCTTCCAATGAATTCCATCCAAATACTACAATAATATTTCATCTGGTTAGTTCAATATATCTGGAATGTTATATAGACACTCTACCATGCTGTATTAAATGCTGTCCAACAAAAGTGCAAGTGTTTTGCCAAAGAAGAGTGGTGATCAGTTTAAAGAACATCCTACGCGTCTTTAAGGGTCAGTTGATGAGTTTGTTGAAGGAAATATTCCCGGTCCTTAATGGTGGAGAATCTAGGAAGTCCTAACTGTTGATTTTCCTGGGCCACCCTATTTTATTAATACTCAGCAGGACCCTAGGAAACAGGAAAGAGTTATTGTAAGCCCACACAATATTCTACTGGTGCACTGGGCAATATCAATGAATTTGCAATGAATGAGCAGCATGTACCAAATTACTATAGTTAGGGTTGGTTGATTTTCACTTTAGTTATCCATTAGAAATTATTTCTCATTCCTATAATATCCTTCTAAACTCTATTTGCAGCTGGTAAATGCCCCCAACTGTCCAGTGTTACCACTTTGGGCGCCCAGCAACCTCCAGGTTGCAATGAGCTTCTTTTTGCATTTGACCCTCTTACCCCATGTCTCCTCTCTGTAGCTCTTGCCTGTTTAACCTATACCTGCTGCTTTGCCTGCTCATTTACTTCAAAGACATTAAAATCCTTAAGGCACTCTGCTTAAACTGTTATAGTATCTAGCATGGCCCTGACACAAGAAAATGTATTCTTTGTATTCTCTTAACAATGAAGATAAGGGGTGTGGGTGGCGGTGGCGCACTCCATTAATTCCAGCATTTGGGACACAGAGTTAGGCAGATAGATCTCTGAGTTTGAGGCCAGCCTGGTCTACAGAGGGAGTTCCAGGACAGGTTATAGAGCTATACAGATAAACCTTGTCTCAAAAAAACAAAATAAATAGATAAATAAATCAAATAAAAAATAACTGAAGAGAAAATAAATATAAAATACTTTTAATAAAACTATCTATGAGTAAAATTTAGGATTCTTAATTATATAACCATGATCTATGTAATATGATTTAGATATATCATCATTTATTTTATCTATCAATCGTATTTATATATATATAATTATCCATATCTATCCTACATTATTTTTAATAAAATTATAAAAAAGATGACTAATATCCCATGAGGAAAATAAAAAACGGAAGTTAAGTAGACATTCTTTATTGAAAACTTTCCATGCAAATATTGCAAACTTACCTCCCAAAAGTCCAAAACCATCAAAGGTGGTTACATTCATTCATTGCTGAGACATTCTCATGAGTTTTACTTCATAGAATCTTAAAATGTGAAGAAACGTTGATGGAAACCCTGGCCCCTTCTAAGCATATCCACCTTTGAATGAGGTTCTTATGGAACCCTCGGATGATACCACACTGTACCAATTTTAGTTTTAAGGGTGGTAATTTACTTCGGCCTGGTTGTACAATTTCAGCTATTCAACTTGCTACAGATGGCAAGGCAAGAGAACTGCAAGTTGAAGGTCAGTTTGGGCAACTGAAGAAGAATTTGTCTCAAAATAAAAAATAATAGGAGTATAGACAAGTGGCAGAGTGCTTGCCTACCATGCACAAGGCCTTAGCTAGGTTTAATCTTCAATAATAACAGAAAAATACGTTTGTTTCTTTTGGTTCTGTATTTCTGGATCAATACAGAGTAAATATAATCCTTTCTTTTTCTATATTTGTATTTCAACTGTTCCAATAAAGTTGTAATGCTTTTCTTAAAGCATTTTCATTAGTAAAAATAGAACAGAAAAAGAGAAAGCCACATTTTTAAGTGAAATCTCTCTCTCTCTCTCTCTCTCTCTCTCTCTCTCTCTGTCTCTGTCTCTCTCGGTCTCTCTCTGTCTCTCTGTCTCTCTGTCTCTCTCTCTCTCACACACACACACACCTTGGTGCTATTAATCAGATCATTAAGAGAGATTGCCAGAGAATGCGCAAAGTGTGAATTTAAAATAAAAAATATGACTGAAACACACACACGAAAGAGATATTACTACTTGATCCCTGCTCATTATCTTGTTTTAAATTTCATATGAGTTATTTGTCATCATTGATAATGTTGTTTCAATTATTTTAGTTGCAAATCTGTAGTTAGGCAAACACGTATCCTCATAAGGAAGTTTCAAATGGCCATGCACAATCAAATGTTAGACTCGCTCCCTAATTTTGTTTTGTAGTGACACTCCCACCAAGTTCAAGACATGGCTAATGGCTCTCCTTCCTACTTGAAGCATCCATGTCTGATAAAAAATGGAATGGTTGAGTTTATGCAGCTGTTCCCAGGCTAATTATCTGCAATCATTTCTGATTACTTAATAGGCCATGGTAGGATGTGTGTTTGCTGCTATGTGGAGTTTACACATTAGACTTTAATGTGCTGATATGGTTAATTGTTGTGCTCAGTGCTGCCTGCTAATAGACCATTCCTGAAAATGAGACCATATCTCAATGGAATTTGCTTGTTTATTTTAAATAAGTAATAGCTACAGACCCAGGTCCAAGATCCAGTGTTTACCATTTTAAGAATGCACTTTCTAAATGCTGTATCATTTCTAGTGCATTTGAATTATTCAAGTTTGCAAAATCAAGTTGCTAAACTAATGAATCAATAACCTACTCAAATATATAGATTTAACATTTTTTTCCTACTCTGAAAAGCTTTCTAAATTGTTTATTTTTTGCCATGGATAGGGAAATAAATTCTTTTAAATGGCACCAAACACGCTAAATGGGATAACATAACGATGAGAAAAACAGAGGCTTATCAAATGCAGACAAGCATCTATTAGTATGCAGTCAAGATGGCCACATTACTGTTTGGGAGCAAGACAGACCTGTTACTATAGCAGGTAGATATGGAGTTGCTGTCATGAGACTATTGATTTCTTTTATAGTTTTGCCTCCTGTAATAGCATTTAGTTAGAAAGGAAAAGAAATGGAAGAAACAATAGGAATAGAACAATTTTAATCAAGCATCAAGACTCTTTATTCTGATAGAGAATTTCTCTGTTAAAATCTCTGGGTGCATGAGTGTGTGGTCAGTGCACACAATGTGTTTCTGAGTTCTGGTTCATGCACACCAGAATGCTCATGTGGCGGTCAGTCTGGGGCACTGACTTTTGCCATAAACGTATTGAGATTGGATCTCTCTTGCTTCGGTCGTTAGCTCTGTACTCCAGGGTAGGCTCGGTGGCTTGTGGTCTTCTGTCTTTGTCTCACATCCTGCTGTAGTTAGTAGTGCTGGGGAAACAGGCTTGGATCACCATAAACTTTTTACAGGGTTCTAGTACTCTGACCCATTTGGTAAGGTTTTGTGGCTAACACTTTTACAAGCTGAGCCATCTGCCTGGATGCTATTTCTACTAAGAATAGTAAATATGCTAAACAGTAGCGTCTCAGCTTTTTATGAATTGAAACTTTTATTCATTTTCATCTTTAAATTTTGATGTTTCATTGACATCACAAAGCTCACCCCAGACTTATTTTCTTTTTACTAAAAAGTTCTGACGATAAAATGTTCTGTTCCTCAAATATATTATGTTTTTTCTTGTCTTCTAGTGGTTTTCTTTTTCTGTTCCTTTCAAGCATTCATTTCTTCTCTGTCCAATTAAATTCAAGTACTGTAAATTTCTTATGATTGCTATTTCTTCTCTGAAACATTTTTTAAAAATAGTTTGGGCAGATAGTAATGCTGGTGCTATAAATAACGATAATGAAATTTAATCCAGACACTCAATTGTTAGAGTCTGTCTGAACCCCTTCCACTGATATTTACACTTTATCCTCTCAGCAGTCCTGTAAGAATCCTACCATTATGACCAACTAGCTGAGGAGGCAACTAAGACTCAACACACAGTAGCCCAAACTTTGTAAAATGCTGAGTTCAAGGTCCTGTGGTCAAGGTCAAAGATGTAACCTGCATATAACATACTTACACACTTCTGCTGTGTGTAGTCTGTTCCCATAGAACTTTGTTTACTCTAGGAGGAATGCCTTGGGCTGTGTGCAAGACAACATGCTCTCCCACCTTAGCAATGTTGCTCAGGCAGCTCAAAGGTATTATGCAAACAAACCCCATTTGGCCATGAGACCTTCTGTATCCTGAGCACATATGCTGATAGGGATGAGCAATGCTCTGTATGTTTTTCATTGTTTCTTTGTCCTTGTTTTGAACTCTGAGATATCCAGAACAAAAATGTCACAGAATGCCAGAAAAGGACTCTTGATCAGCATAGTCTTGAGTCCCCTGTTTCTGTTGTATCTTGAATTTGACTTCAGTTCCTTGGGAACAGTCACTAGCATAGAAAGGGTTGGTGCAAGTATTTGAAATGATAGTCTGACTCCAGAACTCACTCTTGTCTCAGACGGAGGGAGTGAGTAAAAGGTGTAGCTCATCTCCCTCATCAGTAGCTAAAGAAATCCCTTCTTACCTGTCCAAGCACTAAGCATGCAAGTATACCTTGACATGCTTGTTTGCCAACAGTCTCCTGACATGGAAAGACAGACTTATTCCGTAGACTCTGATCATAAAACTAGCCCAGCTTAAGAGCTCCACTTACAGCCATGAACAGGGAGTTGATGCTTCTTTACAATTACCCCCATGTTTTCCTCCAGGTATGCCACGATTACCCAGCTCAGCAGAAGGGCTGGTTGGCTAATTTGCTGTTCCATGTAACTCTTCCATGCCTGCTCCCACAGGTCTCATGCTGTGCCAACGGACTGAGATGTTCCAGAGAGGCTAAATCTTCACTATGGCTAAATCTTCCAACTGCTCTTTCCTGAAGCTCTTCTGATTGACAAATGAGGTATGAGCTTTGCCTCCTATACCCCTTAACTATGTTTATCGAGCTATTATCTCTTATAATATGAACTTCATTTATGTATTAATGTGCTCTTTATCTAAAAGTTCCCCATCACTGGATTTACCACATAGTAAATGTTCAATAGCAATTATGTGAATTTGAAGCCAAATTATTTAAACTGCTTGGCTTGTTTTTAGACAAAATGAAGAAGTTCAAACTCATGGCAATGTAAGAAACAGTGACATGTGTTCAGCTCTGTGTGTCATTAAAAATGGCATAGATGTAAGTTAACGTTTTCATCTCTTTTTCTCTACCATGAGTACAGACCTTTTAATCCAATTAATTCTGACTTGTAAGCAGATTTCTGAAAATTGTCGAGAGTTTCTTTTCACTTATTTATTACAAAAGTTTAATAGCTTTTAGATACTGAGGAATTTCTTTTAAAACAAACCAGTAAGTCTCATTTTCAATGACATTTAGGTATATTCATATTTGAATAGTGGCAACAAGGTTTAAAATGTTTAAGAGACTGAACGTATATTAAAAGCTTGTCTACTACTAAATTCCACAGATGTCCATCATGTTTCCAGTGTGTGTGGAGGAAAATACTAAGTATATTTCTATGAGGAGTAAAAGTTTATGTATGACCTGAAATTTCCTGAAAATGCGACACCAATATGGAAGTTTCTACAAACTAATTAGAACTTCTTGATTGTGGAAAGTCAGAATGTTTTATCTTGTGCTGTCTTTAGTTCCCTTAAGCGCCATTTATCACCAACTTCTGCATCTAACCTAACAGTCCTTTAATTCCCAAGCCTCTGAGATACATTGATATGTCAGCTGACCACTGGCTTCCACAAACCTGTAAAGTTAAGAGTGTTATTAGAAGACACCTAGACCTGTAGTAGAGGTTTTCCCAATTTGCTGTAACTACCTACCAATAACCTTACCAAAATGTCTGGTAAATACATTGATTTATGTTCATCTTTTGTTACATAATTTCAAGAGTTTATAATTACTTCTACAACAGATCAGATCAAATGAAATAACCCAAACTGTTCTGAGGCCATGGTTGCTTCTATGTGGCTTACAGCAAACTATTTTTATTTTCATTGCAGCAGGGACTGTTATATATATATCAACATGTACAATCTCTTATGGAAATAAATGTTAAGAAATGTGAAGGGTTTAAGCCTTATTATAGTTGTAGAGCTCTACAGACAGGTGAAGGATAAAGAGAAAAGTCAGCTGCTGCAATGCCCCCTTAAAAATATGAGATGCTGCAATATATACAAAGAAAAAAGATCTTGCTTTGTAAAATATGTTACCATTTCTATACAAATCTTGCAAATATTGGTAAGATATGACAAAGACATTTTACTAGGCCAGACATGAGCCAGGAATCTGAATCTGCTGTGTTCATCTATGAATTTCCTTATAAAATTTTGTTTTAGCAAATATTTCATCCGATTAGTCAGAATTGCCTCATGTTCCATATTTGGACAAGTTCCCCATCATCTACCAAATCCCAGATGTTGTTTGATCACCCTGGCTTGTCTTCATTAAGAATCCTGTTAGATTGATTGAGCTGGACTCCTTTATTATGGGTGTTTCTTCTTAGTAATTCTGTATTCATTGCTTTCTACACTTCTGTGAAGCTATAAATTCCCAGTTGCCATGATGAATTCAGAGCCCAATCTGTTATAGTTTCTACATTATTTATTTTTAAGTTCTTTTTATTTACCTTTTTTGTGGGGGTGTGTGGGAAGTGTCGCATCATGTGGCCTTGACTGACCTGGCACTGCTATTTATATCAGGCTAGCTTCAAACTAATAAAGACCCACGTGCCTCTGCCTCCCAAGTGCTGAAATAAGAGGTGTGCACCACCACGCCCTGCTTCTATGGTTATTTTGAAGGTCCTGAATAAAATGTTCCTCAATCATACCCTAGTGTTATTGAATACCTTTAGCATATATAAGTTGTCATAACCTAATAAAAGGCTTTAGAAAAGTATATGAAAACAATATTTTTCCAAAGAAAATAGAAATTGAAGTAACAAAAAATTTAAATTACGAAAAAGTAACACATTTTTATAAATTTTAAGAAAACCCACTGTATCTCATCCTATTACTTGCAATTATTATCAATTATTATCATTTGTATGCTTCTTTCCTTTTATTTTCATGTCTTTTATGATTGTTAGCTGAAACAAACATGCATTTCTGGACACTGTTATTTTTGTTTAATAGGGGAAAAGAATACATTACTTAGATAATAGGATTTACAATTTGTAAAGTTCATTTAAACCATGACTTAATGAAACATACTTTTTGACTTAATTTACACAAGGCTTTGTTTCATAGACTTGGAAAATTAATGGCAACATGGAAAGCAACAAAAGATACACTTATTTTAAAGGGAGGGCAAGAGGATTGAATGAAGTCATCTACAGAAAGTACTCAAGAAAGCTGTGCACAGTAAGAATTCAATATTTTATGTTTTTCTTTTCATATTTCTTCATCTGTCATTGAGATGCCTTGTGTTTGTGATGGTACTGTCTTGAAATATCAGGCAGCAAGAGCCAAACCCAAGGAGGTGAATACCAGAAGACTACATAGCTTCTTCCACAAGTTAAACTGAAAGATTATTGTAGAAAAGAGTGGTGGGCTGCATTCCCACCCGGCTCGCATACGGCTAGCTTTACACCCGAAATAACCACACACAAGTTGTATTCTTTTAAACAGTGCTTGGCCCATTAGTTTCAGCCTCCTATTGGCTAACTCTCACATCTTGATTAACCCATTTCTATTAATGTGTGTAGCACCACAAGTTGGTGGCTTACCAGGAAGGATCTTAACCTGTGTCCATCTTGAAGAGCTATAGCATCTGCCTCACTGCCTTCTTCCTCCCAGCATTCTGTTCTGTCTTCCCCGCCTACCTATAGTCTGACCTATCAGGCCAAGCAGTTTTCTTTATTAATTAACTGATGAGAGTAACACATAGACTGATGACCCTCCTCCATCAGATTATCACACACAGGCTCTGGAATCCAGCAGCTCAGCTCTTGAGTCTGCTTTGCAGGAGTCATTGATTGTCTAAATTACTTCAAGATTCGAGTTTCCCTCTTGTATAGTTCCTCCTTAAAATTAGCAACCATAGTTACAATAATATGTTTCACAGCCCTTTTAGAAACGTCTAATATCTGGATCATATTGGAGTTGGGTCCCGATTGGTTTTTCTCTGAAGTGGATGCTGATGCTGGCTTTCCACTGGATAGCATACTGTGCATCACACCATGAGTATTGTGAATATGATGGTGGACGCTCCAGATTTGCTGTCTCTCAAGAGATTTGATATTTTCATCTCAGCAGGGAGTCATCTAGTGAGATTTAACTGCAAACTGTCTTGGCTAGTTGTTCAGACTTTTAAAAATTATTTATGTATTTTAATTTATTCCTTGAGAATTTCATACATGTATGCAATCTGTTTTAATTATATCTATCCCCAATCTCCCTCTCCAACTATCCCCAGACTTCATCAACATGTCAGCCTCCTAACTTCATGCTTGTTTGGTTCTTTTAATACCCCACTGAGCCCAGTTATTATCACACATATGTGTATGAGTGTAGGACCATACACTGCAGCATAGTCAATCTACCAGTGGTAATACCACCAAAGAAAATTGACCCTCCCCAGCAACCGTCAGCTTCCAAATCTCTTCACCTCAGAGTGGAGATTCATGAGATTCTCCGTCCCTCATCTACGATGGAGTTTCGACTCGTTTGATTTTGTGCAGGTCTTGAACAGATAACCACAGCTGGGAGATTATGGGTGTTCAGAGGACAGCTGCACTCTTAAATTCTGTTTTCTCTTCCATGTGTTCTTGAGCAATAATGGCATGGGGAGTTGATACAGAAGTCCTATTAATCATGACTTCTCAGTATTTTGACCAGTTATTATGAACTTCTGCCTTAACTACTGCCCATTATAAAATTAAGCTTCTCTTACCAAGGCAAAAAGAAGCACTTGTCTATGGATACGATCACAAATATTTAAAAGACAGTTTGACAACCTGACTATTTAGCAAAGCAATAGTAGGTTCCTACCAGGGCCTATGACCTCTGCAGCCATGGCCTTTTGACCACGTTTATAGGACCAGGCATGAGTTATCTCCTGTAGAACATACCTTAAATCTAGTCAGAAAGTTATTGCTGATGCCCATGACCTCATGTCAATATTGGGCACATCTTATCTGGCAGGTCACAGAACTAGATAAAAACCACTGATGATACTTCTTCCCCACTGCAGACACCTACATAAAACCTCCCATCACCATGCAAGCTAGTCAATAGGGAAGGAGTATCCTGGTCAGTTCCAACTGATTTCTTGAAGTCCTGCAACTGAAGTGTCTTAAGCACCTTACCATCTAGTTACGGTGGGCAACCAAGAACAATGGCAATATTCTGTATTGTTTCAGGAGCTTCTGGGACCTCCTGGAGCAATAACTCAAAAAGAGAAATCCCATATCTTGTACCGAAATTTATACTTGAAAACGTATGTCTTTTGAGAGCAGCATTGTTTATCCATGAAGAGTACCTCTGTACATATTTCTTAAATTTGTTTTTTTAAATTATCTTATAAAGTAGTGGGTTCTCAAAAAGCTAACAATCTTAGTTTTGGCTAACCCATCATGTTTCATGCCTCTATCCCCACTTAAGCCTTTAACCTTCAACATCTATTAGCTTTTGCATCATTTCCTTTATCATTATGAACCCTAAGGTTTATCTGCCCCATAGACGCGCTCCCTCTCTGAATATCTCCTTTTAGAAACTGCTTTTACTTTCTGGTGGCTCTGGTAGCCACAACGGAATGAACTGGGGTTTCTACACCCATCCTATGATTTTGTTCTGCTCTCGTGAGGGAGGAAGCTGTAAGAAATGGGAAATCACTTCCAATAGTTTCTTGCTACAAAGAATTCTTTTAAAAGAATTTGTCTCCTCCATTACACCATTGAGTATCACAAATTTATCCAGGATCCAGTTCGCTATGAGAGCGGTAGATACTCAGAGGTTATTGGTAAAATGGAAGGACAAGCTCTCTTCTTATTGGAGAATTTTGTTCAAATTCAAAGTTAGATAGGAATAATAATGGTATATTTTAAATATTTAACCTTGCTAAGTAAGAGTGAGCTTTGTCCATCCAACTGAGTCTTTGGTGCTCCTCAGGAATTTGCCTCATATAGATCCTACACACTTCCTATTGGATAAGGATCTAAGTTTATCGTAATAAACCAGTTGTGGTTCTGTTCTCATTGTACTTCCTTATTTTCAGCTGCACGGTTTAGGACTGGGTCATTATAGAAGTCTTTCAGCTGTGGCCTTTTTCTCTCTGCTGCACGTCTTTTGCTTTTCCCTTCATTCCTGGCACATCCTCTCTACTTAATGTCAAGTCAGAGGAGAATACCAGTTCAGTGCCTGGTTTGTCACACAGATTTGTTGCCTCATTGAGCTCTTGGGGTAATGACCATTGATCTTAGGTTGCTTCTAACTTTGCCTTTTCAGTACAGAGTTAACAAAAAAAAGACTATGAATGTGATGTGTTGTTGGCTATCATTTCATGTGTTATTAACTTCTATAGTTCTGCATGGACAATTTAATGGTAGAATAGAAAGGGTTTGCTGCCCATTTCAAAAATACATTGACCCTTCTCTGGAAGGATTTTTCTACAAACATGCAAAAATACCTTAAGATTGATCGTTATTTTTCCCCTTGAGAAACATAGATAGTTAATCTAACTTTGAAGGAAAAGGCAAAAATGAGCACTAAAAATAAAATAATAACACAGGTGTGAAGGTCTATATTAAAATCCATGAGCAAGGACCTGGGTTTTATCACCTGATCACACATCTCTCTCTCTCTCTCTCTCTCTCTCTCTCTCTCTCTCTCTCTCTCTCTCTCTCTCTCTCACACACACACACACACACACACACACACACACACACAGCCGACACTACAAATAAATAAAAAAAGTTAAGGTTTTTGGATAACATTTCAGGTCATCATTAGTCTAATACATTAAGATTCAGAGGTGCACTTACCTTTTTACATTAGACTCAAGATTAGGAAAACATCAAACCTCATTTCTTTATACACATGCCTTCTGTCCTGTCATTTTAGTTTGGATCCCAACAATTTTCTATGAAAACACTGAAAAACATTGAAGTTTTCAGTGTATCTCTACCATCTTATAGTAGCTTAGTATTCATAACACAATGATTATCTTATAATAATAATAATAATAATAATAAATCTCCTAAAAACAAATAAATTACTGCTCACCAAAGAAGTTATGGGAGACCAAAATCATACTAAGTATACTTTATTGTCATTAATAGTAAATGTATTAAATATACACTTTAAAGGGAATGTACTGTCCACCTGGTGAAATATAGCATGTTCACTATGACAAAATAAATGGGAAGGTGACGAACACATTTAAACAAAGAATACTTCTCAAAATACTACAATATCTTAATTTATATGTACCACAAGTATTCTCTAAGCTTCTACTAAACAAAGGGGATGAACATTGTGAGTTTGAGAAGTTCATATGCCAGATATTCTTTAAAAAGAGAAAATATTAGCATCCTGGAAGAATTTTCATTCCTGGTCCACTTTCTGCCCACTGGAAAAAATTACACTGCTTTCCTTTCTCCAAAGGACATACAAAAAAATTCTTCCCATTATTAGGTCCAATCTTCAGCACAGTTCTCATAATGGAGCGTTTGCCATGTCTGCAGAACGGGAAGGATAAGTCTGCCCACTAAAGGAGGAAAAGACGTGGTATTAGGAATGCATGAAGTTCCAATGTGAACGGACAACACTAGCCTCATTTGATAGGATATTGATTTCACTGTAGTGACTGCCAAAGTGACATTGTAAAACAGAGTAAATTATTAGTTACTGCATATTTAAAAGCCATATTCTATAAGAAGTATTTTATTAGTAACTTGCTTGAATCACACATTAGTTGTCCTAATTGCAAACTTGAATTTATCTAAAAACATATAAAAAGTTCCTCCCTTTATTGAAAGTAACTGAGAACTCTCAGAATCTTGATAAGAAGCTATCACCAGTATCCAAACTTTGTTTGTTCTAGTTAAAATATTATCAAATATTGATTATAACTGTAATACTACATTCCATCAGTCTCCTAGGAAAAGGAAGAGCCCAGCAGATACTTGCCCGGACTAAATTAAGCAAAGCCATTCCTCGTATTTGGTCTCAAGAGAGGAATGAAGGAGGCTGTGATCGTATTAGCAATATGAAATTACTAACATCATTTTCCATTATATTTAAAATGGCTCTTGAGGAAATCTGTGAATCTATCATGATGAAGCATATCTTAGGTGTAGGACCTAAAATCATCAAATTTAACCTGTGAATGTGCTTAAGAAAGTTTGCACACTGGACAGAGCGACATTTTATTTCTCAGTAAGACAAAGCAGAAATGTTTCTGCTTCAGCACTGAAAGGGATCAACATTTGCCTTTTTCTATTAGATGCCATAAGGAGTTTAACTAGGGGAAACGAGTGTCTTTGAACATCAGACTAACATTCAGCATGGTGAGAAGGTGTACTCCGAGGAAAACAGGAGACTGACTGACGGGACACACATTTCTGTCCCCTATACCAGGTACAAAGAATCACCAGGGGCTGGATTACCATAGGCTGTCGTTCCCGTCTCCTCCACACCGCTCAACCAGGTTACACTTACAGTAGAACTCACTACGGTTATTGTAAATCCAAGGCAATTATCAGCACGTATGCTGACTTTTCTCATGTACTCCACCTAATGTGTAAGTCATGGGTTTTAAAGAATTCTTATTCAGTATTTCTTAGGAACTTAACGCCTTTCTACCTGCTTTCCTCCCTCACTCCCTTCCTTCTTTTTTGCTATAGGGTTTCACTGTCCAGGCTGGTTTGAAATTCATTATATCTCAAACTAAAGATCTTCTTGTTTCAACTTGCCCAGTACTTGGAATCCAGATGTGAATCACCACATCTGACCTCAGTATTTTTCTACATATCATTATGAACCAAAACCAACATTGATACACTTGTGATTACAAATATGAAATGTTTTATTAATCCAGTAGCTATTCTATCAGTAATATTAATATTATTTGCTGAACAATGTAACACCATGCTTTGCTCTGAACACTAGTATGACCATTTAAAATGGTGTGTTACTGTAACCCCAGAACTTGGGAGGTTCCTGCCACAAATAAATATATAAATAAATGATTTATAGATAGATAGATAAAGATGTGAGAACTGATATTTGCCACATTACAATAGTTAAAATTAACTTGATGCATAGCAAGCATGAGAAATATTACACATACTTCAAAAAATCCGCACTGTGCTTCTCTGGGCAGAGGGCAGGCATAAAACTGCCTCCCCTTGTTCTCTCCGTCCTTCCGCACCACGCGGAGAACACAAAGGCGGTTGTGCTTCTTGCACCGAGGAGTGCCAGCATTTACAGAGCGAGGAGCATCCACTGTATTGGTTTGGAGTCCACTGTAATGACAAGTCGCAGACTGTTAATTTTTTGTTTTGTTTCGGGCAATTCTAATTGATTTCTAAACTCACTATGTGTCAAAGGCACAAAGTTTCTGAAATAAAAGGAAAAAGTGAATCCATATGTGGTATATAGGACTTTTTTAAGCTTTCATTTCTGGGGTTCAGTTTTTCCCTTACCATACATTACACCATATTCATGCACTTCCATTTCCTCTGAGATATTCTCAAGTCTACCCGGACCGGCCACGTCTCACAAAGCAAGTTGGGTAACAATCATCTCTAATTATTTTCTCATCTGCACAAACACTAAATGCACCGAGGAGGCCATCTTGTGAGCATCCATTGTCCACTGTAAAACAATTTTCTGGGCCTTTCTTTGATCAGGGTTATTATTTTAGTCACAATAACGTTTTAGTAAGAAACAGGCAGCTGGGAAGAGCAACAATTTTATAAAGCTTAGCAGAGGGGGCTTTCATCTCTTTACAATTAAAACCCAGGGTGTTTGGAGATCATCCCTGCACACAGCAAACACAGACCAGGAGGGGATCGTGTCCTTCGACTATATATGCAATTTCTTCATTGGAAAAAGAATAGAGTTTCTTTATAATTTTTAATTTTCTATATCTTATATATTATAAGCAACACATATATAGTGACCTGTTCAGAATAAAAATGTCCATGTCAATGAAAGGAGAGGACGGGAATTCACCCAGGTTGTAGATGATGGACTTAGCATGTGCAAAATGGGTTTGACCCCCAGCACCAAAACAAAACAAGACCAGAATCATAACATCTCAGTTTTTAAAAATTTTATTAACAGTAAAATAGTCTGCTTTCCACATTGTAAAAAATTTCAAACAATAACAACAATAATAATTGTCCCAAATACCTAGAAATCAAGAGTAATTTCTTTTCTTATGGCCTCCAAGACTAAATTTTGCAATATGTGTTTCAATAAGGATGCTTCCAGCAGAATATCTAATTGAAATGCTCAGCGACTGTTTGTGGTGAAACTGATTTAAACTTTATCAAAGATATTATCAAACATATTAGTTTAAAAATATCTGCTGGCAAAGACCTTAACCAATCTAAGCACAGTTCTGGGGCTGTTGATAGAGCAGCTGCGTGGAACACAAAAGTAGCTACAGTCATTTACTATGGACAGCATTATCATTAGATATTATTATCATTAAATATTTCATCAGTAGTAAATATCATTAAATTGTATTATCATCAAATATTTCACCAGCAACTATTTTGTTGCTTCTCTCTTCAGAGTGGCCAGTAGGTGATAATAATATCTTAGAATGATGGCTCACATCAAATCTGGAATAGGAAAGCTGAGAGCTAAGCACAGGGCTTTTATTCTCCACCCCCTTCCTTGCACCAACAGGCCCTAGAGGCAGTCTCAAACCATAACATAGATAGAGAAGCTCACTATCTGCATGGCTACAGAGACGTCAATAGATGTCAAGAGGTTTCATAGACAGCAATAAACTTAAGGGAGAAAGAAGATGAGGGTAAGGGTGTTGGTAGACACAAGTGGAAAGGGGCTTTCTATATCTGCGCACATAACACGGTTTTTATGTCCATTTCGTAGCCCTGGTGGTTCAGGCTTGTAACTCCAGCTTTTCAGGAGAATGAGCCAAGAGGTTTGTTTGTTCAAGGCCAGCCAGTTCAGCCTAGCAAGAGCCTGTCTTAAGGAAATACAGAAGGGTTAAGCATGGAGCTTGGTATTGCACACACCCACTGTGAGAGGGGCCTTAGCTACAGCACCCATACCAGAAGGAGAACAATAAAACAGTTTTATGCATAATTTCTAAAGTGCTGCCTTTGGTAGTACTTACTTCAACATTTCCCATTTCACTTGTCTTATGTGTTAACCCAAATTTCACAGACCCTAACTAAGGAGTATTCAATTTTTTCCTATGAAGCTTTTCTGGGGTACAAAAGTGGAGGATGGGACTCAAGAGGCTGCAGGCCTGGCCTCTTCTTCATTTTGTCTTCCATGATGTCTTCTCTGGCATAAAGCTGGTTGTGTGTTGTTCTAATTGTTCTATCCTTGGTAGCCAGAATGTGTCCCAATCAATGGAACCGTTAGGATCACCCAGAAGCTGCTCAGATACAGGGAGCTACCCGCCCCTCCTCCAAGTCCCCTTGGGATCAGCATCTGCTTGCTAACAAGAGTCCCAGGTGATTCATAGGCACATTAAGTTGTGAAGTGTGGAGCTAACGGAACCACGCTCCTCCTGCCACCTGCGATCCCATCAGCTCTAAATATGCATAAGCTATCCTGTTTTATGATAGAAAACATTATCCGGGCTAATTAAGTATTCAGCTAAATCGAGGATCGCTTGGTTCCTCTTTGTTTCTATCATTATTTAAAAACTTTCCAAATAGAGCAGAGCCTTTTCCTAGGTAAAGTTGGCATAACGAACAGTTGAACCCATTGCAGTGACTCGGCTCATCTCTTGAATACTGATTTATAAGTGACATAGTGATATTTAGACCAACTTGACAAACCCTTTTCAGACATGTATGCTAAGCTTGTCTCTGTGGCAACTACTCAATTCTGTGGTTTTTTTTTTTTTAACAGAAAAATAACTAAACAGGTGTTTGTTGAATCTGGCCTTCCTGGCTGTAGTGTGCCTGTAGTGTGCCTGTAGTGTGCTGGAGAGGGCATCAGTAGGATCATGGACAAGGCTTGAGGCATAACAAGTTCTCCAAAAATAATAGAAATTCCATCCTAATAGCTTAAAAATAAAGAAACCAGAGATCGAAAAACCATCCCTGGGATGGAAAACTGTTACATTAGCAATCACGAATTTAAGTTATTGATTTTTATAGATTGAATGGTTTATTATAACAAAAATACTTCTTGGAAATAAGTTTTTATTTAGTCAGTCCAACTGGACGTAGATTTGACAATCCAAGATAATTTCAAAGATTAAAGTAAGCAGAAATTAAATGAGTGAGGCAACTAGGAACTCCAAGAGGAGAGACAGAAACACGTGCAGGACTTCCAAGTACTGATGCGAACAGACATGGGAAAACAGGGAGGATTTCAATGGGGCCCTTTACTCTCCCATGCGGACCTTTGTGTGATATTCCAGCGAGAACACACACTTTTTTTTTTTTTGGAAAATGTATCATTATGTTTTCTCTGTTTACAGAAATTGGATCAAAGATTTAAAACTGGTTTTAGAAGCTATTGTCAACTGCTTAAAAATTGGTTCAATTATCTGATTTATCATCTGGTAACTGGATAACATTCAAGTATATTTAGAGATCAATCCAAAATTAAGCCTTATCAACATAGCATGCAATGTAATGGCAAAGCGATGGCTAATTAAGGGAACAAAAGTCAAATTAATTACCCTATGATTATTAAGGAAAATAGACTGGCTATAAATTCTGAGTGGACCACCTGTTTTGAGCAGTGCTTTGTGGTGCGCCTCTGCTAGGCATCTTGTCCACGAGAGGAACACTCTAGCTGCCAGACACGGAGAAAAATGAAATAAATGACAGTAATTTGCAATTTATTCCTTGTAAAGTAGCTGGGTGCAGAAGGGCTGCTGGGAGGATTCATTTCATCACTTGACATTTATTCTGCTAGTTGATCATGACTGATCGTAAAGTATCTTCCTGATTTATTCTCTTCAACACACACACAGACAACTGTAGAGTTTCTTCCTGATGATCTATTCAGTACACACACACACACAACACACACACACATTGTAGAGTTTCTTCCTGATGTTCTATTCAGTACACACACACACACACACACACACACACAGTTAAAAATTTCTAGGCAATGCTGTGCACTGTGATTAATCGTATGACTCTACTGTTAATAGCTTATGAAGAAATCATTTAAATTTAAGTTTTCATTAATTTTTTAATCCTTAATTCATGAATTAAATTGGTGTTTTTTGTTTGCTTGCATGAAAAAAAATAAAGATATGCCAGGATATTTCATCTGGGTACAATCAATGGCACAATATTTTAAAGCAATCACCTCCACTTCCTTCCAGTTACACCACTGAAAAGAAAAACTGCCTAAGAGCTATTTTCTTCCCCAGGGCCGCCTCCCAACTCAGACTGTAGCTCCTTCCTGATTTTCATCGTGAGGCATCAATTAGGGTTAGAATAAAAAGATGCATTTAGCTACTCAGTTAAAAGTTCAGGCCTCCATAGCTTAGTTCTAATATAACAGGAACAACAGATAAATGATTATGGACAAAATATTTAGAAAGAATTAGCTTAGGATCAATCATCAGGATTAACTCATGATAGAAGATATTGAGGTAGGATAAGAAGGGGGAGAGAAATGCATATACTGGGCAAAAACTGTCTGAGAATTGTTAAGAAATAAGCCTTAAGGATTCCCAGAGTTTGGATTAGGAGTTTCCAACAGGTGGTCCATCATGCTACCCCCAGAGGTAGAACCTCCCCATCAATAAAGCACAGATAAAGAAACAGCGAGAAATCCAAATTCCCCAGAGATTACTTCAGGTTCCACGGTAACTGTCTTCCATTGGTAAGAGAAGACATACACGGGAAGAAAAGACATTATTGGCTTTATTTACTCTTATTTAAAATGTTACCAAGGGTCACTGAGATGGCTCAGTGGGCGAAGGTGCTCGATACCAGCCAAAAGACCTGAGCATGCTTCCTGGACCCTACAGGGTGGAAGAAGAAAACAGACTCCGGCAAATTGTCTTCTCACCTCCACACATCACGCTGCCCCAAATACATTAATAATGTTTTCAAAATTAAAATGCTGCGTATAAGTATAGCAACTGATGCGTGATGAATCAATTTGAAAAAAAAATTGTGGCCAGATAGTTTTCTGACAGCTGCTTATCTGGCTGTTGTTGGGGCTTATTATTTTAAGGTGCGTGATTTTGTTTGAGCTGCATTTGTTTAATTCTGTGAAGCTGTGAGTCTTTGCCTGCCTAAAACACCTGATGGTCTACTAGAGAGCAGAACAGCCAATAACGAGGCAGGAGCAAGGATAGATGGGGCTGGCAGGTGGAGAGGGTAAATAGAAGGAGAAAGCTGAGGAAGAGCAAGAGAACAAAGGCAGGAGGACGTCAGGGAGCAGCCACCCAGCCACCCAGCCATCCAGCCACCCAGACACACAGACACACAGACACACAGCCACCCAGTCACTCAGCCACCCAACCACCCAGCCAGGCAGCCATCCAGCCACCTAGTAAGTGTGAAAGTAAGGTACACAGAAGGAAGAACAGGACAAAGCCCAGAGGAAACAGGTAGTGAGATAATTTAAGAAAAGCTGGTTGAAAACAAGCCGAACTAAGGCCAGGCAATTATAAATAAGAATAAGCTTCCATGTGATTTATTTGGGAGCTGGGTGGCACCCCCCACCCCCCCATGCCAAAGAGCGAAAAACAGCCAACCACAGGCAGTGATAGAAAGGAGAGGGAATGAGGTCAGTAAGGGTGGTCCACAGCTCAGCTAACAATCCTCTTCCGGCCATGTTGCTGGTGGTTTCAGAAAATATATCTAGTATGTGTAGAACTTAAGAGGGAAGGTAATTTCATTTCAGATAAAAAAAAAAAAACAGCATGGATGCTCTTTGGGAAATTTTGGTTAAAATAGGAGAAAAAAATTCCACATGGCTAAAGATATAGCTACTTTCTTTAACAAAAATGCAACCGCGGGTATCGCAGCTTCCCTATTTTAAAACAGAGGACACACACTAAACTTTTATATATAATGGTTTCCCTCAGAGCTATGCTTTATCGGGAAGAAATGCTTGGGCCCCCCAGATACACTGTTACCCAGGATGCTCTGACTTTTCCATCATGAAGCACTGACATGTATACAGTAGAAGCGAGAGCTCAAATTTTGGTTTCTACTCAGGCTGGTGGCATGGAGGCTAACAATCTCTCCCAGTGATTGACAAGCTCTAACTCCCAATCAGGCACATGGCATGAGGGAGAGAACTGGGACCTTACAGGGTCGTGTATGGTTAGACTGATAGTAAGGTTGGGGGAAGGGAATGCTTTTCAAATTATGACAGGTTTACTGGGATACAACTACCTTGGAAACCAAGGAATATCTATATATCACATATCAGCAGATACCTGGTACGATCGTGGGTGTTTTAAATAGTTTTCTATATTTTCTGATATTTTCCAAATATGTCATATTGAACATATGGTTATATTCTGGAAATGATGAAAAAAAAATACTTGGAGTTGCAGGAAAATCTGTTCCCTTTCTTCTCTTTTCTAACATCAATTAGCTAGAGAAAGAAAAGCAGGCAAATTACTATAATGATTTTTCAGTGCTTATGTTATGAAGAGCAATTTAACTTTCCTAGCAATGGATGGATTTTCTGCCGTCCTAGAACTTGATGCGATACAAATGTCTTACTGATCTTAAAACTGCTTATAACAATAACAACAAAAACTTAACACCAGCACTGTAAAGACACAGTTAGGAATACCATACCTGTTAGAAGGTCCAGGGCTGTAACGTGTGAGGTCTGCTTCTGAAGAGTGAGCGGTTTTCAATTTTTTATGTGCTGAACTAAATAATTTAGACTGGGCACAGACTATAGGCGATATGTTTACCTTGTTGGCTGGCTGAATGATAGAGTTTGTTCCTTCTGTGGAGGGGTGCTGTACATCACTAAAACATATGTCTGCGGGAGGACAGTTTTGAAATTCCCCGCCTATTATCTGGTTTGGGCTTTTCTTTCTGACTGAAGTCCTGGATTTATTACTGAAATCAGTCAGGACAAGGGTTGTACTTCCAAAGGCAGTTTTCCTGTTGATCTTCACTTCTGTATGTGTATTCTCAAAGTTATTACAAGGGTACTTCACTAAGTTGCTAAAGTCAACGGAATTCTCTCCATTCTTGAGCACCGAATCTGGAAAAAAGAGATAAGGAATTCTGCAGTATTCCTAGAAATACAATATACTGGCTATTTGAAATAGAGTTGATTTAAACTTTTAGTTCATTACACTAAGCAAATATGCACAACCATGTTGCCAAGCTCACTTGAACGTGTTACAGCGGGTTATCTTCTGCTTAGGTAATATATTAGCAACAACCTATAGAAACCAAAAGATGGAGTTAGCAAAGATTTATATTTGCTTTTGCATGTTAAATATCCAAAGATTATTCAGCTATCAATTTTGTTAATATTAGGCGAAGTAATAAGCATTGGTAATTAAGAATGATGTCCCATAGGGCTTCAGTTCGGCAGCTAGAGACTAATGTATAGGCAGGAATATGTATATGATTGACAGGACCAAATGAAGTTTACTTATGATTAGTAAAGAAGAATTATAGACACTTGTTTCAACAAATACCCTAGAATTTTAGAATCAACATCATGATATGATCTATATAGTGCCTAAGATATACTTCTTCATATTAACAAGAAATAGTTGATGAGACATATGAAGGCATTTCAGAATGTAGAAAACTAAGACTGGTTTTCCCCGCTTCTTTCTCTCTTGGGTGACTGAAAATGAAGGAGGTGCAGTCCCTCCTGAGACTTAGCAAAGCTGTCTGAGGGGAGATGCCTGCCTCACAGGCCCAGGGAACCAAACACAATACAGCCGCTACCACAATGCAGGGGTCCTGAAGTCAAGAACGAACTTTCTCATCTCTAATTGGGGAAAGAAATAACACTTTGGGAACACAATGGGAGCCGCATCAGCGAGATGGCTCTTAATCACAGGTTTCCTCGGAGGTTTTACATTCTCTGAACGCTTGAGATTGGGAGTTCTAAAGAGTTATTTTGAAGGATTTCAATGAAATCAGTACAATTGTCTGGGTAAAGATTTTAATAACAAGGGGTAGGAAGGAGAAAGAAGGGAAAAAAAATTCAGCATTTTTCAATTCCACCTGCAAAGATATTCTTACAGAATTCCTCCCTTTCAATTTATGAACCACTTGGACTGAATAACAAACTGGAAAGTTGCAGAAATCTGCATAAAACAAAGCTTTATTGAATAATTCATTAGAAACAGTAGAGAACAGATGTGATCATCTCAGTGCTTGAGATACAAAGGCACATACTGTTTTAGGAAAAGCATGTTTCCCCTCCCTGCCTCCCTGTCTTTTTTTTTTTTTTAATATTTTCCACAGACTATGAGCTCAGTTTACATAAAAAGGCTGGCAATTCCCCTTACCATCTGAGAAGGAAAGCACTATAGTTGGTTATGGCATTAAAGGTGGAGCAAAACATATACCCGACTATATAGTAAGTGCTCTTACGCATCTTATAAACTCAAGCACAAGTGTCACTCTTACCAACAGGCCTTGCGGTCAAGCAAGCATCACAGGACTTAGCAGAGGGTCTGTTTATGAGGGTGCAGACCACACAGGACCACTCCTCTTCACATTTCCGAGCCACTGAGTCCATCAGGCAAGCGTTTCTTCTAGAAGTCCAGCTGGTTCCAGCTTTGCTCGTTGGCAGGTTGCTGTAAGATAATTATTTAAATCAATCATTTATATTCTGAATACTTTATTGTACATTCTGGAGATTGTAGAAACCATTGTAGAAACACTGATACTCCAATTCCAATTATTATTATTTAGAAGTCATTAGTGAGAGATACGAAAACTGTGTTCTGAGCCTTACTGAATGCTGCTAAATTCAGAAATAAATCTTTTATAGAGACTAAAAGTATTGTGTTAAAAAATAAACAAACCAAAAGCATTTGCTCTAACCAGCAGGAAGTGTTTTGCAAATATTTTCAATACTACTTTCCAAAAGGAAATATTATTTATTCAATTAAGTCAGAAAAAGAAAAGGTTATGCTAAAAAACAGAACATTGAAAAAATGAAATAGAGGACAGACACTTGAAAGAGAGCAAGGAGAAGTATACAGGAGGGTTAGGAGGTAGAAAAGGGAAGGGAGAAATTACACAATTACACTATAATCCCAAAAACAACAATAAAAAATGTAATTACACTAAAATTTCAAAAACAAAAAAAAGGAAAAAAAAAGAGGAAATGAGAAAACTTTACATGATTTCATGTTTCCAGAAAAGAAGTTTCTAGAAATTCTAGATTTTTCAATAGTATTTGCTAAGCAATAAATTGACTGCTTAATCCATAATGCTGAAAAAAATTATGTGTTAGTTCTCACAAAGCCTTTGTACATCTACTAATGCATCCCTCTTAGATTTGTAGCTATTAGGTTAAGAAACAAACAGCCAAGATTAGCCTGAGTTTTAGTGTTGAATGTTAACCACAATCTCTACCTGGAATCTACTGGCCATTACTGACAAGAAAGCGCCCTTCTAAGGCTTGAGTGCAGTTCCTGTCCTGGGTCCCCTGCAGGTAAGCAGAGCCATGGCAATGACCCTGATCCCAAGAACAGCTCTTGCAGAAAAGCATACGCAGCTTCATTTCCTTCAGAGCACAGGGTCTCTGACTCTCAAAGGTAGCCTTGACTTTTGTAACATCTTGCTCCTTAAACACAAACACACCAGCCCTTGCATCCAGGCTTGTTTGCTAAAATGAAGCATAGCACAAGAAAACCTGAAAGGAAGACACATCTCATTACGATTCCTTTATCCTTCCCTTGACTTCTAACACTTAGCATCTCATAAGCGTATGGAAGGCTAAACCTACAGAATGTGTTCCTCTGACCTAGCTCCTGGTTATAACTTACTCTGAAAAGCAGCAGGCTGCATTTATTCCTAGTTGAACACAATTTAAGGGACCTTCAGATTCTCAGTGTGCCTCAAAGCCTGAATTATTGCCATCTTCTCCTTTTGTAATCACATGAAGATGTACACAGTTTCACCTAGAGGCTTTTGGATCCCTCTCTGCTATTGTTGTTCTTCCATTTCTTAGACACCCGGTAATAAATTTTCCCCAGTCTTTGCATGACTACCTACGAGAGTTCACCCTTAATGCGCTGTAGGAGGCTGAAGAAGGGCCCTCCGAAGACACCAGGCCATATCAAGGAACTGAAAGTGCTGATTTATAAGGAGTCTTTGCAGGTGAAATTAAGGATACTGACCTAGGAAGAACTGTCCTTAGGAGAGGGGAAAGGCAGACTTCACACACAGAGAAAAGAGCAGAGGCAAAGACTACATACGGTGACACAAGCATTTGTCAAGGGGGGCTGGCCGTCACTAGAGGCTCAGGGAAGCAAGGGGTGGGTCATCCCCGAGGACCTTCCGAAGGAACACACATTTGTCAGCACTGTATTTTGGTCCAATGAAATTACTCAAAGTTTTGGCATCCCAACTTGAGTGGATAAATTTCTCCTGCTTTTATGCTGAAAGTCTGGTAATTTGTCATAAAACCCAAATGATAGTGGTACAAACACAGTCCATTGAAGGGGCGTGGTCGATCGATAATTAACCAGGCCAACTCAATACAAAAAGATTTAGCTTCTAATAAAAGGGAAAAACTTACACGACCAGAGATCCCACGAACCCTAGATGAGCAGGGAACCAAAGAGAGGAAGTGGCAAGGCACTTCGAACTTTTATTTGTTTTGTGTGGCCCCAGGGGGACACACCTTAAGCAGAATGTGATTAGCCAAGATTCCCCATCAGTCCATGCATAGTCCCCTAGCCTGTAACCCCCCTACTTTGTTTCAGAAGAGTATCAGCACTTTCTCAACGTAACAAGATAAAACTCTAGACTTCATCTGAACACGTCCTTATATCTTACACCCAGTCCATCGGCAAATTCTAAGCTTGGTGCTCTGCAAGTTGGGATGTCCCTCTGACAGCGGAAGGCGGAGAAGGCGGGGATGGAAGCATTATGATGAATTGCCTGCTGGAGGCACCCTGACAGCACCAGCTATCTGGGTCACCTGCATGTCCAGTCCTCAGGCTCTGGTTCCTACAGCTTTTCACTTAAGCCTACAAAGTACTCCAATATTCATTTGACCACATGACCCCTTTAGCCTATATTTTGTCATGGCAACTGCAATCAAACTCTCTTCCCCAAAGAAGCATATCGTACCAAGACTAAGTCACCATAGGGTTTCTTCATGTCTTCCAAATGGCCTCAAGTTGTCCTACCCTCCTGGCAGGTGAGGCCCACAGGAAGAACTTGCTTGTAAATCGCACCAAGTTCTCAGTAACCTGCAGCTAATTACAAGCACTTTCTTTCCTACATGGTTAGAGCTATGGATATATCCGAAACAACCAACACCGGTGTGATGAGTCTCCAAATAAACTAGATATTTCCTCCCCATCTTCCCCATATTCTGGTTCTCTTCTAGAACATTCTAGACATCTTGTTTGTGATGAATCCCTGCTTGCATCCACACTAAGCTTAGGAAGATGACCTTGTCCTCACTTATAAGGGGCTATTGGCTGTAAAATAAAGGATAACCATGCTACAATTCATACACCCAGAGAGGAGAACCCAGGAGGGAAGTGCTTGGATCTCCCTGAGAAGGGAAAAAAGAATAGATTTCAAGGGTAGACTGGGAACAGGTGGAGATGGGAACGGGGGAGGGGGGATCAAGTGGGGATGATGGAGGGGGAGAACATTGGAGAAAGGGGGCATTTTATTTTTTTATTTTGTTTATTTTGTTTATCTGTTTTTTTAAATTTTTTTATTAATTTATAAAAGTTTCCACTTCCGCCCCTCCTCCTAATACTCTCCCATTCCCCCTCCTCCCTCTCCTCCTCCCTCTCCAGCCCTAAGAGTAGTCAGTGTTTCCTGCCCTGTGGGAAGTTCAAGTTCCTCCCTCCTCCCTCCAGGTCTAGAAAGGTGAGCATCCAAACTGACTAGGATCCCAAAAATCCAGAACATGCAGAGGAAACAAGTCCCACTGCCATTATCAATGGCTTCTCAGACAATCCCCATGCCAGCCACATTCAGAGAATCCGGCCACATTCAGAGAATCCGGTTTGATCACGTGCTCGTTCAGTCCTAGTCCAGCTGGCCTTGGTGAACTCAGAGGAGAGGGTACCTGAATTGGCCTTGGTCCATAGCCATACTGATGAATATTTTGCATATCACCATAGAACCTTCATCTGGCGATGGATGGAGATAGAGACAGAGACCCACATTGGAACACTGGACTTAACTCCCTAGGTCCAAATGAGAAGCGGAAGGAGGGAGAAAGTGAGCAAGGAAGTCAGGATCAGAGGGAACCTTCCTACGACGATGGATGGAGATAGAGAAGAGACCCACAGTGGAGCACTGGACTGAGCTCCCAAGGTCCAAATGAGGAGCAGAAGGAGGGAGAACATGAACAAGAAAGGCGGGACTGTGAGGAGTGCGTTCACCCATTGATACAAGGGGACTGATCTAATGAAAGGGGGCATTTTAGAATGAGCTAGTAACCTAGTGCGATGGAAACTCTCAGGAATCTACGAGGGTGACCCTAGCAGAGACTCTTAGCAATAGGGAATACAGAGCTTGAACTCCTATAGCTTGGCCAGACTTCCAGTGGAGAGATTGTGACATTGACCTAGCCACATATCCTTTGACCTACAATTTGTATGGCCTACAAGATGTGCCAGGGTAAAGGTGGCACAGAAATTGTGGAGATGGCCAGTCAATGACTGGTCCAATCTGAGACCCATGTCACAAAATGAGCCCACCCTTGACACTGCCAGGATCACCAGAATCCAGAGGCTGGATAGTCCAGAGACTTAGGATAGAAACAAACAAGACTGGAGAAAAAAAAGGGGGGGCAATGTAATGATGCCCAATGTTACTTTGTTATATCAGAGAGGCTTTATCCAGCAACTGGTGAAACAGATGTAAAGACCCTCAGCCAAATATTAGACAGAACTTGAGGAATCCTGTTGAAGAGAGGAAAGGAGGATTCTAGAAGGCAGAGGGCTCAAGGACACCACAAGAAGACCTATAGAATCAACTACCCTGGGCTCATAGGGGCTAACAGAGACAGCTGATAACTAGGGAGGCAGCATTGAGACTGATCTAAGCACTCTGCATATTTGTTAGAGCTGTAGAGTTTGACCTTGTGGAACCCCTAGCAGGGTGAACAGGGGCTGTCTCTGACTCTTTGCTGGCTTTGGGAAGTCTACTCCTCATACTGGGTTGCCTCGTGCAGCCTTACTATAAAGGGAGGTGCCTAGTCTTACTACCGCTTGATGTGCCATGTTTGCTTGATACCCATGGGAGGCCTGCCCTTTTCTAAACAGAAATTGAGACGGTGCAGATGGGGGAATTACATAGCCCATGATACTTCTAACACAGCCGCGCCCACAAGAAAATCTAAATCCCTTTCAGGAACTATATGAGTCTTTAAATCTCATCTCCAGGCCCTTTGGAATTGACAAATATCTTGTTTATATGATTATTATTTACTGACTCCTTGCAAGAACAAAGGAAAACTTTCAAACTCAAACCTGAAAGAAGCTATAGATTCTAGACAAACACAGAACATTAATCCTTTATCCAATAGACAAATACAGGGAAGGTCTTCTATACTAGATACTGTGTTAAATGTATGGCGTCAAATAAATATACAACTGTATCATAAAAAGTGAAACCAGAAACCCATACAACAAAATACAATTAGCTGTCTGAAGATATTTCCTATCTGTGACAGTAAAATAGGCTGACAGGAGGGGGATATAATACTCGGGAGGCAGAGGAGGAGTTCTACAGAAACACGGGGGGTATGTGTGGATATACTTATGAAAACAAGTCGTGCCCCTATGCCCGTCACAAAGCAAAGGCTCACCCTGCTCCTCGGGTGTGGCAGAGCTCAGTAATGCCGGCTTTCTTCCTACTCCCAATCACATCATTTTGTTGACCCCTCTCAAAAGCAGTAGGTCACCAGAGGTAGGTCTCAGTTCATCTCTGTATCTATTCTCGGGGAGCTGAGCATTTTCAGCTTCACCTACCATTACCATGATGGGAACCCTCGGCCAGTACCCATCTTGTCCTGTGAACCATGAAATGGCCTTGCTGGACAGGCTACTGCCACTTCACTCAAAAATTTCCTCATTCTATCCCAGCTCTCCCAAAGCCAAAGTTTCTAATATTCGGTTTTGAGTTGTTTGCATCGTTCTTCAAATTAGAGCTGTTACAATTCATATTAACTCTAAGAACAAACGATGCTGGTTCTAGTTCCAGAGTGTTGATTCTGGCCCGACGAGCATTTTCGCCCATTCCCCTGCAATGGTTTTTCATGAGTGTTTTCAATCTCTTTGTTCTGTGGCAACTGCAAGCAACAGTAGCCTGGCACTCCTTCACTTACATGTTTACTAGCTATTCGGAAAGATAATCTAAATCAGATATCTTACCATAGTTGAACGTGCTGAGGGTTCTCCTTCTGACAGTGAGGACAGAAATATGTCATCCTGCTGTTCTCCCCTAAGCGACACACAGTAATTTTGCAGTGGCACTGACCACAGAGAGGGCGTTTATAAACCCGGTAGTGGTGAGAAATGGCAGATCCTGCTTTACGGCACTAAAAAAGAAAATAAATAAAATTATCATGTCATGCTCAAGACTGTTGTTATGGGGGACAAAGATATATTCAGGAAATTAAGTCATCTCTGCAAATGTCAAAAATTTGTGCGCAGTTCCACATAATAGTTTTTCATCAAAGTAAATGGTATTGACAAAATTTAGTAATGTCTATCAAATAAGATTTGTATGAAATAATTGAGTCATTATGTTTTAACTTATTAGTATTCCAAACTGGTCTCTGCTTTATCCTCTTATCTAAATGATATATAAAAGTTCTATATTTTAAAATGTCTTTTATGCTTTTAAGGCTTTCTTAATTAAACATAATTACATGGTTGTAAGAAAAGGGCTAGATTAGCTTCAAATCTGATTGCTTTTAGAACAAGGAAGCTACTCACTCAGTTTCAACGGCAAAAAATGTTATTTTTAGGAAATAAAACTTAACGAGAGCATTTTCTTTGTTGGCCTGATAAAGGACTTTTTTTTTTAGTCTAAAGATTTGCTAGAAAAGAAAATAAAAACTCAAATACTATCCTAGCAAAGAATATGTTCTATTTTGGTATAAGTTTCATTTCAAAAGACATTTTGATTTTTCTGCCATGGTTTTATTCTATAGACATGTTTAAAGTACCTACAAAGAATATTTTCTGTTTCTAGCAGCAGTATGAAAATGTAAAAACTCAGAAACATTACTGTACATGGGCGGAAACTACACAAACGACATAGATTAATTTAGCAAGGTATGGAAATGCCCAATTTGCTGTGGGCAAGACGGACTGTTTGCTATAGTCATTTTTCTATGGAAGAATAAATGGGCACAGGTCACTATAAAGTTGCCATTGTTACAGAAGGTAGCCATGGACTGTAAGAGGTTCATTAACACTTTATGTCAATTAACAAAGACCATGATAATACCTTAACACGAGCATAGTAAAAATGCACATATTAAACTGTGGTGGTAAAACATGCATAGTTACCGTCCATTGTATAAAAGATAAAGTTTTTTTGCTGAGGTCTACATGAACATTATACAACTGGCTAACACGTCAATTGAGTACTTATATCATCCCTAGAATAGCTTTTGTTGTACATACAGAAATATAATCTCAAATTACAGATTTAAAAACCTTAAATTCTAAATATTATCTAAATAACCTAAACTCTGCATAATCATTGACAAAACCTAAACAATCCCAAGTCTATTTATCAAGTATTGAGTCTGCCTAAATGCTTTGTGTCTATATGTCCAAATATAACAAGAATTCAAGTAAAACGCTAGCGTAACTGTTATCCTACTTAATATAAACATAACTAAATACATTCATAGTGAGGTGAGTTGAGAATGACTTCTGACCTAAAATTTGAGGCACTAAAGGCCACTCTTGCTCCCTGAATCTCTGCACTCTTACCACTAGAGGGCTACCTGCAACCTTAACACCCGGGTAGCATCAAGAGAGAGAGAACCACTAGCGTATGATGTGGTGGGAAATATTCTCTCTCACCTTATAAAAGAGAATGCTGAACTCACGGACCATCTTCACAAGGTGATGGAGCTGATCCTCTGACAGCTGACAGACCTTAATGGGAAAACATCATTTCATCATTTCTTCACGACTGTAACTTTAAAATTCATGCACATTCTCTTTATCACTCTCTCTTACACACTCCAGTGTTGCGGATCAAAACTAGGGTCTCTCCACGTTAGACAAGCCATCTCCCATGTCATTGGTTGGTTCTCTTCTAGAAAACATTCTCCTTAGCAGCCTAAGTGATTTTTCAAAGACCAATTTTCGTCAAGACCCTATCTGTTCTAAATGTGAAAAAGCCGAGCCTAACTTCAAATTATCATTAACTGGTTTGTTTTAAAGTTTAATTACCAATGATTTAGATTTTACCAAAAAACAAGTACGTGTAATGAGTAAAATATTTTTGAAAGTAAAACTAATACAAGGTATGAGGAAAATAAAATCAAAGCAAGCTAAGGACTACCGAGGGTAGCAACTGAGACCATCAGAGATGGCCACACCGAGAAGCTGACCCTTAAAGCCAAGACCTAAAAGATGCCTGGAGTATATAGAGAATATGTTGCTATAGCACGGATTTCTGTTTCTCATCGGGTCCTTACGGCATTTAAAAACAAGGTAGAAACGAATTTGACTATTCTTAGACTTTACTTTAACAGCTGGATGGAGACCGCTGTCAAAGAGAGCTTCGTTTTTGATGATGTTCCCTACACCGGGCAGCACTCTCTGATCCAGGACCACATCACACAGCATCCGATCTCTCTGCCTTTTCACTTCACTTTCTGCTCTTGAGAAACTGAATTTTGGCGAACACACATCCAGTTCTTCCATCGTTCTTACTCGTTGTTGGCTTTCCACTGAATTTCTATAGAACGAAGTATAGAGCACATTAAGCATACGTCGGCTTTGTAAGTTTAGGGTGGGCTTTGATATAAATACAAGCACTTATATAAACGATGGCACATGAGTTCTTTGGATGAGCAGTTGTTGGAACATATTGCTGCTTGGTGAGAGGTCACAGACACCATAAGCCTAGCAGTTTTTTCTCTAAGCCCGGCAATGTGGAAGTCCCTCCATCTCCAGCAAAGCTTCCTGCTCTTTACCTGCCCTTATCTGCAAAATGTCCCTGAGCCTACAGAACTAACTTTATCTGAAAATTCTCTCTAAATCAGAGGCCCATCTCTAAACTAGATGCATGATTCATCTTTAGCCTGACCCTTGGCACAGATCCCCCCTAAAAAGACTTGTGATAAGGAGCTCTGCTATTACAGGACCCTACTGCCACAGACTAAGCCTTGTGATAGACGCATGCCACTTACTGCAAATTAGGGTTTGTCCCCAGGTTCCCCAATCCTATCTATTCTACTCTGGAACAACTTTGAGCTGATTCACTGAAAATCTGTCTCCTGGAGGGCTATCTTTGTTAATGCTCATGGGATGTGTACAAAACTTTCTGCCACCCCTCTGCCTCTTTCCACTCTCGACCTGGTGGCCAACAGGCTAGAGGACACGGGGGCCCCCCACAAACAGTGACGACCCTAATAATAATATGGGAAGCTTCCTTTACAATGACAATTTTATTGATTATCACGTTCTTTCATTAAGTAACACGTGTGATGTTGAAACAAAGTCGCAGATCCCAGCTATGTTGTTTTGCAGCTGAAGTACCCTTCTCAGAATCTTCCTCTATTAATCTTCATCCTCTGTGCAACACTCTCAGCATCTCTGCAGTTCTTCTCTCATCTAATCCTCCCTCCCAGAAAAGTGTAGGGGCATGGCAACTTCAGTTGAGGAACAAGAAACAAAAACAACTTCTTGTCCTGGTATCTCAGTTTTAGTTTCTATTAAATAGTCAAAAATTTTATTTTATTTTGTTTTGTTTTTTTTATTTACCTGAGTTCTACTGAAGAGTCAAAGAAACAGATCAAGTCACTGGTGAGCTGCACTTGGAAAGCCGGAGAAACCCCACCTCTATTTTCACACTCACGTGGGTTAATCAAGACAGAACCATTCATCCCGAAATGAATTCTGAAACAGAATCAGCCTGTTTTTGAGTAACAGAAGCATATCATGTGTCACATTACTTACTTTTTAAAATTATAAGCCAACTAATATCGCGCAGGGTAGTTACTGTTAAAGAGGAGGAAGAAGAGACGGCTACAGTGCTAAAATCGCTTCCTGGAGAAACTGGAAGGCCCCAACACTTAGCCCTCAAGAAGATAAAATATCTTTGTTCAAACAGTCTAGCATCATTCCATACTTACTTATTCAGAAGCATAAGCCTAAAAAATTGATTATGGCCTTTTTATATATTCTACAAACCCACTAACATTCAGATTCCTTAGTTTAGTCACAGCGAAGTGTAAGATTGTAAAATCATCCACTTTAAAACATGTGTCTCTTCACCATTGTTTGAGCTAAACATTTTACACACACACACACACACACACACAGAGAGAGAGAGAGAGAGAGAGAGAGAGAGAGAGACTGTGACAGACAAAGATGAAAAGAGGACGAGTCAAAACTTGTCCAATTCTTTTCATTTTCATTTACTTTTATAGATATTGGGAAGAAGGGATTTATAAATATTTACAGTTAACTTCAAAGCTACAATGGATTGATGAAAAATTCATAACCTTTCAGATTTTATAGAATTGATTAGCATGTCCAGTTAAAAAGAAGTGATTCCGTGAGACCTCCGATGAAGATCAGAAATTATTCTCAGGATGGAATACTGTGCTCTGCCTTTCAGATCTGTTTCCTTATAGCTTTGTTGAGTTAATAAATATGGTTCTCCTGGCAGCAAACGTTACCGCTCTGTGCTTCTAATTCCAAAGCACCGTGTTACAGTATTGGACAAGGTTAACAAGTCTAACTTTTAAAATGTGGGTTTTAAACTCTGTGTGCCCTACTATCAATCATAAATGAATTTTACATGCCCCATAGTTCTTGACAGGAAAAATGTGTGCCTGTAAGTACTCCATAATTTAGCTTATGGAGGTTCAGCCTCAGTGAAAGGTGTACAACTGTCATGCCCAGAAGCCATCATATCTAAAATCTTTTCAGCTGCATGGCTCATAAAGTGGATTCTAAATCACTTTCCATAATGAAACCACATCCACATCAAAAACCTCAAAGGTTAAGACCCATGTCAAAAGCAGGAGTAGCCCCAGTAAGAACTACAAACAAAGCAAGTACACTTTTGTCTTGCAAACACCTCCAATTTAGGGGCAAGGTGCACATAAAAGTGTTTTATCTTGTATTAATTTGCATTTATATCATTAAATAGCTAACGATTGTGATGATTGAGCTCCAATCAAAGAATAAATGACTTTGGATTCTTACTTACCTTTTAGAAGAGGAATAAATCGGCATCATGAAAATCTTTGAGGCACAGCAAGCACCCATGTTGTTAAAGCAACCGACACTGAGGTTTTATGCTCTATCTATCAGCTCATGGTGCCATATTACATTCAGAAAAGAGATTTTAAGAGGAAGCCACCATTAACAAAATAGGTAAGTAGAAAAGCAAAATTTTGTAGGAAAGTTTTAAATGTCATGTGTGGAGTATTGTGATGGTTTATAATCCCTGCCTGGTGGAGGAGCTGGGTATGAAAAAGGATGCACCAGGCCAGGAGACTGAAAGGGGCTGCTTTTTAAATTGTGGAAGCCTCCTAATGAAACCCTGTCTGCTTCTGGAACACTTTTCTGACATGCAGCAGAAGAACTGGGCGGTGTAGTTGAGGGAGTGGAAGCAAACACTGCCTCTGTCTGCAGACAGGAAACCTCCTCTGCCCAAGCAGCATGCTTGGCCCTAGTTTACAAGATTTAAAAGCCTTAATGGGATAAGATAGGAAACCCTTTGCTCCCGGGGGGCGGGGGGGGGGGGGGGCTAAAGTGCACTTGCTGTTAAGGAAGAGTGAGGTGGAAACAAAAGCGGTCATAGCTCCCCCAAAATGAACCAGCAAACTAATGTTGGCACAGAATCTAGAAGGGAATGTTCCTTCTCCTTCGGGAAGGGAAAGGGACAAATCTGGGCCCCAAGAACACCCACAGAAGCCATGAGAGAGACTTCCTGCCAAGGCCAGGAGAAAGGCTGTGCGCCTGAAAAGCTGCAACCCTGTGGTTCACACAAAGCCCTGTTGTGAGGAAACGTTGCCTCCATCGTTATTTAAGAAGACTTCCATAGGGTAACTGTAACAGTGGTCTACTGCTAGGGCAGGGAGAGTGGGCTCCTATGGCCTGAATTTGCAGGGTCAGCTGAAAGCTGGAAATGGGGCAGACCTCTGTGTGTTTTCTTTGGGACTGAATGACCGAGGGACACAGTGGGACAGGAACCTTGGTCAACACTCTACAATGTCACTATGAAAGAGAAAGACAGGACTCTCTTCTTCCTTGTTGTGCAATGCTGTGTCTCCCAGTCCTGGAGATGTACAGCCAAAATGTACAGATGCACAGATGAAAACCAAAAGGTCTAATATGAATGAAGACTGATTGCATATATAACAGGAAGTAGACAAAAAGGTGGTGTCGCTACCCCACCAGTGCTCTGGTTGTCAGAGTATGAGAAGGTTTTTATGAATGCCTGGACCTTACCCAAGTCCAAAAAGGCCCCATGTAAGCTAAGCAATAGGCCATGGTTGCCACCAGATCTCTCATAGACATCTTGGTCATCAACTGATCCCTTTTCAGCATCTGCCTCAGGCACCAACCTGATATTTTGGCCTACTTTTTTGGTGAGTTCTTGTTGAGGTGCCAGCATGAAGCCAGCCAGGAACATGCTTCACTAATTTCCTGGGAAGCATTTGACTGCACACCCAACCATTAGTAGGAGTTGCCCATTGCGGTGGAGCAGAGCAGGTGGACGGAGTTGTGGCTGCCACACAAGTGGGCCTGCAGTCACACAGCCCACCCCTAAGGATGGGAGGGATGTCTACAAGAACTCAACTGCTACATTTATCATCCTTAATCACGAACTGGGACCCCTTGCGATGGTGGCTGGCCCAGGACCCAGCTGGGTGGCTCTCATTTGTTTATTTCTGGGACTCCTTTCCAGTCACTGTCACAGACAAGTGCTTTCTGCCCAGCTTCCTCTACATGCTCTGCTGACCGCTTTCTACAGTGCATTTTTTTTTTTGTAGCCTTGTGGCTATTCAGAATTGTTTCCAGAGCTATTGTGAATGAGTGATGTAGACCTCAAAAATCATACATGGATCGATTCTTAGCAACTGGCAGGACCTCATAGGCCTCTGACAGTAGCCTAAACGTTTCAACCTCTTTGCTTGGCAGGTTCTTGTTGGGGTGCCAGCGCACAGGCAGCTTGCAGTACACCTCATTAATTTCCTTGAAGTAAGCATTTGACCTCACACCTTGCAAATGGTAATAATTTACCAGTGTAGTGGATGGGACTAGGATTGATGTAGTCATCTGCAGCTCAGTGTGATGAAGTCACCATGGCCCAGTCAACAGAGGCTGACTGTTGCAGGTATTCTGTGGGGTGGAGCCTGACGGACAAGGATCTCTAGGAGCAGGGCTAACATTGATGTCACAAAGAACCCTTTAAGAGGTAGAGCCCATTTCACAGCCTGCAGCTACTGCTTAGCCCAGAGTAGCACCCCCCACAAGGACAGGAGGTAGGAAGACGGGACGACTACATTTTCACAGGGTTCCCTGGGAAGTCCAAAAGGGCATAGAAGGACAGATGGGCTGGGTCAGCAAATGGCAGAGGCCTTCACCCTCTCCTGGTCTGTCCTCTAAGAATTGAACTACCCCCTTTTTCCCATTGGCCGCAGTTTCCCTAGATTTGTGAACCCAATCTAAGTTAGGGGAGCAGGAGCGGAAGTAAAAGGATGTGGATATGTTTATTGCCTGCCCAGGACCATCTATCTCAGTGCATCTCACTGCCTTTAGTCCTACAGGAAAAGGACCTGGAGGGAAGGTGCTTGCCCAAAGTTCTGAGATGGGTATTAGAAGGAAGGACCCCTCCTTACTAGAAGGACTCTCAGAAAACGCTTGACCTGCCTCATGATGTTCTTCCAGCAGATCTGGAAGGAGCTGGCGTTCTGAAGTTATTAAAGCAGTGGAAGGTAACCACAACCCACCAAACCCAATAAAAACTTAACTACTTACTAGATTCACTCAGTTTCACACTCTAAAGACTCAACTGAAAAGTCATTTCCATTTCTAAGCTTAAATATTTATGTAAGGCTCTTCTAGAATTAATATCTAAGATTTTATACATATGTGTATATTTATATAACAACATAATATAATGAATATTGATATAAGATTCCCCTCTGTATGCTATGAATATGTTTTATTATCATTGGTTAATGAAAAAGTTTCTTTGGCCTGTGGCAGGGCAGAATAGCGCTAGGTGGGAAAACTAAACTGAATGCTGGGAGAAAGAAGGCAGAGTCAGAGACATCATGTAGCCACTGCAGAAGATGGATGCCAGAACCTTACCAGCTCTTGGTAAAATGCAAAATAATATAAAGGGGGTAATAAGATATAAGAGCTAGCTAGGAATATGCCTAAGCTACTGACCATGAAGTGTTGTTATTAATACTATTTCTGTGTGATTATTTTGGGTCTGGGCAGCTGGGAAAGAACAAGCAGCCTCCATCTACAGAATATATATACTTATACATGTTTATGAGCTACGCAAAAATGAAAAGATTGAATATCAACTATGATATAGGTGTCAAAAAGTAATTTTAATTAAAAATAATAATTAAAACACTAATAGTTATTTTGTTATATAATTTCTCATTGACATATTAAGTTAAGACACCTGGATAAATGAGAGATTTAAACATAGTTAACTAAAAAACATCAGAGATAAGGAGTCTCCTCAATGAGCAGATCAAGAAACCACACTTATAAATGAACGTAAACACTGAGTAATGGAAATAAAACAAAAGGGAAAGGCAATGATTTAGACTTACTTTAAGACAAACAAAGTATTTACTGCTATATTTCCTGTGTTTACTCTTCTTTCTTCCTGCAGATTCAAATTTCTACCAGCTCTTTATCCCATACGTGAGACAGGCGGACCTTTCAACACTGCGTGTCTGCTGTTGTTGGATTCTCAGAGCTTTGTTCATTTGTTTCCTTTCAAGTCTTTATTGTCCCTTCATCCTCAATACATATTTTTAGTGACTTTCGAATTCTCAGTTGAGAGGTTTATTGTTCTGGCAATTTGGGGGCCTCCCTGCTGTCTTCTGTCTTGCAGAGTTTCTGATGAAAAGCCCAGTGTATTTTTCAACTTTGTTTCTTCATATGTCTCCTTTAATCTAGTTGTTTTCAGGATTTCGCTTCATTCTTGGCTTTTAGCACAATGAGTAGGTATGTGTGAGGGATATTTGTTTTTATTTGAGATTCTTTGAGCTTTCTGCTACATAATGTTTGCCAGGGAAAATTCCGATATAACTCTATTAAAATGTCTCTTTGTTCATTGTGTTGCAATTACAAGTAGTTATTTTAGAACCTCTGATTTATCCTAAATCCTCATTCACTCTGTGAAACACTTCTGTCTTTGCTACTTTTTGTGTTGTTGGGCTGAGACACCCTGACAAAGATAATCTAAGAAGGTAAGAAGGGCTGGTTTTGACTCAAATATCAAAGGTATATAAATATATATTCCTATCATGGCAGTGTACACCCCTAACAAAGCAGTATATACCTCTATCAAGGCAGTATATATTCCTATGGAGGCAATGTATATTCCTATAGAGGCTGTCTGGGCTTGAAAAATATGGTGACATTGTCTCCGCCATAAGGAAGAAGAAAGACATTTGTGTTCTACTCAACTATAATCCACCACCACCACCATCCCATTTTTATGCAGCCCAATACCCTGGCTGTTCTGGGGTTGAGTTTTCATAGTTCGAACAACTTTATCAAGATACTCCTTTACAGGCATGACTAGAAGCTAATCTAATCTAGATAATTCTTCACAGCTATGCCCAGAGGCTTATCTTCTAGATGATTCTAGATCCTGTCAAGTTGACAGTCAGTACACTAATATCACATTAGTTGTTACATTCTTTTAAGTCATCTGCTTTGCTTTCTCTTTTCTTCTAAGGCCTCCAAACACAATAAGCAAGTTAGTGCATCAAGTACAAACTTACATAAAAATCAGAAAGGGAAGAGAAATTAAGCTCGTTGTAAGACAGTATGATCCTAAGGTCACAAATAAACAGTAAAGTTTATAAGAACATACAACTTTAGGACAACATCTTACAAGAAAACAAAAACATTCTCAGTAAAAGACTTATCTAGACAGATGTAGAAAGGATAGCCCATCATAACAAAGTAGAGGGTATGGTAAGAATACAAGGATCACTGAAAATCCAATCAAAATAATTCACCATGTATGTGAACTGCAAGAGATAAGAGCATCAGCACTGAGTGTACCCCTACGTTATGTACCCCTAAAACAATCTCTTCTATTCCCACCTCAAGGGGACAATGAAAGACCTGAACACAGAGAAGGGCTCTCTGGAGGGCCAAAGAACCAAAACCAACTAGTATCGTGTAGAACAAACAAAACTGTATGATTTAGAACAAACCTCTTTCCTGAGTGTATGATGAGTTGACTATTCCTTGGAATATTGGGCATACAAGAACAAGGAAGTTGAGCTAATGTCACATATAGAAATTTAATACCATATCAGAGGGGAGATACATCATATGCTACCAAAACAACCACCAGGAATGGATTACATCTTTCTGAGTCAGTGGGGAAACTGGTCCCATAGACCCCACCCCCAACCATAACTGTTTAGCACCAAACTTGACAATAAGACCTTGTTGCTATGCCCCTTAGGGCATAGAGCATGGAAAGAACCAGCTGGTAGTCAACTGGAAGCTTCATCCCTATTGGCTAGAGTTCATAGTACTGGAAGCTTTAATGTACATCACTGGAGAAAAAAAGTAATCATGAATCTCACCCAGCTATGAACACTGTGAGCTACAAAAACAATCAATGCAAAAGTTATGTTCTCTGGTATAATAGTGGCAGGAATATTATGGGAGCAAACAGACACTCTTTCAAAAATGTATTTAAGTCCCACTCTATGAGACAGAACTCCTCTCTGACATTGTTAAAGCAGACAAGAACCTGAGACTAAATAGGTCATGGGCCCTAGAGGAAACCTGCTACTACTATTTTGTTCAATGAACATAGCAATAAAATGCCTTTTGATGACATATTTTTATCCCCATACATGAGTGTGTCATTCAGCCCTAATCAGAGAAGCTTCTTCTTGTAGATGGCTATTAATACAGAGCTCCACAATTGGACAACAGACGAAATTAAGAGAGTTTAGAGTACTTAGCCCTATAAGGGATGCGTTCATCACACCTTGGCTCAGGGACCTATGTGAAGGCATGGAGGGGTCGGGGGGTGGGGAGCAGAAAGAAAGACTGTAAGAACCAGAAGTGGTGGATGACTTTCCAGGAAACAGTGTTTTCCATCCACAGCAGGGCAGGTGCACATAAGAACTCACAGAGACTGTGAGAGCATGCAGAAGACGTGCACAAGCTCAAAGCAGAAAAATTCCAGCGTCTAGAGGAGAAAGTCCTACCCTAGCAAAGAAGCTATTCACGGTTGATAGCTTCTGGGGGAGTTCTTCAATGAAATATCACTGGACATATCCACCAGATTTCAGGGCAGGCCCCATGAGCAGGAGTAGTTGGTCAGCACAAATCAAACTCCATTTATTTTTGGTTTGTTGAAAGAGAGAAAGAATATGAAGTTTGCTGGGTAGAGAGGACGGAAGGGTCTGGAAGGAGTTAGGGAAAGAGAAAGAATACAGAAAAAAATATTGAAATTTTTAAAGAGCAAATAAAGACATTAAAAAACAAATAAAGCAAGATTTATCATATTTAACTTTTTATCATATTTATCATATTTAAACTTAACTTTAAAATACTGTGTCACTGATGGAAATGGATAACCGTATCCATTAAAGAACATGGTGATCTCAGAAATACAGATGAGGTCAACTGTTTCTCAATAACTTTGCAAATAAATTTACTAGAGAAAAGGTAATTGCCACAACAAAAGTGTCAGAATTATTGGATAGAAACACAGGGAAAATATTATAACCTCACATGCACACATGGACACACTCTATAGTCACATACATGTATTGAAAACACACACACACATACACACACACACACACACACACACACACACACATACACACTCACACACTTACAAACAAGTATAATTCAAGGGCTGGAGAGATGGTCAGCTTTTAAGAGGACCTTGTTCAGCTCCCAGCATATAGTAACTCACAGTCATCTATAACTTTCATCCCTGGAAACTTGAACGTTCTCTACTGTCCCCGCAGAGCATGCATGCACATGGTAAGCATACACGTATGCAGGAAGAATACCCATATGTGTGTGAACATGAGTATTTATGATTCTGATATATACGGTTTAATTTAGAATTCTTATCATACTTAAACTTTATCCTTCATGTTTTGTGATGAAATACAAAAATTATCTGAAGATGTAACTCTTTTATAAGTAGTTTATAGATCCCACAAAGACAGATTAGTAAAGTAGGAAGAATGGTTACATTATCCAATACATGTCAATGGAAGGTTCTTAGCACTTGAACTACAAAATTTATTATGAAAGTCCAATGGCAAAAATCTATCAAATATTATAAATACAGTTTCTAGTCTATGAATAGGTTTACAAATCACAGTCAGTAAGAGTCATATAAATCAGAAATTAGAAAGAACCAAGTGCTAAGATATGGAACAGTTGCATCCATTTTGATGGTTAAAGTTAGTCTGTATGGTTTATCTGACTAATTGGATAGACACAATGATACATGTTCATCCTGTGCTAGCCACATATGCATCTAAAGTAAATAATTGGTGGACTTATTATATGCTTTTGTATTTCTTAGTTTGTGGTCATATTAGTCGCATTTAAAGCAAAATTTAAATTAGGGTGATGTGGGATGTCCTGATATGTGTTGCCTTATTGGTTGATGAATAAAGCTGCTTTGGCCAATGGCTTAGCGGAGTAAAGTCAGGAGGATGGCTTAGCAGAGGACAGTCAGGTGGGAATTCCAAGCAGAGATAGAGGAGGAAAGAAGGCGAAGTCAGAGAGACGCCACATAGTTGCCACCGAGAGAGACAGATGCCGGAATCTTACTGGCATACCCTTGCGGTGATACACTGAGTAATAGAAATGGGTTAATTTAAGATGCAGGAGTTAGTCAATAAGACACTCATAGGCCAAGCAGTGTTGTAATTAACATAGTTTGTATGTGACTATTCGGGTCTGGGTGGCATGGAAACAAAGCGCAGGCTCCACTTCTATTTGGGCTAAAAAGATGATTCTTTGGGTAAAGGCACTTGCCATGGGGCCATGGTGACCTGCGTTTGTTGCCACCAACATAAAATGGGAAAAAAATAGACTCCAAAATTTGTCCTCTCACCTCCACATGTGTGCTGTGGCATGCATGCAAACATACAAACACAAGCACATACAAGACAGCAATAAAGGCAAAAATCATTTTGCCTTGTTTTGGTTGAAGAGAGTGCTTATATAGGTATTAAATCTCACAATGCTGCAACCATGTCTATAAAAAAAACGTGCATATGAAATACTGCTTTGTTTTCCACAGTACGATTAAGATCCCTTGGATAAAGCATTCACTAACAGAAATACTCCCCTCTTTAATGTGAATTTTTCTTAAGTGGAGCTCTTTACACAGCAAGCTCTGTTAGACTGGACCGCAGAATTATTCTCTTATAGTATATTCTACTTTTATAAACAAATGAATCTCCGAAGTCTCATAATTTCCCTGTGAATGAACATGCATTCTGACTAAAATTCAAAGGGAATTTTGATTATGCCAACCTTGGTGTTTGGAGAACTGAAGGAAATCTTCTATGCATGTTTCCTGCTGTATAGTCTCTGAGACACAGACAAGCACTGTGGTTAGAAAGGTGTTGTATGGAGAGTGGGTCCTTTGTTCCTCCCAGCCTGGCTAGCTTACACCCAAAATAACCACACACAAATTGTATTCATTAAATTACTGCTTGGCCCATTATCTCTAGCCTCTTATTGGCTAACTCTCACATCATGATTTAACCCATTTCTAATAACCTGCATGTCACCATGAGGTCATGGTTTACCAGGAAAGATTCAGCATGTCTGACCTGGCGGCTCCATGGCGGCTCTCTCTCACTCTGCTTTCTTCCTCCCAGAATGCAATTCTGTCTTCTTCACCTACCTAAGTTCTGCCCTATCAAGCCAAACAGTTTCTTTATTAATTAACCAATGAAAGCAACACACAAACAGAAGAACCTCCTACACCAGAAAGAAAGTCAAAACTGAAGACTGCATTTCTATCTACGGTGCAGAGACCTGCTGTTCCACACAAGTCCCATCTCCCTTTGTTGGAGTCATTTATTCCTTAAGACGCATAGGTTAGGAATGTATTAAATAAAAAAAAATTAAAGTCATATTGTAATATGGGATGCAGTTGATTTTTGATTGCTAAGTACAGATTTCAACATCTGCCAGTGACCTTGAATTGTTACATAGACTAGTCATTAGGGCCACAGGAAATTCACAGTAAGCAAGCCAGTGAATTTTGTTTCCCACCCAAATATATAGAGAGGTACTCTCCAGGGATAATACTTGTTCAGGGAGCTTGAAGATGGGAGTGCCCTTGTTTAGAACTTCATGGACCACTTACTGACAGCTCTTCACTGAGAAATGATTCCCTCCTTATCAGTCCGGTGGGGAACATCTGATAAAAGCCTCCCTTTCATCCCTCTAAAATAAATCTCCACCTAACACGAAGAATCAATAACATATCAATGTTTTTGACTATCATTCATGGATCCCCTTGTGTATGGCTTGTCCAGAGCTGAGTGTTTTCCGGCACATCAATCTACTGAAGAAATAATGGAACCAGCAATATATCATTGCTCCATGAACCAGCAGACATATGCTGATGTTATCAATTCCAGACTAAGGAAAGTCATGATGTGACAATGTTGCCCAAGGACAAAAGCTGCTGACAACTAAGAGAACACCTCACAGGGGAAGCAATTACAGAAACATGAAGTACTCCAACGATGCTGTAGATGAGACACAATAAATAACAATCAGAGAGCCATGTCTCTCGGCCTCCCTGAGTGTTATTCACCTTCTGTTAGAAGCATGGGATCCAGGAACAGCTCTTTTGCTTCTCAGCTTTTCAAGTGGTAGCTGATCAATGTCTTAACATCAAAAAAAAAAAAAATTCTAGGAAACAAATCCATAGTCAGTTTGTCAAACCTGAGGCTAACCTCTAAAACCACACGACGATATGACAAACTTGCCAACTCAGAAGCCCGTCTCATATACGTGCAAGCCAAATAGGGAGTCATGAGAGTCTAATTGTCAGCAAGTCAATCAAGGCCTTCTTTGCTAATATACTATTCATATATCCCTACAAGAACTTCAGTAGTCTGTGGAAAAGTTTATGAATTCTTTCAGTTCCCAAATTTCCTTCAGAGTTTAAGAGAAAGAAATAAGACAGAAAAAAAAAATCTAGCAATGCACTTAAACCAAACTACAAATACAAAGTAACCCATGTCACCAAGCGGAATTAACATGTGCTGGAAACCAAAACAGAGGCATGGCTTTGGTGTACTAGAGAAGCCCAGCTAGCCCATCCATGGTTTCTTCCTAAAAGAAGACAAATTACTGAACTCCAAGTAATGATGACATCACAACGCATTCTTCTTGTGCTTCTTTCTTTCCATGATAGAACCCCAGTCTCTCATATTGGAGCTCTCTTAAATCTGGAACACTTTCTACAGGACTAAATATAAAACCTGGCAAGCTGCAAGCAAAGGCTTCCCCACACAGTTACACATGGAGCATCATGATGTATTGTACAGGTTTGTCTTACCGTAAGGCTAATGGGCCAAAGTACATAAACAGCTCCTTCCCCAAGGTTTCCACACCACTGTAAACATATCCATCTAACAGTCTTAAGAAGTTCCAGCCAGAATCCTCAGTATTCGCTGTGGCAGCCTAGTAGAAAATACATACATATGTAATACATACATACACATGCAAACTCTAAATACAATTATAACACAATTCTGAAATCCATTCCTATTATTCCATGACCAGGTTCATTTCTAAAAGAAAAGCAACCTCTATGATGTCAAATAATGGAATCATCTATACACATGTATTTCGTCCAATTACTATGCAGTGACTCGAAAAGAAAGCAGCCAATTTTTTAACTGAAAAATAAAAGTCAGTGTAAATAATTAAGATGACCTTTTCCCAAGACCATAGTGTATATGTGTGTATGTGTATGCACATGAAATTACAGTGAAGTTATGAGAATGCTGTAGAACTAACAAAGTTTTTTGTTTTCAAAACTATATACGATCAAGATCCTTGAAGGGGTATTCTGATTGGACTGCTAAAAGTAATGAATGAAATATGAAAACATATATTTTAACTGTACTGGTGAAATTTTAGGAAAATATAGTTAAGTCAAAAATCCACACCAAAAATCCACCCAAAGATCCACACGGAGAAAACCAGCAAAACCCTGAGCTAGCCTGTAGCACAGGGACCCTTAAGAGAGCTAAGGAATGAGACTTCCCCTTCCCATGGTCTATGGATGTTACAAATTAAAGCCTGGCATCCAGAGTAGGAAATCTAATACCATAATAATGTCAACCCAAAGAAAAGGAAATTCACTTTCCCATCAGGTTTCCAAAACCAATCAATATAATTAGGATTACAATTCATGTAATTGTGAACATAAACTAATGCAAAACATAAATACGAAATATAAGTTCTTTCGTGGGGGAAGATAAGAAATGGGATTTAGTTCAGATATTGGTAATGTTTGTTTTCTTTTAAGCTCAGCAGTATGTATACTAGTGTTCCTTATATCATACTTTATCAACTAGGTATGTTTCATAGGCATCATTTAATGAACACACAAAATTTAATAAAATATTTAACATATACTCATAACTAAGTCCAATTCTAGAGGACCCTCTGCTTTTTCTCTGGTCTCTCCAAGCACTAGGCGTACATGTGATGCACATGCATAATGCAAGTAAGACACTCATACATATAAAGTAAAAATAAATGCCTCTTTACATAAAATAAAATAGGCACAAATGATAACTACATATTTTTAAAGGATTTTAAAAATTACTTTTAGTGTGTTTTAATGTGTGTGCAGAGGTGCAGGTTAAGAACAGACGAGATTGTTGATCCCTCGAGCAGAATTACACGGATTTATGAGGCACCCAGTGTGGATACTGGGAACCACACTCAGGTCTCTGTAAGAGCAGCAGGTTCTCTTTGCTGTGAGAACTTCTCTTTAGCCCCAATCTATACATAACAATTTTTAAAATTTTATTTATGTTCATCTGTGTGAGTTTAGACTCGTGTGTTTCAGAGTTGCATACACATCCACTGGGGTCAGAAGAGAGCCTTGGGTCTCCCTCTCCTCACTCTGTCTTTTACCATTTGGGGTCCTGTTTTCTCAGGAAGGCAGAAATCCAGCAAACTCCAGTGACTGTCCTGTCTTAAACCTTCACGGCTGGATTACAGGCACTTGATATGATGTTCAGTATGTGTGGTGAGTGCTGAGGTCTGAGCTCTGGTCCTCATGATTCTGCACCAAATGCTCTAAACAGCTGAGGTATTAGTTACAGGCTCAGAACAACTGATAAACACATACAAATAATGACTAAAATTATAAAAGCCTTCTAGTTCTGCAAAAACAAAAACAAAAACAAAATACAGGAAGAACCTGGGAGATTCTAGCATCAGAATTACCGGTCCAGACGTCACTATGTTCTTAGAACTTCGGCTTCTGAATTCTCTTCTCTTCCACAAATGAACTCAAAGACCTCTGTATGATTAACAAGTACTAGCAAGGCAGGCTACAGTACTCAGTGAGGGAGAAACACGCATTCCAATCTGCTTTGTTTTTGTAAATGAATATGTGACTGTCCTGAATTGACTGACTGCAAGAGTCATGCTTTTCTGTCTCTTGCAGTCTCTAAGCCACTTATATACACTTCAAGACAAGGATAGACTACAACAGCAGATTTCAAGGTAGGTTTCCATAGCAACCAATTATTATGTACAATGGCCTTTAAACTAGCCAGGACACTTTTAAGATGATGGAATACAGGGCAGACATAGATCTTTTATGAGTAACTTTTGTCTAAGTAAGGTTAGGTCACACTTCTGGGATCCGAGATTTAAAGTCTTAGTGTCATTTTAAATTTTTACGTATGAATTAATGTCTCAGAGCCTTGTTTCTTCGCCATTCCAATGACAACTGTCACTTCTTCAGCCCTGTAAATTCTTCATTAGTATCTGGTTTTAAGCATACATACTCTCTGAAATGTTCTACTCGGGCTTCCAGCACAATGTCAGTGATCAGTTGTATCCCGTTTAACACCACACACACAGGCACACACACAGACGCTCGAGCCTATCATATTTCCCAGGTTCTTGGTTCAAAGGGAAATAGCTCATTTGACCCAGTGCTTTTACAAGTAAATAACAAACTTAACGTCTACCCAAAATCCGGTCATAACATATGCTTTGGTTAGCTGTCATACTCCTGTTTTTCCCCTTAGAGTCCTACACCATGTCCCTTCCTTACATGAGAGCTCATATATTTAGAAGGTTCTTTCTGTCCACTTATGCCCTGCCCAGATGTTTTTCTTTCTTTCCTTCACCCAGTTCTGACTTCACCATGCTTTATAATGGCTCTTGGCAAGGACTCGGATGCTGTCACAATACGAATAAAGTAGTAAATGAGTTTTAATTGTCTCATGTGAAGCTTCCTCAAACTGCTAAATTAACAGCTTTGAGAAGAGCGTACATCATTTACGTAAAAACTGTGGATGCCAGCAGCTATGACATGCCATGTTATTCCCTCCGCTTTGTCCTCCGCTGACATCCAAAGTGGCACATGACATCTAGACAGACAACTCCTTCCATTACATATGGCTGATTTGTGACTGTTTAATTGGATTAGTTCGTTTCACAAAAGTTTATTGACTTCCCTGTATATTTCAGACTGCGTTCTAGAAGTTGGGCAGGTATCAGTAAGGAGAGCAAACTAAATTACTCCATCATTGTGGCGTTCATCCTCTAGTGGGGAAAGGACAGCGAGAGGAGTATGAGAATGGTTTCTTAGGATATTTGAAAAAAGAAATAGAGATGAAGAGATCAAGGTTGCCAGGAGGGTGCGGCCAGTTGCAATGTTAAAGAATTTCCAAGGGGAACTGGCATTTGACCAAGTTGTAAATGATGTAAGGGAGTGAGCCATGGTGTTGGTAAAAGGAATAAGAGTGTGATGCCTCTCTTGTGTCACAGGCCAGGGTGGCCACTGCAGAGAGAACTAGTGGGATAAGATAAGTGAGATTTGACATATACAGGGAATCAGATTGCGTGGTCCAAGGTCCAGTTTATGGAGTGGCTTTTTCTTCTTAATGGAGTGAAGCAAAAATATGGTCTACGTTAGTATTTGAAATAAAATCAGTGGCTGCTGGCTTTGGGAGAAGGAGTTGAAGGTTAGAATCTGAATATTCCTTGAGACAACTGCAAAGATCCAGCGAAGGGGCACAAGGATCTGGATCAGTGAGGTCCAGCGTACTGAAAATGGCCAATTCCTAAACATGTTTTGAAAGTCAAACAAGGTATTTGCAGATGAACTGAATGAAGAACAGGAGAGATGGAGAGCAGAGATGATTAGTTTGGGGCATGAACAATAAGAGAGACGTCACAGAGAGACGTGAGGAAAATATATAGAACAGAAAAAGTGGGTTTGGTGGGAGATATGTGAAAGTTGAGGTATCTGGTACAGTGGAGGCTCATGTCTATAACCCAAGCACGTGGGAGGCAGAGATATGTGTGTGGAAAAGGTTTCAAGGAAGAGGACGTGTTGGCGGCTGCTGGCAAAGCAAGACAAAGTCTGAGCTTGGCCCCTGAACTCAGCCGGATAGCAGTAATTCATAGAAAGAGATTTAGAGATGGAAGAACAGGAAACACCTGATAAGAGCACCAGGCCTGAGATATAATGAGCAGGAATCACAGCAGGGAGGCAGAATGGCAGAATGAATTCACAAAGTGTACAGAATACACAAAGGCGGGAGATGAGTGGAAGTGGAGAAACGCAAATTTTGTTCGTTTTGAGATGATCCGCGTTTGTGTATCGATGAGAAAGAATCAGGCGCGGAAAGCCACGACACAACACAGCACCTGCTGCATCATCCTTAGTCAGCAAGAAGAGAAGGCTGAAGCACACACACTGTGCTGGTCTTGATGGAGACACAGAATTTCATATCAGGATGGAGGGCAGACAACATAGGTATACAGGGGAGTCGGTATGGAGTCATACCTGTGGTATCTACTGATACATAAGTTTTCTGAATAAATCAGGAAACTAAGAGCAATATAGCCCCCAGGGACCTGGATCCTCAAACATTGTGTGTAGCACGTAAGATCATTAGTCCATTTTATCGTTCTCAGGTTGAAGCCAATGTCCAAAGACAAATGGTATCACCAGGACCATCCTCTCATTTGAAATCTGTCAAAAGACATCTATGAAAAAGATGGTATTAAAACCGCATTTGGTAGCACAAAACTAGGCACACCTAGTTATCCCAACTAAATCTCATTAATGAATAGTCCTCATCTCACCGAAAGAAAATGCTCTGGATCGTTTACCTAGTCAATCCTGTGCTTACCTACATCATAACTCTCCTGGCATCTTTTAATCATATAAATTCTAAAAACCTGGCCTATATATGACAGATATTTTGTACTCTATAAAACCAACTGTCCCATTGTCAGAACACTGAAGTTTAATTCAAGAGCAAGTGTACCACTATTTATTGTTATAATTGGAGAACCGAAATATTTACAAGTAAAATTCACATCTAATTTTCGGGTACCTTTCAAAGATAAACCACTATACTCAGACATATATCTCAGAAGCATCCTATAGAAAAGAAAACAGAAAATATGAGTTTTAATGGAATTCTAAACTTTTGGCTATTGAAACACCCAGGGCTACAATACCTGTTAGGGAGAAAACCAAAACATCTTCTAGATTTTTCTCAGGTAATTTCTAACCATATCCTTACTGACTATAGAGAACATACAAGGTGGAGAATGTGATTCCATGTACAGTCTATGAAGAGCACCTAAAACACCACACTCGGGTTGATTTCAACAAATTTTTATTGTCCTACATACCCACGCCCATACATATAAACACACACACACACACACGAGTGTAATCAATCAAGGCAGCAAGGGTGGTCATAAGCATTCATCAGTACATCTACTGCTAACTCTCAGAAACTGTACAGAGATCTAAATGTGAAAATTTTATCCTTTTAGTATTATAAAACAAAACCGTCATGGATTGTCCTTCAAACCTTTATGATTCCTAAACCACTTGCTTATTAACAACTCAGAGGAGACCATATGCCCTTGCAAATCAATTCCGTTGTGCCTAGGAGGAGGAATCCAAAAAATATAAAGGCCAATATACTTAAAATGCATGAGACCATTATATATCCTCACACAGCTGTCAGTGAAAAGTGAAATATGTTGTCGTGGCTGAGAGAGCCTCAGAGAGCCTCAAACAAGATTCTTAAAGGTGTAAAATGCATCTCACTTGCCCTACTGGTATTTTCGCCTATTTTTCATAGCTAAAAATAATATACATTATGACATCAAGGAAAAATTGGAAATAGTTATGAAATTAAACATGTTGAAAAAATGTTTATGGCCCAATGAATGTCAAAAGTACAATGTGCATGGTAGCAGAAGGGCAGGCAGAGGAATGAACAGAGATGGGGAACATACTTATTTATGGAGAAACAATGACCTGAAACTATCACATGACTTCAGCATGGCAGAAAGTCATCCAGCCACAGATACTGTGCGACCTTAGCTTGAATATGTTTTAAAGAATTGGCTTTTTGTTTTTTAACCTAATATTTAGGAATATTAGGATATTTAGAAATTAAAGGGAAACATTGACATAATTCCTACTGTGTGTGTGTGTTTGTGTGTGTGTGTGTAGTTTCTAAACCTCTCTGGCTCCCACATTTCCCTGTTGCCTACCTGGGGAGTTGACTAATCATAAGGCTTTCTGCTGGCCACACTTAGCAGACTGTTTGCGTCTTCACTGCCATGGTACGTAGTACACAAAACTACTGTGTGGCTGCGACTCGTATTCCTCCCCTATCTATAGAAGTTCCCTAGGGACAGTGACTCTGTTTAGCTAATATCCCCAAGGGCTATCTACAGTGTCCGGGGATATTTGTAACATTCATGGAATTAAACAGACCCATTGCCCCTTCCCTCCTAAAATCAGGACTGGATTTAAAATATAGGACTATGTCTCTACCACCCTGCCTTTTTTATAATTACCATTACCAAAATTTCTTGACAAAAAAATAAATAAATAAATAAAGAGAAGAAAAAAACAGTTTGTTATTTTCTAGTTATCTGCAGTGGAAGAGACACAACTCACAAGATTATCAAAGGCTACATGGAAGTTAAAGTTCTGAAACGACTCCTTCAAATTTCCCTTAGAGTAGAGAACGTTATCCTCTATGCGCTCTTCTCCAATGAGATTGACTCACGTTTAGCCACCAAGAAGAACCCCATCCTGCTGTCCTTCCCCCCGTTTCACAGGTTCATTTGGCATTCAAACACGGCTTTAAAAAGTGTACTCAGATATTTCATCTTTGGAGGAAAATGACATGTAAAGATCATTTTTAAATTTGGGTTATCCATTATGCAGGTGCTTTGCCCAAGACATCTGATTCCCAAAGACACTGTCACTTTTAAAGAATCAACTGTATGGAACACTTGGGGCAAAATAGAATTCTCAGCTCTACTTGACTATCTCCCGCAAGCCCCTTCATATATTTTTCACTGCTTCTTCTTCGGCACCATCTCATTTCATGAGTTTCTGCGTAAAGACTGGGCAAGACTTTTGCAATAAACCTAAGATATTTACAAGATATTCAGTTGTCCTGCTGTGGAATCTAAGGTTATCACCTCTTTCTACAAGCTGCTGTTGCCCAGACAAATTCAAAAATTAATTTCCAGAAAGCTATTATCTTTGCTATAACTACACACAATTGCCCAATGCGTATTTGACTTTCTCATGTTGACCCTTCTAATCCTGTTACTGTGTTATCTGAACATTTGATCCTTTTCTTGCTTTGTCTGAAACAGAGATGAAAATCTCCTTTGCCACAATTTTAAGTATGATTGAGTAGGGTTCACCTTCCCATTTTCAAGTGGCTTAATAATATGAAATCTTCAAAGCAACATATATTTTCAAAGACAGCACATGATTTATTGTGCTGATTACCATTTATCTTGCCTATCCATGGGTGAACCAGGAAGATGAACTTTTCAGAGAAAAATGAGACTTTCCTAGACAAATGTTTCGACTCTCATTCAGTTGTATATTGTTGTTGCAGAGAATGTCCTATCCGCCCTCACAGTCGCAGTAATATACTTTTTAAAATTATGGGTCACTTATCTATCAATTTAAACCCTCAAAAACCCTAATTTCAAAATGATTTCCAAGATCTAAAATAATGACTTTAGGTCCATAGATGAAAACGTGTTCTACACCCTTGAGAACTTTTGCGAAGGCTAAACACTGTACCTCATCTAACGATATTCAACGGATCACACCCTCTTCATAAAAGATGAGGGTGTTCTCACATACTCTACCATAAGTGGGTCTGTTGAGAAAACAGTGCTCCAGGAAAAAGAGGAGCAATCACAAAAATGTTTATTTTGCTAACTACTAAAGCTAAGCGCTTTTAGGTCCTCTGGTTTGCCCTTGATCAAATAGAGTCAGATGTGAGGACAAGCATCTCCAGATGGGGATGTAGCGAAAGTAAAGATGACCAGATGTTCTTTACAGCATCTGAAACAATGTTGGATCAAAGTTACAGTGGCCATAGACAACTCGCCACTATCATCTATAGAATAAAGAATAAATAGAATCTACATTGTTACCCTTCCCTTCCTGAGTCTGTGAAATGCTGGGTGCTATAATAATGACCTTGAGTCTCCAGAGAAGCCATTATCAGTATCTATTTAAAAGGCAAGAAGTATATAAAACATATCCTATAAAATATATAGAAAATCCTTTTGGATATTTGATTAGCTTATCCTTTCAAATAAAAGGCAAGGAAAACATCTTTTTTTTTTCTACTTTGAACATGGGAAGACTTTTACTTTGGGGCTTCTGTACTTCGAGTATTAATATATATCTTCAAATGACACATACAACTAAAGGTCCATATAGTCATAAGAAACTCCAGACAGACCCCTAAAAACATACTTAGCCTCTTTACATTATTCAAAGCTTGGCTTTTCTCCATCCATTCAACTCATATTTAAATGCCTAGCCTGCTCATGAGGCTTTAAAGCATCATACAGATGATTCCATGTAGGTAACATATTAAAGACATGTGTGACATTTTAAGAAATCATCAGAATAACCAGTGCGTGTTTCAAATCGGTAAATATGTATGCACAGACAGTTTTATTCTCGTGAAAGGAAGTTAACAACACATGCAGATTACACACTGATTTCACTAAAATACCATATCCACCCAACAATTAAAATTGGAGGATTGATGCTTCAAAGCTCATTAGCTGGACGTGTTCATTTACATTCCGATATTGTTTCTTACCATAAGGTCCCACAAGCTCCAGCAGAGTTTCATGCACCGTGCTTACACGGTTGCCTGAATTTAAGCTGACAAGACAGCAGGCCACAACTTAGAAAAGTAATACAGCGTGTGGATGACTGGCAGATGCCAAGATCTTCTACAGGGAGCGTTCTTCAAAATAAGGACGGGTTGCCACAGCAGGAGGGAAATTAGTGGCATTTCTTTGGAGTATAACCAGAACAAAGAGAAATGCTATATGATAAACAGAGTAAGTGGTTCACCCTGGCAGTAGCTCCCGAGGTAAGATGTTTTACGTTTGGTTTTTGGAATGATTATCTGAAGTTCGAATCTTTTATGCTAAATGGCCACTTAATATTTCCTTAGCTCTCCTTTGTTATTTTTTTCATATTTATAGCACTGTAAAGAGTACAGTATGCAATTATTTTTAAATGCTGCTTTGAGAAAACTAATCATTTCAAGCCAGCAGTAGAAACATTAAATAGCTCTAGCTCCTTGGCATATATGCCTAAGAAACAGGGGGTCATCTGTCACAATAATGATTGTGCCAGAAGTTTGTGACAATGGTCCATATTTTAATGAAATTTAGTACAGATCCAACATCCTTCTCAAATGCAAAAGACCATTGATATTTACAAAGGTTATTACTATGCTTTTATAGATCAAAGGCCCAGAAAATGAAGCCACGAGGGAGTATTTAGAATTTTACTGAAAGCCACATTATTAATTTCACATTGATTTTCAATCCAATGTCGATAGAAGCAGATCCTTCATCCTAATCACAAGGCTCTATTCCAATAATTAGTTCTTCTTTCTATTAAGGCATTATCCGTAATAGCTTTAAATGCAGGGCTATTTATTTGTGGACTATAGCTTGGTGAGTACGGTTGCCAAGGGACTCTAATCATCGCTCCACCATTAATAAAGCACTTATATTCGGTTATCAAGATGCACTCTTTGGTGCCAGCTGAGCACAGCAATGAAGAGAATTATCAGAGCAGGTAATTGACGGAGGCGAACAAAACGGAAATGGTGGAGGACACTGCCGAAACCCAAGGTCATACTTCTTCAGTTAATAAGAAATCACTCTCACGTACAGGGCCTTAAGGTGTGCCATTGCATGAACCACTCGATTACTGAATCTTTTATTACTGATCTGCTGCAACATGCATAAAAGTATTTGTTTCGAAGTCTGAAGGGAGAGCAAACCTTGGCCCTATACCTTCCTACATGTGAGAGTGTTTAACTGATTTAAACTCACCTTGAGCCCCCCCATATTCCTTTTCTGTACCAACGGGTTTATCTTTATTGTGGTATTACTCTTTCTCATGCCTAACTGTACTCCATGTTTTGTTGCAGTTAATCAAGATAAACCTAAAAGAAATTGTTAACCCTATTTTTTCTAAATATCAATGAGATGATTGTTTAATACATAATCTTGATTTCTTGCAACAGGAATCTTAATTGGTTTTATTTTCCCAGTAACTAGCACAGAGTCCATCACAAAACACTATTGTTGGATATATAAAGCATGGTATATCTGAAGCATTGCTAAGTCCTACAGTCTTTGCTTCTAAAATAGCAACTGGCTTTCTTCCCTTGATTTCTACCATCAACAGCTGAGCCCAAGCTCCTCATCTGGATCGTTGCAATGCCTACTTGAGATTTCTTTCATTTTTTTCTCTTCAATAAACAGGGTTCCATTCAAACTGTAAATAAATCGTACTACAATTCAGGGTTTCTCATGATGCCTAAGAAAGAAAAAGTCCCCAATGTGAAGCATCTGAAATGGCTCAGCAGGTAAATGGTTCAGTATCTAAGACTGAAGATGTCAGTTTGGTTTGGTCCCTGGAACCCACACTAGGTAGAAAAAGAGCTAATCCTGCCCGCTGTCCCATCTTATGCTCTGACACACATGCAACCACATAAATAAGCACACACAAAAAAATAAAAATTAAACTTAAAAATCCATGTCCCACATGTGGTATATGGAGGTCTTTATAATCTGCCTATCAGCTTTAATATAAAGCCACCTTCCTATCTCATCCTTGATGTGGGAGGTCCTTCTGTCCATGTGTTGCTATTGGCCAAACAGTATCGCATAATATGTTTCTGTGTGATTATTTCGGGGCTGAGCAGCTGGGAACAAACAAGCAGCCCTTTACTACACACCCTTTTACACACACACACACACAACATACACACACACACACCTTTTCTTTCCGGCCCTTGAGTGGTATTTTTCTGTATATTGGCCCACCTTCATCCCAAGACCCCTATATCTCCTATTCCCCCTTCACATATCAGCTGTGTTACCTCCCCAGGGGAGACTTATCTCCCAATGTCCTAACAGAGAACCACAGCCTTCCTCTGTGGATCTATCAATTTGTAGACGTTAATTTGTAAATGTGTCTTTATGTTATCCTTTATTGAATGTATTTTCCCAACTATAGTATAAAAGCAACTCACTTTCACCTCCCCATACTCTGGTACTTTAAGGATATTCAAAATTTTGCTGAATGAGTGATCATCAATATTAATATTTTAGAGGAACCATTAACTTAGATCTCCATAGTACTCTGAAATTACTTTGAAAAACATGATATTTTTTTTTTAAAAAAAGGACAGAACACTTGCTGACATATCAAGTCAAGATGAACAGAAGCACAACTGTTAGAAAGATGGAAAACATTTTTTCTCAGCTTGAAAATATGTTTTCCTCATTTCTTTCAAGTTGGAAACATATGCCAATTTCATAGCAGAAACCTTCTTTCCTAGACCAAAGGTGATGAGAAGGCTTTGCAAGAGAAATTGAAGCATAGCACAATACTGCAAGTATGCATGAAACACAATCAACCACACATCGAAAGGGCTTTAAAAGCATGATAGTTTAATCAGAATATTTTTAGTATAGTTCTTAGTTCTTACTAAATGACTATCTAGCCATCTGCAGTGTACGCCTGAGTGGCAAGAAGCTGTGCTACAATTTACTTTAAAAAGACCTAAATTCACTTAAGGAAACCAGAAGTACGTTTTACTGCCCCTTCATTAGATGGCAATATTCAGTTGAGTGAGTATTTAGTGCTAAATTTTCCATGTACAATTTTAGAATTATATATTACTTATCAACTACAGATTTTTAGACAAGCAAAGGGGCTAGAATTTTATGTTAAAGGTTCTGTCTTACAATGTCAAGAAATGCACCAGACGTAGCACAAATCTGATGATACTGTCAGTGAAAGTAGGCGGTAAACATCAGAAGACACCTTTTGAGGACTCACTTACAGAAGTGGCTTGTAACAAATAAAATGCCTTCCATGGATCTAGCACTGGCTTTGTTAGTCAGCTTCTGGCTAGGACTCACTCACTTTCCAGGTAACGATAAATGTTGGGAATCACAGACCCTAGCACACTGGGACCAGGGTAGATGCAGAGACTATGGGTCCCAGAAACAGGCTGTCTCTTCTCTCACTCCAACTTCCCGCTGCAGACTCCAAAGGGGACATAGGACTGACTCACCTGGTGAGAGACCTCGGCTGGAGAGGCTCCGGGGAGCAACGCAGCGCCCACCAGGCTCTGTAGGGCTCGTCCCCGCACGCCGGTCACCGCTTGGCCTGGTCGCACTCGCGCCCGAATCTTCTCTCCATTCAGAGTACAGCCTGGCCCTTCCACCATCTCTGCAGAGCGTCCTGAGCTCCTGACAAGTGCAGGGCCCGACTGAAAAACAACCAAGCAACTTCACTTGGTGGATCACAAACTGGGCGGCAGGAAAGTTCAAATCTCCCGCGCGTCCCGCCCCGCCTAGAGCACTAAGCCACGCCCACAGGAAGCTAAACCCCGCCTACTGGCGTCCCTGCCCCTCCAGGAATGCTAACTCCGCCCAGAAACCTTGCAGGCCTCAGCACTTCCTGCCCTGCGGGTCACGCATGTCCTCCAGTGCACAGTAAAAGGAGCCCTAAGACCGGGGTTAAAGAAAGAACGCAGGGAATTGGGATGAAAACTTAGAAACTCTGATCCAGCTACTCAGCCCATGCACTTTTCCTAAACCAACCTCTAGAGCAGGCCTAAAATGCGAAGTTATTGAAGACAGTCTGGAGGCCTGTGTTTCATAAGTCTTATTCTAACCTGAGAGGCAGGACAAAAGCTGAGAAGCAGTTTTAGGAACCTAACAATATTGCCTGTATTAAAGACTACGTCCCTTTCAGATAACTAAGCGTGCTGTGCCCGAAACGATACATCCATTTTGTTTTGACGTGTACGGAGTGAATGTTAATTTGACCTTTTCCCCTTTTATGAAGAAGGACTCTATAAATTTGAGGGGAATACACGATTTTTCAAACCACCCACAATGCTGAGCAAAGGGGATCACAATCTGCATATATGATTCTAGTCGCTCCACAAAGTCTATAGGTTACAAAGAACTTTTTCCTTTTTGCACTAAAATACAGCACATTAAAACAACGTCAGTGTGTGGTTTCATACAAGCCCAGCAGTGTACCGCAGTTAAAGGGGAAACAGAAATGTGAAGGCTGGCGGTGGCTTTCTAGTGCGGAGTAATGAGCAGTTGCAATTGTCTACTTCGAACTCAAGACTGTCTCAACCGTGGTTAACTCAAATTCAGTTCTGATCTCTGTGGATGGGGAGAAGTCTGAAATAGCCTTTTCACTTTTCACCTTTGTATTATTTACTGTTAGCTAATAAATGACATCATTTCTTATTTAAAAGTTTCTGTGAGTCATAAGTTGGCAAAGTCTAGCTGGATGGTTCTGGCTCCACAGTTCTCTAAAGGTTGCAAGGTAAGTTTGATTGATCATAGCTAGGAGATCCTCTTCCAACAGGGTTCATTTACATGGAGACCCTTTGCTATAAACATTCCTTATTATTTCCAATGCTGGGAAAACATTGTAAAGTTAAAGAATTCGGTTCTGCTTTCTGTTCCCAGAATACACTTTGTTGTATTTTCTGTGCCTCCTTCTCTGGAGCAATTCTAACTTTTTATTCATCGAATTTTATTTATTTACTTAATCAGAGAACTAGGACCAACAGTATGACTATATAAAAAGGGATTATTAGATTGACTTACACATGCAGACTAGGCAGTCCAACAATGGCTGTCTTCACACTGAATCTTTTCAGATCATGATGAAGCTTAGCAGTCCCAGTCTAATGCTGAAGACCTAGGAGAGTCCTAGAGAGTCACTGGTCTTTGGTTACTGGAAGCTCTAAGAAACTGGGTTCTGATGTCTATAAAGTCTGGAGGCAGCAGTGGCAGTGATAGCAACAGAGTATATGAACTGGCCAACAAATCATGAAGTGAAACTGTCAGAAAGGAAAAGCATGTGTCTTAGATTTTCTTACATATGGGTCACCGGAAGGCATTGTAGACACTTATGGTGAATCTTCCCATTTCAAATAACCTAAACAAAGGAAGAAAATCTTTCATAGGTGGTTAGAGAGGATTATCTCATGGGTGATTCTAGATTTTGTCAAGTTGGCAATCAATATTAACCATTTGAGTATCTGGTATGAAGCCCCGCTGTGTAACTCAGATTGGCCCCAATCTGTTGATGATCCTTCTTTAAGGCCTCCTGAGAGCTACTGTCATGCTCCAAATGCATGGATATTCCAATGGATTGGTACTTTTTTTCTTCTTAAAACTTTCCTCTTCACCCTAGTTAACTGAAATTCAAATCTCAAAAATAGTTCTCCTCTTGAAATCTTTCCGGATATAGTTAAAATAAATCTCTTGTGCTATGTAGCTGACCCTTCAGAGACTTCAGGAAAACACCTTTACATTAATTTGTGTGTGTGTTGGGCTTTCACAAGAATAGATTCTCATTCCGTAGTGGCAAGTGAATATCTTGCTTGCTATATTTCTTTGCATTGCCCTAGCATGCTCCTTGACACATAATATACATTCCACAAACATGGAATTTTAAAAAATTTGGATTTCTTTCCCCAAATACCTTTCATGTTAACTACATCTATTTTTATATATTTAATATTATTTATTTGAAGTAAAATTTTATGTTTTCAGAAGCTATTTCTAAAATAAATGTTACTGAGTTTGGTTAACATTTAAGATTATCCTTTAATATACTTGCTCTAGAAGGGCAGCAAACCCATAACTTGGTTATTCCATGGGACACGAGACCTACAGTAAGAACATCCATTTGCATATAACATTTTAGATGTATTTGTCATAATAACTTTGCATCATATTCATGATCCAAAATAAATTTGACATCCCCCAAGTTGTTTGGTTGGGTACTGTGTTGTACCAACACAAAGTGTAGCTAATGTAAGTGTGGGTAAATATAGAAACATAAACCAAATTTTCTTATTTTTTTCTTACCCAGAGTCTCACTTAGAGCATAGTCATTGATCAAATAAAAACTGTCTTACATATGGGGAAAGATAGTTTACTTTATGACCTCTATCAGTCATGGTACAACACCTATACAGTTCTGGTTTAAAGAGTTTTTAATGGCATAAGAATTTTCTAGAAAGAGAGAGAGGAAAGACAAGCATAAATGTCAAATTGACCTTGAAGTGCTTCATTATCAAGGGGGTAAAAAGCACATTTGCTTGACAATGGCTGTGGTGACACATGACTATAATCCAAATCCTAAAGAATCCAAGACAAGAGAATTGTGAATTGAAGATCAGGCCAGTGAAAACTACACAGTAAGTTTGAAACCAGTCTCGATTACATCTCAAAAGCAGAACAAACAAAGAGGCCAACAAATGTATTCTCTGTGAGGTCTGAAGCCAGACTCTGAAGTAGACAATTCTGTAGTTGAACCCTTGCATGCAAAGACATGGCCAAAGTGTGGATAGAAATGATGCCATTTTTAAAAAAAGCAATGAGAAGAAAAGAGGTCTCATGTTACTCTATATACAAAAGAAAGATATAGATCGTGGCGAATTCATTGAAGGAAAATGCTCAAAAAGACCTGGGAATTGAGCGGCCTTAAGAAGAGGAGCTCCAGGCAAGTAAAAAGGTCAAGTAAGGGAATTCATAAAAGGGCTAGAAGGAAAAAGATGTGCTATACTTGAGCAATGGCAATTAATGAAATAATATCAAGCAGGAACAAGATGGACAACATTGGAAAGATTACTGGTAAGTGCATCATAGAGAATTTAGGATAATGAAAAGTTAAATTCACAGGGGAGGTAATAGACGGGCAATGAAGGTTTTGAGCAGGTCCTTAGCTCACAAATTTCAAAACTTCCTTAATCTGAACTCCTGATTTACTAAATTCACTAATCTTTTTTTTTAAAGATTTATTTATTTATTGCATATACAACATTCCTTCCATGTATGCTTGCATGCCGGAAGAGGGCACCAGATCTTATTATAGATGGCTGTGAGCCACCATGTGGTTGCTGGGAATTGATCTCAGAACCTCTGGAAGAGGAGTCAGTGCTCTTAACCTCTGAGCCATCTCTCCAGCCCATAAATTCGCTAATTTTAAACCCAGAACAGCATTCATCAGTGAGATGGATTGAAGCAGTAGTCTGGATATGGGTTTTCATACTCTTCCTTAAGGATAGTTGTAAGTGACAGGTGGGTTTGCTTTACTTTATGATGCTGTAATCCTAATGGTTTGAATAATTTTTAAAGCAAAATTTCCCCTAATAATTATCCTGTGTTCTCATTGATTCTGAGCATCAGGTGATTGCCAAAATGTTTCAAAAGCATTTGCCTTTCATCTTCCCCATAATCCCTCATAGCTGGAACTGTAGCTGTCATTTACAAGTGAAGGAACTGAGACACACAGAGGCCCTGTAACTTGTGTAAGGTTAATTGTGTAATCCAATTCTTGGGATTGACTAAGCAAGCTATAGCCCACCAAATAGTTTCAACAACATCAATTATATCACAAGCAGATTTTTTATCAACAACTCAAATTGTTTAGTGGGAAAGAATAAAATATTTTAATCAACCTCACATGGAAATTAAGGACAACTTTAAAAAGTCTCTGTTGCAACCCTAATTCTAATTGGTCTTAATAAATAAAACCTGGAGTCAGATATTAGGGGGTCAAAGCTGAAGGATCAGAGAAGCAGTGCAGCCAGCAACTAGGGAGACCTTTTACCTCTACCAATGCTCAGACTGAAGGGACAATCCCGTCCTCAGACTGTCTCCTCAGACTGCATCCCGCAGGGGTGATAAGAGACTGCACTGAGCTCTTGTCTCCTCCCACCTTATATTCCTCTCTCTGCCCAGCCATATTACTCCTGTCTCCAGCTCCCTAGTGCTGGGATTAAAAAAGTGAAATCCAAAGTGCAGGGATCACTTTTGTGTGACCTCTGTTTCTCTTTTAGATACATTTAACTTCATGTAGCCCAGGGTGGCCTTGAACTCATAGAAATGCCTCTGCCTCTGACTCCCAAGACCTGGGATTAAAGGAGTGTGTTCACTCCCTGACCTCTAGTAGCTTAGCTCTGCACTCTGATATTCAGGGAAGCATTATTTGGGGAAAAAAAACTGAAAAAAACAAATGAAATATCGCTATATTCTGTCTTAATTACATTCCTACTGCTGTGAAGAAACTTCATGATTAAGACACTTATAAATGAAAGTAACTGATTGTGACCTCTTTTACAGGTTCAGAGGGTGAGCCAATGACCACCATAGCAGGTAGCATCGGAACAAATAGGCCTAGTGGTGGAGTGATTACAGGTAGTTTGTATCTTATTTCCACATTGGAGAATGGAATTGAATCCAACGTGGGCTTTTAAAAATCCAAAGCCTACTCCCAAGTGACACACTTCCTCCAATAAGGCCACACCTCCTAATCCTTCCCATGACAGTTCCACCAACTAGGGACCAAGCATATGATTAATATGAACACTTAGGAGGTATTTCCATTCAAACCACCAAATCTTCCATCTATTTATTATTTTTAAACATATTTTGGATTACTAAGCTTCTCAAGGTCTTTGAAGAAACTTCTAACTAGAATGACAACAGTATTGCATGGGAAAAATTGTTTTTTATGTAAGTCACTTGAATATATTTACAAGTATATAGCATCCATTCTCCCTCAGAGCCCTCTAAATCTGATCTTTGAATCAAGGAACTTGTCAGCAGTGAGCATGATATATAAGTGTTTTCAGTGGTATTTACTGAAAAGGCTCCAGTTTCTGAACCTTAAGAGAACCTTAACAGACTACCAAAGAGCAGTAGAAAGCATAGTAACAGAAAACATTTAGACACTTTCCTTGTTTGACACAAACTCCCAGTGTTTCAGAAGAGCCATCGAGTTGAGATATTTTTATCTAAAGGAGACCAGAGGTGTGCAGATGGTAGTTGTCAGCTTGGAAGGACAGTATCAAAATTGCCAGTTCAGCCTTGTGCTCTCTCTACATACAACTCCTCTGACACAGCATTGTGTCGTCTGTGTTTGCGGTACTTTCATCCTAGTTGGGGCTGCCCAATTCTTCCAAGGGGAATTTTTTTTTTCTTTCAGATTCAAGTTGAAATATTTTAAATAAAAGAATTTTGTTTCGTTTCCCCCAAAGAAGTAGTAAGCTTGTTGTTACCATGTCTCCATCAAGAGGGACAGAAATTACAGCGTGTTGTCATCACAGGCCATTGGATAAACTTTATGAAATTGAAAGTGCATTCTTTTATCTGATCGCAGATTTGTGACTGAGAAATAATATTTATTGTAAAAAACCACTGAGACTATAGGATGGGTTGTTAGCAGAGCATAATCTAGGAAGATATGATCAACATGCTTGTGTCTACATTTAGACTTTTTGTCTATGATAACACATATATAAAGAGATAGTGATAGGGACAGAGAGAGGCAGTATCACAGATAAAAATGTCTATGATGTATTCAGTTGGTTTCTGTTGTTTCATTAGACCTATGTGTCCCTTCTCGAGTTCTATGCTACTTATTTAGTTATTTGTTTCACTTGAATGAAGAAAGATGCTTAAAAGAAATCCCACACTAACTCAGATTTGAGAATAATCGAGGGTTATTTATTTAGGGGTAGACTCACAAAATACAGTCCTCTGCTGGAATGCAGAACAGCAAACAAATCCCGGAGCTGGAAAAAAAAAGCCACACGTGCACTTTACATCAGCATAAATAGTATAGGAGGCCACACCCAAGTGGGTGGATGACTTAAAGACTACTGGGCTTTAGGCATTCCTACAGCATTTGAGTTGGGGGTAGGTGGGGAGTATTGTTAGCTTAAGCAGGTTGTCTTGAACTTTGGGTGTAGGTGATCTTGTCACCCCCAGCCTCCCAAGTGGTTATATCTATAAGCATGCTCTACCACACACAGCTTAATCAGTGATATTTTTTCTTACTGAAGCCTTATAATAGGTTTTGATATCTTTTAAAGTAAGTTTCCACTTTTACTCTTTCTTCTTAGACTTGCTTAGCTTTCGACAACTACTCAAACTTTCAAGTTATATTTAGAATCACTTCAAGTTCCCACTGAATTCTGATGAGACTTTAATTATAAATACATTAAATTTATAGACAAATTTGGGGAAAATTAATAGCTTTATCACATTAATGTGTCTCTTTTTATTAAGTTTCATTTGATTAACTTCAAAAATTTATGTTTCTCTGTGAATACAGTATGCTTTTTTATTGGCTTAGTTCCTACTTATCTGGGGATTTAGACTGACATTTTCTGTAGCATATTATTTTCTATTAGAAATTTAGCTGATTTTAATTACATTAGGCTCTGAACTCCATTGTGAAATGTATGCATGTAATTGAGGAAAATAAGAAAATATTAGCACTCCCATATATACTTATGTATAAAGATGCATTTATTTCTGTTTTATTTGTGTGGTGTAGGCGTATATTTCTACATGGTATGGTAACCAGAATCCCAGGTCACAGTTTGCACCTGTCACACAGGAGGTGGTCGGTCACCTAGCCTGTCCTCATCCCTAACAAAGAGTCAGGATGTTGTTTTGCTGTTTCTCTGTAATTTGGAGAATGCCTGAAAAGAGGTGTTAATTCAGGCCTACGTGACTTAGCTGACATACAGAGCCAGAAGACAGGTGACAGAGCAGGCATAGATAGATGTGGACATGACCACGACCATTCACCTGGTTACCTAGGAAACAGAATGCTAATGAACTTCCCCCTCGGTATATGCTTTGGTGCATAAGGCTGTTTGGAGAATAAACGGAGGAATTTTCAGGATGTGAACTCAGGATTTCATGAGGAATCACTGAAAATCTCCCTCCTGATAAAGTCATGTATGTTGTGTCTTTAATCCCACACCTTCCCTCTGGTCCAGAGAAATAATTTAGGGTCCAGTTGGCAATGGACACAGACAGTGTGGGTGTTTGGATTACATATATGGCTGGATATCACATGTGTGTGGTACCCACAGAGGCTAGAAGAAGGAATTGGATTCCCTGGAACTGGAGTTACAGCTGAATGTTTGCAGCATGTACATTCTGGGAATTGAATACCAGTCCTCTGAAAGAACAGCAGCCTGCATTCTCAACCAGCATCTTTCTATTCCCTGTGTGTATGCTTATTCTTAATTCCTTATGAGAACTGGCAAGAGAAAGAGGGACAAGAGTCACAGCCCTCCTTCTAAGTCATACACCTTAATGATTTAAGGGCTCCCTTTAGGCCCTGCTTTTTAAAGTTACCATTATCATCCAATTGTACCAACTTAGGGATGAAGCCTTTAATTTGCTCTTGGTGGAGACATACTAGTTCAAACCAGTGTAGCAACATAAAAGAATTAAATACAGGTTGAGTGCAACAAGTATATTTATTCACATAAATATTAAGAGGCACTCTCAAGACTTGATCTCAGGCACTCCTGCTCTTAACTTCAATATTGTGAGGTATATGAAGTACAGAGTTGTGGTTCATAAATATGGAATTTATAGTAATTCTACACTATGAGTTGGCTTGATTTTAAAGATAAATGCTAAGTTTTTATTTATCAACTTTTAGAAGAACTAATATTTTAAGACTAGTATTGAAAAAATTTCTGTTTTCCTCCAATAACCACGATTTTGCTAGCAATAAATAGATAGCTATGTTTCTAGTACCAAGCATGTTGTCCCTTTTGTTGATCAGGTCTTAGGTCCAATTAAAGAACTATTGGTTACCACCAAGGTATGTGTGCCACTACTGCACCTGTAGGGTTATTGTGCCATGCTGGTCATTGATGTTCACAGGTGCTGGGTAGAAGTCTTGGTTGCTTAATTCCTTTGTAAATTTGCATGGTACCTTTTGGAACTGTGATATTTTTAGAATTTATCTTATGTCCAGTGACTTAATTTACCCCACTTCTGTGCTATATTAATTTGATTGTTCTCTTGTTTTTTCATTGAAGATTATTTTATTACGTATGAATGGCAATAGTTTTATCTTTTCCTTCCCAGTTCCTATCATTGGTAATTATTTTTCTCTCATGTTTTATTGACTACTACCTTCTTCACTGTATTTAAACAGCATTGTTAAAAGATATCCATATCTTGTTAAGTTCAAATTTTTTGAATATGCCTTATCTAGGCTACTCCTAAAGGAAATATTTTTGAGGAGTATAATAAAATAAAATTTGATTTTGGATCTTCTAAAAACTGCGATTTCTTGAGTGATAGGGTGCCAGTTGTTGTTCATAGCGACCTTTCACACTTGCCTGAGTTTATATTAATATGGTGGCTTAGAATAGGGAATCTTTAGATAGGGTCACATGGAGATAGTCATTAATAAGACAAAATAATTAGAAGAAGAAAACACCTAACTCCACTCATGAACCTATGGGGAAGGGAAATAAATGAGACTAATGTTTGGGCTCAACAAAACCAATGAACAGATGTTTGGGAGCATCTTGGTTGGTGAAAACCTCTATGTGATCATAGTGATGTTATGAAAGGCAAGGAGCCTGTTTGCCTTTACTTTTGCACGTTGGCCTATGTCACCTCATCAGCTGCTCACTAACTATCTCTTTTGTAATCAGCCAAGATGTGTGAAGAGACTGTCTTGCAGAGTTCTAAGAGCCTTTCTAGCCTACATCAAATATTAGTTCATAGAAGTTTCTCATGAGAGCTGTCAAGATTACAAGTGGCCTGGGACTTGCCGCATCCGTCTGGACTGGAGGGCAGGCTTTGGGGATAAAACCTTGAAGTGGTGTTGACTGCATTAACTTGAGATTAGTGTACGAACTGATCTGAATTTTTGAGCACCTAGTAGGTGTCCAGAGACTTAGACAATAGGTGTGTCTGTGGTGGGGGGATAAAACACAAACGTCTGGTGTCACAGGGAGACAGTGCAAAGACTGTCACAAGATCATAAGACAAAGGTATCGTGTTTGCTTCTCGATTTCTTCACATTTCTTTTGTTTGTCCATTAAGTGAAACTTTTATTAAATGATTTTTGTTTTACATCTGTTGAAATTATTTTTCTCAGTTAACTTGCTCTTATGATAAATTACATTGATTGTGTTTTGGCCAGTAAGCCATCCCTTGTTAATATTTACTTATTCCAATTGTACTAGTCTTAATGAACTTTGCCATCTATATTGAACAATGGCCTAAGACTATGTTTTCTTTTTCTTTTATAGTGTCCTTATTCAAATTTAATAGCAAGCTTAGGCTTCTGAGATGGCTAGTGTAGTCTCTGAGTCTCCTTTTCCCCCTCCTTCTCTTTCTTTCTTCCTCCTTCTCTCCCTCCCTCCTTCCTTCCCATCCTCTCTTTGTCTTTTGGACAGCATTCACAAAAAATCTACATATTAAAGTTTCACTTACCAACCTTAAAAAGATTATTTCAGCTCAGCAGCAGGTATTTAATTAGTAAGAGGCATTTTCTAGAGGAAGCTGATTTAGTCAGTTAAATATTCTCTATAATTAATCATAAAAATAAAGAAGTTTTGAAGTTTCACAAAAGAACATAAAAATTCATGGTACTCCGCAGTTTTGGAAAGGGTTGAAGACGTCCATGATTTTGTGCATATGCCTTCCTTGCCGTTCTTGGATTTCTTGCCAACCATTCTACAAGCTGGGTTTTCCCACAATCTTACCAGATTACCAATGCAAACAATTAAAACAGCAGTGTCACTATAAGCTATGTTGGAAAGAGGCGAGGGCTGTAAGACAAAAAGGGTTAGGTCTCAGAAAGCAGGAATCACTATAGAAATTAGATTTCTGATGAGGACTGCATTTGTTCCAGTCAGAAGATATATGAGTAATTGCCCTTTGAAACCAGAGTTCCCACTGGAGGTGAAGGAGCAACTCTTATGTGCCCTGATTGAATTAGACTGGGAAAGAAAGAAGTTGGTGAGGAGCTTCCATACAAGTAAAAGTGGAAGGACTAAGATCTAAATATTTTTCAGGCAGAAATTTATTTAAGTCACTTTAGACCAAGGACTGAAATATAAGAGGTTTGAAATCTTTTTTGCAGACAAATCCATCGCCATTTTGAAGACTTGTGACTTGAAAATAGAAACCAACTTTGGTTTTTAAAGGGAGAAGGTCATGTGGAGAAGCGGAAGCAAAGGCTAGAGTAGGGGGTGATGCCTGACAGAAACTAAAGATAAGCTGAAGTTCTTCTGGATGCTAGGAAGAAGAGAAAGAAAACACAGGTTTAAAAACGGACCTGGAGTTTTTAAAAACAGAATGCTTGAACTGTGTCATTAGGCAAAATTATGCAGTCTGTGGACATTTCAGGCTCATCTTGATCACATTGGGGCATGATTTGAAGCAAGATAACAATGAAATTGATAGCTGTGAAATGACAGCAACAGATGGCCCTTGCTAGCATGAAGCACTCAAAGAGGTACAAAGTTTAGGCAGAAATACTCCATCCTGAGCTTGACAGACCACACAGAAGCAGGTTATATCATTAACTAAAGATCACGTAGATATATAGTGAGTTTATTTAATAGCTGGGCATGTTCTAGCTTTCTCGATCACGTTTATATACCTGGGAGATAGCTTTCAGATATACATATAACCATCTCTACTTATGTAGTATATCCTATGTAGGTATATCTTAAGAGGCAATTTTGTCCAATCTCTTGTTTATAATGTCTTAAAGGGAATTCAATTGGTATAATGTAGTAAAATGGACTGATAATCTTTCAGTCAGTTTCAGCAGCCAAATAAAAGATCACTTATTGCTCATTTACCAGACCTGCAATTTTAATCAGCTGCCAAAGTCAACAGAACAATTCTGTCATATGTGATTTGTAGATTATCTTGACATCCATTACAGAGGAAGAAGAGTATTTGGAAATGTTTCATCTTATGCAGCGTGGGCTAAGTTCACAGGCTCTGTGTCCACATCCTCAACAGACTTCCTTGGCATCTCTGATCAAATTTGGCTTAGACACCCATTGAATGAGTGACCAAACCACAAAAGACTATATTTTTCATTATTAATATCTTGGCTTTCAAGGTTTATCAGAATCGACCCCCTTCAGCACTTTAAAGTTCCAGATATTTCTCTTCCTCATTTAATAATAACAATTGCTTTTTTTCCTCTTCTGTTACAGTGATTTCACTGGAAAATACTAATATGTATGTGTGTATGCTTGTGGGTGTATGCACATTTGTGTGCTCGCACATTCACATGGTTGTGCACAGTATGAAGATAAATAAGTAAATGCTTTAGGCTCCTTCAGGGACAAGCACGTAGTTCTGCAAAATATTCTGACTAATGCTGGTAAAGTTGAGAAATACTGCATGCACTTCCTGTTCTTCCAACTAGAGCATCCAGAGTCTTATCCTAGAATGCTGACTGGGATGGTAGTCTACTTTAGATGGGGAAGTTTGCCGTAGTAGGCATTTATCTGACAGGTTGATTATAAGTAGATGATTAATGTCTCAGCACATGCATGTTAGGCTTTACTTCTGAGAAGGTGCTGATGTGAAAAGGGTTAGCACTGTGTGATGGGGATTCAAAGCTGCTTGGAAGGAAAGGGTTAAGCATAGCATCAACTCAGAAAGGCCATGCAGTTACAGAAACACATTTGGGAAGATTCCAGATATGAAAATAATTTCATACAAATTTTACTTTGGAAATGTCTTTGAAATTCTGTAGGAAGTTAAATTGTCTTACAGAAGGGCAGTCAACATTCTTCCTTTGTATAGCCTGAACTTAATGTTTCCTTTTAGAAAAAAATAGTAATATTTCAAAGAGAGAAAAATACTACTTGGAGGAAGGATTTCTGATTACCAAAATGACGCATAATGGAGAAAAGTCCACACCAAATTCTCTGCATGATTACACAGAAACTTTTGAAGTTTGTTCTTTATAGAAATCAGAGTAGAAACTGTGAAAGCGTAGCTTTCTAGCAGAAATGTGGATTTGGCTTCTGGGCAACTCGGGAATTTTTCTAGGACTTTCTCTTTTAAAGGACTCAAGGTTATGTTCAACTGAATCTATTAGAAACACCACAGTGGTGGGTTTTTCTTATGCATTAACATAGGGCATGAATAGGCAAGGGTGATATTGTGGCTTTGTGTTATTGGCATCATAGGCTGAAGTGCCTTTTTGTATTTTTTTTCGTCATCCAAATGGTTGCTGAAGAGTTAGGAAATACTATTTCTCTTCACCAGCCTCCTTTCTCAGTTCCAAGAAGGAATGACTGATCCTGGATCAGCAATGCAGAACTATTGAGGCACCCCAGAAGAGGTCAGCTAATCTGCTGGATTAAAATGCAGTTTGTAGGTTATTTTGCTTTAAGAAAACACAAGAACCCTGCATATATGTTACAACTGTGTAGCTTAGTCTTCTTGTGGACTCCTAACAGCAGGAGCAGGGGCTGTCTCTGACTCTTTTACTGGCTTTTGGAACCCTATTCCTCATATTGGGTTGCCTTCTCCAGCCCTGATACAAGTAATTCTTAGCATTACTGATATTTGTTATGCCATGTGTTGTGGGTATCCATGGGAGACATGTCCTTTTCTGAATAGAAATAAAGGAGAAGTAGATGGTCGGAGGAAATGCAGAGAACAAGGGAGGGACTGGGAGGAGAGGAAGGAGGGGAAAATGTGGCTGTGATGTAAAATAAATAAACAAATTAATTTTTGTTTATTTAAAATGGAGAAAAGAAAGCTGAAAATGGTGTTGATTTTAGTTGCTTTGCTACTATAAATAAATGGGAGGTCTTTGAAGAAAAGAAGGGAATAGATATTGAGCAGGCAGTTACATGTTCTTCAAAAGATTTACCAGTGTCCATTCTGAATTGTTGGGATCTTCCTGTGACATTTAATAGCTAATTACCTTCTAAGTCATAAATTCCTATCCATATTTTACTTGATTAGAAATAGACTGTGTTCAAAGCAGCCTTAATGCACAGAGACAGAGTTCTCAGGGGATAAATGACATCCTGAGAGCTTGTGCTGAATGGTTCAGTCCTGCAAAGTGCCCTGAAACAATAACAAGGGCCCTATTACTCACACATCCAGCAAGGCTAAGGAGGTTATGTTGTATTAGTAATGCTGGATAAGAAATCAAGACCAACTCCTACATTAGTCTTTCTATGGCCTTGAGAGCTGAAGCCGAAATGATAGAATATGTTTGTACTGAAAATATCCAAATCAAAACCTGGTAGAGATAATGCAAAAAGGAACAGATAACTCCAATGGTGATTTTAACCTCTTTCATCAAGTGCATAGGGCACAGTCCTCAAGATTAATCATCTGTCGTAAAATACTCAATACATTTACTTGGCTTCATATTGTAAATCGCTAACTGGTAGCAACAGAAATAAATTAGAAATCAATAGCAGCTAGGGAAACCTAAACATTTAAAAATCAAAGAGTTCCCTTCTAAATATCTATGGGATCGTTGGGGGAAAAAAATGAAGATGATCGGAACTAGACTCTCATGAAAGTACGTTTTATAAAAATAGGAGGGATATTGTTAAGTCAAGACAAGCTGTGTACATAAGGCAGGGGTTAGGTTAATTCTTGTGTGGATTAGGGACTGCAAACAGTATAGCCTCCTAGAGAACTTGGGTCTCAGAACTCTACCATAAAAGGTATCTGTGTCTGATTTTGCTAGATCCTGAAGCATGTATGTGTTCTTCTTCTTCTACTTTTTTTTTTTTCGGTTAGACCCACGCAGGCAGAACCATTTTTTCTTGTTACATATTTTTTTCTCTTTCTTTTTCTCTTTTTTTCTTTGCTTTTTCTTTTTTTTCCAAGACAGAATTTCTCTGGGCTCATCCTGGAGCATGCTCTGTAGACCACCCTGGTCTTGAACTCAGGGAGATTCACCTATCTCTGCCTCCTGAGTGCTGGGATTAAAAGCCACCACTGCCTGGCTCCATTTTTTCTTTAGAAGGTAAGACAACCACTTGAGAGGCTGAGAACAGGGAAGATAGCCATGGTCACAAGGCCACCCTGGGCTGCATGGTCAGTTGCAGACCAGCTTGGGGCTACAAGTAAATCAACAAATGTTTCCAGGGTCATTTGTATGGTTGTGCAGTGCTATGTCCCTTAGGCAGATTTTGGACATCAGTTGACTTGTTAAATGATTAAAGATGTGTTTCTGGAACCCTCAGACTTCTTCTTATCTGCTTTTCCCTGGGCAGTCTCATTTTACCTGAATTGTGACAAAATAAAAGCCTTCGTGTGTGCCTGTCCAATCTCAGGCAGGTTTTCAATCTCTTGTGTTTCCAATGAAACATCACACCAATAGTGTTTAGTATTTCCTGGAGGTCTACTGCATCATATTTGCTTGGAACTGTGGAAAACCTGTCAAACAGTGACTTAAACACGAACAATGGTTAATTTTCTCATGGATACCATGGGTGGAGATAGGCAGTCAAGAAAGTGGCCCTTGCTAGTTTGACTATCCCCTCCCACCCCTTCTTGTGTAGAAACTCAGTTATCAGTGTGTTGTTATCAATGTATTGGTTTTCACAGATAAAACATTTGGAGATGATGGTGCTCTGGTTTGGGACTATCACCCCTGTAAAGAAGGCCCCAGAGAGCTTGCTTCCTTTGTCCTGTGGTCACAGAGAAGCTGTCACCTCTGAAGAGCCAAGTCTTACCAGATATAGAGCCTATTATTGATCCTTAACCTCGGACTGCATATGCTCCAGATGCATGCACAATAAATTCCTCTTGCTCATAAATCACCCAGATGAAGGCATTTGTTGCAGTTGACCAAATGAATGAAGACGATGCCCATGTTTGCAGGATGAACGCTTCCTGTCTTGTTGTTCCGCAAATATGTGTGTTTGTCCTTTCCTGGGAAGGGGAGACTGTTATCTGCATGTCCGTTTATATGGTGCCAGCTGGACTGGGTTACATAGCTGCTCTTAGTGGTAACAGCATTGGAGAAGTGAATATATTTGAGTCTTTGCCTGGAAACGTGTATGCTCACCCATAATAAAAAAAAAAGGAGCTCATGTAGTGACAAGTGGTTTCTGCCACAGGCTTGCTGTAGAAAAACAAATACAGAGAAACACCTCTCCGTTCTTTTTCATTCTGCTCCTTGATTTAAGTATCATGACCACTCTTTTCTTCTGATCCAGATTTGAAAATAGAGCTTCTCCTGGCTTTACCTTAGACAAAGTGACTTTTTTCAAGCTTTCGGGTACAGATAACTTGCAGAAAACACCCCATCCCTTTGAAAAATTTAGTATCCCTAAAGTGGAGCTTCTAAGAAGAAAATGTAAAAAAAAGTTTCAGGGCAGCAATTGAAAATGGCTTCATGACAGACTGTCAGAATTTTATTTGCGTCACAAACAGGCTATTTCCTGTCTTCTCAAAGCCCTGTTCTCCCCAAATCTCTGCCCTGTAACCCCTTGTGTGAACATGTCCTCTGCTAGTGTCAGAGAGGCAAGATCCTCCCTCTCCCCAAGGGGATGGCTTTTCCTTAATGGGCACTAGACACTGATTGCAGGGCCAGGTCCTGTTCATCACTGTCACAATCACTGTGGATTATATTTTTGCGTGCCCACAGGGGGCACAGCACTGTGTTCTGCATAATGTTTACTGTCCTATTTCTGCTTCCCAATCATTAGATGTTTTGTTCCCACCGAGCTTCTCTCTGATTGCAAGCAATACTGTCCGCCGCTGTCAGCCAGCTCAAGTTAAAGGGTTTCATACTGTGGACATTCCCTGAAGGGATCTGATGGAAAAGGGATGCTCCCACTTTTAACTGAAGTTTTTTTTTCAACATTAATGCATTTACTCTACTCTTGCTAAGTACCGTATTTTCCATGGTGTAGCTCAGTGATGGCATTGCTGAAGTAAAATTTGCCAGAACCTTCAGCATTTGGAAGAAAAAGCAAGCACTATTATTTATCGGTTCTTGAGAATGCTACTAAATATTTTCTATTCAAACTTTCAGTTATTCCTCTGAAAGGATAATTAGTACATACATTCTGTAGACAAAGCTGTTGAAGCAGCAGATGAGACAGGAAGAGTGTGGAAGAGATGAAGGAGGGAAGAGAGGAGTAAGAAAGAAAGAGAGAGAGAGAGATTGCAAGTCATATAGCTAGTTGAAGCTCAAAACTGTACAGGAACATGGGTCCTAACTTAATAATCACTCAACTACTGTGTATGCTCCTTCACAAATGTTTTAATATTCCACCATGAGCTTACAAAACTTAATTCTTATTAATGAACTCAGTTCAACCTGACGCTGTCTCAAAGAATTCATATCTTCTACAGACAATGGTTATTCAACAAAAATAGTTTCTTTCTGAGATAATGAAAGTATTTTTTAAAAAATGAGAGGCTTTAAGAATAAAGTATATTGTTTACTTCAAAGTTTATTACATACTGTGTTCTTTTAATATAGTGAAAGTAAACTCATATTATCATCTTGTTCAATATGGTTAGTTCCCCTGAACATGTTTACATCTTTGTTCAGCTTGCTTACATTATAAGCAAATCCTCCATCAAAACAATAGTTTTGCTAATGGTTTTTTCTTGCTCTTAACACTGCGTTGTTTCAGTGGCAGATTTTAATGTGAGGCTGTATTTGACACATGCTTTCTTTCTCTGGCTCAAATGCCTTCATGAGTTCATACAGATGCACACCAGCTTCACTCTCTTCCGGCATTATGTCTGAGCGTTAATAGCTGTGCATTTCTTAAATGAATATGTTTGAAAGTTCTGTCTCCCATACTGTTTTACAGTCTGAGCTAGCTTTTCTGCTGTGTGCTTATTTTTTCTGTGCTTGATAGAACTTGGTGGTCCTGCTCACTGACATTACAATTCACTAAAAATGTTGTGATCACTGATGCATATTTGTAGCTTCCATTTCATAGGTGTTATCCTTTTCCTTTATCAGATAATTCTGTTATTAACAATCTTCACATGTATTATAACCTTAAAGAGGAATCAAGATATCTTTTTTCTGTGTTGTCTTTCTTTAGAGAATTTAATGGGAAGGAGCTGGCTGCTGTTTCCTCTTACTGTTCTCAGGAATGAAAGTATTTACACTGAAAACTAAAGTTTAAATCTGTTTCATTAATCTCTGTTGTTTCTTATCACACATTCTCTAACCTTTAACCTACATTTTCTACCTGGTGACTTGAGCTATACTCTGTGTTTATATATATTCCTGGTTTTATTCATTAGCCATGTATTGTCTTGACACCTAGACACTTACCTTGGCAAGGAGAAACGTTTGTTTTTGGCACATGTAGTTTTCTATGATTATATTGTTAGTGGAAAAAGGTGCCAGCTGTACAGCATAATATGATGGAGACTAAAACAAAACAGAAAGGCTGATCTAAAAGTGCTATTCAAATAAATACATCAGTGAAAGAAAATGGGCTTGCTTTCTAATAGAAAACAAAGTATAAAATAATAACTTATGCTATTCACATTGTGTGTGTAGAGTAAATTCTCTCTCTCTCTCTCTCTCTCTCTCTCTCTCTGAGTGTGTGTGTGTGTGTGTGTGTGTGTGTGTGTGTGTGTGTGTGTGTATGTATGGTGTTTTACTAGGGACTGAACTCAAGTCTTCCTGTGTGCTAAACTATAAACTCCATTCTACCTTTGGATATTGTTAAAACTCATAATCACAATATTGTTTTCCCCAATTTCCATACAAATGAAGAGCAAGGTTGGAGAGATGGTTCAGTATTCATTTCTCTTGCAGAGGACCTGGGTTTGATTCAGGACCCCACACAGTGGTGTTGTTGGGTATTTGTACACTATGTGAAGATGTATTTCTGTGATTGGTGTAATAAAAGCTGAATGACCAATAGCTAGGCAGGAGAGATCGGCAGTGCTTTTGGGCAGAGAGATCTCTGGGAATAGGAATGGCAGAGTTGCCAGCCAGATTCAAAAATAAGCAGGATAGGCAGTACTGAGAGGAGGTAATGAGCCAAGTGCCAGAATGTAGATTAAAAATTATGGGTTAATTTAAGTTATAAAAGCTAGGTAAGAACAAGTCCATGCTAAGATCAAGCATCCACAATTAAGAATAAGTCTCAGTGTCATTATATGTGTGCTGAGGTCCCCAATGAGTAAGTACTGCTACAGTGGCTCATAGCCATCTGAAACTCCAACTGTAGGGCATCTGATGCCCTTTTTTGGCCCCTGTGGGCACCAGAAATGCATGTACTACACACATACACACACACACACACACACAGACACATACACACACACACACACACACACACACACACACAGAGAGAGAGAGAGAGAGAGAGAGAGAGAGAGAGAGAGGTGTCACATATTCATAATCATAAAATAAATACCACCCCCAAAAAAGACATGAAAATTAAACAGAGACTAGTAGAACTATCAACAGCAAAAGACTGAGAGGAGACTGAAAAAAACATATCCAATCCTGCCAGTCTCATCCTAATAGGAAAGATAAGGAAAAGAACGTAAAAGCTGTAACTGAGTAGCTGTGTTTAGAAAGAATATAGGCTTATTTAGCTCAGAGTGCTGGAAGCTGGGAACCAAGAAGCAGATGGTGAAGGCTTCTTGTTGCCTCTACCACGGGGAACATGGGAGAGGGCATCGTATGGCAGCAAAGAGTCAGCAGCTGTCCTTAGCTATTCCAAGCTCATCACAGAGCCATTTTCCTGATAATCTATGAATATACTACTGGATTTGCTTTGAAATATAAAATAAAGTTTAAAATAAAAACGTTAAGTTATTTTGAGTTATACTGTTTGAGCTATTAAACTAGACTGAACAATGATTAGTATGATGTAACATTTATTTTTAATATAGATCAATTCTGTCATTAGTAAGTGAGTAATGTTCTTTTATTTTTGGTACCAAGCATACATGAAGCAAGAAGAGAGCCCAGGATTCCCTCGAACTGAAGTTACAGATGGCTATGGGTCACCTAGTAGGTGCTCAGAACTGCACCTGAATCCATTCTCTGCAAGAATGCAAGTGTTCTTAACCACTGAGCCGTCTCTCTAGTCTCTGTTAGGGGTCTTTGAGAGTGATGGTGATTTTTTTTTTATAATATTAGAGACATCCTTGGCCCTTGGGGAACCTAGCTTGGGAATCTAGGATCTCAGAAAACTTTAGGCTTAAAAAATCCTCCCACTGATTTCCACAGTGGCTGCACAAGTTTGCATTCCCACCAACAATGGATACCCTAGAGATTCCCTAGCATACCACAAAAGCATTTGTTCAACTATGTTCATAGCAGCACTATTTGTAATAGCCAGAACCTGGAAACAGCCTAGGTGCCCCTCAATAGAAGTATGGTTAAAAAAGGTGTGGAACATATACACATTAGAGTTTTACTCAGCGGTAAAAAACAATGACATCTTGAATTTTGCATACAAATGGATGGAAACAGAAAACGCTTTACTGAGTGAGGTAAGCCAGACCCAAAAAGAGGAACATGGTATATATTCACTCATAAGTGGATTCTAACCATAATTAAAGGTCTTTGAGCCTATTATTCGTGATCCTAGAGAAGCGAAATAAGAAGATGAACCTGATGAAGATTATTTAGCTATCCACCAGGAGGTAGGAAATAGACAAGAGTCCCAGGTAACCTTGGGTGCATGGAGGGGGGGAGGGTTGTTGGAAGGGGAGAGGGTTAGAGAGAAGGGAGTAGGGGAGGAATGGGGAAGGCTCAGTGGACCGGGATGGGGGGAAGGGAGGAAGGATGAATATGGGATCAGGGAAGAATATATTTCAACTAAGGGAGTCAATTTAGGGTTTACAGGAGACTTGATTATATATGGGATCCCAGGTCCAAGGAGAGATCCCCAGATTGTTCTCTGGACAGAGGAGAGGGTGCCTGAACCGGCCTTGGCCCATAACCATACTGATGAATATTTTGTTTATCACCATAGATCCTTCATCTGGCGATGGATGGCGATACAGACGGAGACCCACATTGGAGCACCGGACTGAGCCCCCCAAGGTCCAAATGAGGAGCAGAAGGACGAAGAAAATGAAAAAGGAAATAAGGACTGCGAGGGATGCTATCACCCACTGATACAAGGGGACGGATCTAATGAGAGTTTACCAAGGCCAGTTGGACTGGGACTGATCCAACCAGATTCTCTGAATGTGGCCGGATTCTCTGAATGTGGCTGGCCCGGAGTCTTTCTGAAAAGCCATTGACAATGACACTGGGACTTGTTTCCTCTGCATATACTGGATTTTGGGGATCCAGTCTGTTTGGATACTCACCTTCCTGGACCTGGAGGAAGCGGGGAGGAACTTGAACTTCCCACAGGGCAGGAAACCCTGACTGCCCTTAGGGACGAAGAGGGAGGAGGAGAGGGAGTGGGGGGAGTGGGAGGGTGTTGGGAAGAGGGGCGTAAATGGAAACTTTTATAATTTAATAAAATTACTTTCTAAAAAAAAAAAAACATCCTCCCACCCTAAGCTTGTGGTTTTTAGGTTCTTGTCTTGTAAATTCAAAGCATAAAATCTATGAACTACGGAGGATGATTCTTAAAGAGAAGTTTATAATAGAAAAGTGAGAGAGGGGTGGTGGTGGTGGTACTCCTGAATAACAGGAAGGGTCCCAAGGAGTCCCAAGAAATACAGTACCTCCATTCTAAGAGTTTTAAAAAGATGTGCTGACGGACACTTGAGTGAAGCATGACAGGGCAGGGGGCAGGGTTGATGTTCTAAAGAATCCAGATGATCCCACTACAAGATGTACAGGTTCTTCCTTTCAGTTTGAGCCACACTTCCTCAGATATGAGGACAGGCAGAGATGCTAATTTAGAAGGCATACCAACGAAAATGGGTACCAGAGCTCTCTCCTTTATCCTGTCTCCAGCAAGGACATCCTCAGAACTGTTAAAATTTGGAATCCTGGCTTCACTGGATAAATTTCTGTTTCCTGTTTTCATCAGTTTATCTGTTGCTTGCTGGAATTTTGCTCTATATGAGGAATCTTGTGTATTAGGAGAACTTGTAAATTGATGTGAATATGCATTTTTCCTCTAATCACACTGATGCTGAATTACAGTCTTATCCATTATTTACTAAAAGAAATCCTACAGCACATCTTTGTTGTATACTTCAAGCATATTACATCCTTCTCCTTTTATTTTTATTAGAAGTTTTCCTCCAATGTACTTTGATTATGTTCTTTACCCACTCTAACTCCTCCCATACCCTCCGCACCTCCCTGCCCACTCAGCTTTATGTTCTTCTGTCTCTCAACAAAAACAAACAACTAAAAAAAATCATCTTTCTTCTATCACAGTTGCTACTATGTGTCTTCTATTTCATAGGTCCCCCACATATGTATACCTTATAAAACAATTTTTTGATGTCTTCTTCCAACTGTGTTTTCATTGTTTAGTTTGGTATGTGACTCAAAAAATACTAACTAAATCCAAGAATGACTACAAACATTGTTGTATTTGATGCTCGCAAACTTATTCTTGTTAGACAAGGAGAGAGCCAGACAAATTTATTAAAGGTCTTTTAGAAAGCAATAGAATTGATAAGAACCCTGAGAGAGTCCAACCAGGTTTCCTGAGTTGAGAGGCTTTGTCTTTTCAACAGTTCCATGCTATGCCTGTCATTAAGGTCTATGCCAGTGTTTAGGACTGTCCTATGAAAGCACTCCCCCCACCCCAGAAAACTTTGCTATGGATACTTTATACTTATCTTTGGCACTTGTGTGATGTTTCGAACCTCCAAATAGCCCTAAACTCCCTAAGCACAAAAGCTGCAGAAAGGGCAATTGAGAAATCTACCACAAAAATTACTGGGCATCTTCAGAGCATTATCACCCCCATAAACAATCCCCGGTGCTCCCCAGGGAGTGTGGTGGGATACTGTTTCCTAAAGGTTTTTAGAAGTTACACGAAGTTAGCACATTTCTGTGCTGCCAGGCAAGTGTATTGGCTGTAAACGAATTTCTAAAGTCCAAGGAAACGAAATACTGGTGATGGAAGCGCTCTGAGACCTTTGTCTGCACAACGAAGGCTCACTTATCACAAACAAACAATTTCTAAGAAAGGAACAATTTTGTTGACTGCATTTAAAGATGGAAACACTCAGTTCCCAAATGTGATTTCAGTTTTCTAAAGGACAGTTTTATTCTTTTGTGGCAGTGCCTTGGTGATTATGTTTTTGTGGTTCTGTTTTGTTTAGAAGGGCTTCTTGGTGTGCTTTTTTAGTGACCATGAAGAAGAAAAGAACAAGCAACCCAAACACCCTCTGATGGCCCCGGGAAACAAACAGATTGAGGACATCTCTAGGGAACAAGCAGGGTGGGCTTAAAATTAGAAGAGACTTTCAGAATCAGCTTCAAACAATTAAGCTCCAACCCCAGCCAGACCGATCTATTCTTTGTTTTTGCTAGAGAGTATCTATTTTCCATTCTGATTCTTAATATTCCCTTTGAAAGGCCTGAAATGTCATCGATAACAATGATAATCTCTGGTATTAAGAATGAGATTTAATCTCTTTATAAAAGAGTCTTGAACTCTATTATTTAACATATGCATGCCTTCTCTTTGATGGGAACTTTGTTAACTATGCATCCAAAGGTCGTGTTGGGATGGAGTTGTTGAGGTGTATCTGTCTACTTCATTGAGATGAGGAATCTTGCTGTCTTGCCTAGGCTAATTGAAGTCTTGAGTTCAAGCAATCTTGTGTCTCAGTCTTTTGAATAACTGAAGCTACAGCTACATCATACTCCTGCACTCGACTTTTATTGAGATTTTTAGTTAGTTTGTTTTTTGATGAAGGATCTTTACCAGAATTTCAGAATGTGTTACTCAAGACTAGAAGTTACGTCAGGATCTTAGGACATTCGTACAGATGTTTCTTAACCTAACAGTGGTTCTATATGAAAGTTTTCTACTTTATGATGATATGAAGCAGTGTGTGCTCACAGTGCTCTGAATTTTGTGTTTTGATCATGTTCTGAACTAGCTATTGAATATCACAGTCTGATATTCTGTGATAGTGAGCAGAGACAAGCCACAGAAAACTTCTTATCAGCCACGCTGCTAGGAGGGTAAATGCATTCTACAGTCTACTGTGTTTCTGGGTTCTGATGCTCAGTACTTTTAAGTATTATGTATTAAGTTACTTTAAAAAATTGTTTTGAGACAAAGTCTCACTATGTGATGGAGAAGGGTCATGTTACTTTCATTGGTTAATAAAGAGACTGCCTTGGCCTTTTTGATAGGCCAGCCCTTAGGTGGGTGGAGTAGACAGAACAGAATGCTGGGAAGAAGGCAATGAGGCAGACACCATGACTCTCCTCTCCCACACAGCCGCAGGTTAGAATCCTCCCGGTAAGCCACCACCTCGTGGTGCTACACAGATTACTAGAAATGGGTTAATCAAGATGTGAGAGTTGGCCAATAAGATGCTATAGATAACGGGCCAGGCAGTGTTTAAATGAATACAGTTTCCGTGTAATTATTTCGGGAGTAAGCTAGCTGGGATCCGGGTGGCAGGAAAGCAGCCCGCCGTTCCTTTTACAACTATGTAGCTCTGACTGGTCTGGAACTCCTTATGTAAAATAGGCTGGTCTCAGACTCACAAAGACCAACCTGACTCAGCTTTCTGATTGCTGAGATTAAAGGTGTGTGTTCCCATCCCTAGCCATTTTCTAATATTTTCCACTTGTTTTGACTCTATTGGTGGATAATATCACTGAGAGTTGTGTGACACTGACACATTATTTTGTCTACTGTGCTGGCTAGTTTTATGTCAGTTTGACACAACTGCAGTCATCTGAAAGGAAAAAAACTTCAACTAAGAAAATGCCTCCCTAAATCAGACTATAAGCAGACAAGTCTGTAGGACGTTTCTTAATTAGTGATTGATGGAGGAGAGCCCAGCCCATCATGAATGGTACCATCCCCAAGAATACGGTCCTGGGTGCTATTAAAAAAATGTAGGCTGAGCAAGTCATAAAGAACAAGCCAGTCACCAGAAGATACAATGGAGGGATTCTTCATCCGACGATGGATGGCAATACAGACGGAGACCCACATTGGAGCACCAGACTGAGCCCCCCATGGTCCAAATGAGGAGCAGAAGGACGAAGAAAATGAAAAAGGAAATAAGGACTGCGAGGGATGCTATCACCCACTGATACAAGGGGACGGATCTAATGAGAGTTTACCAAGGCCAGTTGGACTGGGACTGAACGAGGACGTGATCCAACCAGATTCTCTGAATGGGGCCAGATTCTCTGAATGTGGCTGGCCCGGAGTTTTTCTGAAAAGCCATTGACAATGACACTGGGACTTGTTTCCTCTGCATATACTGAATTTTGGGGATCCAGTCTGTTTGGATACTCACCTTCCTGGACCTGGAGGAAGGGGGGGAGGAACTTGAACTTCCCACAGGGCAGGAAAACCTGACTGCCCTTAGGGACTAAGAGGGAGGAGGAGAGGAAGTGGGGGGAGTGGGAGGGTGTTGGGAGGAGGGGCGTAAATGGAAACTTTTATAATTTAATAAAATTACTTTCAAAAAAAAAAAAAAAACAAGCCAGTAAGCAGCACCTTGCTTCCACTATTAGGAAGCAGACAGAGATGGGTTGCGGTGTTCAATTAAATTTCTACTATTGTGGAGTCTTGGACCTAAACTCAGAACCTGGCAGCGCTGCCCATTACAGTTAATCTATTCAAAATTATCTCCCACCTTATGCCTTGAGGTTGGTCTCCTAGACAACTGCAGATCTTGTTGATCATCAATACACTCACCAATTTATACACTAAAGCTTTCAAACATAAAATGTTTTGCAATAGTGACTATGTGAAACGACAACAGTCACATATTTAACGATTGCTTTTGTGGGGCACACGCCTAGATTATATTTTTCTGAGGACTCTCTTCTGTCATCTATCTGAGTACAAACTGAATAGAAGACAGTGAAACCTATTAAACCTCCTGCCCTCTCACACAAGGATTAGTTTGACCTATACCCAGCTTTTGCTTACCCTGCAATTGAAAAATAACTACACATTTGAATGGCTGTAAAATTTTCCCATGTAAAAAACATGGGAAATATATGACATTGTTACAGTGATATTTATTTATAATATGGCTAAACATTCATAATATGGCTCCAATTTATATTTATAAAATATTTGTGTATTATAACATGGCTCTTCATAAAAAATGTTATTCAGAGAAGGTAAACCCCATAGAAAATCATACAGTTATCCTTCTGGATATTGGAAGTAGACAAGATTGCCAGGCAAAAGTTGGGTGCACGGGGGTGGGAGGGGTGGATGTAAGGGGAGGTGGGTAGAGAGAAAGGGAGGATTCAGGAGAGCTTGGGGGAATGGTATGGGTGGGATGGAGGAAGGGTGGATATGGGAGCAGGGAAGTAAATATCTTAATTAAGGGAATCATTTTAGGGTTTGCAAGAGACTTGACTCTAGAGGGGTTCCCAGGTCCAAGGAGAGGTCCCCAGATTGTGCCTTGGGCGACAGAGGAGAGGGTGCCTGAACTGGCCTTATCCCATAGCCACACTGATGAATGTCTTGTTTATTACCATAGAATCTTCATCTGGCAATGGATGGAGATAGAGACAGAGACCCACATTGGAGCACTGGACTGAACTTCAGGTCCAGATGAGGAGCAGAAGGAGGGAGAACATGAGCAAGGAAGTCAGGACCACAAGGGGTGTGTCCACCCACCGAGACGGTGGGACTGATCTAATGGGAGCTCACTAAGGCCAGCTGGACTGGGAGTGATGGAGCATGTGATCAAACTGGACTCTCTGAATGTGGCTGTCAATGAGGGCTGACTGAGAAGCCAAGGACAATGACACTGGGTTTTGATTCTACTGCATGGACTGACTTTGTGGGAGCCTAGTTTGTTTGGATGCTCACCTTTATAGATCGGGATGGAGGGGGAGGACCTTGGACTTCCCACAGGGCAGGGAACCCTGACTGCTCTTAGGACTAGAGAGGGAGGGGAAGGTGGGGAGGGGGAGGGAAAAGGGAGGCGGGTAGGAGGTGGAAATTTTTAATAAATAAATAAATTAAAAATTTTCAAAAAAAGAAAAAGTTATTCAGATCTACATATATATATATATTTTACTCTGATGCCAGTCCCATTTGAGAAGTGAATTTAACTAGTCAGGGGGCTCCTGTGACTTGTGGTGATTTGCATAGAATTGGCGTCCACAAGCTCATGGAGAGTAAGTAGCACTATTCAAGGAGCTGTGACTTTGTTGGAGTAGGTGTGGCCTTGTGGGAGGAAGTGTGTCACTATGGAGGCAGACTTTGAAGTCTCGTATATGCTCAAGCCACACCCAGTGTTTCAGTTTACTTCCTGTTGCCTGCTGACAGGATGTAGGACTCTCAGCTCCAGCACTATGGCTGTCTGCATGCCACCTTGTCCCATCATGATGATAATGGACTAAACTTCTGGGGATGTAAGTAATTCCACAAATGTTTTTCTTTATAAGGGTTGCCGTGGTCATGGTGTCTCTTCACAGCAATAGAAACCCTAAGACACTTGCCTACCCTTTCCTATCAAGAGAAATGCTGTTATGTTTGGTTGACAATACATTGCCTCTTGGGTGTAACATGAGAGGGTACAGACAGTTTAGTCATCTGCTTGCTGCTTCTGTAGTGATTTATCTCAAGTAGGAATGTGATTCACTCCTAGAAGATAAAGCAAAGGGAAAAATAAGAGAGACTTTCAAGATACAGTTTATTCTTTTAAATGCAAACAGAAAGCAATACGGACCTTACTCCCAGTACATTCCTTCTTAATTGGCACTTTCATGTGAGAATGTGTTCTGTATCTTTCCATTCATCTTATAAGCATCTATGTAAGGAAAAGTTCAACATGTTGCTGACCCAACATTGGTCACTGTGGCACAATCAGACTGACCCCACCAGAACAGTGGAGTGCCTTTAGTCTGCTTCTATACAGTAAAACAGCAAACCTCTTTGGTTTAGGCCACTGTTAATTTTGTATTCTGACATTTGCTGCCAAAACTTCCAATGTGATTGATTCATTATTTTAAGCCTTCCCTAACAACGAGCTCAATTAAGTTTCTGAAATTTTGTTTGGAGTACGTTCTCTCAAACGACTGAAATCATGAGTGAAATGATAGCGCTATCCAGATGGGGATTAATGTGACATGGCAGTGCATAATCTTGGAAACAGCCAATTGAGCTTTAATTTGTGGAAGAAAGGAGAGCGGGGAGGTTTCAACAATAGAAAATGAATTATCTTATCTGAGATGTGTGGATGTTTATGCATTGGTGCACATGGTCTGTACAAATGTGGATTTCATGCAGTTAGCTAGATATTGTTCAGGATATGTTACACTAGGAATTAAGGGAGATGATTATCTTTTGGCCTCTCAGTCTACACTTGAAAACTCAATGTTCTTGAATTTCACTAGGAACCTTCAGTTTCTTTCCTTGGTGCATGTTTCAGAATAGAAAGAGGCACACAGTTATTGTGATAATGTTTTGCCTGCTTCTTTAAGTTCCTAGTCTGACAAGTGACATTTTCCCCCTTTAATGTGGGAAACCTCCCAGGACTCTGATTTTGAAAGAAATCCTCCTTATACTTCTGTTGGTTCTAGTTGGTGTCATGCTACCTAATAAAAGTCTGCCACAGGTGAGCATTCATTTAGTTCAGTTGGTTGTTTCCTGGAACCTTCAAATGACTACCTACCATTGAGACTGGACTTGATTGTGTGCTTGTCCCGACTATCTGTGTATGTATGGCACAGAGAATCTTGTCATCGACTCAACTGTCTCTGAATTACATTATTTTTTGTTATTAGTTAGTGTGTCTGTAGCATGTCCTGCATTATTCTTTTGAATATGATTGCAAATTTTTGACTCCTTAGCAGAGACTTTGTAAGCCCTGCATCTGTGAAGATACAACCCTTGTTTTTTTTTCTAAACTGACCTCATATTTTAAATAATAGAAGGTATCTTTACCTGAATACATAAAAAATTACATTTAGTGAAATTATAGATTATACCTAGTACTTTTCATTATAGATGTTATTCATTTAATAAAGTTGTCTTTATGCAAACACTATAGCATCAATAAGTTATTATTTTTTATATCCATTTCATACTTGAGAACAAGAACTTTGAAAGTTCAGGAGGCTAGCCCAGGTTATGTTCCTTCGAATATAGATTCTGGTTCCAAACTCAGGTTTCCTGGTCCTAATTCCTTCCCAGAGGTAGGACGTTAGATTTTTCTTTAGTATTGTTATGACCTTTTCAAATGACTTTTGAGAATAATGAATTTTCAATATAGAATCCGTTAAATCTAGCATGCTAACCTGGCTGAAATCGGCCATTTCATGGAAGTCAGCTAACCAGGCTAACAATGGGCATCTCATGGAAGTCAGGGAGCTTGTGAAGTCAGTTATTTCACCTGGAATCTAATGCTTTCAACAGTGAAGTCTGTGAGCCTATTTCAAAACCTTTCACATCACGTTTTTTTTTTTTTTCAAAAAGTGTAGAAAAAATATCCTTTGCCTACTAAGAACTCATAGAAATCATTTGAAAGATGTGTGGATGCTGTGAGTGGAACAGTGTGTATACAACTAGAAAGTCTATTGACATAATGGGACTAGTTTCCTTCACCTATGTTCTCTGCAGATGGCAGGGTTCTGCACACCTGACTGTCAGACTTTCTCGGTGGTCCACACATGCATAGCCTTCATTCCATTTTAATTAACCTCAAGACTCTGTTTTACAAAGCAGAGCAGGCTCCCTAATTATTTTCATAAAACCAGTGATCTTGTAAGCCGTCAGAAGCCATGGCTAAGTCTCAAATAAGTGTGTATACTGGAAAATTTAGCAAAGTAGTATTTTTTTTAATGAGGGCTTTCTTTTATATTCTTTAATTTTATTGAATGGTGTTGCAGTTAGCTCTAGAAACTACTCAGGGGCTAATTTGTTTTTCTTTTTGTGCTGCTATTAATCTACCAATATGTTCCTTAGAGTACATTAAAGAAATCATGCCCCAAGGTGACGTTTTTCATCTCTGTAATGTATGTGAAAAGTTATTCTTGTTTTATCCTCTAAGGAGAGTTAAGACTTGGAATTGAATTCAGTGTTACTCACAGGCTGGCCTTGGCAAAGAAGGCCCAGGATTAGCCTCCAAATCAAAGCTTCATTATGGAGATAAAATGAAAGAGACTTTACCACTCTTTATGCAATTAAATACAATCATTATTAAGAAAAAATTTCTGCATAGCTGTCAGGTTGAAGAAAATCTTTTATTATCAGTAATCCCTTTATATCTTTAACATGATTCATGGCTCCAGTCTGAAAATGACAGAATTTTAAACCTTCCAAGGTAAATAGTGCTTCTTGGTGGTTTTACTCTCAAGATTTCAAGTTCTTTTTCCACTGAAGTACCATGTATTCATGTGGTTCAAGTGCCATGTCTTGCTAATTTGTTTGCTCAGTGGCTCACAAACAGAAGTTCAGATGGCCAAGCAGGACATATAATGTTCAATTTACTTTTAGAATTTTATACAAATGAAGTAATAGCTTTAAATGAAGATGTGATCAAGGCATTCTCATATAATATGCATATTGGAGTGGAGATGATGCTGTGTTTCAAATATTTCTATAGTGACTATGGAAGAATGAGTGGTACCTAACCTACTTGACAATATGTAACATTTTTCCAATTATATTAATTGGACTTAAAATGTAGTTTTAATCTGATATTGAAATTTGTCTAAATATCAACTAACCCTGAATTCCAGAAGGTCAGATAGACAGGCACTCTTTGAGAGTCCTTAAAACTCTATGGATTGGGTAGAACTCAGTAATTTCCTAAAGATCTGGGGATTTCTTTTCTGTCCTATGATACATAGTTCTTTCTCCTTTGAAGGCAGACAAGAGATAATGGGTGATTTCATATGGTCCTTCCGATAAGGAAGCTGCTTTATCCTTTAGTTGAGGGTCTCTTGCTCTCTAGGACATGACTTTTGACTAAGAAGTAGATTAGTTGTCTTGTCCTTCCCTGGGATAGCCAAATCTGCCTTCCACATAGCACACAGGTCTTTGTTTATTCAGACCAAGTAGGACCCTAGTCCTCAGTCTAACAGGAGCCATCATCATTAATTAGCAATTTGTAAAGATCCTCATGGGACAACTCATTCTGATTATCTCTGTGTTCCTGCTGACTGTCGTTGTGATGATGAGCACTTTGTTTGCATGGTGAAGGCTGCCATTTAGCCTTTCCCACTCTGGAATCCATCATCCTCAATAACTCCAGAGTACATAGACGTGGCATATTTTAGCTTCTTGTTATAAAACCAGTGCCTTGCAAGGTGCTGGATGAACATTTATATTAACATCTATATTTTTTTTTGGTTAGAAATAATTTAGACCTTACAGCACAGACACAAAATAAAAACAGAACACTGCAATGCCATTTTCAGAATTTTTCTTAATATTCATAAACTTTGTCATTTTAGCTCACTGAACATGTAAAAATAAATTGTGTAACCTTCTGGACTTGTACCATTAAGAAACTATTCTCTAAGAAATTAATATGTCCTCAATTGTGCAGTTAGCATCTCCTGTAAATTTAACATGAGTCCACTATGTTATGTAATCCACATTCTGTTTCATTATTTAACCCAGCTTTCTTTTATTGAGTTTGATTGTCCAGTCTTACAATTAGTTGTCCTGTGTTCTCATTTCATTTGTGCTATGGTATTACATTAGTACTTATATCAAGTATAATCCCTTTCAAATAAGAAAAAGAATAAGAAGTAGAACAGAGTGTTTATTATTTTAAATTTGTTTATTCATGGCTGGGTATAGATGTGCCATCTTTCTCTGAATATTACATAAGGAATTCTGCGACTCAAAACTATTCTGAATGTACCAAACCAAGAGTCTCATGGTATTCATCTCTATTTTGTTTTAATTAATTAATGATATATGTGTCTGTGTAGGGGTGTTCGCATGTACATATGAAAGCTACAGACTGATAATCAAGTGTTGTCTGTTGTGGAATAATCCTCTTGTACAGTGGAAAGATTTGTCACTCAAATTGGTTTGATAAAATGCTGATTGGCCAGTAGCCAGGCAAACAGTATGGGTGGGGCAACAAAATTAAGGATGATGGGAAGAAGAAGGACGGAGTCAAGAGACCCCAGCAGTCAAACAAGCAGGACATGTAGAAAATGAAATAACAATCCACGATCCATGTGGCTAATCATAGACAACAATTATGGGTTAATTTAAGTGTAAGCAATAGCTAGTAACAAGCCTGAGCTATTGGCTGAACGTTTACAGTTAATGTTAAGTTTTTGTGTCAATTATTTGAGACGTGACTGCCAGGTATTTGGGAACAGGCAAATGGAACAAAATGCACAAAAAGTCCTTCACTTTCTTTGGAAACACCTTATTTTTTGAGGCAGTTTCTGGATGAATCTGAATTTCGCCAAATTAGCTAAACTGCAGGCCAATGATCTTCAGAGATTCTCTTGTCTCCATCTCCCCAATTGGTGCGGGAGAATTATCTGTATTCTGTCAATCATATTTTAATAAAACGCTGATTGGTCAGGCAGGCAGTATAGGCAGGAAAGCCAGACAGGAAGCAGAGGTGGAGCAAAGAGACTGGGAGTATTCTAAAAAGCTCCCTCTGCCAGTTCTGCCCAGACCACTGGAGAGGAAACATGTAAGCTGCCCAGCTGGAAAAGGTACTGAGCCATTATGGCTAACATAGATAATGATAATGGATTAATATAAGTTATAAGAGTTAATAAGTAGCCAGAGCTAAGGGCCAATCAGTTTATAACCTTATGGAGTCCTGTGTGTGATTTTCGTTAGGAGTTGCCGGCTGTGGGGTACCGGGCGGGACAGAAACCCCAACAAGCCGGCCCTCATGCTACACCCAATGCTGGCTTTGCAGATCTATACTACCACATCCAACTGTTATATAGGGTGTAGAGAGCTGAACTCAGGTCTGCAGACTTGTTATTTACTGGTAAGGGAACATAAGGTGATATAACTAATTATCAATTGCTGAGAGAATTCCAATGACAAAGCATAAAGAATGACATATTAGGAGCTATGTCACACACACATTCTGAGGACCAGATAGATGCCTTAGTAGTTACGGAGTTGTTGGTCAGTGAGGTTCCATAGATCCACAAATATTACAGAATAATGTAATGCTGTTGCTTTCCTTCTAGAAATTGATGGTTACAACCCTATTGCTGAAGGCACTACATAGTTGAATACAGAACATGGAGATCTCAAGCTGAGACTGACCTATAAACTTCATCAGACTCATTCTCTTCATGAGGGAAGGTGCTCTGCATTGTACTGGGAAAGAAAAGTAATCATCAACCTTTTCTAGCTTTGAACCCTGCAAGCTACATCAATGACTGACCTGGCAAGACATGTGCACTGGTAAAATGGAGGCATACAATGTCATGGGAATAACCAAATGCTTCCTGATTGGGTTTAAGTCCCTGTTCACAAAGCAAGACTCATCATTGTCAATATTGTCATAGACAGGTTGTAGATCCTATCAGAAAACTTACTTTTATTATTTTGCTAAATTAACGTAGGATTAGCTTGTCTTCCACTGACTCAGCATTAGATCCATAGATTTGTGCATCTCTCAAGCCTCACCAAAGAAGCTTCTACGTGTAGTGGTGGCAGTTAATATTTGACCACAACGGGTCAAGGTTCAGAAAATAGGAGAATGTGGAATACTCATGCACAAACAGGGCATCTGTAACATACGCTTTCCTCCCAAGGCTCAGGGATAATTTTGGAGGAGGGCATGGAAAGAGTATAAGAGCTAAAGATGGAAAAAATGTGAATGAATATAAGAAAACAGTGTCTTCGAAACAATAGGTTAGACACACATATGAACTCACGACACTTGGTGACAACATGTACAAGATTATGTAAGCTCAAGCCAGACCAAAACCAAGCACACAGGGGTGGGGATGGGCATAAAGTTCCAACCCTAGCCAAAGAGCTAATGACATCTCTTAGTTGTGGGGACATGACTCAGTTTTCTTTAAAACTGTATATTCTGGAAAGTCTCCCACGCTCCAATGGAAGGCTAATCCAAGAACGCATGAACATCAGAAATTGGACTAGATGGGCAGAAAAAAAGAACACAAAGATGTGTAGGTAAGGAAGTGGGGGCTAGATCTAGGAGGAATTGGGGATAGGGATGTTTATGATCTAAACGGAATATACAAAACCCTCAAAGAACTAAGAATTTTTAAAAATTCAAAGTAAATGTATAGCAGTATTATTGCTTACTTTTGTTTCAGGTACTTACCAACTGAGCCATTTCCTCAGTCCCTGCATTTGTTTTAATGAGCCAGTCATTGATGCTTAAGTTTTTATTAATTAGCTCTTTGTTTTTATTTTAGTACAAAATCCTATGATTTTTATTACAAAACTAAACCCTGATCCCAAGATCAGTGTCTTGGTTTTCTGGTAGTGAGCGCGGACACCAGGACAAAGATATTGGACACATAGTGACATCCTTGTCTCTCTGAAAATCAAATTTCTTTTTATTGTTTCTTTGAATAATATTAGGACTCTTGCCTTCATTTCTGGCAAGAGTTCAGATTCCAGTCACTTCACCAAGTCAACATTTCATTCCATAATGGAGGCATGGGTTAACACCTTGAGGATATAATTTCTGCTGGATATACTCGTATTGGTATATTTGGCCTGATACATCAAATTCTTTTCCATGCATCCAGTTATATCAGAACTTGTTGCTGCACTAAGATTTCAGCCCTCTGTTAATATCTATTTTAGCCAAGTTATGAATTTATTTGATATAAAATGTAGCCTATGCTAGACTCAGCGTCTGTTTCCTTAGAACAGCTGGCCTTTTGTTATAGGTGTAGAGCCTATGAGGTACAATAGTAGGGCTGTCTTCTCTTTGGAAGGAGCACTTACAGGGTATCCAGATAAATTAGGGCTTGTTTTGTAGTGAGAACTATTTTCTCCGGGCTTGAGAGTTGTTGAATTCTCAGATTCATATGGATTCCACCAAAATGTCCTCAGTCAGCTTTCCACTTTCTCTTGGGAAATATTCCAGCTTTGACACAGGAGGCATGGCAAGGTTTGCCTGCAATTTCTGTTGTCATTTAACATACCTAGGAACTGGCTGTGTCTGCTTCCTGTGTGCCAGTTTTGTGGCGGCAGGAGACAGTCACAGATGCTCTGTAATCTCCCCATGCCTTGAGCTGAGAATTTCAACCTCGGAGCTGGGCCTTTCTTCCCTCCTCCTGCCTTTTTTCTTTCTTTCCAAACTCTCTAGTATAATGAGAAATAGCCAGAGTTCTGTATTCTTCATTCCATCCATAATGGTCTATCACCGGAGTCATTTCATCTGTCAAAACCTTCCCTCCGACAGGCAGTTTATTTCAAGTGACTGAAGGTGATAATATGAGTAACTGTGTGCTATGGGCTATGTGTTTTCCATTTTTAATGGCATTGGGATCATCCTTGTTTCAAAAAGTGGGTTTTACAATCACTCTACAATTCCCGCCTGTGAAGATTTTTTTTTTTGTGCAACTACTGCTCCTCTTAATACAGGTCAGAACTCCATGTAAAAATAAACTTTCGTATAAATATTTTTAAAGGAAGAGATTAAATAGAAATTTTAGTCCCTTATTAAGGGATAATGATGACCTGAGCCCCTGGGAATTACTTCTTCAAGCACAGACAGATCAGTAGGGGGCCTAATCCTATAAAATAAATACTGGACTTGCATTCTGGATAACAGGATAATTCTACTACCTACTACCGTCGGTGACAGTTCCTTATGTAAATGAAAGAAGCAGTGAAAATGATAGCTTGTAAATGAAGGAATTAATCAACAAATTTTCATGTGATCATTAGAAAAATAATAACGAAAGAGACAAGAACATGGTTTGGGTCACACATTTACTTTCTAAATCAAACTCAAATGTAATTAAGCTGAGGAATCTCATTCGCATCCTGCATCCCTGGACTGATAGGTGAATAATGTCAACAATCTTCTTCACTCAAAACTCAATTGACATTGGAAGTCAGGTTGATCAAGACAGTTGACAATGTTTTACAAGGTCCAACAGTAAGAAGTGACACACACAAACATGGGCATGCACCAACCATATATTATATTTTTAATGATAGCTGTAAGCAGTATATATTTGACTCAAATTTCATAGTGTGTATTTATAAATCATATCTCAGACAACTCTTAAATGCATGATGCCAATTTCTCCTAGAACTGTTTATGACATTTATTCCCATTTTATTAATATTCTTAAGTCATGAGAATATATAGTATTGAGCTCATAGTTAAAGTGATTTTTGACATTCAGTCTTATATTTAATGATAATGCAATTTTCTTTTCTAATGAAATCTTTATTATATTAATGTCCATGAGTCAGTAATTACATATTACTCATTAATATATTTGCAATTCAGGCAGCAGGAAGTCGGGAAAGGGCACTAGGAATGTAGCTCAGAAATAAAGTATTTGCCTATGATGTGCAAAGCCCTGGAATCAATTCCCAATACAAGAAGAGGGGGAGGGAGGGAGAGAGAGATGGAGAGAGAGAGGAGATAAGAAAGAAGGAGGATATAAATGAGAGAACACATCGGTGACTCTTGACCGGGAGGTTAGAACAATCTGATCTTTAATAGTATGCTACGGAACATCCTAGTCACCTGAGCCAGGAGAGTCTTACTTTGAAACTGGGTCAAACAGTATACCGTACATGTTAAGATGGCATAGTGTCTTGACTATTAATTAATGGGATATCTATTTGGTTCATGTTAAATGTATAGGTTCGGATATAAGAAGAAATTAGTAATAACCAAATAGAAAATATAACTTTAATTAATTTACTTTGAAGTTTAAGGGCATTCATTTTACTATGGTGGAGTCAACTGAAAGTTCAGTATGCATATACAACCTGAGAATTCTGGACCCTACACAAGTCATAGGAGGAGGCTCCATTATTTCAAAGTTGTCTGATCTAGAGGTACAAATACAGAAGCTAGCCTCTTCTGTGTTTTATTATGCTTAGTTATCTCTCCTAAAGATACCCATCTCATTAACTTAATAAAGATTCAATGAGAGGAAAAGAGACCAAAAGAAGAAACTATATTTTTTTAAAAAAATGTTTCAGGTGTCTCTACTAGCCTTATTACTTATTACTTAAAAGTGTTTCCCAAGCCTTGTCAAGAGATGAATCTTCTTGGGGCTAGAATTAGAGTATTAGGAATTTAAAATATCTTGGGAAGGAGACATGGGAATAATCACAAATGGCATTTAAATGCAGGGTATTTGTTTTCTAAGTTGTGAATGGAAACCAGCTTAGAAATTAATGGCCTTCGCTGTGAAAATCCTATCTGTAGGTTTCATCATTATTTTCGCAAACTTTTGGAGAAAATGAAAGAGGTCTCATTGGTGTTATGAGAAGTCTTCTTAAATACAGTGTGTGCCATCATTGGGCACATAACGTGGCAACACACTTTATCACAGCGTCAAGGATGTCTGTGTTAGACCAGTTCCCTGCAGTGGATTGCCGCTTTTCTCCTACTCGCTGTTCTTAAAATGGGCGGTTTGAGCCAGTCTGTTGACCTATGGCTTAATTGTTGAAGTTCCCAGTGTGAACTTCATTGGCTTTTCAGCATTTTTAATGTGTTAATTTCCCAAGTACGTCTGATAGAAATCAATTTCTGGAATAAAGTCTTTCTTGGTATAATCAGGACACATATAATAAACTTAAGAACACAATTAGCCTTTACTAAGTACTTGCTGTGTGCCAAATACTATAGCCAACAATTTGCAGGTATTGATTTAGTTCGTTCTCAATGATTTCCTGAGTAAAAAGCTGTTATTATCCCCATTTTGCAGGTAAGGAAACAAAAACAGAAAAGGGTTTAGTAACTTGAGCAAGTCCGCACAGTAGGGAAAGGCTGATTTGCTATTTAAACAACTATGTTAATGAGAGGGTATTGGATTAACATAAAAATGAAGCAGAGGAAAGCAACAAAAGCCACTGTAACAGTAACAACAAAAAAACGCTTTTAGAATCATTGTTCTTTGTGCACAGTTGTTCATAAAATGTGCATTTTGAGTAGCACATATTACAACAGCATGAACTGGGGATTCTTTATTGATTTAGTTAGTTTCTCCGTGACTATACTTGTAGATTACCAGTCACCTCTAAAGGTCCAGAGTCCCTTAGTAATCTTTAGAAAAAAAGTCTGGAATTTTTCAGAGAGGATTTTCAAGATACCCCACTACATTTACTCAGGAAATTTCCAGAATTGGGAACAAGCCAAATGTGTCTATTTAGTTCTCACTATTATTGAATGCATATATGCTTATATGTATGTATGTTTGTATATATACACACACACATATAGAAGTATTAGATAGATAGATAGATAGATAGATATTGCTTTGTTCCATCTAAAACCTTGATCATTAGTACAACGTCTAGAAAGTAGTGGATGCACAAAAATATTAACAAATAAGTGAATTAAATTCCTTATACCATCATGGTCAATATATTATACTTGATTTGGTCTGAATCTTGAACTACAGGATATTGGAATGGCAAAGTATAATGGAAAGTGATTTCCAACTTCTGTCCTTTTAATTACTCATTCCTCTTTTTTCTTACCATCATGCTTTTTCTCGAATGCTCAATAAGATAAGACCCAAGTCTATGTGGACTAGAAGCATTCTTTCATCCGCATCTTGTTTTCTATGCATACATGGAAAAGCTTTTCATTCATTCATGCATTCAGGTAATGAGTAATTTTTTATAATCTATAGTATTTTGGCATAGACAATACAAATGATAAGTGTCTTCTTAGATGACATCTTTTGGTGTGTGTAAACATCATAGAGTATTCTTGCATTAATCTGCATGTCTATTTGCACCACATGATCTCTTAATGCAAACAAGAGGCATGGCAATGTATTGTCAAGCTCTTTCTCTATCCCACCAGCCCTCTCCCAAACAATGACACAGATATTTCTAATTAATTATGAAAGTTCAACTTTAGTGTAGGCTTGTTCCACTAGCTCTTATAATTTAATTTAACTATTTCTGTTCATCAACATTTTGTCTCATGACTGTTTGTTTTATGGACTCCTGTTTGCAGTTCATGCTTTCATAGCAAGGATCACGATGCTAAACAGAACATTTCTGGAAAATATATTTCTATTCCTGGGAGTTTTCTTTGCTATTTTAACTAATTCACTTGTACCAGAAATACCACATGAAGATAGTTATGAATGCAGAACCCACATACATTCCATACATGCTATTGTAAATAAATGTGATAAATATAAGTTAAGTTTATGAAATCTTTACATTTTACACGGAAATAAATTGAAGGATGTATGACCGAGATACTATTAAGTCCCTAAAAGTGTTCTTTACAAAATCAGGATCACTGACTTTTAGTAGTTCCCAAAAACTACCTATTACATAGATGTTAAATAACATTAACACATTTAGGCATTATTTACTCTTAAGTATGTATGGATACAGCTATACAGCAAAACACAAACAGGCTTACTAGTCTATAAATCTGTGGTAGGATTAATAAACTGATTCCAGTTTACTATTTCGTCCATATTTTAAATCTTATAAACTAAGAGGCAAAGAGTAGTCGTCACCATTTTAATGAAATCAGAAAAGAAAGGACACTTACATTATCTCGTACAATCAAACACTAAAAATAAAGAGATTCTTGGATACTAGTATTTTGGCTATCTTTAGGGTGGTCGTTGTTCGTACCTTATTGACATACACAAGTTCTCTTTGGAATCAGAAGAAAAAAAAGAAAGAAAGCAAAGAAAAAAGAAATCCGTGGCCTATAGCTCCGGTTAAAGAGCATGCATCATTGCTCTAACAAAGAATTTTTCTCTTTTCAGGCCAGCTGGAAATAGGCAGGATGCAGCGCAAAACAGCGAGAGCTGGCTCATGGTCCAGCAGCGCTCCCAGGAGGGCGGTAGCAGAAATAGCAGGCTCACAGACTGCCTGAGCATCGCGAAGAGACACTTACTCAGAGAAGGTTCAGAGAAGCAGGTAAGGCAAGTCAAGGGTGCAGGAGACAGGCCAGACAGCAAGAGATGCATAATCTGGAGGCATCCAGTGACCTAAGTAGCTTTTGACCACTGAAAATATTACAAGGAACTAGAGAAGGAAGTGTGATTTATCATAATAGGAAAACCCTTAGATTTGAATAAGGACACACTCTTAATATTTAGATTCCATGGTAACCATTCACTAATGCTGGTTTCAGAAAGCTATGCTACTGAATCTGCCACCTGTCTGCTTTGAGCACGAAAATAAAAAGTCTTGTGATCATGAATGCCTGTCCTGCTGGTCAGTTTATCACTGGTATATTAGGGGTACAGTCAAAATTATTACTGGGATCTCAATGAATTGTACAGATTATTAATTTGTATTTTAGGATGAACTAGAATCAGTAAAAATGAAAATATAAGTGGCAAACATTATCAGTTACCTTCTTTAAATTATACACTTACAGTTATTGTTTTCCACGGAGCTAGGTAAGAGATGCCACTGAGGGACCAGGAACCTCCTGGCTGTAAAGACAATTTTTGCTTTACTAACTGCAATTTTCTGTAGTAGGTATGATAAAATTCTCAAGTCAGGACAAGAAAATGCAAAAAGGGCTGCCGAATTCTTCCTTCTCAGCCAGTTCCAATTTCCTGTCCTTGGCTCTTTTGGGGTCTCTTAATTGGAGCACCCTGATAGCCACAGATCATGTTTGACCACGTTAGCCCAAGGCCACTTGTAGAAGTGTGAGTTGATACGAATCATATTATGGTCAATGCCAAAGCTGTTACAGTTTCAGAAGGGTGTCTTTTTTTCACTTAGAAGTCACATGAGCATTTGAAATTATAGCTCCAAAGACGAGTTATTTTCACGTATCATAAGTAGCTAATAGCTCTGAAGAAGGTTTTATGAAGCACATGCCTTTATGCCAGGTATCTGGCTCCACTTTGAAAAAAAAGAGACTCAGTCTTTCCCCTCCATAGAACTTAAAGGATAAATTTTAAATGTTACAACAGTAATTCATTGTGTTTAATTTTAAGCTTGTCTTAGAATAAAAAGGAAAGCGGTCTAGGATGTTTAAAACTTTGGCTGGAAAGTTAGATGGCTGCTCTTGGAGCCACACAGCCTCAGAATAAGGGATCCGTGGCAATAGCTGAAACGGGGTGTGGTAAGCAAGGGTGGAGGTGTTAGGTGAGAGCTGCTGTGTGTTGCGCACGTTTCCAGTGCAACCCTCATTTCAGAATAAGCAGGAATTCTCAGCGGCATTTACATTCGACCACAGGAGACCTGAGTCCAAGGCGAAATGTTAAACCTACTGCCCGGATCACACAACCCATGTTTTGGTATATCTCACCCACTTAAGAAAGTCGACGATGAGAGAGTTTTAGAATGAAATGACTAAAATGATTATGACTTTTTATGACTTTGCCTTATGGAAATAGTAATAGGAACACCCCGAGATGCGTGGGTAAGAACTGTGATGGAACTCAGGAATTGCCATCCTCGCCTCTCTTTGGGCTTTGCTCCATTGTTGTGAATCAGCAGCCTTTGTCTGCTCAGAATGTTGCCTTGATTAGACCGGAACCTGGAAGGCTAAGTTGTGTCAGAGACAAACTCGTACATAGTCTTTCGAAAGAAGGGCGGGTGTGCACACGTACGTGCATGTGTGTGTGTGTGTGCGTGTGTGTGTGTGTGTGTGTGTGTGTGTGTGTGTGTGTGTTATAAGCTATTCGGATTCAAATCATTCAGCTAAGGGCAAGATATCAGAAATTCTTAGCAGGGGACAAGTGGGAGGTCAGAGCATCAGCACATGATCGCCATCAGTGGGTACTCGAAGGAAGTCTGTCTTGGGGGCAGGGAGGATTTTGCCTCCTTTTGTTCATGATAAAATGCTGACATGGTTTGAATTACAGTTTTATAAACAGTGCAGTCGGACCACTGCTTCACCATATGGGACTGGGAGTGATGAATATTGTAGATTTTTTTTAAGAAAGGCAAATGTAAATGTAGAATATACTCTTTGTAGGAATCATATTTTTATGAGACCGCCGAAGAGAAGCTGAGTGTTGAATCAAATCACGAATTCTCAAGGCCATCGTAATCAAAGTAAGAAAAGTATATATTTGCTCGGGGAAACATCTGTTAAGGAATTTCTCCTGAGTCTCATCAGGAGTTGGCAAGCTGTACAGCTTTCGCTATGTATTCATTATTGGCTTGTCTGCAGAATAGTTTACATTAGCTGTCCTCCTATCGTTAATTCACTAGTAAAGAAATAACCCTTCCAATGGCCCGCCTTTGTTAATAATGCCCCCTATGAAATTCAAATAAGCAAATCACTCGCAGGTTCATATTTTATTCAGTTGTTTTCTTGGATTCTATGTGCTTGTGTAGAGTTCTAGAAAGGAAAGAAATGGGAAGTGGGGAAATGAGCATGAACCTACCATGATACCTCCGGAAATTCCAAGAGCTGTGTGCTTTTTTCTTAATGTTTGGTTCGTAATCACCACATCACTTTTAACATATCACTGAAATTATTGAAATGAGATGCATTACAATTCTTTTTTAATCCAAATAGAGGCGACCTCTGGAAAAAAACACACGCTTTTATGAAACTATCAAATTGATAATAGAAAATTGTGGTTTTGAATCTGAAATGTCTCCCACAGGCTATTGTTTTGGAAGCTTGAAGGCATGCAAAGTGGGAAGCAGTTCACTAGCCATGGGCTTTTGATGGTTATACCTGCCCTTGGCTCCCACCCTAACCCTCTGCTTCCTGCCTCCTTTTATGTGACCATGCTGCCTGATGTCCTGTATCACATGTGCTCGCTGTCATGGTCTGCATACTTCCATTCTGCCACGCTATTCTGTATTAATTGCTTTTCTGTTACCAAGACAAAATACACAACAAAAGAAGGCAGGGCTTGTTTAGGCCCCCAGGGGATTGCTGCAGTCTATCTTGACAGGGAAGGCATGGCAGCAGGGACATGAGATAGGTGGCCATATTGCATCTGGTGTCAGGAAGTGAGAGAGTTGAATGCTTATACTCAGCGCACTTTCTCCTTTTCCTTCTACCTAGAGCCTCAGGTACTGAAATGGTACCACTCATAGTCAGTGAAATTCTTCCCTCCTCAGTTAACCTAATCTGGAAATTTGTCTTTCTTACACGTGTGTAGAGGTTTGACCTCAAGGGGATTTTTGAGCCTGTAAAGTTGAAAATCAATATAAACAATACAAACCATATAGCTTCCCCATTATGATACCGAATCCCTCTAAGAAACTGAGCCAAAACGCATCCCCTCCTGTCAGTTGTGCTTGCCAGATGTTTTGCTACCGTAGCAGAAATATAAGTAATGAAGTAATTTGTTTGCTGGAAAAGTAAAAGAGAAGAAGGCAGGAAAAAATCTTCTCTGACCATGTTATATAAAAGATACACTAAAAGTGGCGTACATTAAATGTGTCATGAACTTTTTGGCCATATTTGACATTGAACACACTGACTGGCATCCTGTATTTTCAGCTAGGTCTCCATTTGGTGCTTCCCATGTGTCTAACAGTCAACAAAATCCTGTATTGAAACCCCTTTCTATGACCGTGGCTTGTGAAATAATAATACAAATAATATTAATGTATTATTAATAATAATAATGTGAAATAATAATGCATTATCTCTCTTTAACATTTTATGTAGTCAAACTGTTGCTATAACTCAATTCACGATTTAAGAACAAAAGAAATATTATTGGCATTTAGTTCAGGGTAGAGTGCTTGCCTATCATACCCAAAACCTTGGGATGGATCTCAACAACAGAAAAAAAGCAGTATTCGACTGTGTAAAATATTAACCTGCAGTTGTTGATGCTATTATTAGGTGTCTGTAATTGTCTAGATCATCAATCTCTGGCAAGGAGCTTTCAGAATGCTTGATGATATTGCAAGCATCAAGCTGTGTTGCATTAAGCAATGATGAATATCTTTCCAGGTAAAGCTTTGGCCTTTGGCTATCATAATGTATCAGCATTTTGTTTACAAATAGGTATCCACTCTATTAAATGGCAATGGGGTGTATGAGATCCAGCTAACAGGGAATGTTGGTACCAGCTAGGATCAGAACAGACAGCATAGAGAAAACAGTCAAAATTACTTGTAAAAGAAATTATTTTGGTAAATTGAAATCACTGTGGTATAGGCATTTCAATTATTAAAAAATGTTATCCCAAATAAAATGCTGAAAACTAACATGCTTTACATATTGTACACTGATTTTTTGTTGTTGTTGTTGTTGTTGCCTGGGCAAATCAAAGCCAGTGCTTCATGCATACTCAACATGTGTTCTGTGCAGAGCCACACCAACAGACAAATATCTTAATTTAAATGTCAATTCTAGCTTCAAAAATGGTTTTCAGTGTCTCCCTGAACTTTCACAACATTATCTATACACCTGACAATTTACAGATTTCACGTGAGTGAGTCTCTTTCAAACCTTTGTGTTTTATTTATTGAACCATTAGCTATTTATTGCCCAGTATACTATAGTTTTGAATGAAGAAGTCATTTTTTGGGGGGGGGGGCTAGGAAATACAAACACATAATGAAAATGACTCGATTTCCTCTTTTTCTAATTGGAAAAAGACAAATTTATGTTCCTCCATTGTGTCTTTAAAAGTGACCAAAGATGCCCTTTTACTCTTATAGAAGAAAAGGACTGCCATGTCTGCTGTCACTTTTGATACATTTTTATTAAAATATTTTGCCTTGCACTTGTTTTTTTCTATAATAGAAACATTGTTTTCAATTCGCATGATAAACATGCTAATAACCTCTCTTTAACCAGAAAAAATTTAAAAAATATAGAAGTCTATAGAAACAATACTATGACCATTGCCAAAAATGCTACCAAACCTTTAACAATTTGACCATGGTGTATTCCAAAGAAAGACTGTTGACAGAAGGTGCTACAAAATCTTGACTACCTTTCCCTGTCTGCTCTACTTTCATCTATTTATCTTAATTAGTCTATTTAATAATTTCATTTCCTTCATACATTCATACTGGTATATGATTTATCCTTAATTATATTGTGCTTTTTATATTTTAGTGTTTATAAATAAATGTATATGTAATATAGACCACTTTATAACTTACTTTATTTGTTCACTAGTTTACCTAGTTTTTACTCTGTATTACATTCCTATGTAATATGCACTTTGTACATATAATTACATATTTAAATTATTTTGTCTTGAAGGTCAGCCTTCATATTTTGAGCATTTTGAATCAACCTACCTGGTTGACAGAAAAACACTCTGTACATTTTTTGAAGAGGTGTAGGGATCAAGTCTTTCATCTACCTAAAGTGGTTTATAAGGTATATTTCTAAGTTTACTTTTGTAAGTAAAGTCAAACCTGTTCTTTCAGTAACATTTATTGACTATGCTGTTTGCTTATTTTCCATGACACCTCTGTTGTCATGTATGTGGGTTCTAAATAAGTACACATGTGTCTCCGTCTTCTCCATTCTTCTGTAATGGTATAGCTTCCACCTGCGTAAGAAGGTTTGGTCTCCATTAGGACAAGACCTACAGAATAAGGTCTTGTGGCAAGCTCAAGTGACACCAACTTCATAAAAAGAGTCACTGAACAGTCCCTTAACTTGTTCTTTCTTATTTTTGAAAACTTATTGTGTTCCATTGTTTACCTCTATTAAATGTAGGATTAATTTGTAAGTTCCTTAAAAGCATTCATTTAAATTCTGACTGGAATCGAAATGAAATTATTAATGCCTGTCTATGTGCCATCATGTAGTGGACTAAACCTCTGACACTACAAGCAAGTTCCATTTAAAAGCTTTCTTTGGTAAGAGTTGTTATGATCATGGTGTCTCTTCACAGCGAGAGGACAATGAGCAAGACAGCAGCTTTGTGCATTGGGGGAAGATTTGTGCGTGTGAATACAGAGGCCAGAGACATCAGATCCCCTGGAGCTCAGTTTAGTTGTAAGCCACTCTGAGTAGGTTTTGCACAAACCATCTCTAAAGACCCCCAAACTTAGGTTTTGGAAAGGAAAATAGTTTTCATTTCAGTAAAATTTCTCTCTCTCTCTCTTTCTCTCTCTCTCTCTCTCTCTCTCTCTCTCTCTCTCTCTCTCTCACACACACACACACACACACACACACACACACACACACACCAAGTTTTTTGAAACAATATTTCTCTGTGAGCCCTGGCTGTCTTAAAACTAGCTCTGTTGACTGGCCTTCAATTTACAAAGATCAGTCTGCCTCTGCCTCCTGAGTGCTGGGATTAAAGCACCCAATTTATTCTCTTTTCTTTTCTTTTCTTTTCTTTTCTTTTCTTTTCTTTTCTTTCTTTCTTTCCTTTTTTTTTTTGTTTTTTCAAGATAGGATTTCTCTGTAGCTTTGGAGCCTGTCCTGGAACTAGCTCTTGTAGACCAGGCTGGTCTCAAACTCACAAAGATCCGCCTGCCTCTGCCTCCCAAGTGCTGGGATTAAAGGCATGGACCACCACCACCCAGCCACCACCCAGTTTCAATATATTTCTTAACATCCTTGAACTTGAATATGATCAATAGATCTACAATTTCAGAAGTTTATTTTAAAGAGAATCAAAATTACAGTACTATAACATAAAAAGACACTATTTTGATTTATTTTAAATGTCTGGATATTCACAGTGTAAAACACTGTGTTTACAGCAGAAAATCTTATGTAGTAATTCTTTGGGATATATTAGCATACATTCCATTTTGTAAATTCTTCAATATTAGATGTAGACGTAGATGTGAAATGTAAATTTAAAATAAACATTCAAAATCTCTAAGGTTTTCTTAGAGAGGTGGCTGGCCCTAGAGCGGAACAGGGAAAATAAGTAGAGCTTGGAGCATTGTCAGAAATAGAAAATTGATAGGGTTTACAGTTTTGAGTCCTCTGCTCCAAGCCCAACTGTCATAGGATGGTTGTATTGGCTCCAACTCCTCACCTCCCCAACCCATACATTACCAAATAACTGTAGGATGGCTATAGTGTTGGCTCAACTCCTCACCTCCCCTTAGCCATTCATTATTATATGACTGTCATTCTCAGGCAACAGAGGATGGTTAGTGTCTATGCAAATTGCCTCACTGAGTGACAGATTGCAGCAGAAGAAAGAAAAACATTAAGTTTTCTTCTTATTCTTACTTTTTGCCAAGAAAGTTCATTCAAGACATGTAGAAGGAGTGGCAGGTTGCTTTCCCGCCTGGCTCCCACATGGCTAGCTTTACACCCAGAAACAACAACACACAAACTGTATTCATTTAAACACTGCCTGGCCCATTAGTTATAACCTCTTATTGGCTAGTTCTTACATATTGATTCAACCCATTTCTAATAATCTGTGTCTCAGCACGACGTCATGGCTTACCAGGAAAGATTCAGCATGTCTGACCTGGTGGCTGGCTACATGGTGTCTGCCTCATTGCCTTCTTCCCAGCATTCTGTTCTGTCTTCCCTGCCTGCCTATATTCTGACCTATCAGGCCAAGCAGTTTTCTTTATTAACCAATGAGAGTAACACACAGACCGATGACCCTTCTCCATCAAAGACAGCTCAAAGAAGGGATAGAAGCATTCTTAAAGCACAGACGGCCCATTCCAGCTGAGAATCTGCTCATATTCTAGCTTATGGCCAGCTGCCTCCACACATAATCCACCTCACTCATGTTCCTTTGAGTAAACATTGTTGGACACGTGCTGGTCCCTCTGAACCCTAGGCTGCGGAGGCTTCTTCATACAATTGCAGCAACTCAAATAACACAATTATGTGCTCTTTCATTGGGTTTTCTTAATTTTTCTCAGTAATGCTGTATTATAGAATATCTTCATATGTGCCTCATTTGTAATTCTTAAAGAGTTTGATTTTAATTAATATTTAAGAGTTCTTTAAAAATCAGCTTTTCTGTTCCTGTTTCAGAGGAATATAGTTGATTGTTGTGCTTTAGCTTTGTTCATACTCTGTTATTAATTTGAGGTCTTATGTTTTTTTCGTGCAGCACTGAATTATTATCAAGTTCTTTGCCATTATGTCTAATGGTTTTCTGAAAGTATAATTAGATACATTCTATTTCTTTATAATCCATCTTTTGTGTTTCTTAATTGTTATAACGTTTTTAATCCTTTCTTCCTGTGCTCTAGTCTTTGTGAATTTATGATGTGTCAATTCATAAAAATCTCTATTTATGTGGTAGTTTGTCTGGCATCTTCAGCTATAAAGATTTTATTGCTTATTTTCCTATTTTTAGGATTTTCCCCTATACTTGTTTTAGTTGTACCAGTGTCTCATAATTTTCTTAATCAGGTTTTTCATTTTTACCTATTTTGAAAGGTTCATACAGTATATGTTAAACAGCAAAATCATTTTATTTTAAATATATTGTCTTCATTTACTTAAGCATTTTAATAAAAAAAACTCAGTTTAATATTTTTGTTAGATTCTAGATGGCTATCTCCTGATTGCTCTTTTGTGCTCATTTGGATAGACTAGCATATTTCCTGCCCATTGCTTCCTGGACACTTTCAGGCTAGCAGCAAGAGGTCAGAGCATGGGAAATGAAGCTAACATATTTAATTCCCTGATTGTCTGTAATATACCTCTGTCATTTGGTTGAACAATAACTATAAAAACCATGGTTCCACAGATGATGCTGTCTACCTACTGCTCACACGGGGACCAGTAAAGGCACCTAGCTGGAAGACCAACAAACACTTTTAGCAAAGGGAGCAAGGAAATGAGCCAGTCATAACTAAACTGCATTCTTTACATAATAGTCCTTTTTCTTCTCTCCTTTTCCAGCCTTCTCTCAGAACATACCTTACACTGCATGTCATTCAATTATGCTGCTCATGAAGTCATGAAGATAAAGTATGTTTGTCTAAAATCACCTAATTTAGTCATTTGATAGCCCATGAAATATAGTAAATGGTTAACTCAGGATTTCTAAATTTAATTATATTCATGTGGTATTTTTTATTCAGTCTTGGTTTTTTGACTTTTAACAGTATAAACATTTTCATATCATGATACTACATTGCATATTATTTGAAAAAACCCTTGATTAAGGATTAGAAGTGTGTGTGTGTGTGTGTTGTCTGGCATTTGTAATGTTTTTATAGCATGCTACTTTATTAATCTCAAAGTAAGTCCTAAAAGTACCATATTCTGGTATTTCTAGTAATGTCATCCTTCATTTGAGAACATCAATGCTAATAAATCCTATGTACCTGCATTAAAAGTACTTGGCTTCCATATATAATATACTGTATCTTTCAACTTCAGAGGAATAAATTAGACAAAAATATTGCAATTGTTAAGAGAGTTTCTTATATTCATTAATAGTCCCACTAAAATAATGAGTAATATTGCACAATGTGTAAGAAGACTGAAATAACTAAGTAATTAGCATTTTGGCAGAGGCTGGATTAAAAGTTTATATCTAAGCATCTTCAAATGCTGACAAAGACTTTTTTGCCTTTGGGTCATTTTGTGTTTGTGAGAGAAAGAAGTGCTATGCAGTAATTTTATGTTTTAAAGCAAAAATAAGTTGTAAAGCCTTTAAATATTTAAACCTCATCGGACCACAATAGAAACTCAGAGCTCAAAGAGATTTTAGAAATAATCCAGTCCGATCTCCGGCACTGAAACAGTCCCAAGGAAGTTGGGCAATGCCAAGGAAAAGCAGCACATTATTCAGAAACAGAGGCATGGGTTTGCTGTGCTGGTCCCTGTCAGGAACCAAGTTTACACAGTGCGCTTTAGAAACCATGAAAAGAAAAGTTGACCACAAAATTCACTCTACCAGAATTCTGAAGGTTCCTTTGCATAAATTCATCTGCAGGACAGAATGGAATGTTGTGGTTTTTCTACCTCACCTTTCCCTTAGGTTCAAAGAACCCTGCTGTCAGCTATTGAAAAGCAAAGGGTGGGGAATTACCATTAGAAAAACAGCCTCAATATTTTCCACTCTTTCTACTGTAATGATGACTCCTTTTCTTAAGTGTCATCAACCTTCATAAATTGCTCTTAGTGGAAAGGATTATTCATCAGCAAGACTTTATTAAGCATCTAATCCTAATTATAAACTCTAGACACCAGAGATTCAAGAAAGTTAGAGGAAGGAGACCCATGATGTTTCCTTGACATCCATTTTATATGGATGTCATATAGTCCATATAAAATGGACTTTACATTTAAATAGTCTTTACATGTTTTGAAGATATATGACATGGGCTAGAGAATTTGTTCAGTGGTAAGGCATTTGTTGCTCTTGTGTGGGACCCCGGATTGGTTCTCAGACCTCACATGGTGGCTTACAAATAGCAGTAACGACAACTCCAGAGGCTCTTCTGCCTTTTCTGACCTTTGTGACCATCCGGAACACACATGGTGTACAGACAGACATGCAAGCAAAACTCTATAGATAAAATAAATAAACCTAAAAAGAAAAACTTAAGATAACGTGTCATAAATATGTTATACTTGTGTGTATGCATTATAGAGATGAAGGGCAAACCTCAAGATCAAATGAACAGAAATTATAAGCAAATTAAAAACAAAGATGTTTGGTTGTCTGTGAAAAACTGAAGCCATTGAAAATTTAAGTGAAGAGTGAGGGAGGAAAGGTCTTGAATAACTGATGAGGAATTTACAAAGGCTTCTATGCCTAAGAATGTAAAAAAGATCACTGAAGCAGAGAGGCAGTTGAGAGTCTTAGAAGAAGTAAAGTGGCCTGGGGTTTTGGGTCTTACTGGGAATGGAGCAATTGATATAGCAATCAGAAAGGGAGTGATCTAGAATAACCAAATGGGTCGGTGTCATTCTGGAGTATAGATTTTGGAGATGATAAAGTAAATATGTAAGTCAGAGTTTTCTAGAAAAACTCTGGGCTTAAAGAGAACCTGGGCTACTTATTGACTTGAGCCCTACGACTGCTGCACGTCCTACTCTAATGATGATTCCCTTTCTTTAGTCTCATCAGCCTTCATCATTCTTTCTTCCTAGAAGGGATCATTCATTCAGTAAGACTTTATTAGGCATCTATTCTATACCATAAACTCTAGACAACCAGAGCATCAAGTAAGTTAAAGGAAGGAGACCCATGCTTTACTTTACTGAAACTCTAAGCTGTGAGTGCATCTGTAGATGGAGGCCACTAGATTTGGTTAGTTTTACATATGGTCATGTGCATGAATGATGCAATTGAAAAAGAAATGCTAGCAAAGTCTCTCTTTCTTAGATATGGTTCCATCAGCAAACAAAGAAGAAAGCCCTCCCCTTATCTTGGACGTTTGAGTCTCCAAAATACGAAAAAGTGAATTTCCATAGTTTAAACCATTATCTATGTTACTTTTCATGTTTGTGTTTGTTGTTTTTGAGACAGAGATCAACAGATTAACTGACAGACAGACACAGACTTGGGAGAGACTGTCGACTGTGATTGTGTGATTTCAGCAAGCCTCAAATCTGTAGGGTAGACTGGCAGTGTGGAAGCCAACTACACACTAACGCTGCAGTTTTGAGTTTGCAAGTAGCAGGTCACGATTATAGCTGAGAAACTCAGGCCAGACTTGATGTCACAGTTTTAAGGCAACTTCATGGGAAATACCATGCAAATGATGACATAAACTTCTTATGGGACATACGGTAAAACTGGATGAGAAATAGCAAGATAAGCCTGTCAGTCCAATATCCCATATAGAAGGTGTGTAGTTGCCTGTTGGGAGTCCACTATATCCAATATAGTTTCCAGTTAATGGTACTCGTTAGACTGTGCAAAATGGGAAGGATGATAGTAAGAGAACAGACCAGGAAATAGCACTTCCTTTGGCATTCTTGGTCTCTGACCAAGACAGAAACAAGAACTTTCCTAGCTACTAGCAAGAATTAACACTGTTCATTCTCTAGGTCCCTGCCACAAAGCTCCTTTCCTATTTTCTCTCCTACTGTTATCAGTACTAGGTTACTGGCTGCTTCTCTTACAGAAGTCGCCCATTAGGTGACCTTAGGTATGTGAGGTACCTAGGGCACCCCCTGAAACGTGTCCGAAATCCCTTTGCATTTTGTTTCTTTCATAGGGCAAATGTAACATAAAGATTTCCCAAGGGTTTAGTAAGTTTGCTGTAATATTTCACCCTCTACGTTTGCATTTAATGTTTCATGCAGTTCTTCCCTTGTAGCCTACAAATGCATTCTATTTTTAAAAACTATTCTATTTTTAAAAAATAAAATATTTATTACTGTCATCACTACTATTATTTCAAATTTACTGAGTGATAAGAAAATAGTATCACTGCGTTACGTGTGGTTACCCCCATGTTCCAGTTATGTAGTTTTAATTTTAAAAAGAATCTGGCTTTATTATCTATATTATTACATATAAAAGACAAAAGCAGTGCACAGATGGTTATGCAGAGGGAGCCCCTGCTTTGTATTTGCAAATCCATGGGCACAGCATATGCATATATTTGCAGCTTGAACATAATTAAGCTGGGTGGAAGCCATTCATTTGAACCATGGTAATACTGTTCTATATTTAAATACAGAAAGACTGCCGGATCTGATCCAAGATTTACAACAGTTTTGCTTGAGAACAACAAAACAAAACACAATAGTTAATCCTAGAGAAATCCTGATGTAAAAACTGCGAGTAAATCTTATCTAACTAAATTTATAAAGTTTAATTATTTTCAGAGCATTTGAAGTAATCAGTGTCAGTTCAACATTAACTCTTAATTCTTAGATGCTTTAGCAGCATATGAAAAGTCAACCAGCAAACAGCACCTTCCAAGTGGTTCAATGCTCAAAATGATTTCACAAATCTAACACAGGTGTATTTTCACTTTGCGTTTTATAAACAGTAGTTGAAAAGTTTATTAAATTAGAGAATTATTTTATGAGAACATGGCCACCGAATATTATATCATAATTAATATCTTTATTCCAAAGAAAAGAAAGCATATAACATTTATACTTTGTGAAACTCTCTCATTCTATTTAAAGCTAATCCCAAGGAAATTCCATCTCATATTGCTTCAGCCGAAGCCTAACCACCTGGACCTCCATGGGCTCAAAACATGAAGTGACAGAAATAAGAGACAGGCCAAATATGAGGATGTTTTGACTGTTTATTGCATATTCACGCTTTGGTATGTAGCTCTTTGGCGTATATTATGTATATTGGTAGTGCTTATGTACAGCACTTAAAAAATTACACTCCTCTCCTTATTTCACTTTTAAAAGTGTGTGAATGGATTAGTCTTCTAAGACTTTGAATGCATTTTAAATGCTCTACACTGTGTTTACTGCAGTTCTTGTTATTTTGAAAAAACATGTGCTAGCCACTTTACAGCCTCCTTTGAAATTCTCTCACATCCATTAAGTAAATGATCAAATTAGCAGATAAATACATTGCATAAGTTATCAACTCTGCCTGTATACACAAGGCCCAAATGTTAACAAATGACTAATTTATGCCCTGGGACTTCCTCTGGCCTGAGAGTGTCTCTCAAAATTCAAGTTTATCCAAATTGCTTTCTGATGGCATATTTTCCTTTGGTATTTATAAAATAATTTTAGCTAGATAAACAAATGGAAATGGAGAATTCAAAAATCTCTGAAAGCTGACTTCATTTTATTTCCCTGCTCAGCTTGAAATTGTGAGAGCATTTACCTGTTTTCGCTCTAAGTCCCTTGTCAACACTTGGAGACAGCCAGTGCTTTCTTCTACTTAATAAGCGTACTTCTGAGTGTGTCAACATCTCATCCAGTGAGTGTAAATGTTAAAACCAACTATGCTGCTTCAGATCGTAGCTGAGTGGCTAGAAGTTGCAGGATCCACCTGATGGAAATATTAGAGTGAAGAAATGTTGTTATTAATTCTGGTAATGTTTTCTCTAAGAAAATATTGAAAGTTAGAGGTACAAGTTCTAATATTTAATTGGCTTGTATTTCACAGCTACTTGGTGAACAATAGTCATCCATATTCATTCCTCATATTTATATTTTCGTCTTTATTTTTTAAAGGTGTCAACTGTCTGTTAGAAGTAAAAAAAAAATTCACATCCCATTGTAATGAGACCACTTGTTTGTTTCCCGGCTGCCCAGACTCCTGAAATAATCACATAGAAACCATATTATTTAAATCACTGCTTAGCCCATTGGCTCTAGCTTCTTATTTACTAACTCTTACATCTTAATTTAGCCCACCTCCATTAATCTGTGCATCACCATGAGGTCGTGGTCTACCAGCAAAGTTTCAGTACATCTGTCTCTACTGGTGGCTCCATGGCTTCTCTTTTACTCTGCCTCCTTTCTCCCAGCATTCAGTTTAGTTTTTTCCCACTTAGCAAAGTTCTACCTTGCTATAGGCCAAGCCATTTTCTTTATTTATTAACCAATAAAAGCAATGCATAGACAGAAAAACCTCCCACACCAACATTCTGTATTATGAAATAGGGGATTTACTAGATGATGTTTCAATTCTTCACATTTATATCCCAAACACAAGGACACTCCAGTAGTTTGTAAAAAACAAAACAAAACAAACAATCAAACAAAAACACTGCTGCAATGTGTTTAAGGGACAGATTGACCCTCAGACACTGATAGTGTGAGACTTCAATCCCCACTCTCACCAATGGACAGGTAATCCAGATTAAAATTAAAAAATGCTGGAGCTAATTGATGTTATATATCAAATGAACCTAATAGATATTTACAGAACACTCCACTCAAACATGAAAGAAAATACCTTCTTATCACACCTCACAAAACTTTTACCGAAATTGATTACATACTCAGACACAAAGCAAATCTCAATAGATAGTTGAAATAATTCTCTGCATCCTATCAGATGACCACTGATACTACAACTAAACAACAACAACAGAAACAAACAAAAAATTGCAATCTCATAGAAACTAAATAACCCTCTACTGAAGTGAGAAATAAAAAAGAAATTAAAGACTTTCTAAAATTCAATGAAAATGAATATTCAACATACCCAAACTATGGAACATTATGTAGCTAAATAAAACATTGATCAGATCTCGTACTAACAACTTAACAGCACACCTGAAAACTCTGAAATAAAAAAAAGTAAAGCACACCCAAAAGGAATAGACAGCAAGAAATGATCAAACTGAAGATTAATATCAATAAAATAGAAACAGAGAATAATACAAGAAATCAGTGAAACAAAGAAATGTTTCTTTAAGAAAGCCAGGACAAACAAACCCTTATCCAAACTAACTAAGAGACACAGAGAGATAATTCAAATCAATAAAATTAGAAAAGAAAATGGGACGTTACAACAGACGCTGAGGAAATCCACAAAATTGTAAAGACATAGTTTTAAAACTGTTAAAACTTGTTATAGCTTGTTTGGAGGTTCTAGTAGGGGACTAGTAGCTACTCACATACCCTGGACTGAAGACTGGTCCTTCTCTATTAAGGGAAGGTCATCTTTGATCAAGTGTGCAGCTTCCAGAGGGACACACAGGGAGAGAAAAGGGAGGAAGAAGACACCCACCTTGCCAGTCAGATCAGCCAAATCAACCCTGGCGATCAATGGGGTGACTGATGTCACAGTCAGATCACCGCACAAGGTACTCACTCAATCATACTGCAGGGACACTTGTTCAACAATGTTCATAGCAGTATTATTCATAATGGTCAGAATGTGGAAACAACATAAATGAACCTCAACTGAAGAATATATAGCATTTATACAATGGAATGTTAATCAGCTGTAAAAAGCAGTGACATCATGAAATTTGTAGGTAAGTGAATGGAACTAAAAAAAAAAAAACCTGAGTGAGATAACTCAGATTCAGAAAGACAAACATGGCATGTATTTACTCATAAGTTGGTATTTGATGTAAAGCAAAGGATAGCCAGACGACAATCCATAGCTCCAGAGAAGCTTGGTAGCAATGAGGACCCTAAGAGGGACAGAGTAATCACCATAGGATGGGGAATTAGATGAGATCTGGTAAACTGAGAGTGAGGGAGGCAGTAAAAGGAGGGGAAGAAGTATGGTTGAGGCCGAGAAGGACACAGTGGGAGGGCAATGAAGGAGATTCCTTGATAGAGAGAGCCACAATGGGGTTAAAGAGAAATCTGGTGCTATGGAAATCCCAAGAATCCACAAGCATGACCTGAGCTAAGACTCCTAGCAATAGTGGACAGGGTGCCAGAACTGGTCTTTCCCTGTAACCAGATTGGCCAATACCCCACTATTGTTATAAAGCCTTCATCCAGTAACTGATAAGACCAGATGCAGAGATCCACAATCAAGCACCAAACCAAGCTCTGGGAATCCAGTTGAAGAGAGGGAAGAGGGACTATATGAGCAAGAGAGATATCAAAAAATCAAATAATCCATTAAATTTGGGATACAGATCTAAACAGAGAATTCCCAATAGAGGAATCTTAAATGGCTGAGAAATATTTCAAGAAATGTTCAACATCCTCAGTCATCTTGGAAATGAAATCACAACTACCTTGAGACTCCAACTTATATCTGTCAGAATGTCTATGAGCAATACAAGTCACGGCTTATGCTGGTGAGGATGTGTGGCAATGGGAACATTCCTGCACTGCTGGTTGAAGTGAAAATTTGTGCATTATGGAAGTCAGTATAATAGTTCCTTAGAAAGTTGGGAATCCATCTACCTCAAGACCTGCCTATATAACTCTGGGGTATATACTCAAAGAATGCTCTATCCTACAAGGACACATGCTCAAATATGTTCATTGCAGCTTTATTTACAATAGCCAGAAGCTGGAAACAACATAGATGTCGCTAAACTAAAGAATGGATAAAGAAAATGTGGTATAGTTACACAGTAGAGTATTACTCAGTTGTTAAAAAAGATATAATGAAATTTCGGGCAAATTGAAAAAAAAAATCACCCTAAGTGATGTATCCCAGACTCAGGAAAATAATTGTCATGTTTCACTTATAAGTACATATTAGATATTCAGTAAATTATAATCAAGCTACAATCCACAGACCTAGAGAGGTTATAGAAAGAGGACATCTATCTATAGGGGGAAGAAGAATGGATCACTCTGGGGGGAGTGGGAGAAAGAATATATTCTGCTGTTTGACTTGGGGGGGTGGCGACTTGAGCTGGAGGGATCAGGTAGTGAGGGTAGAGGAAGAGAGTATAAAGAAAGACAACTGTAATTGTGGGGCATTCAAGGGGCAGTGTGGAAACCTAGTGCAGTGGACCCTTTGTGGAATCTCTGAGTGTGACCCTCAAGAGCATGCCTAGTAATTGAAGATAGTGAGTCTGAACTGCCTATCTTTTATAGCCAGTCAAGACTTTCCGTGTTGGGACTGGGCTACCTTCTGTTGAGTTGTTGGCTGACGAAGTTCCATGTAGATTCCAAAACAACTCAGACTGATGCTAGGACAGAGGTTGTTCTCTGAAAGCAGAGCGGCCTCCTTGCTAAGGACATGTGCACAGTTCATTGAATGTTGAGAGATCGAGCTAGTATGTGCTTCGAGCCTTCATCCCTGTATTCTAGTCTGTTTGATGAGAGAAGATACTCTGCAAATATGGAAAGAGAAACATGGGCACCAACCCAGATACGAAACCTTCTACCTCCAACCTGTCCTGCCTATAAAATGTGCTGGGGCAATGGTGGCACAGAACTTCTGGGAGTAGCCAACAAATGTTTGGTTCGGCTTGAGGCTCATGCCACTAGAGGGAGCCCATGCCAGACAGTGCTTGAATGGCCAGAACAGTCCAGAGTCCTAGAATAGAACCAAAGTGACTGACAAAAACAAAATAGAACAAAAACAAACAAACACAATGAAATGATTTCTAAAGGCATTTTGCTATACTCATAGTTTGGTGCCTGGTTCTTGTTCAGTCATTGTCAGATAGCCTTCCTCCAGAAACTGATGAAGGCAGGTACTGAGTCCCGCAGTAAGACATTATGTGGACAGAGTCTAAATAGGAGGTTTTCATCTTTTCCCTCAACTTGGAAATCTGGGAACTTGGCATAAAAGAAGGAGCAAAGGCCATAGGAGTCAGGGGATGGAAGGGAGGCCACCAGGAGAACATGGTCAACCAAATCAATTAAACAGGGCTCACATGGGCTCACAAGGACTGAAGTCAAGGATTGAGCCATGAAAGAGTCTGTGCTAGGTCCTCTGCCTATATGTTATTGCTGTTAGCTTGGAGGTTTTGTGAGACTCCTAAAAGTGAGAGTGGGTATTTCTGATTCTTTTGCCTACTCTTGAGACTCTTTTCCTCCTATGGGGTTGCCTTGTCCAGCCTTGAGATGAGGGCTTTTGCCTTGTCTTATTGTATCTTGTTTTGTCCTGTTGTCTCTTGTTTTGTCAAGCTGTCTCTTGAAGGACTGCTCTTTTCTGAAGAGGAAATAAAGAGGACTGAATTTGGGGAGAGGGGTGGGGGGGTGAACTAGGAGGAGTGTAGAAAGGGGAAACTGTGGTTGGAATATACTGTATGAGAGAAGAATATTTTCAATAAGAAAAGAAACAGAAAAAAAGGAAAAGAAAAAATACTCAGTGTAAATAAGATTAGAATTAATTCAATAGTTCATGCATCATATAATTCAGTTTAATTTTTGATAATGTTGTAAATTTCTTGGAAATAATTTTAGTTAATTTGGGCCAAGGTTGTGTGTGTGAGAGAGATGTCTACGAAGGAACCATCTATTGGTCTATACACTTTCACCACTGAGATGGTCCTCCAATAATTAGAAAGCTTTTTCGTGACAAGTGGTCACCTAGTTCCTGTTTTACACATGCATTTATTAAATAAATGCTTGTGGATTATTTATGAAATATAAAACGTGAATAAGGCATCACATATTAGGTCAAGGAGACTGTTACCTAGCAAGAGACCTGTTGATACCTAGCATCAATGGAGCTTAATAGGTACAAATGAAGAAATATGCGGCACGTGTTATGTGAAATCTGTGGGAAAAATCAAATCCAGCAACGTCATTAACAAAGGCTTCTAGAGTTGCTGATGGAGACCTGAAACAAATAATAAGATGGTTATGCTGGACTATATAATCCAGCACACACACACACACACACACACACACACACACACACACACACACACACACAAACACGTATCCTCTTGTCATTAGGAAAAGCTCCACTTAGGAAGTTACAAGCATTCAACAAGTAATTACAAGTGTGATAAATGCTATGGAACAATCTTGTGGTAATGCCAGGAAGAATTATTTAACCTAGTCAAGAGGGTCAAGGGCTGCCACACTAATAAATACACAATTAAATTGAGACCTGTGGAGTGAGTCGGATTTAAAGGAAAGGAGGGAGGAAAGACTGGAAACAGTAAGAACTCACTGTGGCAGGAATGTGGAGAGGGAGAAAAATCAAGTGGGAGGTTGGCTGTAAGCTGAGAGTTATTTGCAAGGCTTTGTGAGTTGGGTGGGAATCCATCTCATGGATTCCTGATAACCTTGCTGGACTTGAAGTTTGGAAATGCCATGATCAGGTTTGTAATTTTAAAGCATCTTCTCTTCATAGGTCTAGATCAGATAGGTGGGTGTTGGAAGATAAATTAGGCAGCTGTTGCAATACCAAAAATACCCTTACTGTAGGTGGGTAGAGTGAGAATTAGAAAATAAAATGTTTATTAGAATCGTGTAGAAGGCACTATAGTCCTAAGACACTAGCCTGTATGGTACAATATATGGCACACAGTCTTTAACACTTTTAAATCGATTAACTGTTTGATACAGAGGGGTGAGTTGTAAAGATATGGGCCAGTATGGAGGTTTGGTATGTGTTTTCACAGTGACTGAAAGACGACTTCTGTGACATTGTCATCTTTTTGTTTATCTGTCTTTAGTGACTGTTTGGAAGACACATCTAAAGCTGATGAGAATCTAGATAGCAATGGAAGTAAAAAGCTTTGTGAAGTAGTTCCGTATGACGGACGTTGTACCAGAGACCTAGGAGGTGACAGAGAAAGGAAGATCAACTGTGAGGACCAGGTACCAGGGAAAGTCAGAAGCAGAAAGAGAGAAGAAAATAGGGCCAAACAGAGCACAGTTTCTAACATAAAGGGCTGAAATAATATGAATCCTGGAGTGGAGTCCATAGAGGAAAAACAAAACAAAATAAACTAAAAAGTGATCTAAAACCATGTACTGATGACCAGGATGGTTGCAACTTCTAGTGGTCAGTCTGAACTCAGGTATATATTGTTTCTGTTTTCTTCTTCATGTGAATCTAAACTTTTATTTTTGATTGACCTTTTTTCCTTCCTTCCTTCCTTCCTTCCTTCCTTCCTTCCTTCCTTCCTTCCTTCCTTCCTTCTTTCCTTCCTTCCTCTCTTCCTTTCTTTTCTTTTTAGATTTAACACAATGGAAACCCTGAAAGAGCCCAACCCTAGTCTCCAATTTAAGATGTTTTTATGATCAATAAGGGGGCAAAACAGGATATCTGTGAGTGGCAGAAGCAGCCTTGAGACCAGCTGCACCTACCAAGGGGCAAAACAGGATAAACAAGGGGCAAACCCAGTCCTTTGTGTATTGAAACCCGAGGGGGCAGAAACTGGCTGAAACTGGCTGAAACTGGCTTAAACTAGACTTGTTTTTGTCCTGATGTTGACCCATTCCATATGTTAATTTGAACTGACCAATGGTGTTGCTGTTGTTATGCTTCCCCGGTATGTAATGCTGAGACCCTATAAATGCTTGCTGGAAAATTACACGGGGGGGGGGGGGGGGGAGGTTCAGTCTCACAGGAGTACTGGGAGTACTGAGTTGCCTGTTGGCGCTTTCAACAATAAAAAATTCTCTTGCTGTTTGCATCCATTGGCGTGGCTTATTGAGTCTGGGGGATCCTTCCTGAACCCTAGAAATTAGGGTCTTTCACCCCAGAAAGACACTTTCTTAAGAGAAAGCTTGTGATTAGTTCATGCTATAGGTTTTTGAGTTTAGTTATCAGCCACTGCCTCCTGCCTAATGTGAGTAAATTGTTCCTTTGTGGATTCCTCTAAACCCTGGATAAACAGCCACTGGATACACAGTTGTTTAGTTCCACACGAGTAGCTTTCAGACGAACTGTTTATTGATACTGATCAAATTGCATCGACAATTGCACAAGAACTCTTCCCACACTGCTGTTATTCCCATAGAGTTACCTCTGCTCAGCTACATTCTCAGTAAGGAGGGAAAAAAACCACTCCTGAGACTGACAACAAACGGTTACACAATCACTGCCAAATTCCTGTCTCAATGCCATGAAATGCAATTGAGTTCTTCAGGGGTTTCTAATACTTTGCTACTCACTGATGAATGTGTTCTGTTACATATCCATCACACATCAAACTGGAAAAATTACATATTCTTCTTTAAAAAAGATTTAATTTCACCATAGCACAGTAGATATTGTAAGTATTCACATCAAGAAAGAACTGCAAACACATATTTGGAGACGTGCTTTGTATTTTTTTTCTCATTCCTTTTGGTGTGTGTATGCTGTGAGTGTGTGCGCATGTATGTGTGAGGCATATGTTCATATTCTTTATTCTTATGTGTGTGGTGCTTGTGTAAGCATGTTTGCATGTATATCTTTGTGTACATGTAAGTACCTGCATGTGTATGTATGTGCATAAGATTTTCTATATTCATACAATGTATAATATGTATGCATGTGTGTGTGCAAATATGTGTGCATGTTTATATCTCTATTTCATGCCTGAGATAACTTTCATGGTTTTCACTTATAATTATTGAGTTTTTGTATTTATTAGACTAATTTACAGAATAAATTAGAAGTTGAAAAATATGTACAATAAAATATATATAGGCTGGGACTGGAGAGATGGCTTGGTGGTTAAGAGAACCTGTGGCTCTTCCAGAGGTTCTAGGTTTGATTCTCAGAACAGAACCCATGTGTTGGCTCATACGGCTAACTACAGTTGGAGGGGATCTGATGCCCTCTTCTAGCTTCCATAGGCACTGCACACATGGTACATAGACATATATGCATGCAAAACACCCACACATGTAGAATAAAATAAATCTGTCTACACACAGATCAGGATTATACTAAATAGGACAAAATTAAGAGTAAACATTTTTACATGAACTTTTCTTTTAACACAAAATATTTTTAGCTCAGCCTCTTTAACAGTCAAGCCAATAGTTCTATGACTTTCAGTCCCCTGCAGTTAATAGTAGGATCCTCTACATGTAGCAAGCAGCAGCACAAAGTCTCACATGATTGGAAGAGGCTTAAATGAAGGTGGCTTACTCTGCTTAATACTGGGAAATAATGCTGAATGGAAGCCTGTTGCTCTATTGAACTGCTGGTATATTTGCCTTGAGAGCTTCCAAGCCATCAGCTGACTCATCTCGAACAAGCAGACAAAAAGACACATTTCACCTCATAATTGAGTAATAACCCTGTTCCAAAGCAGTTCCCTCTGAGATTGAAACGTTCCATCTTCCAGCAATGTTCTGTAAGACAAAGTAAACAACTCAAAAAGCTTTAGGAAATTCCTGAAACTGACCAGATTCACTAGATTCCTCTCTCCTAAGAGTAAACAACAAGACTACTGGAGTCATTTACAGACAAGCCAAGGGACAAAGAAGACTGAGACAAGTCCAGCTCCCATGAAGAAGTACAGATCACCAAACAGCCTGAAAAGAAGCAGAGATCAAGCAAGCTGTCTAGAAGAAGCGGAGAAGCAAAGACAGACTGCCTGGAACAAGACCAACCTTCATCTGTTTCGCTATCTGTGGCTTCTGTAGTGTGTCTCACACTTTCAACTACTGTACGCTGTCAACAGTGCTGGGGTGGCCTTTGGTGATGCAGCTGTATGAGGCATTTCTGATCCTGTAAGTAACTCATTACCCATAATTTCTGTAACCCCAATAAAACTCATTTGTTCACCAAGCTGTACTTTGGAGGTATCATTATTTTGATCTGCTCTGGACTCCCTACTTGGGGTAAGTAGTGTGTGTGTGTGTGTGTGTGTGTGTGTGTGTGTGTGTGTGTGTTGCATTTCCCCATGACAAATCTGCTTCACAAAACATATATACTACTTTTTCAGACTCCTAACTTTTCAGGCCATCCATTGTTACTAATAAGAATAGAATCAGGATCCTCATTAGAGAGAATTCTTTTTCCTATCACTTCAAAAGAGTTCAAATGTTCATAGTGTCAGGATAGGATATATGTATACATGTGTACATATATATGTATATGAGCAAACTGGGGTGGAGGGAGCAGACCAGGCTCTCCTAGTAGCCTGACAGAAATCCAAGCCTTAGTTTTAGCTAACAAAAATGAGACAGAGCTAAACAGATAGTCCTCAGAAAAACCAAAGCCTTCTGCTAGCTCAGCAGGCACACCATGGCTTCTTCTGTTGGCTCAGAAGGCCCCCAAAGCCCCTGTGCTGGCTCAACAGGTGACCCCCAGTCTCCTGGTAACTAAAGATAGCATTCCCAACCCTGTTGCTGGAAGGTATCGAACCACTAGAACATTCCACCAATCAGCCCCCATACTAATCTCTCTCCCACCAATTAGTCACAGATTAATCCCTCTGCGCCAGAATAACCCTGACTTCGCCTAAAAGGAGCTGTGACCTTCTTTGGGGGTCGCCAAGTGCCACTCCAATGTTGGAATTAATAAAGCACTCTTGTTATTGCATGTGTGGACTGCTGGTCTTCTTTGGGGGCATCACTCAAACCCTAAGAGTACACACAAACACACACACACACACACACACACACACACACACACACACAGTTTGTTTCAGGAGACAGTTTTCCTAGCTCTTTTTCTAAAATTTAGTATTTTTTGAAATTATAAATACATAATTTTCTTTCTTTCCTTTTCTCCATCAAATCCCTGCCCTCCCATGTACCCCTTTTGCTTTCTCTCAAATTCATGGCCTTTTCCTTTTATTGTGGTTACAAATATACATATATTCCTAAATACAGAAATACAATCTATTTAGTCCTTATAAAGTTTCTGTGTGTGTATGATCTCAGGACTGATCGATCACTTGGCATTGGATTACCACATAGGGGCCTCTTCCCTGGGAAAGACCATTTCTCCTTCTCTTAGAATTCCCCGGTTGCCTATAGTTCTTTTTCTAAGGTTGAGGTTTTCATCCTTCTTGTTAGCATATCCCTCGGTGTCATTTTTAAATTCTCCTTTTAGTGATTGGCCCATGTTAACTTTTAGGTGAAAGTAAGCATAGTCTCCTGAAATACAACATTAAGCTTTCTCAGTTTTTGCCTGTATACGAAAGTAGAAGTATTCAAATGAGGGAAATTAGTTCTGCCATCTGTTACATCTGTTACAAAATTTGAATACTAAATAATGTCAAATAATGTCAAGTAGTTTTTTTGTGTCTTGTTTTTTTTTTTTTTTTTTTGCATTAGACATGAAAAAAATCTTCCTGAGCTTCTCATAGTCTTCTGTGTTCAGAGTCCAACTTCAGAATTTCCTCCTGGCAAAGGAAACCATAGACACATAAGTCAGTTCATTGACATGTCTTATCAAATAGAAAATCTGTACTTTCTCTAAAATATGCTGAAAACTACATTTTGCCAATAGCTTTAAGGTCTTGGCTCAGTCCTGAGAAATAAGAGGAAATTGACTTACTGATTTTTTTTTCAAATAGGAAACAATACACTTCCCATCACCGTTTATTCTCCATTGAGTGATTTCTTTTTATTTCAAGATCTGTCTTCTGTCACATGCTTATATGCATATGGACAATTGACATAGGCAATTATAGAAAGAAGTGAAGGTGGATGGGGAGGGAAGGATAAAGGGTCTTGCATACAGACTGGTTTGATGGATTTCAAGCATCAAGTTGACATTTCAAGGGCTTTCCCAGGGGACCTGTATAACCCTCTTCTGATAAATTATGGGCTAAAAAGACTCTTCTAGGTTTTGTTTTGAGAGTCTTAATGCAGTGCTTCATTAACTACTTATTAATACCTAAGAGGAAAATTTAGGAATGGGTATTTTTCTGTTAATAACATCCAACAAAATCAGGCTGTTACAGACAAGCTGTCAGTATGTCCTGCATTCACCAACTTTTTTCTTCTTCTTCTTCTTCTTCTTCTTCTTCTTCTTCTTCTTCTTCTTCTTCTTCTTCTTCTTCTTCTTCTTCTTCTTCTTCTTCTTCTTCTTCTTCTTCTTCTTTAAATGTATTATTCTCTCCTACATTACATCCTGACCACAGTTTCCCCTCCCTCCACTCCTTCCACTTCTCATCAACCTCCCACAGATCAATTCCTCTCTCCAGTTTCCCTTCAGAAAAGAGCAGACTTACCAGGTATACCAACCAAATATGGCATCATATGTTACAATAAGACTAAACACAAATTCTCATGTCATGGCTGAATGAGGCAAGCCAATTGGAGGAAAAGGATCCAAGAGCAGGCAAAAGAATCAGAGACACCTCCACGTCCACTGTCAGTAGTCCCAGAAGAACATCAAGCTACACAATAATGACATATAAGCAGAGGACCTAACTCAGGCCCATGTACCGCCTCCAATTTTCAACTTGATATTTCAACTCATTTTCCTTGCAGCAATTATTGATATGGGTGAATTGATTAAAAATATTCTCGTTGTTATTTTGTAGAGCTCTATTTTAACAACAATTTAAAAATTTAAATTTAAGTTCAAGACAGATAAAATTGTAAGAATGCATTTTCGTAAGTGTTATAATATGTGTTTAAAGTAAATATGAAATTCAAATTTAGATTAATTTTTATAATTGAATTACGCATTGCAGCCTATCTACTGATAAAAATCCCATTTTTCAGCTAACAAACCAATGTCCGAAGATGTGAAATCATTTACCCACCAGTGTCTGACACTGAATCCTTAGTGACTCTAGCACTCAGAGATCTTGAGAACTATTTAACTAAGCACGGAGGAAAATAAACCATTGTCAAGCTCATTCAGACCCACTGTACTTCCTGTATCATATCTACAAAAGTGAAACATAGACTGAGCATAATCTATATCCATCCACACTAAAACACTTTTTTTTTGTTTAAAAATTGCCTTCAGTTAGGTTGCTAATTTGAAATGAACTTATAGTGCTTTTTTTTGCAGTTCACATAAGTTCATTTTGTTGACCAGAAATCATGTGACTATTATTTTATGCTTTGACAGGAATTATTAGGAAAATTCCCTCAATCATCAGAAAGCTACCCTTCTCTATGCCCTTAATCTACTAGTGGGGATATCAGGGAATTAACTCTTGGCTTCGTGCTCCTATGACTTCTACAGGCTGACTTTTACCGATAGGTATTGCATTCATAGAACCCAGACCTTTAAAGACTGTCTAGGCCAATGGATCAGGAATTTTCAGATCATTTTTGGCTAAGTACTCATGTTCATTTTACAGGCTGGAAATCCCCTCTGATTATTTTATAAGTTTGAAAAGGAGTCAAATTTTGAAATATTAAAATATGTTATCTAGCATATTAATGACCTATTTTCCAAGTTTACTTAAAAAATGAATGCCGATAACAGCAATGGAACGTGGGAACGTGAAGATATAGCTATTTCATATGAAATTTCATCCATTTTTTACATTTTTATTGCTGATTTCTTTAGGAATGAGAGGCGGGTATTTCTTTCCCCAGAATTCCTCATTAGTGAGAGATGTGTTTGTGTTAAAACTTGACATTAAAATAGGATACATTCATGGAAGCCTTCACAGATTCCTTTCTGAATTCCAGGAATGGGAAAATGAGAGCTATGGGAGATATTGTTACAGAAAAAAAAAAACTTAAGTCCTTCTAACAAAATCAGTTAAATTGCCAGTATAAAGACTAGAACTTACTCTTCTCTTTGTATTCAGTAGCTCAGCATGACACCCTAATATTGGTCTGAGTTTATGTCTTAGAGAGGGAGTTTGTTGCTCAGGTGGCCCCAGACTTGTCTCAACAGATCTGTACCTTCAGAGTTCTCTGGACAACTAGCTCAACAGGCGAGAGTGTAGTGACCCTGAACCCTAGACTGTGGTCATTCTCTGCTTTTCAAAGAGAGAGAGAGAGAGAGAGAGAGAGAGAGAGAGAGAGAGAGAGAGAGAGAGAGAGAGAGAACCTGCTTAAAAGAACAAACTGAAGCTCCTCTCTTTAGGCATAGCTGCTGTTGCTCTTCATTAGGCATGATAGAAACGGGTAGGGTTTCTTTGATTGAATGCACATAGCCTTGTGGCCAAGTGTGCTGCCTTGGGGCAGCATCAGTCCAAGTTTAAAACAAATCATAGCTCAGCTGTAACTCTACAACGTGTACCAGCTATTGGGCTGTGTCAAGAGGTCAAAGTGAGTATTTAGGAAGTTTAATATGACTGGAAAATAGGATTCAATAGCTGTTAGCTATCGTTATTAATTCTTTTATTTCTGAATATACAAGGGTAGTTTCATGCCTACAATTCCAGTAAAATGGTTAACATTTATTCTTCTGTTGTGATCATTCTCAAGGCCTTTCAGATGTTGGCCTGAACAACTTACATTATTCATTGCATGAGAAATCATTTCTCAATGTGCCTTCATTTTCTCTTCTCTCCACTGTAGTTAATAGAATTGATTTGCATCAAGGTAAATCCTCTTCAGATAGATAGACTACAAATGCTAAATAAGTCATGAGCACCCTGCTCTTTTCACCTTAACAGAAAAATCACAGATTGTTTACCATTTTCTTTCACATACTTCTTAGATAGCTCCCATTAATGTTAGTAACTTATATGATATGATACTGATGAAATCTAAGATATTAAAATTGACACAACATTTTAAAACTCCAAATTGTATCAGAATTTCTTTCAATGCCCACTTCTATTCTGTAACTTAAGGCAGAATCCTACACAGTGTTTAGTTTTAACAACCTTTTAACTTACTTGAACCATGCTAGCTCAACATTCTCACTTCATGTTCCATGACCTTGACTTGTCATGAGACTACTCTGATGTTCTGTGATTTGCTTTCAATATTAATCGACCTGTCATTTCCACATGGTTAGATGTTTATTTGCCCTTTTACTATAAACAATAAAGAAGTGGTGCTGGGTCCTCTCGAAAGTACATGACACTGATGTTGATATGGGCCAGGAGCCACGAATGGCATATACCTATAGCTGGAGAGAAATAGAGCTGGCATGACACTTGTCAATGGGCATATTAACTATGGTCAGTGGAATAGCATAGTGTTTATCCAGTATGCTGAAATTGCAATATCCCTCAAAACTGATCAATATTTGGGGCAAGATTTTTTTAATACTACTATTTGGGCAATATCAAGCTTCTCTTCAATTTTGTTCTCTGCTTTGACTCCATTTCTTTAATTAGTCACTGTAACACGTATCTAAACTCATCAATTTATAAAGTTTACCTTGGACCTCAGTTTTAGAAATTTCAGTCCATGGTGGGTTGACCACATTGCTTCTGGACTGTGAGGAAGTGGTGTATCATGACTGATATCATGTGGTGGGACTTAATTGCCTGCCTCATGCCCGGAAGTAAAAATGAAATCCTGGGGCCCCATAATGTAAGGCCAGCCTGAAATGACTCATAAACTGCCCACCAGGCCCCACATCATCAAGTATCCACTACTTCCCTGTAGTTTCAAGATGGCTACCAGCTTCCCACAGAATACATTCAAGATCCAAAACATAGTGGCAGTCATGTATGCCTAGTAGTGCCATTGTGCTTCTATTGTTAATCCTATGCATGTTAATTGAACCTTCCTATGAAGCAAACATGTCTCCTCTACCCATGTTTTACTCAACTATGTGTTTATATCAATAGGAATTCATCGTTATTCTTGTATTATGTCATGAATCAATACTATCATCTATTTATTATCCTAAAAATTCCTGTTTTTGATCATTTTTAGTTCCTTCAGTTAGTTCTTATTCTTATTGCAGGCATATATACTTTGGGGGTATTTTCTTATTTCTAACACTGGTAAATAGCCCATACAATCCTATAGTCTTCTGTGTCCAATGGTCCTTATTCATTCTATTTAAGAATGACAGTCAGAGGCTAAAGTCTGAGTGCTAGTTATTGAGCAAATCTTCCTTTAAAAGTAATGATATCGGGAAGTATAATAAGATAACCCCATGAACAAAAGAAATACAAGCAAAAAGCAATAAAATGATAGATTATATATTCTCCAAAAATAATAGTCATTTAATTTTAGTGTGGTGAGATATACCTAGGGTCCCATACTGACCCCACTACTCAGGAGGCAGAGACAGCAGCAGCAGAAGAAACTCTAATTTTAGAATTTAAGGCTAGCTTGGAGGAAAAAAATCAATATTTTGTCTCAAAAGAAAAATAAATAAGTGTATTTAATGTAGTGACCTTTGTCTTTGAAAGCCAGAATAAGGTATGGGATATCCACTAAAGCTGGAGTTAGAGGTGGTTACTAGTCACCTGCTATGGGAACTGAACTCAGGTTCTCTTTAATAACCCCAAATGCTCTTAACTGCTCAAACATCTCTCAATCCCCAGGGATGCATATTCTTAAAATTTGCAGTTAACAATTTAAAATATTTTAGGTAATAAAATTGGTTTTAATTAATAAGTATGGAAGTATGATTAATATTTGTGTTCTTTTCTGAAACAATAATAATAATGTAATCTTTAGTCTTGTGTGGGAGGTCCTTCTGTCTATATGTTACTTTCATTGGTTAATAAAGGAACTGCCTTGACCTGTTGAGAGGGCAGAATTTAGGTAAGCAGGGAAGATGAAACTGTAAGCTGGGAGGAAGAAGGGTGAAGTCAGAGATGCCTTGGCTCTGCTGTCCAAGTAAGTTATTCTGCTGAAACTTAGCTGGTAAGCCACTGCCCTGTGGCAATACACAGATTAATAGAACAAGCAGCCTCCTCCCTGCAACATTAGTCCTGACATTATATCTTTATATTTTATTTAAAAGATAGGTGAATTGTATAGTTTGTGTATTGTTACTCTACATTTTTTTATTGTTGTTTTTGAGACAAGGTTTCTCTGTAGCTTTGGAGTCTGTCCTGGAGCTAGCTCCATAGACCAGGCTGGCCTCAAACTCACAGAGATCCACCTGCATCTGCCTCCCTAGTGTTGGGATTAAAGACATGCGCCACCACTGTCTGGTGCAACTCTTAGATTTTTATGTTTGGGTGGACCACAATTGTTCCTCTTCTCTCTAGACCCTGAAGAAATAACTCCACTCTTGGTGTAGGAGGGTCTTCTTTCTATGTGTTGTTTTCAGTCAAATGAAACTGCCTTGGCTTTTTGATAGGGCAGAATTTAGATAGGTGGTGTAGACTGAACAGAATGCTGGGAGAAAGAAAGCAGAGTCAGGCAGACACCATGGCTTTCCTCTCCGAGATGGATTCTGATTAAACTCATGCCAGTAAGCCACAGTCAAGTGGCAATACACATTAATGGAGATGGGTTAAAAGAATATATAAGAGTTAGCCAATAAGAGGTTAGAACTAATGGGCCAGTCAGTGTTTAAATGAATACAATTTGTGTGTTATTATTTCGGGGTATAAGCTAGCCAGGTGGCTGGAAGCTGGGTGGCAAGAATGCAGCCCGCCACTCCTTTTACAACACACTCTTTTCCAAGAAGAATGGTTCGGAAAGCGTAACTAAGGTATCTCTAATTAGATCTGCCTGATTACAGCTGTTTTTTGTTTGTTTGTTTGTACATTTCCTAATAACCATGAAGTGAAGCCACTGTGTTCTTTTTTCTGTCCTGATTATGACCCCATGGACCTCTGTTACACACAACTAAGCATTTGTTTCAGGAAAGAATTTTTCCCCCTAAACTCAAATACATTTTATTTGTGAGTAAAACAATGTGCATGTAGAGTGGATCACAAGACTAGGTGATGCCCTGTGTTCTAGCTTTTGTTGCCTAGAAATGTTCCCAAGCCTCTTGAGGTCCAATATTGGCTAAAAGGGACAGGTGAGTAGAGACCCTTAGTCTGTTGGTAATTTACAGAGCTACTTTCTCAGAGTCTTTACTTTCTGGAGCTCCCGTGTAAGTCTTTATTCCACTCAACCCTAAGGGCCCTCCTGAAATCCCGAATTCTCACAGCACTTTTCCCTTCCTTGCAGTTTGGCATTGTCTAGAGGCAAAAAACAGCCAGCGGGAATGTCCTTGTTGAGAAAGATACCTGGTCCTATCCTGGAGAAGTTAAATAAGAGAACTGTATGAACAACATCTCTGAGGAGTTGTTGCTTTTTATCTGTATTAGAAGCACTGCACACCAGCAGCCCCAGCTCACTTCATAGGTACCCACAGGGACAAATGTCTCAAAAAGACTGTTCCTCACTGACTCAGGAGGAGAAGGGTTACACGTGTGGCTAAGTAGTTTCAGTTTACCAAAACACTGTTATTTGCTTCCCCTTAAACTCTCACATGAAAACAGCTATCATCCAATAGAGATATGTTGCTTTGGGGTGAACACTTCAGTTTTATTTCTTTTTACTCCTAATTTTTATCAGTTTAACATTTTTTGAGCAAATTTTCACAATATATAGGTATTTGATTTAGAGAGTATGCTCATCAACCAGTAACATACATGTATATTTTGAAATTCATAAAACATGTTTAAAATGTTAAATAAATAGAAAGCAGTTTTTATTTTATTAAACAATTAAAATTTTGTGGACAGAAGTTTCTATCTCAATCTGCCCTCCAGACATTCGATCACAAAGAAATACACAGAGGTTTAAATTAATTATAAACAGTTTGTCTTATTAGCACAGGCTTATTATTAACTATTTCTTCAAACTTAAATTTACCCATAATTCTTGTCTGTGTTTAGCCATTTGACTTGGTACCTCTTCTCAGTAAGTCATTCTCATCTTGCTTCCTCTGCATCTGTCAGGTAACTGTGTCTTTGCCTTTTCTCTTCCCAGGATTCTCTCAGTCTTATCACCCCACCTATACTTCCTCCCTGGCTACAGTGATAAATCTTTACAGTGTACATTATCCCACAGCAAAAGTAGATTTGAGTTGCATAATACACTAACTTTGTTTGTTTTCTGTTTTGTTTTTTTGAGATAGGGTTTCTCTGTGTAGCTTTGTTGTCTGTTGTGGAACTAGCACTTGTAGACCAGGCTGGCCTTGAACTCACAGAGATCTGAGTCCTGAGTACTGGGATTAAAGGAGTGTACCAGTAACATTTTTGAAAGAAGGATTAACTCTTTTTAAATTTGGTTTGGTATTTAGTTTTAGTGGAAAATATCAGAATATATGGAAATTTTAATTAAATTTGAAAATTTATTTTTTATTTCTTATAGGCAATTGTGGAAGAAAAAAATTAAGAAGTATAAATAAATTCTTTTCTTTATTTTAAACAATACTTTTGATAAGAAATACAAATTTTAACTTTTAAGCTTAAATTTAAAGTCATTTTGTTGTTGTGATAGAATTAAAAAGTCACAATTTGGAGTAAAAGCTATTTTACTGTAGTATGAAAAACATGTCTCTCAAATCTGACAATAAGTTGGTGTGTCATGATAAAAACCAAATGTCTGTATCATAGCTAACTTAAACAAACAGTAGGAGCCAAACCTTAGTTTTTGCTTAAACAGATTTACTGAATTTGTTTTCTTTAGTAAGACATTTTAGAATTACAACCAGGCTTGGCAGAATGGCCTTCTATAGCCCGGTGCAATGCCAAGGTGTTTAATTGAAAGCTTCAAGTCAATAATTACTATTTCAATGAATAGCAGTAGTTTATATCTATTAACTTTGAAAGGGGGAGCAGTTAAAATGATGAATAAGTCTGTGGAAAGATATATTTTCAACTGACTTTGTAACATACTACCTTTTACAGAATGGCTATCTCCTCTTATTTTGGGCATGTGGTGATAGGAGAAATTCTCCCCACCATTTAAATAGAGATCTGGAAAGAGCAGAATGAAATTACTGTAAGCTGTCTTGCATACCAAAACATTAAACTTCAAAGTCAATAGTTTTCTTCCTTTCCTGATGTATGTCCAAAGTATTGAAGTTCAAGCAAACCGATGGTATGGGTTGCACAAACAAGTGAGAAGTGTGTCAGGCTCTTTCTTACTTATTCATTCAGTGGGTTTTGATGAGAGCCAGGCTTGTCAATTACTATGTTGAACGATCAGCCGTAATTGTGAAAAGAATCAATATGGAACTAAAAGTCAGAAGAAAAAAACAGACGATTTTTATAAGAACATAGACAAATATCCATTGTGCTGCATGTCACACAAAAAAACAAAACAGAAAAAGACACAGAACTTCTGATCTACTTGTCAATCATGTAGCTATTCATCCAATCATTGTTTTAAGACTTTGGGACTTGCATTTCATGATGGGTTTTACATAAATGAAAAAGAGTTTCCAGAAGAGAGTTTAAAGAATGTCAAAAAAGTGTAATATGAATACAAATATTCAATTAACTTTAAAATCTTGATCATATTGTAATGTCTATACAATTACTAATATTTTATCTTCTTTTCTTTATGTAACTGAGATAGTTATTCCTTTCTTTTTCCCTAGCCCTCATATCCTCCAGACATTCCCCCACCTCTTTTCTCCCCGCTTCATGGACTTCTTCTCTCTCTTCAGAAAAGGCCAGGACTCCCATGGATATCAGTTAAACATGGTATATCAAGTTGCAGCAAGACTAAGAACCTCCTCTTGTATTAAGGCTTGACAAGGCAACTCTGTGTGAGGAATAAGGTTGCAAAAGCCAACAAAAGAGTCAGAGACAACATATGCACACTGTTAGGAGTCCCACGAGAAGGCCAAGCTACACTGTATAAATGTCTTATGTGTAGAGGACCTACGTTGGTCCTATGCAGGCTCCCTGGTTATTGGTTCAGACTCTGTAAACCCCTATGAACCCAGATTAATTGACTCTCTGCGTTTTCTTGTTATGTTCTTGACTTTTGTGGCTCTCTACACTTCTTTCTTGCTCTCTTTCACAGGATTTCCAAAGATCCAAGTAAGGTTTGGCTGTGGGTCTCTGTATCTGTTTCCATCAGTTGCTGGATGAATCCTCTTTGATGGCAGTTGGGCTAGGCATCAATCCCAGCACATCCTATAGGCAGGACAGATTATAAATTTTGTGGCTGGATTGGTGTTCTAATACCTTCACTGGAAGACTTGCCTGGTCACAGGAGATGGCCAGATCAGGCTGCATATCTCTTATTGCTAGAAGCCTTATCTGGGGTCATCCTTATAGATTCCTGGGAGTTGCCCTTACACCAGGTTTCTAATTGACCCCAAAATACACCTGCCTTTCCAGTTGTCTCTTTCAGTACTCTCCCCTCCAGTTGAGAAAGATACTTCTTAAGAAGTGTTATGTGCTACCAAGTTTTGTTTCGTTGATGGTACAATGTACACATTTTAAAAATATATTTATAAAGTACTAGAATAATTTAACACTGAGAATATTTAACATTACTCTCAGGAGTATAATCTACTGATGCAAAGTGGTATAGATTGAGACTCTCTTACCTGGAATGCCTGGGGGAGAACAGTTGTAGAATTTAGAAAGTTTGCATATACATAATGATACATTTTGAGAATGGAACCAAAGTTAAATAGTCAATGTATATTTCATGTTTATGCATTACACATTACTCATGGAAGCCACAAGAATGGTGGTAGACTCTTCCAAACTGGAGTTATAGATGACTGTGAACTTCCATGTGTGTGCTGGGAATTGAATCTGGAGCCTCTGGAAGAGCAATCAGAGGTTTCAACCATTGAGCCATCTCTCCAGTCCCATTTGATGATTATACACATCGGAACATAAAGCAATATGTTCAAACTTAGTTTTCTTTTTAAAATCTGAAATTAGTTGGCATCTCTTAGCTATAGAGGTTAAAAAATTAATAACTGGCAAGGAGATGACTCACCAGGTAAATGATTTTGCTGGGCAAACCTGACAATCCTGAATTTGATCCTAAGATCCCGATATGAGAGGAGAGAACTGACAGGTGTATACACACACACACCAAATAAAAATCGAAAAATTGAGTACTTGTAAACAATTACGCCTTTTATGAATACCACATTGGAACAGGAGCTTGATATTATCTACTTTATTTAAAATACCGAGCAAATAAAAGGAAATATACTTTTTAAAGTAAAGTTCTCCTTTTAGTTGATTCTGTTGTCTAGCTATAAAAAACTACAACGAACATGACAGACTATGTGAAAACACTAAACGTCGCGGGAAATAATGTCAGACTGTAGAATTTAAATGACTACAGACAGAAGCATATGGATTACTACAGACATTGTGATCGTAACTGGGAAGCATAAAGTAGACCTCTGGACAGGAGTTTTAGATCAATATAACATTTGAAAGGCTTCCGAGGCTTTAACTTTTGGAAAGTTTAAAACACTGTGAGTCTGAAAATGCATATTTTACAGTGACTCAAGAGCTGGAATAGATTTAGGAAAGTGATTCTTAAGGATGGATGATGTCTTAAAGTTTGTCTGACATTACAATATGAACTCACTCTTATACATTTTTTAAGAGTCACTGATATAAAATATCGGGCAGTCTCACCAATTTGTATTAAGTAACAAATAAAATAGAAAGCCTTATGCTGAATTTGAGTTTGTCTGATTCTAAGGTGACGCCTGACACTACTGCCAAGGATCGAGAAGCAAATGTATTACTTAATCTGGAAAGGGAGGTCATGCTGGTGAGTGGAAGGCTCACATCAGCACATCATTATAATTCATTCGTTTTTTTTTTTTCAATTGGGTGAAAGCAAATTGTGGCTAAAATTTTCTTGCTGTAAACAGGGGAGAATTATATGACAAGGATTAATGAATAAAGCTAAGACTGCCCCATTCCATTACCATACAGAAATGACTTTGAGATAATCTGGCTATGATTTTTGTGTCAGCCATTGTTCTCATATGAGCCTAGGAAAATATTTTGGAATGCTGTTGTTTTGTGCAAGAAATCATGGGAAGGTTGTAGAACTCTGACCAGAAAAAAGTACAGAAATAAAGACTGTGTCACAGGCATCTGGGGAAACTGACTGAGCAGGATACTGCTTCCTCAGCTACCATGGAAATCAGATGCTAGAGTCACTGTGCATCCCTTACACTGTGGTACCTTAAAACTTCATGTGCTAGAGCACGGTTGAAGCATCTACTTCCTTACATCCTCGGTTCTATGTTCCACGTCTGCTGGGTACAACGGATTTCCTGTTCTCACAGTCACAGGAAATGAGACTAGACCTACATACCACAGAAACAAACTTTAGATAATGAGTAACAAGTCCTCTTTAAAATTCCAAGGGACTAGACCTCCATTTTCCTGGATAGGTAGATGAAAGGAGACATTGATATTTGCTGAGGTGATTCTAAAAAGGAGGAAACAACTGTGTCGTGGAGTTAGTGTCTAGTTCCAATTGCCTCTCTCTCAGTGTCAGAAAAAGAATAAGAATAGAATACTTATCACAGGGCTTGGCCTAAGCTAAGTGGCAAATAAACACAAATTGTACTTGTAGGGTTGAGGTCTACCCAAGTCCCCTTCTAATTCACATTTGCTCTATCACTGGCTTTATCCTGAATGCCAGGATAAATGCTGCGAGTTGTTCTGCTAGCAACTTTTTTATGTTTATATAGTGCTTTACCTGTCAAGGATTATAAGGTTTTCTTTATTTCTAAGCTAAAAATAAAAAGGTGACTTAGTGCTCACTGACAACATTTGTGAAGATTCTTAATATAAAGAATAAATAAACCTACACATGAGAGAAGACTTGCAAATGATGCAACATATAGTAGAAACTGAAGAGGAATATCATTTTTATTCCCTGTTTCCTAGAATTAGTTGATAAACTAACATTCTTTACATGCTTAATATGCCTAGATACTGGGATAATACTTTAAAGTATCAATTTTAAGAAATCCCCATAAAACTCAGTGTGGGAGCTGCTATAATTTGGCTCATTTTACCTAAGTAGAAACAGATTCTCATTTAGGATGATATCACAGAAGCTTATATGTTTAAGACAGAGCCTATACTTCATCTTTATATTCAATCCCTCAGTACCTTATAGTAGCAAGTACACATGCAGTGCATGCTTCCCAGATTAAGAAATAAATTCTAAATCTGTGTTTATTTCTCCTTGATTTTGGGGATTGTGCAAGATGTGAATATAATGAATAAGTCAACAAAACAGCAATATTTAGAGTTCCCAAACTCTTTATATATCTTTATGATAAAAAGATATATAGGCTTTTCTTCTAAATGATTACAGTAGAGTCTAGAAAATATAATCTTTCTTGGGGTGTGAGTTTTATGCAGTAGGAACATGATATATCCAAAACAATGTAAAATGTTAAAGCCAGGCTCAGAAGGCTTGAATGATAGACCAATGAGGTGCTGATTTTATGACTTTAGCTTCAGCAGTCAAGGCTTGGCACCTGTCCCAATATGCCTATTAAAAAGACTAGTGTTGGTGAACAGCAGAATGACTCAACATAACCACCCTGGGAAAAGAAACAGACAAAGGAACCGAGTTACCCAAGTTCAGCTTCAGAAAGTTGTCATAAATGTCAGCCACAAGCAAAGAAAGAGGTAATAAAGAAACCAGTGAAATAAAGAGACTACAGACCAAGACGTTTCTCCAGTAGCTGTATTAGCTTGGGTTTAGTTCTCTTTCCTAATCAATACTTAAGAGAGTAGCAGAAAGGAAAAAAACAGAAAAAGAAAGAAAGGAAGAATGAATGAAAGAAAGAAAGAAAGGATGAAGGAAGGAGAGACGGAGAAAGAAAGAAGATTAAGAACTTCAAGAGAGTAAAAATACGCAGAGATAATTTCTCTTCCAGGTTCCTGAGAAAATTTCAGAGGAACAACAGTTAAAGTTCTAGAAGGAAAAGGAACAATGGTGGAAAGCTGTTAACAAATCTGTGGAATCTGGAAAAATAATTTTCCAAATATAAAATTTCAATGACCTGAATGTAACTTTCCTTATCCAAGTATCTTTCATGAGACATTATTTAAAATTACTCCCACAAGAAAACTTTTTGGGGGAAAAAGTTTTAAGCCTACTTGGAAGTAACTGTACTGAATTTCAGTTAGCATTCAACACTGTTATCTGCAGGTCAATATGAGATAAGAATAATTAATCTTGCAATCATATCATATTAAAAAAAACTATGTCAACTTTAACATTGAGAAATAAATCTTAGGTTTATCCTGTAACAGACCGGGGCTATCTGAGAACCAAGTAATCTAATTGACATTGCCATTAATCTTTATGCTCTCACAAGAATGCAGCATGCTTTAAGGACTTTTGAGAAATTAAGACTTGATTATATAGTTAAGAGAATTGTAGGTAAGCAAAGTTATTAAATACAAGTTACAAGGGTTACACGTCTTTGAACTGTTGCTACTGGCACCAACATGAACAGTGCCATTTGGTAAGATTCTTGATGCTGTTTAGAATTTTGCTTCCTCACACTGATGAATATCTTGCATATCACCATAGAACCTTCATCTGGCGATGGATGGAGATAGAGACAGAGACCCACATTGGAGCACTGGACTGATCTCCCAAGGTCAAAATGAGGAGTAGAAGGAGGGAGAACATGAGCAAGGAAGTCAGGACTACGAGGGGTGTGTCCACCCACTGAGACAGTGGGACTGATCTAATGGGAGCTCACCAAGGCCAGCTGGACTGGGAGTGATGGAGCATGTGATCAAACTGGACACTCTGAATGTGGCTAGCAATGAGGGCTGACTGAGAAGTCAAAGACAATGGCACTGGGTTTTGATTCTACTGCATGGACTGACTTTGTGGGAGACTGGTTTGCTTGGATGCTCACCTTTATAGACCTGGATAGAGTGGGGAGGACCCTGGACTTCCCACGGGGTAGGGAACCCTGACTGCTCTTGGGACTAAAGAGGAAGGGGGAGTTGGGGAGGGGGAGGGAAAGGGGAGGTGAGGAGGAGGTGGAAATTTTTGATAAATAAATAAAAAAAATATAAATTAAAAAAGAACTTTGCTTCCTGATGGATGTGGACAATAATAGATTCATTTTTCATTTCTACATTTTCTATGTGTTTGCATACACTGGAAGGTCACCTTCAGGGATATGTCCGTTCTTCTCTAAGCTGGTAAAAGTCTTCTCAGCTTTAAAGGTCGAAGAGTCAATCATATCATGACCAGAATGTCTACTTACAAAATTTTCCGTGACAACATCTAATTATTTGAAGATTATTTGTAGATTTAGATGATGACTCCAACAGCATATGTTAACCTTTCTTGCCACCTTTTCTTATATTTGGAACATCAGCTAGAAAAACTTTATTCTGACAGCAAAGAATTAAAAATTAATTTTTTTCAATGGTGTTTTGGGGGAAGGTGGGGAAGCTGGAGGAGAGGAAGGAGAGAGAAATGAGATTGTATGTAAAAAATAATAAGAAACTAAAAATCCATATATGCCATATTCAAACTAAACTAAATACCTTGAATCTATAGCTTTCATATAGGTAAAAGATACAGAATATTTTAAAGTAAGTTATATTAGTTTTATAGAATTTTCCAACTGTAAGTTTATGTAATAAAAGTCATGAAAATAGACTACGAATATTGTGTCATTAATAATGGCACAAAGTAAAATATCAGCGTTGTTATGTGACAAGCTAAGGATAAAATACTAGCAATAAGTTAGGTAAAGTTGAATGAGGAATTTAACACAAATTTCAGCCGTTTCAAAAGGAGACAGTGATCTGTGGACCAAGCCCTGCCTCAAATTTGCTGTGCCCCATCTTGCTCACCTGTTTACACATTGTCTGCACTGTTTTCATGTTCGAATGGCAGAACTGACAAGTTCAGCAGACATTGCAAGACCCATAAAACCTACTATACCCTGTGTATTTTATTCACAAATTCCTACCTGGAAAATCCTTGAGCCCACAGACCCGTAAAACCTACTATACTCAGTGTATTTTATTCACAAATTCCTACCTGGAAAATCCTTGAGCCAGAGAAGCCTCAAGACCCACAATTAGGGCCAATCATTTCCTTCTTTTCTAAAAATTCAGTATTGAAATCTTAGACTAGATGGAAATTTTTTATTTTTCTCTAATCTGAGTCTTGATTAATTCTAATGTTATGAATTTTGTTCATAATGTGGAATAAAAAATAACCTAGTTGTTGAATGAGTTTTTAAAGTGGATCACTTTAAATTTGTGAAATTTAGTCAGTTTATCTGTCTAACCAAACTTCTTGGGCAAAGAAATATGTGTTTCGGGCAAAAGGCTATCAATTCTGAGAATTTAGTGCTAAAAGCTCCAATTATTTTCTTACTTGTTCAAGATTCTGAAAAATGTATGAAGATAAATCAGGGTTAAATGACATGCTTCCAGGCTGCATCAGTAGAAATACAGGCCAGATCTTGCTCCTCATTGTGAGGTTTCCATGCACGTTGTTTGCCAATTTTCCAAAACAAAACGCTACATTAAAAAACAGAAGAGTTAAGCATATGTAGAAGCAGATGGGCCGGGCAGTTCTCCTTTAGGCTTTCCTTGTACATGCGGGTGCCTTACCTTTTACCTTCATAACCTTAAAGACTGACGTGAGAGATGGGGATGAGGCACCAAACCTGGGTTCTCTTCATGCTCCTTGTTGCGTTAACACAAGGGGAAGGATACACAGAGGAAAAAGCAACACGGTGCTTTTAAATGTCATCATCAGAAAGTCAAGTACCAGTAGAGAGCACATCTTCCTGGGAAACACCAGCTAGAAAACCCATAAATTTAAACATTTCTTTTGGCGTGATGTTCAGCATGTTGTCTATGTTCAAAGCACACAAAATAGTGAGAGTAAGTAAGAAACCGACTGTGGTTTCAGTTGGATGTGGTTAGCTGCACGGGCATTACCTGTTCAACAAGAAGCAAGTGAGATTTACTGGCCTACAGCCACTGCTAAAATAAGATCACAAAGGGTATCAGACTCAATTGACTCTAATGTTAGCCGTTTTAAGAAGTGTGTTTTGCTGTTTTTTTTTCTTCTCTTATTTTCTGTTAGCCATGCTGCTGTATTTAAGTGGAATAAAGTGACAAAATTATCTCCTAACATAACTGGATAAATCTGTAATATTCTCCGCTGTCCCCCTGACCCTCCCTTGTCTCCCTCCTTCTTCTAAGACAGGGTCTTCCAAGATAATTCGAGCTGGCCTGAAGCTCCCAGTAAAGCCCAGACTGGCCTCAACTCAGAGAAATCTTCCTGCTGTAATCTGAGTGCTAACCATGCAGCTAACCAAGCCCGGCTGGAAGTCGGTTTTTTACTGACTTTCACTACTTTGTGTGCTCTGAACATAGCCACAATGCTGAACATCACACCGAATGAAAAGCTAACAGTTGTGCGGTTCTCTAGTTGATGTTTCCCTAGAAGATCTGATCTCTGCTGGTACTTGACTTTCTGAGGATGACATTTAAAGCACCATGTTGCCTTTGCCTCTGTGCATCCTCCAGCAATCGGTACTTCCTCTTGTGTTAGTTTTATGTTTAACTTGGCTAAAATGAAAAGCAACTGTGTAGATAGCGGCTAACATTATTCTGGGTGCTTCTGCAAGGGTCTTTGTGTATGGAATTAGTGCTGAAGTTAGTAGACTAACTATATCAGAATAAATCATGTAGTTTCGAAGGCCTAAATATAACAAAAAGGCCAGCTTTTCCCTAAGTAAGGGTGAGGCATGCCTGCCTGACTACCTTTGGAATGGGGTGTCAGACATTCCAACCTCTATATAAGACTAGACATTGGATCTGCCTTGGTCTTGAGCCTGAAAGGATTACACTATCAACCAACTGACAGCTTGTTGAGTGTGTGTGTGTGTGTGTGTGTGTGTGTGTGTGTGTGTGTGTGTGTGTATCTTATGTGCCTCTCAAAAACTGGGGCGAATTGTCCAATGTTGCTTTGAAATCTTCATTAGCGTAACATTAAGGGCCAGAGTAGCCACAATAACAGTGACATTAAAACAGTTTCTGACCCTGTGATCTTTTTCCAAAACTCTAAACAATGTTGCTAGATCTATATTTTCAGAGACTTTAATTTAGTATTTTGAAAATCCAGTGTATTTGGTCCTAATTATATAGCATGCTGACACAAATTCATAACACAAGTGTTCTGTTTTTTTTTTTTTTGCTGTTTCAATGCTCCACTTTTAATCTATTGAAAATTATAGTGCAACGAGCTCCCAAATTTGTGTCATTCAATCAGTATTATTTTCTTTCTACAGTAAATAATGGGAGGAAAATTGTTGGGTCATAAAAACTAAATTTTGAAAATTTTAATATATTATTAGCTAGTTGTCCTTATGAGTGACTATTTCATTTTGCTAAATCTTAAAATTATGCAATATCCTCAAATACATTTGTAAGCAGAAATCAAAGGAAGAATGAACTATTTCAATATTGATTAATTAAGAAAAGTGAACTTCTCTACACTGATGATGGAAAAGAAAAGGGGAAGTGTTTAAGAAATATACATGTAAGCCTTTCCCCAAAATCTTCATTATAAAATGTTGAATAATGAAATGCTGTATTAACAGATGCCTGAATGCACAGTCATGCTACACGCTCATCAACTGTCTGTCTCTTTCTCTCTCTTCCAATCATGGTCAAACATTTTGCATCTTTTAACCATTACAGTTCCTTATACCTAAATGCCTGTATTCTAGATAGTATTTATTAATAAATAGTTCACACCTTCAAAAATGGGGACTTTTAAACTATAAATATAGCATGCTTATTATACTTGTGAATGGGTTCCTAATATTTTGTACTATCTGGTCCATATTCAGATATCTCCAGTCAAGTCTGGACTAGTCAGGTACTAGACTTTCTTTGTGGTGTTGTCAAACCATGATTTAGTCATTTCATGTGTTGCATTTGGCTACTGTCTCCATTATTATTGTGCTACAAAGTATGTCCCATAGAGACAACTTTGAGGAGGAAAGATCATTGCTGCTCATGATTTCAGAGGATTTCATTCCATCATGATTGGAAAAGCAGGATGGAGCAGCTCAGTTCATGTCAGAGTGTGACAGAAGCTGTTCATGTGACTATATGATGTTGGAGTTCCCTCTGTGTGGTATGAATGTAAGAGTTAGCCAATAAGAAGCTAGGGCTAATGGGCCAAGCAGTGATGCAATTAATACCGTTTCTGTGAGATTATTTGGGGTCTAAGCTAGCCAGTTAGTGGGGAACCAACAAGCGGCTCTCTCCTTACAACAACTATAGACCAAGAAGAAGCAAAAGCAAGGTCTGAAGCACAGGCTTTGTGCCGCCTTTAGAGACTTCTTTTACAGACCTTCTTCTAATGACTACTTCTGCCAGTCAAAATAGTATCACCGGCCACACAACTCACTTGTAATGCATGAGCCTGTGGATGGCATTTCAAATTCCAACTACAATAGTTTGTTATATTTGCTATATATAGTTTGTTTAATTCTTTTCAATACTGACCTACAATGCCCAGTACCAATTCCACTACTTCATTATTCATGCACATGCTATTTGTTAAAAAATAAGAACAAAAATAAGAACATGAAGGGGCCAGCAAAAGCATCAGAAAGTAAAGAAAGTAAAGATGCTTGCTACCAATCCTAACAACCTGAGTTGAATCCCTGTATCTCCCATGATGGAAGGAGAGAATCAACTCCCTCAATGTGTCCTATGACCTCTACAAATCACTGTGGCACACACACACACACACACACACACACACACATATTTGCATGTATTATATATTTGTATGTATGTATGTATGTGTAGACACATGAATAAATAAATCCAATTTAAACTTTTAAAAATAAAGATAAAATGCAAATTAGTTAAGATTTAGAAAATGATTCTGAAACGGAACAAAAATTAGACCTTCTCCTCAAGCAGTATACATTTAAAGAACTTCATAAAAGATAATTAATAAAGTGTCTGCATATTGTCTTAATAGCATTCAGTAAATGGGGAGACATACATTGATAGAATTCTGTTAAATTTCACTACGAATATTGAGAGTCTAGCAAGTAAGAGAGAATTGTTCTTCCTCTTCCTCAAGATCTATCTTAAAAAAAAACTTCTCTAAGACTTTTAATCCAGTTGCATACAAGAAGAAAATATTCCCGTTGCCCTCAACCCAGGTACCAATCAGGGACTAAAGGTTTATCAAGAAAAAGGAGCAAACTGGGATTTCTTACCCTCCTTCCACAAACTTTCCTGTGTTGCTGAGTTGGATGCAGCTAATAGGAATCTCTCTTATCTTTCTCCCAGGTCACTGTTGTAAGGAGAAAGTCCTTATCTAAGTAGAGAACACTAGGACTTGATAGATTCTACTCCAGCTTATAAAATAGAGCTTTCACAACGGGCAGAGCAAGCTATGAAAACCAGGAGTCCATGCCCAATTGATTGCAGGGAGAACAGAGGTGTGGCTTTGGGAAACATCTATGACTGGCTCCACCTTTGCCTATTGTGCACTTATCTCAGCACATTTTGTCCACATAAGGGAGATAGGTGAGATAAGTTTTAGACCCAAAAGATGAACAGATCTGAAGGGACATACATTATTTAGAATAGTGAATGGAGAATTCATTCCTAAGGATATTGCCAGAAGCAATAGAAATTTTGGTAGAAGGGAATACTTACAACTTTAGTATGTGAAAGAGTTGAAATATCAAAAAATAAATGCACTGAGTTTGGAAAGAAAGATTGTGAAAGTCTTATTGTTAAGTCACTCTGAGGATAATAAAGATTGTGTCCAAATTCCAAGTTGTTCTTACTAAATAACAGGACACGGAGTAGACTTAAAGTACTTCCAAGCTATATACAGATCCATTAGCAAAAGACACTACTTTAACATAACATAACATAGGCACTAGTTAAACATAACCTTCTAGCAACCATTGATTGAAAAAGAAAGCATTCACACTCGAGGGAAGTTCCAAGGAACCTAGGTTAAGAACACACCACATACATTTTTAGATATAAGGAACAGCGGGTGAACATCCATTGCTGTGAGTTCTGAGTAGAATAGGAATTTCTCTTCTAATTCCTGACTGATAAGCTATGACTAAATTATGTGCATATTCAGTGAAAAGAGCAAAACACTAACCAGCTGAGAAGATTAAAATCAATCCTTAGTAAATAATTTGCTTATGCTGACCCAAGTATGACCGCTGAGCAGTCAGGCTGAATGATTAAAAGCAAGGAAACAAAAACCTCATGAGTGACAGGTGAGTCTGAACATCATGAAAATAACATGAGTGGCTGCTCATTGGATACCTCCATTCTCATGCAAATATACACAGGTGTTGCAAAGTATCATTTCAAATGACCCATTTCTGGGGCTGGAACGATGGCTCAAAGGTTAAGAGCACTTGCTTTAGCAGAGGACTCAGCTTCCATTCCCAGGTAGCTCTCAACCATCTATAATTCCAGTTTCAAGAGATCTGCTCACCTCTGTGGCCACCAAGCATAAATGTGGTGCAATTCATACATGCAGGCAAAACACGTAAACACATAAAATTCAATAAAAACATAATACCCCATTTCCAACAAAGTACTCTGAAGTAAGGGAAGAAATAGCAGGTCTGATTCCAAAAGGGAAGCACATGCTTGTCAATAGAAAGTTTTGTAAAGGCACAAAATATTGGCCATGGCAGATGAGCTGTGCAAAACAGCCACCACTAGCAAACTCAGAAATTAAAAAAAGTCAAGGTGTAAAGAACTAAAGGAGTTGGGATGCCAAAGTTTCATCAAAAATGAGTACTGATAAAGAAGTCAAAGTTATGCAACTCAAATGTGTAACAACCAAATAAAACCGTAGAAGAAACAAAACAAGTGAAGATAAGATGGACCACTAGAATGTTATAGTTAGAGGGTAAAATGAACGAACTGGGCCTGAGACAAATGCAGCTACCATTAAAGGTGCTTATACATTCACACTGAGAAAAGGAGGACCAGAATGAGAAAGGCAGAAATATTATTTGTAGAAACCTTTCCAAATCTGTTAAGAAACACTAATACAAACATCTGAGAAACTCTAGAGTCCAAATATGAATACAAGAAAATTAACACCTAGATACCTAATAACCAACATGTTGATGTTAGAATAAAAATATTGAAAATGGCTAGAAAAGAGATAGCACTTTCAACAGAAGCCAGTAAGATGATCAGTGTACTTTTTTTTTTAATCAGAAATAAAGGAGTCTGGAAGTGCGGATACGCTGGACAATGCACTCATGAGCTGACAGTACAAACTGTTTATGAAGAAAACTTGTATCCAGCAATAGTGTATTTGAAAATTAAGACAAAGCTACTTTCAGAACATTAAGCCATCAAACAGAAAAAAACTCACAGGACTTGATTCTCTCTGATTGACTTTATAGAATTAGTTTATGGAGATATGACTTGGCTACCAGACCACTGCCTAATCTTCCAGAGGACCCAGGTCCAGTTCCCAGCACCCACATGACAGCTCACAACTATCTGCAACTCCATTCTGAGGAATCTAATACCTTCTTTTGACCTCCACAGACACTGGGTGTCATGTGGCGTACAGAAAGATATCCATGCAGAAAAGACATTCATATAAGTAAAATACGTGAAAATAATAGCTCATCAGTAAAACTGTGAAGAGAAAAAACTATAATAAAGTAGTAACTGCTGTTTCCTTACTTAACTAATGTCCCTGTAACACTGTCAACTTAACAAGCCTAGAGTCATATAAGAAAGCTTTATGCGAGGAACTGTCTAGCTCAAACTGACCTCTGTGCATGTCGGTGGGGGGTTACTTGATTATTAATTAATGTACGAGGGTGCAGACTACTGTGGGTGCCACCATTGGCCTAGTCAGGTGATGCAGGGATGTATAAGAAAGAAAACTAAACACAGTCTGTTTGTGAGACGTGAAGCAGCCCTTCTTCCTATCTTCTGTAAATCCTGGACCCTGAGTAGGTTCCCTGATATTTCCTGGAGTAGTAGGAATCCTACTTTTGGGTTTCTGCCTTGACTTCCTGACCATCCCTTAAAGCACAAGGTAAAATGAGACCCCTTGCCAATTAAGTTGCTTTTGGTGAGAGTGTTTCATTGCAGCAACAGAGTGTGGTGTCATTTCACTGTCCTGGAGATAATGTGAATGCTTGCTTGTTCATGGGTTTAGTCTCAACTAAATTTCTGAGTCTGAGAGCCTAAGATTTTGTAGCGCACACAAATTCCTCAAACTCTTCCAGTGCCCAAGGGGAATAAATAGATCCTCATGTAGGAATCAGCCTTGGAGTACTGAACACTAGGTATGGAACATTTACCCTAAAAACAATTCCTTGTCCTATTAACCTCCCAGCAAACAGCAGGATTGCTGATATTGACCTTGTTGCCTTAGATTATTAGTTCAGCTAAAAACAGACCAATATGGTCTTGGAAACAAAGACTGTTCCTGAAATGTGTCGGGCTCTGCCAGATCCCAGGGATCTGACAGTCCTACTTTTGGCTAGTGCTACCTCTCTACGGTGTTATTCCCAAGTCCCCACTGGCAACCTAAGATTGAATTTCTGCTCATTATTAAAGTAGAGCTCAAAAATATTTATCTGATTAAAATAAATAAAAAATAAGAAAATATTTTGTCATCCCTCCCTGATTCCTAGAAAGTAATATTCATTTTCTTCAGGAAAACAACTCACTTTCTTTGTGGCTTCAAAAATGATTTAAGGTGGTGCTCAATGACACGTAAATATAAAAACATAGAGCTTAGAGTAACTATTGAAAGGAATATTTGAGGAGGGTCAAGAATATAATGCAAATCTAATCCCATCATTGCTAAGTAGGGACAAATAGTTGAAGGCTTCATCTCTCTTTATCTCTCTCTCCTTTGATTCCTAAAATACTATATAGCTGGTGCCTTCAAGTTCAACTAATTCAAAGCTAGTCCACTGAACAACTCTTGCTTGTTTGCTTATGTCAAGCACAGATAACTTCTACAATAGTTGGTTGCCCTGCATACTGTGCATGTCGGGTGTCTGACAACAAATGGATATCTCAGTCCGTTTGCCAATGGGGTGGGACAGTGGAGCAGGATGGAAGCAGAGCAACATTCACTTCAGTGGCCTAAAAGGAAAGCTCAGCTGATTTACTTCGCTGTACAGTGCTTTGTAAGACACGCGTACCCAACAGTCAGAGTTAGAGGACAAAATCTTCCCAACTGGCCTGAAAACATGTCAAGAACAAAGCCAACCATGTTTGAAGCCCCTTTTTTCCTTGGTGAAGTTACTGACCTCTCTCATGACAACATTTGTTTTATTGACAACTTAACCTCGCTTTAGTTTTCTACTTGCACCCCCATAACACCTTAGGGCATAGAGATGTGGTCAGGCTAATTTTATAGATACCGAAACTGAATTTGTGGTTTTGATAAAAAGCAATTTTGATAAATGAGAACTCAAGAGTGCTTCTCTCCACCAAACAAGAAATTTGCAGTTCTGGAGTTGACCGTGAGGTCAACAGGAGAACTTGTAAAAATGCAGATTTCCTGTCTATATTCCAGGTCAACATACTGAAACCTTTGGAAGCATCTTAATAATGTGTGTAATGAGATCTCGGATGAAGATTATGTGCATGCCCAGAGACTATTTTTTGAGGAACAGACTGACTATAGTAGTAAATTTGGGATTTTTAATACAAATAAGGTGCACTTGTGTGTGAATGTAAGATTTATTACTTAAGCCCTTACATTATTTTTTTCTTTCTCTTCCCAGTGCTCGACTAGCACCAATTGCCAGCTTTAGTTAAAGAGAAAAGACTGAGTGGGTAAAGGCATTTGCCACCAAGCCTCAACATCTGAGTTTGATTTCTGGGACCTACGCGGTGGAGAGAGAACAGGAACCCATAACTTGTTCTCTGAATTCCAAGCACATTGGCAAATATGCATCTGCACCGCTCCCCCAATAAATAAGCAAAATGTAATAAAAATTAAAAACCTAAACTGAAGTTAATATTCTATTTTCCATTATCTTGGTTCCAAGTGTTAAGTATGTATAAAATAATATGGGAGGCTTTGAAAAAGAAAATATTTCAATCCCCAGTCACTGGGGAAAGTATTCTTTTGTTCCACCTTTAAAATTTGCACTTTTTCCAAGGAGGATGGAAAAGGAGTTTAGGAGAGAGAGAGAGAGAGACAGAGAGAGAGAGAGACAGAGAGAGAGAGAGAGAGAGAGAGAGAGAGAGAGAGAGAGAGAGAGAGACTTTCTGCATGAGTAAGGGCAGAGGATTCAGGCAGCAGAATGAGCAGAGCATGGTAGCCTGGGACTCAAGGCCTCTTAGAGTCAGAATTCCCTTTCCTGTGTCAGAGATGAAGGCTGGGAAGCATCCCAGACTGTCTGGAGATATCGCTAACACTTGGGTTTAACTGATGCTTCTCTGTATTCTCCAAGACTCGGCCCAGAGATGCAGAGTTCTTTTTCACACAGTCCACAATGAGAGGCTTCTTAAAATTCAGAGCATGAGTTATCGTTTACTTCTATTAAAAGACTTTGTAACAGAAATAATAGATAGGAGAGCGCTCACTCCTCATTGAGGGATGAAAAGTGGCCTGTGTCTAAATGGTCTTTTGAGCTGGGACTTCCTCACAGAATGCTGCTCTGGTAGTAAGGTCTCTTGGGGTCTACCACTAGAACACACCTTTTCACAATCAGCAAGGCCTTCGGCTTATTCTAATCTAACCTCTCCAGTCGTGTGCTTGACTCCCCCAGGTCTGCATAAAGTCTTGTGGGTGTTTCTATCCAACCAAAATAACAACCTTTAGTTAGGTATGTGGTTCAACCCAGAACTGCACAGAACTCAGCATCTCGGACAGGCTTTGCTCCAAAAGCATTCACTTACAAAATACCAAGAGTTTGCAGACTTAGAGATTCACCATCTGTGGATTTAGTAGAACTGGCTCTTTCTCTGTCCACACTCAGTCAAGGAACATTTCCGCTAAAACTCCAAGCTAATTCAGTAAACAATACCATACAATTAAAACTGGACAGACTTATTGTTCTGAATGTCTCTAACTTTGTACCTCACAACATTTAAAATAAAGACCAGCAGGTTGGCCCAAGGGTGGAAGCTCAAGCTGCAAGTCAAGTTCAATGCCTGGGATCCACAGGGTGGAAGGAAGAGACCACTCCCACAAGTTGTCCTCAGTTTGCTGAAGGCATGCCAAAGCATGAGTGGGCATGCACAGAAATAAACACGTGTAAATGTTGTTAATATAGAAAACAAAATGTTAGAAGTAAATTTAGATAAAAATCTGATTATCACATCTACTGCATTATAAACCACATCTTTATTATTATATTTTTGTAACAACTTTATATGCAAATATCAAATATGAGGACATAAATCAAACTTCTATACTAATATACATTTGCTAAAATATTACCTCAGAATAAATAAAAATTGTCAAGATTTTACTGATCCAGATGTTATAAAGCATTTTCATTTTCGAATCATGAGAGAAATATCAATTCATTTCAAGTATGACTTTTTTACTGTATGTTATAATTTTTAAAAGCCAGAGTAAGAGAAAAATGCTTGCTGGGAAGGATGGATCCTCGTGGTGACAAGATTCAGTTGACTTTTTACTTCCTTACCAAGACTGTGTTTAAACCACTCTAGCATTGTTTCCCCACCTTCCTAATGCTTTGACCTTTAATACAGGGCCTCATGTTGTGGTTACCCTCAACCATAAAATTATTTTTATTGCTGTTCCATACCTGCACTTTTGCTACTGTTATTAATTATATTATAAATGTCTGATATGCAGGATATGTGACATGTGACCCCGAAGAGGTCACGACCCAGAGGTTGAGAACCACTGTACTTTAGCATCTTCACTATTCTTAAGGGATAAACTGTATAGTGCTCAGTAGATTGCAGTATAAATTTTAAAAATGAATTTATGGCCTTTGTCAGGAAGATAAAGTCTATAGACAGCTCCTTTACCAGTAATGAACCCTTGCTAAGAAATTCTCGTAATTGTGAATTCTGAATTTTTCATTGTTTTTATTCTAAACCTTTGTCTTAATAAGCAAACTGAGAAAGAAAATCTAGTTTTTATTAAGTCCCCCTATGTATTTAAACCTGATTCAAATTTGAGTAACCAATGGAAATTGGGTACATTTAGGAGTCACCTTTCATATACATGTGGCTGCTAGAAATTGCAATATGCCCAGTCCGGAATCAATAAAATAGGATTAGTTGACTTTCAGGTTTTAAGGATTCATATGTCATAGATGCAAGTCGATCAGAAAATTGCTTCCAGTAAAATTTTGTTACCAGATAATAAAATGAACTCATTAGGAATCTACAAGACAGATAGCAAAGAACAATTAAGAACTCAATTTTCTTTGCTGAGTTGGACTTAAATAAAATCTTCACTTAGTCTTTGGAAGAGTAGCTCTTTGCAATTAATTAAATCTAGAATTTTTGTTGTTGTTGAAATCACCACACTAGCTTAGGTTTTATTTTTGCAAGGCTGTGAGAAGTGTTATTGCTGCTTCAACACATACAGTACACAGCACATAAAAACGTATCTCATGCTTTGTGAACAGAAACAAAATTCTCAAGCATTAACAATTATATTGGTGGGAGTTTTTACATTAAATTAAGCTTGGAATAAGGAAGAAAAGTTGGCTGTAAACAAGAAAAATATTTCTCTTAAGACAGTTAAAAGTTAACGAGGCACATTAATCAAATTGTGATGTAATGCTCAGCAAAGTCAGCTATAAAAAGTGTTTTCCGTAACTTTTCTTCCTTCGCATTAATTTTTTCCCAGTAAAAACTAACTGCCTTATACAGTGAAAGGAGAGCACCTAACCTGATATGTAATTTCCTCTTGAGCTGCAGAACCTGTAAAATTTGTGTGGGAGAGAAATTAAAAGCCATCTTATCTTTTATGGCAAAAAACCTTAACATTTTTGGATATTTGCTTGTTCTTTTTGAGGGCAAATCTTTCAGTAATCTCTCTCTCTCTCTCTCTCTCTCTCTCTCTCTCTCTCTCTCTCTCTCTCTTTCTCTCATTCAGTTAACTTTTAGTGGAAATGCAGTGCCTGGGATATTTTTTTGCAGTTCATTTGTAGAAAAGAAGAAAGGGAGTAAGATGATGGCGGTTGGAGGAAAGGCAGAAAGAAAAAAGACAGAGAAAGGAGGAAGAAAAGATGGCTTTATGTCAGACAACCAACTCAATAAATTCTAGGAAGACACACACACACAAATACACACATATGACATTTTATATGTGTACATGACATCATATAGATATATGGAATGCCCTAACAAAAAGAAAAAAACAATTTTGGAATGCCTTAAGGAAGTATACCTTTCAGCTCAATAAATTTTAAAACTAAGAAAAAAGAAAAACAAATATGATCTTAATCCATAGATATAATTTTGTATTGTAGTCTTAGGGAAAATACAACTTTTTCTAATTAAATTTCTGATTTAAAAACAATGAAATAAATGGTCTTTAGGTTTTAACTGTAAGAGTGAAATGCTGATGGTATTCCTGTTAATATTGTTCATGGTGTATGTGACTCTGTGTGTGTGTGTGTGTGTGTGTGTGTGTGTGTGTGTGTGTGTGTGTATGCAGGTGTGAATGGCATACATGTGAAAGTCTGAGGATGTTCCTGATGCTGTTCCTCAGAAATCTTCCACCATTTTGTTTGAGACAGAACGTCTCATTGGCCTGGGGTTTTGACATGTAGGTCAAGTTACCTGGGTTGAAATCTTCAGAGAAACACCTATGTCTGCCACCCCCTTCACCTTTCCTGGCATAACAGAAATGCATCATCGTGTCCACTCTTTCTTTAGGCTTTTTTATTTGTCAGTTTAAATTGTCTAATTAAAATTTAATAACATCACTATCCCCTTCCCTGTTCTCTCTTCCCAACCCTTCCTATATTTTCCCCCTCGAATCTCTGCCATGTCTGTCCACCATCCCCTCCACTCCCTTCCAATTGATGGCCGCTTTTCTTTTAAAATGGGTTCTGAGGATCTGAAATCAGGTCCTCACACTCTGGATCCTAGCCGAGCCATCTCCCTAGCCCCTGTTCACATTTTCTTGTCCCGTTGTGGTGGTGTACACTTCAATAAGCTTCTGGAAACTTTTGGCAAGAGATGTGTGCGGTGCTGTCTTCTTCCCTAGTCCTCTGCAGCCGGTAACTGTGCTGATGTCTGGAGGGATTGAAGACACCAGGACAAAACTAAATTTAGTTGCCAGATCTACAGAGGGCTTTGTAGGGGTTTCCTCTTATGGCTCTTCAAGCTTGTGCTTTTCTGTCTGTGTACTATGTGAAAGATAATTGTGTCCTGAATTTTTCCCCATTAATGCAAGCACATGAGCACTTTGGAAAAGCATCTAAGCCTTTGACTCATGGATTTTTTTTAAAAAAATGTATTTAATGGACCCATTAGTTGAGAGAATTAGATAAACATACTAATGCAAGGCCATTCTGTTTGCTTTTTGGGGGTAGGGGGTATTGACAGGTAGAAGAAAGTGCAATTCAATTTTATCACAATGCAATTTAAATTGTAATATACAAGAATTTACATAATTAAAAATAAAAAACCCAAACTATTCTTGATATCCTTGGGACTTCAGCACTTCTGTATTCTTTTTTTTCCTTCGGGAATGTTGAGGATTCAAGCTTGTATCCTCAGACATGTTGGACTTGTACTGTATCAATGACCAAGAACTTTAACCTCACCTCACAGAGGCTTAGACCACTAACACCAACCTGAAGATGAAGTGAGCATAGAGTGCATGCTGTGATTGCAAAACTCAGAAGGTGAAGGAAGGAAGATTAGAAGTTCAGGGTCGTCTTCAGCTACATAATGAATTTGATTTCAGCCTTGTGTACATGTAAGTTTGCCCCAAACAGACAAATAAACAATAAACCAAAATTAGCATGCAGAAAAATAATTAAATTTTTCTATCTAATTTAAGAGATGGCATAGTTTTGGTTTGCAATTAAATCAGTTAGGAATCAAATTTCCAAAATAATTAAAAACAATAATTTCTGTCACCAATGTGAATCATCAGATGAGCTGTTATTTTAAGAATCTGATCTGCAAACAAGGCAAACCTAGGAGTTGTAGGAATTACAGTTTAGTGGCAATTTACAGAGGAAGTGATGTGGGAGGTCCTTCTGTCTATATGTTGCTTTTATTGGTTAATGAATAAAGAAACTGCCCTGGGCTGTTGATAGGGCAGAACTTAGGTAGGCAGGGAAAACTGGACTGAATGCTGGGAGAAGGAAGGCAGAGTCAGAGGTACGCCATGGAGCCACCATCGGAGATAGATGTGCTGAAACTTTGCTGGTAGGCTATGATGATGTACATATTAATGAAGATGGGTTAAATTAAGATGTAGAAAATAGCCAATAAAAAGATAGAGCTAATGAGCCAAGCAGTGATTTAAATAACATGGTTCCTGTGTGATTATTTTGGGTCTAAGCTAGCTGGGCACCCAGGACCAACAGGTGACCCTTTCCCTAACAAGGAAGGCTTTCTGAATGTGGTGGTTTGAAAGAGAATGGTTCCCACAGGCTCATGTGCTTGAATGCTTAGTCATTGGGAAGTGGCATTACTTGGGAGGACTGGGGAGGTGTTGCCTTGTTGGTGTAGTTGTGGTCTTGTTGGAAGAAGTGTGTCAATTAGGCAAGGTTTTGAGATTTCAGAAGTTCAAGCCAGGCCCTTGTCTGTTTAGACCTGGAGGTAGATCTCTCAGCTACTCCTCCAACATCATGTCTGCCTTCATGCCACCATGCTTCCCACCATGATGATAATGATATAAACCTCTGAAACTGTTAACAAGCTGCAATTAAATGCATTGTCCTGGTCATGGTGTCTCTTTACAGCAATAGAACATTGACTAAGACAATGAGTTTAGACCCTTAAAGAAAAGCAGACCACAGACATTGGTATTTATTCAATGTCTACTAATGGGTTTAGAAAGGGCTGTGATTGATGACTCAGTAAATAGGTTCTCAGATGTATTTTTGGTGACCAGGCCCTGTAATATACCATCCATCCACAGCAGGAGGAGCTGGGATAGGAGATTCAAAAACAACACCTAGAATATAGGAATTTCCTTACATTTATAGGCCTCAAAGGAAATGGGTCTCTAGGCTTAGTGGGAAGGGGGTCTCTGAATTTAGGAGATTAATTAAGATATTAAATGAGATATAAGGCATAATTTAGAAAATTCTGTTGTCTTATATTACCTTGGGACTGCTGTTTGCTAGGAGTGTAGCAGCTTAGGGATGATACTAGAAAAGATATAAGGCACAGCAGATCCCCTCTACAAGGGCAACACCAGTCACCCAGCACATAATAGTTCCATGCGATGATCAAAAATGCTAGTAATTTTAGTGTTATTATTCCCATTCTGTTATCTGAAATTAACATTCTTCTTGTAAAGTGTCCTAAAAATTTTTCAAGCCCCAATTAATTCTTCACCTGCAATTTATCAGATTCAAATAACTTTTAAAAAGATGATTTTTGAGCAAATATTTTAAATCATTTTCAGACAGGCTACAGGCAACCTCACAAGGAAGTAGGGTAACTCCTGGGACCAATAATTTGTCAAATGTCAAAACTTGCACAATGAATGTAATCCTGTCTTTTGACAGTCTGATATTTAAAGCATATGGGTTTCATGTCAGAATATTCAATCTTCAGTTAAATATGAGCGGAAACTTCCAGAAATTCTATTTGAAGCTCCCAGTTTTGAAAGGGCATCATCTCGGATCTGTCATCCAGTTTTCCAGGTTTTCAAACCTTTATCATCAGAAGACAATGCACCTGGATTGTTTCCCATAACCCTTTAGATGTCTCTAAGCTAAGTCAGCCATGCTGAAAAAATTAGTCAAGGGTATTATAAAAAAGCTTGTCTTAGAAAACACTAATTTGTTTCTAATTTCACAAGTTCTTTATTTTAGATTTCATAACAGTAAGATAAAGAAACAAATAAGCTGTCATTCAAAATCATTCATATTATAATTAGTGAAGTCTAAGTAGAGGATAAATTTGTGGAGCAGATAATGTGTCAGTGATAGTCTTTCTTATATCCTTCCCTGATTGATTGAATTACACTTTGATGCAGCCATCAGTGTCAAGCCTGGGACAAAGGACTGCACACTGTAGACATGGCAAAATGCTTGGAGAACCATGCTCATCTGTTTCGTGGTCTAAGGATTGAAGGAGGTTAGAAAGATGGGAAGAAGTGGGGGGACATAAAACCTATTTGAAGCCATTCACCAAGAGAAAAACAAGAATTGTGGTACAATTATCTTGAAGCTTTTTTCCCTTCCCAGTTATAAACCTGCAATTTCAAAAGAATCTAACCAAATCTTATTTGCAGGGAAAGGACATATACTAAACTATTTATCCAACCCTAATGGCTCCTGGCTTTAATTTATCAGATTTTATGTCCATACAAGGCTTTGGGGAGCTACCCTGTCCATTCATTTTTCAAAAAGGGAGAAGAGTGAAAAAGTGTTGATTCTTAGCAACCTTTTCAACACTAACTTGAGACCTACTAGGATAGTGTTTAGCATTAATGTATACATATATGTAATTGCTACAACAATTACAACTCTCGTGTAGTGAAGTCATTGCTGAAGCCCCCAGATGTACTTTCATTTTCCTCTTGATTGTCTTCTTATTCTTAATAAAATCTCAACTCTATTTCACACTAAACTAGTTCTAGAATTCTCTTCTAAATTGGAGCCACAAATAACTGTTTAGCTTGGATAGAAATTCTCAAAAGATTAATGAAGTCCTGAGACAGCTGAGGGCAATAGCAGAGAACCGAGCCTCTCTCTCTCTTCCGTCCATGCTTCAGGAGATAGGCATCGGTCAGCAAAGGTACAGGACTCAGACTGGCCAGTAATATGTGATGCCATTGCAAAATATTTTGCTCGTTAGTGACCTTTAGTAATCAGGATGCCTAATTTAAGCATATATGGACAAATAAGACAATTAAATCTTCTCAATTCCCACAAGGATAATACTTAGTACCATTCTAGACATAGAAAATAGCTAAGGCATTGCTTACAATATCAGTTTTGGTCCATTAGTGTTCACATTTCTCTCCACCTAAAAATTTGAAAGTGATAACATGAAACAAGCCTGAAGGTGAGTGGAAAGTGGACATCAAAATATGACCTGAAACAGAAGGGTTGCTTAGTGTGTGTCTGGCACTGTTCTAAATGAAGTATTTACATTCTCTCCTTTACATCTCCGGATAGGTTTGTTGTTGACAGAAGAACAACAAAGCTATTAGGTACTATTCTTAATATCACACAGTTAATAAGTGGTAAACTTATGGTTCTCACTCAGCCAGAGTGGACTCAGTTAGTACTGGGGGTAGGACCACAGAAGCCATGGGACATGAGCTTTCCAAGTATTGTTGAAAGAGGCAGTCTCAGTGGTATTCAAGGACGACAAGGCCATAAGCATCTCTGTTTCAGCATTCTTAAACTTTATATTTTTTGTGAGAAACTTTGAGGAAGGATGAAGGATTATCTTTCCCTTAAAAAGCGGAGCCAGCTAGCTCCTTCTTATAGAAGTTCAAGGTCTTGAGCACAGGGGTCCTGTCTCAGATTGACTTTCACAAGTCACACTCCAAAAAAACCCATTATGATTCCTGATGCATTGTTCTCCTGGAAATAGGGATGGGGTGTAGGAAGTAGCACATGGTGAAATATACAATTGACTATAATATAGTAGTATGACTGTGTCTTGTACTAGAATATACAAAATCCTTAAATCGTTTATTGCTAAGTTTACAAAAAAGTAAAATCTCTAACTATGATCAGTTTTATAAAAACATTTTATGAATTCTTTGTGATATTTACAGTATGTACCCCAGTCCCACTTATTTCCCCATCCCTCCACATCTGCCCTTCACTCTTGTACCCTCCCTGTCAAAAAGAAAGAATGGAAAAGTAAAAATAACTCACCCTGGAAGCTGCTGTGTGGCACAGTGTGTCACACAGTGTGCTCTTTTGCCCAAACATCTTTGTTTGCAAATGGTCATTGCATTGAGTCATTTGTCTGGCTCGAGGCCTTTGGCTGCTGCTAAGTTATCAATACTGGATCCTTGCTGGAACTCCTCTTGGGTGTCCTGTTGTTGCCCTGTGTCATGGAGATCCTGCAGCTTTGGTTCTGCAAAACTAGCATCTTCACCTGCCCCAGCAGATCTTAAATGGACTAGATGTTGGCTTGGGCTAACTCAAAGCTCTAGAACTGAGCTTGGGTGGTAGCTGATTTGGTCAGACCACCTACTTTCCTGCACCTGAGGTATGAGGATCAGTTCTTCTGCTTTGCTCCTGGTATAAAGTGGTGATGGCTCTGTAACATGTGGCAGCTGGAAAGGGGTGGAACTAACTTTTCCAAGCTCATATCTTCTGGGTCAATTCTTGCTCAACCATGACACCAGAGCCAACTCTCCAGCACTGCCCCAATGACGGGTAGGGACAGCTTTCCCTCTCTTATGCCCTTGAGGTCAGCTCTCCTGTGTCCAACTCACCGGGAGATATGGACACAGCTCTGCTGTGCTGCCCAGGTGAGGTGCTGGGCCTGCTCTCCCTAGTGCTGCAGTCAGCTAGAGGCCAGTGAGTTCTCCCCTTTTCATGTCCTTGCGGCCAGCTTTCCCACACTGCCCAGGTGAGGGGCATGGATAGTTGTTATCCAGCACTCAAGCTCTTGGGGCTGGCTCACCTCTGTTCACGCCACTGCCACCTGGGCCAACGCGATCGTGCTGCCCAGGTGAGGGGCAGGGCCCAGTCTCCTGAGTGCAACAGCTAGCTAGAGAGGGGGCCATCTTTCCCATGCCCATATTATTGCACTGCTGACAAAAGGTGGGATCTCCCTGCCATCTATGTCTCTACAATGCCACATAGGATGAGAGGGTGCTCTTAGGTGTCTTTTGCCTTGTCCTCACTGTGCGGTGGCCTTTGCTAATTTTTGATACACAGAAAATAGAACCACAGACCAGTGGGGTGGGAAGGGTCTCCTTGTGCTCCCCTTATATACTATTTCTTAACTGAAGGGGACACAATCACAGTTCACAAGAACACTATCAAGCACAGTTAAAAAGAATCTTTGTCATTGTTCTATTGCTGTGAAGAGACACCACAAGGCAACTCATAAAAATTGAGGTTTTGTTTATTGTTTCAGAGTCTTAATCCATTATCATCATGGCAGGGGACATTCTTACAAAGCACGATGGCAGGCATTGTACTGGAGAAGTACCTGAGAGTTTTATCCTGATCTGCAGGCAGCGATGGAGAGAAAGGGAGCCAGAGTGAAAGAGAGAAGTCTAAGCCTGGCATAGGTTTTTAAAATGTCAAAGCCCTTACCCAGTGACAAAATTCCTCCAACAAGGCCACATCTACTCCAACTATATATATATATATATATATATATATATATATATATATATATATAATGTATATATAATATTATACATTACATATAATGTATAATATGTACACTATATATATACACAAATAGCACAACATTTAAACATTTTCAAAGTTCTTTTATTGAATCACTACTGTGTGGAAAAAAAGAAGAATCTATTTGCTTTTCTTTTTGGTTTGTTTGTTTTATCCTTATGCCCAACTTTTTAATGATCACAACCACTAATCCTTCTCAAATAATGCCAATTCCTGTTAAACATGCATTCATGTGTATGAGCCTATGGGAATCATTCTTATTCAAATCATCATAAATACAGAGTGTGCCAGCAGACAATGCATTCCAGCACCATATCTGTGTAAACTCCAGCTTAGCTCTGGTTTTTATAAACAGATGATAACAAGAACACAGAAAATGTGTCTGCATTTTTTTTGACAAAAGTTAGTTTCATCTTGATAAATTTCCTATTGTATTTTATTTTACTTTTATTCCTTGTCTACACTTCATTTTTTTACCACAAATTTTATATTGTCATAATTTTTCCACTTTTTTTACAGGATCATTTAGTAATATTATAGATTTGGAAAGCTTACGTTTTCTAAATCAATCTCTCTCTCTAATATCAAATGATCTGTTAGTTTAGGAAATAATCTAGACTCTATTAACAGTTTGTACCTTCCTTTTGCTGTAGACATTAACATATTAAATTTTTTCTGCAGTGCAGTATATGCAAGTAGCACACAATTCAAATAACTTCAGAGTTCTTTTATTAAAGCACTATTATGTGGAAAGAAAGAAGAAGAATCTACAGAGTAGTATGTACAAGTACCACACGATTCAGATAATGCCAGAGTTTTTATTTTACATCCCACTACAGTTTCTCCTCCCTCATCTCCTCCCAGTTCTTCACCCCATGCCCTGTGTTCCCACCCCACAGTACATTCCTCGTCCATTTCTGTTTAGGAATGGGCAGATCTCCCATCAGTATCAACAAAACATAGAATATCAAGTTGCAGTAAGACTAAGTACCTCCTATATATTAAGCCTGGAAAAGGTGACCCAATATGAAAAGTAGGGTTCCAAAACCCCTGTAAAAGAGTTGGAGACAGACTCTGTTCCCACTGTTAGGAGTACTACAGGAGGACCACGCCACACAGCTGTTGATAGAGTTCTGGAAAGCAGGAAACTCCCTCTGCAATTCTGTCCAGACCACCGAAGAGGCAACAACATGTGAGCTGACAGCTGAAAGAGGTATCAAGCCATATGGCTAACATAGATCAGAATAATGGGTTAATATAAGCTATAAGAACTAATAAGAAGCCTGACTTAATGGGCCAATCAGTTTATAATCTTATGGAGTCTTGTGTGTGATTTTCCTTGGGGTATGCCGGTTGTGGGGTGCCGGGTGGGAACAGATACCCCAACAAGCCGGCCCCTCGTGTTACATATGGCACCCAGACATGGACAACTGAATCCACAGAAAGCTCGAAAAAGCTTGGGAAAGAACAGAGTAAAGCATGTTTTCTTGGTAGCAGCAATTTCTTGGGTCTTCTCTGCTTGCTAGTGGCAAGCAAGCGCTCTCATCTAAGAGAGGCTTCCTGACTCAGCTTTAGCTGCAAAACCCTGCAGCTCATTTAAGAGGTTCTCCGGCTAAACACTTAAACAGTGTTGATGAAAGCTGAAGGCATGCTTTTCTGTTTTCAGCTGTAGCAGGAAAAAAGCTGCGCTGTTTTAAAATGCCTGCTTTCTGGTCTGTCCTGCCAGGGCAATCTCTGACTCTTTCAGGCACGCAGTCCGACTGAGTGTGGTCTGTGAGCAGAATGCTGCAGCTTGCTTGCTGGCAAGGACCTTGAAACGCCATAGAGTTGTGGCAAGAAAAATGGCTGCAGCCGGTACCTCAACCACGAGGCTGGAAAGCTGAGGAATGGGATGGATCTAGCTGTCAAAGCCACGGCTTTAGTCCTACCGATATTGCTTAGTAAATTAAAGGCTCATGTGATCAGAAAAAGAGAGATATACAGTAAAGAGAGATTCAAAGAGGAAAAAAACCTCTAAATGGTTTACAGAGTGTTAAAAATATATGCAGGATAAAAGTTAAAGTTCTTAAAGTAAAAAGAACGAGAGTAGTTGGGTGTGGTAGTACACACCTTTAATCCCAATGCCTGGGAGGCAGAGGTAGGTTGACCTCTGTGACTTCAAGGGGCAGAGGTAGATTGACCTCTGTGACCTCAAGGTGTGATAGTACACACCTTTAATCCCAATGCCTGGGAGGCAGAGACAGATCTCTGTGAGTTCAAGGTGTGTTAGCAAGCACATGCCTTTAATCCACCACTGGGGAGGCAGAGACAGGCAGATCTCTGTGAGTTCAAGGATAGCCTGTTCTACAGAGTTATTCCAGGACAAAGATATACAGAGAACCTGTCTCAAAAAGTAAAAGTAAAAATAAAAGAAATAGAGGTTAAAGTAAAGCCACATAAAGATGGAAAATACACAGAGAATCTTGATACTGTGTGTTATTATGCTCTCTTTGAATTGTTTGAATGCTGAGGAAGGAGCAACAACTGCTAAAAGATATTTGCTTATAAATGCTGCTGAATTAATCCAAGATAGATATTTTGAAAATACCTTGGCTTCAAAATTGAAGTCAAAAGGTATGTTACTTTGGAGAAGAGATTTTGCTTTTGTTTCCACAGAAAATGAGAGGCTGTGGATTCATTCTGAGTTAAGAAAAATCAGGTTCGAAAAAGGAAGACCACCTTAGAAATCTCCGATAGGAACAGATGGCCCAGATGACAGAGTTCTACATCCAGAACAGATTCAAGACTGATGCCTGAGATGATCAAGACTCACAGGATACTCCAGTCAGGACTTGATTATAACTCTAAATTTTCTTTAGGTCCCTATAAGATCATCAGCACCCCCAACCAACAGGAAGTAGCCTGAAATACTATGCCCACATTCCCAACAAATGGACTATGGGTATTTTCCATTGTTCAAAAAAAAAAAAGAGGGAAATGGTGTGGGAGAATTGTCTGTGTTCTGTCAATCATATTTTAATAAAACGCTGATTGGTCAGGCAGGCAGTATAGGCGGGAAAGCCAGACAGGAAGTAGGGGTGGAGCAAAGAGACTGGGAGTATTCTGGGAAAACAGGAAGCTCCCTCCACCACTCCTGCCCAGACCACCAAAGAGGCAACAACATGTGAGCTGACAGCTGAAAGAGGTACCAAGCCATATGGCTAACATAGATCAGAATAATGGGTTAATATAAGCTATAAGAACTAATAAGAAGCCTGACCTAATGGGCCAATCAGTTTATAATCTTATGGAGTCTTGTGTGTGATTTTCCTTGGGGTATGCCGGTTGTGGGGTGCCGGGTCGAACAGGTACCCCAACAAGCCGGCTCCTCGTGTTACACTCATTAACTCACTGAAGTTCTTTAATAAGCCCTAAATATGCTTTCCTATAGCAAAAGTAAGCAGGAACAAAAAAAAAGGAAGCCTTTGGAAATTACACTGGGGATATAAGCATCATTCATGTGATCCCATTAGCGAGTGTCCAGATATGAACAGAAATAAGTGTTTTTGAAGGCACCAGGTTCTCTCAGGGATCACAAAAAGGAAATATGACTTCAATTTAAGAGTCAATTCAGATTCAGTTAGCACAGGTGTTCGTGGCCAGAACACATATAGTCTTTCTTTGCAATCTTAAGGATTTGGGTCTTAATTTCAAAATCAGTTAAAAACAATGTAAGAATTTAAACATCAGTATAACATCAGATTGTTGTTTAGAGATGGCATGCAGAATGAAAAAGACACTGGATCAGGCCCAAATGGAGGGGATTTATTTTTAGGCTTGCAAAAGCAATGCCCGTGGGATATTGGTAAGAAAAATGTTTTTTATATTGTGTAGTAGTCTGTGTTTGAGGACTTGGAAATGGGTGTCGTTTCTGACTTCGTGACAGGAATAGATTGCCAAAATCAGATTATTCTTTCTTTTTATTACCTTTCTTTCTTTCTTCCTTCCTTCCTTCCTTCCTTCCTTCCTTCCTTTCTTTCTTTCTTTTTCCTTCCTTCCTGTCTGTTTGTCTGTCTTTCTCTTTTACAAACGTTCTTTTTTATGAACATTAGAAATGATACTGACTATATTCTCACATTTTTGTTTGATATCACAAAAGCTGAAGCAAAGTTTGTGACTTTCTTCATGCCATTCAGAGTATTGAACTCTAGAGTATTGCATTGTGTGTTTCCTTTCTTCCTTCCTGGAAGAAAAATGATTAATTTAATCATCAAATGAATTTCCTTTGTCTTAATTAATACCATGATATTATTCATCCTCACAAGAAAATCATATAAAATTATTAACCAGAATCATAAAACTGTTTATTTCAAAATGTTGGTAGTAATACATCATAAAATATGTTGTTTTCTTATAAGAATTTCTAAAACATAGGGATGCTTGTTGATAATATTCTAAGCATATAAAAAAGCAAGACTGAATGGCAGCATGTCTGAAAAGAATATTCTTTTGCATCATGGATTGCCACTTGAAAAATGTAATGGTTAATCTCTATGTTGTTATGAACCATATTGCTTCAAGATGTGTAAAACTGGCAAGATCTTAAATTCCAGGCACCATTACCACTTGGCTTTGGAACATGCTTCTGATATCTGGTATTGTGCAATGATCTTTGGAATTCATTGAGAAAAGAACTTGACTACTTTTAAGATATGAAAATAAAAAAAGGATTGTACCTTACTTAACACAGCAATAAAGCAGTGTTTCAAATGCCCTACTTATTTAGAGAGCACATACTTTCTTAGTGATACTGTCATGTTGTAGACTTATTTCAAAGTTTGCCACTAATTCTTAATGTTATGTTTGCTTATAATTTCATTTTGCAATTATATTAGATTTATACCAATGACTCTTCTTTTTTATTTTTTTATTTTTTTGTTCTCAATGTACAGAATATATTTGTATGAAAATGCTTTCGTGTAACACAGTACAATGTACAATGAATGCATACAATATTTTTAAAATACACCTGCTTTCAAGAATTGTTTCTTTAAATAAATAGTTTAATTAGGAAAAGATAAGGAATTGTGATACTACAATGTGGCTGAATCTTGAGAATATTCTGCTAAGTGAAGTAAGCTAGTCAAGTAGATAGCATTCAGTTCCACTTAAATGAGATTCACAGAGTAGTCACATTCACAGTGATGTAATGTACATGGTGGCTGTCAGGGATTTGGGATGAGGTAAAAAATGTGGAGAATGGGTATAGAGTTTTGTTTTGCTTTTATGCTGACTATATTATACCTTCAGTCCTCAGAATTTTACGTTTTTAAAAAATGGGTAAGTTTTGGAGATTGGTTGCATAATATGGTGAATACTAGTGACCTGCATAGTTAAAAACAGTTAAGATAGGGTTTTTTGGGGGGAGGGGTAGTGGTAAGAATTTTACTCAATGATACATAACAAAATCTCGTTTCTCTCTTTTCAAAAGTTATGATGATAAATTTCATTTTATCATGATTAAAAGTAACTTTAAAAATGAAACCCAAATGAAGACTTTAAGATGTTCAAAAGCTCTGTAGCTCCCATTGCTACCAATGACTCTTCTAAAGCCCAAAATTCAGTGATCATCCTTTGTATTTTCAAGTTTGATACTGGAACACATGTAACACCTGAGGCTCATACAAGGAATCATCTCTGCTGAAGTGGACAGTTCCTGTGTTTCTGAGGCTCTGACCTGAGTTGACTTAATTTGGCCTCATTTGTTAATTGTCAGCCAGTAATTCATAAAGGATATTAAAAAAAAAACAAAAACAAGGCGGACAGAATGGTTTGCAATACCAGATTCCTGAACTGAACATCCTCTTCTTGGTTCTCAAAAGTTGGCTTAACCTCTGAAATAGAACACTTCAGTTCGGTCTCTGAACTTACCATGCATGGCTGTGGCTCTTCTGTTGTGGGTAAATGTTTCATGGCTGATCGCCTTCTTCATGTTTTTGGCTGTGTCCATTGGCAAATTTGGACATCCAGACTCTTGTCAAGTAGCTGAGCTTGACATGCTGGCGTTTCATCTACCATGAACTTTTGGCTTTTGCTTTTACCTCTCTTAACTCAGAATATGTATATTTCTTCACAAACCTCGCTTAGTTTCTTCACTTAGTCCTGGTTACTCAGATCCAAAGACATCACTTGCCACTCTTGTAAAAGCGGAAAGTGAAACACACTGAAAATCTTCCAAGCTCACAGAATATGAACCGAGAGAGTATATCCACATTCCCCAGGGCTACAGACATACAATTATATCATTAATGATTATTTATGTTCTATCTTACCTGATAGATTGTCTACACATAAACATATACACTCCATTCTTAATTTGTGAAAACTGTGGGACTCAGACATTCATTCAAGCCTTCTTGGCCAAGCTGGGACAAATACTGTGAAATATAAAATGATAACATAAATGAACCTAAATAGATTTTACAAATTGTTCTATTTCCCCCTCGTACTTTTGTACTAACCTATCTACCAAGCTATATTTATTCTACTACCATCAATTTCTTTTCCTGGAAATTTTCATCTCTCTGTCATTCATTTTCTTGTAGTAGAAACTGGGAATCTATTTCCATCATTGTGTTGAATTCATCGCCAGACTGCTCTACACAGTAAAGCATTACTCTGTGTCCATTCCATTGATTTCCAGCATTGCAGCTACCATTCAGGCCGCATGTGTATTCATAGGCTACTGATATCTGTTTTGACTAGATTTTTACACTATTTTCTTTTATGTTATTCACCATGCAAAACAGATAATGACTATGGATCACAAATTACGTTATATTTTTGCTCTACATTATTATTTTAAAACAGGCTACAGATATCATAGGGCTTATAGATCACTGCTGTTTCTATGTGTTTTAAATTGACTAGACTGACTGAATAGCAACATCTTGTCAATAACATGATCAAACATGAAGACTTTTTTTGTTTATTTGTTTTAATTGAACTGAGATGGCTGCTCAGGATAGATTAGGTTGTTGTAGTAGGATATGGGTAGAAAGATCAAGGTGTGGAGAGAAGTATGCTGATATTTCAAAGCAAGAGATAGTGCTGCTTTGCTTCTGAATAATGCTGGGGAGATAGTAAAAAACATTTAAGTTCTGGAGTTATTTTGAGGATAGCAACAAAGAATATTTGCTGATGACCTGGGAAAGTTTAAGAAGGGATTCAAAGATGAATCTGTTTAGCTAGAAAAACAGAGTTATATCAAGACATGTGGCAAAGGCATGGATAAGTCTGAGGGGAGTTGGTGAAGCTGTGTTCCACTGGAAATTCTGGTGGAGAAATTAAATAAATAGTTGCATATAGCCAGGAGGGCTACACGGCAAGAACGAGGACTGTGTGAGATGCCATCCCATGTAGACACAAAGCTACATCTTTGAATTAAAAAGTGAGCACAAAGACAAGAGAAAGAAACCAAGGTCTAAGTCACATCATGGTTAAAAGTGCATGAAGAAAAGATTTTTGGAACCAAAGAATCTAAATGAACTGAATCTACTTAAAAGGTGGTAGGTGGTATCAAAGGCAGAATGACTCTGAAAGCCAATGGAAATTTTCTTAGAATTTATCATAGAAATCTGAAAGGTACAAAAACCACATTTTGTCATATTTATATGTGTTTGTTACAGAGGCCTATATTCCCTTTCCTAGAAATTGATAATATTTGTGTATATGACAATAAATATCATCATGGACTAACTTTATCCTTAGATATTGTAACTTTATCCTTAGATAACTTCTGATATTATTTCCTCCTTAAAAAAATCCACATCAGAATCATGAAGATGTTGTAAAGATAACGTTTCTGTCTTCTGAATGGGTAACAGACACAGAAATCAGAAAACAAAATAACAGAGTTGTGTTCAATTTTAGATTCACATTTGTTCCAAATAACTTTGAAGTCAAACTTTGTTCTAGATAATTCCCTGATCTTTAAGAATTTAAGGACAACAGGGTGGTTTCTGGGTTAACCAAGGAATTTTGTCCTTTGGGTCTTGTTCAGTTCATGACCCCATAGAGCTACCACTGATTCATTCTGAGTTTATCAGATTTGAGCTACAAGGTTGTCCAACTTGCACCGCATGTTCTATGGGGAATCAAAATGATGCCTTGAAAGAAAACAAGTGTTTGTGGCATGGAAGCCATTCAGCTGCAAGCATTAACCTCTTCTGTAGACTGGGGAACAATGCCAATGGGCTATGTGGTAAATCACTTTCCTTTGGAACAGTGGGGTCTGGAATTTGTAGTTCAACACTTTGTGCTGTGAATTTCTCATCTGTTTGTGTCAGCTGAGACACAGAGCAAATGTTTAGCAAAGGATTCCAAACTTGTAGCAATCCTTAAGCAATACCAAAACTATGTGGAATGTAATCTTCTTTTCTTAATTGCACAGTTATTTCTAAATATATCATCCTCGTAAGTTTTTTTTTCCTGAATGGAGCTAGTATTGTTCCCTGAATATAATGATGATTGAAGCAATGCAAAACAATTTTTTGAAGTCACCCATGTCTAGAATCAGAGCCTAACTCTGTTGCTTAATTGAATGTGAGAAAATGTGTATTTGTCTATGAGTGTAAGCTCTAGAATGATTGCTCAGATATAAAGTGGGATTCATAATAATATCTACCTCATGATATTAAAAGACCCCATGTTACATTTCAAGTATCATCCTCTATTAAAATTGACTACAGTGTTGGTTGGATTTAGCCTCATAAGGTACTGCTGTCTACCCTTTGCTTGGAAGGCAAAAATGTTAACATGAATCTCAGCAGCTTATTCATGTTCCAATCAAATTCCTTTTTCGCTAGCTTGGCTGTCCCATTACATGCTTCACTTAGTCCATTCCAAAGAAAATTTGAATTTTTTTCCCCACAGTCCCTGTGATTTTCTGCACAGGGCTCTATTTGCTTAGAATGTTCTCTTCTCCCTCTCTATAAAACATTTGTTATTGGTTCTGCCTCCTCAGAATGTGTCCATTGAAATTCTGTAGTCCTCAAGGTACTGCTTTGGGGAGGGAATTAGGTTTAAATGAGGTCTTGTGCTTGGAGCATTACTATGGGTTTAGTGTCCCCATAAGAGAAAGAAAGACTAATCTTCCATGGTTGCCTCTCCCTTCCCATGCAAGAAGGCACTCATCTACAAACGAGAGAGAGAGAGAGAGAGAGAGAGAGAGAGAGAGAGAGAGAGAAAGAGAGAGAGAGAGAGAGAATTTTTGCTGGCAATGAAAGGGCTAACTACTTGATTTTGGACCCTCGACCCCCAAACTTCTAGACTTTTGAGAAATGATTTCCTTTCATTTAGTTCACTCAGGTCATGATGTTATTTTAACTACTCTACCCTGCAAGGAAAATTACAAACTCTTGTTCTTTTGTGACTTTTCATACCAATTAATTTTATGTCAGGTTGTACTTAAAAACAATCTATTTCTTAAAAAGATTTCAGAGTATCATTAAAGTAATTTAAAATACAGAATAGGTTTGATGGGTAAGCCTTGTTAATCAGTTATCTTTAAGAGGTGGGCCCAAGTTAGGCTGTGGCTTTCAGGGATCAGGAGAAAACTCGGGTGCTCGGCCCAGGTGCTCTCGTTCTCTGTGGTTCTCCTGACCTCTTGTTCCAGTTTCATGAGTTTTCTCCTTATAATAAGTAAAAATATAATTGTTTATCTTTTAGCTGGCCTGGTTATTTCCCAAATAGAGTTAACGTCTACATAGGTTGATTTATAATTTCACAGGAACTTCTTCTCCGAAAAAATACAATTAGAGCACCAACCATGCCAGATTGTAGCACTGAGTTGACACCTTCGTGTAAATCTGAAAGGGACTGCTAGACTTAATTAACTGGCTTCTATTTACAATTATTCTTTGTAAATTGGTATCTCTCCAGACAGAAAACATATGTCATGTGAATTAATATATCAAGGAAAATTTAAGGGATGCTTTATTAATTGTGGCTCAGAGGATACTAAGTAAAACTTATTCAAGCAAAGGAAAGTCAATATATTTAATATTAGACAAGGAAGAAAGAGTTGGCTGCCTTCTATTAATTTATAATTTGGTTAGCTGACCAAAAGATGGTGAAGATTAAAATTATTTTATCTTAGATACTTAAAAAAAAGATTTGAGATTTTTTCCAGGAATCTTTTTAAAATTTATATTTAAATTGATATATTAGATTGAAAACCACCCTGGGTGTCTACCAATAGCCTATTGTTTTTTGATAGCTCACATACCGTCAGAGAGATAAGTGACTGGCCAAAGATAAATCCATTACTTCAGAAGCCCAGAAAGAATAGGGATCGGTACAGTTCAACAGCTGAGTAGGGGAAAACAGGATTTGTCAATAATGTCATTGCACTTTTCAATGACCTTAAAAAAAATATGAAAGTTCTCAAAATTCCATTAGGTAGCAATAGCAATAAATATTTATGAATTTAATGGCATATATATGACTATGCTTATGTTATGGGTATGGGAGGCAAATACTGCTCAACACAGATTAAATGTGAAAATTCTGTCCTTTTGCATATTAATCACACATAACAAAAACAAAAAAACTTACTTGAAAACACAAATTAGAATTTTCTATACTTTATCAGTGTATGACTAACATGTTCCTCCTTCTATCATGCATATCAGTGTATCTTGCTATACTGCCCAGTCTGGTCAATCATGGTGCTATCATGCTCTTCTTCCATGCATTCTTGCTAGTCTGGTCAATCACAGTGTAGCCCATGCTTCTATGGAACTCCCTCTGCATAGTATTTTAAACTTAGATATTTCCACATAAAGGTCTAAGGCCATGGAATTCCTAACTAGCTGATGTTCTGAATATTGATGACAAAAGTACCCCTTAAGGATTATAGCTTTATATCCCCATGTCCTGTTTTGATGGGTCTTCTTTTATTAATAAAGAATAATACCATCAGTACTCTTGCCTCAGGTATTTCTTGGTTATTTGGTTGCTTGGTTTTAATTTTTCAGTTTTTGCACAGTTGGTTATAGCATCCATTAAAAGTAAATATTTGAATCTACAAATATATATGTATATATTTGTATATATAAAACTAGATGAAGGCACTTTAATAAAATTATTACTCAGCACAAGGTTTAGCAAAATCAGTTTTCCTCTCTGTCATTACTGACCTTCCCCACACAGCTGTTACTCAGCTATCTGCCGAGACTCCTTACCAGACATGGCTTTTGTATAAATGAGCAGCATAAGACAGACTTGTGTTAGCATCCACACTTATGCCCAGCATGTCATTAGAAGGGAAAGTGCTTTATTGTGCTCCAGAGGAGCTTAGGAAGAGCAGCTTAGTCAGACAATTCCCTTATTTCAATTCTCAACAGCAACACACTCGTCTTCACTTCCCAAATTCTCGCTCTTGTCTGCTGTTGGTACACGTGTGTTTTATTTGGTATCATCATGACTAGATGGTAGTACTCCTTTGTAGTTTTACTTTATTTTACTTTTTGATGCTGGAATTTACTGTGTAGACCAGGTTGACTTGGAACTCATAGAGTTTCTCTCACTTCTGTCTCCAGAAGCTTGGGATTTGAAGTGTGAACCATCACCCTTGAATTTATTGTGGTTTTAGTTTGGATTTCTGCTATGACGAACTGTATTAAGTATGTTTGGTCATTTGAGCATGCTCCTTTGTAAAGTACTGCTTTATCATGATGTCCAATAGGTCACTTTATTCTTTTTTTGTTTTGTTTTGTTTTGAAGTTATTTTTAGTAAAAGAAAAAAGCTGGCTTTCCAAAGATGACAAAGTGAACTGAAGGTCAGAAGGAAGCTGGGTGTGGGCTTATCAGAAGCTCTTACTCCTACTCCGAAGCCTGGAGATGAGATCCAAGCTTTCCCAGGAACTGACCGGATGCCAGAGACATTCCTTGTTGGGGTGGGCAGAGCTACCCTCGATCAATGGCATGGTCTACATGGGCTCTCAGGCAACCGCCATGTGCCTACTGACATGATTAACACTTATTCTGGGGGACATTAAATTAAGGAATGACATAGGAAGCTGAGATGGTGGCTTATTCGGTTGGATTCTGAATCACAATCAGGAAATAGTCTTTATCTAGTGCAACCATAACTTCATTTTTTCCTGGAGCGAATTCAAAGGAAGGATAGGTCATTCTGGGGTTCAATTTCACGCACAGTGCTCTGTGCCTTCAAGATGAAGTTTTGCATGAGGTTGGCATATTGTATAGTAGTGGAATTGCCCATGGTTCTCTAGATGGGAATGCCTTCAGTGTTCACCATGATGCTCCCCTGCACTCCTTTCTGGCTCTGAAGTTTCTTGAGTGTTTCCTCCACCTCTGCCATCTCCAACGGAACCAGCAGCTCCGAGTCGCCAACGCTTAGCAAGGTCCCTGCCCTTCTGAGCCTTGGTCACTTTATTCTTTATGATTAGAATATAATGAATAATTTAAACTACCTTTACATGTCTCAAGGTAATGAATGCTTTCTTGTTGATTTTATCCTAAAACTTCAGTGCTAACTGTTTATACATTTAAAATTAATACTCACCTGGAACTGTGTTGACAGAATACAGACAATAAAAAACAGAATAGTTAAAACAAGCAATCTTGAACAAGAAATAAACTGCTGGAGGAATCACCATTCCTGATTTCAAGCTGTACTAGAGTTATAGTGATAAAAGGCTACCTGCTTTGGAAAAACAAAAGCAGCTTCTACAAATGATGCTGCTCAACTCAGAGTTCTGCACCTAGATAAATCCACGCAGGCCCATATTTATCGCTCTGCACATAGCTCAAATTCAAGTAGATCAAAGACCTCAATATAAAACCAGATAAACTAAGCATGATGAGAGAGATAGTGGGGAATAGCCTTGAATGCATTGGGATGGGAGACAACTTTAAACAGAGCACAAATAGCACCGGCACTAAGATAACAATAAACTAGACCTCATGAAACTGAGAAGCTTCTGTGAGACAAAGGATGATGTCAGTCAGACAGAGAGGCAGTCTACAGAATGGGGAAAGATTTTTTTTTTTACCAACTCTGTATCCAGTAGAGGTCCAATATTCAAAATATTTAAAGAACTCTGGAAATTAGGTATCAAAAAGCCAAACAATCCAATAGTAAGAGGTACCGCTCTTTATAGAATTCTCAACTGAGGAATCTCAAGTGGGTGGAAAATACTTAAAAAGCGTTCAACATCCTTAGCCATCAGGAAAAAGCAAATCAAAACTACTTTGAGATTCCATGTTATTTCTTTCAGAATGGTCAAAAGCACAAGTGACAGCGCATGCTGACCAGGATGTGGAGCAAGGGTTGCAGTTCTTCATTGCTGGTAGGTGTGCAAGCTTGTGTAGCCACTATGGGATCAATACGTAAGTTCCTCCAAAAATTGGAATCGATCTACTAAAAGACCCAAATATATCACTAGGGCATTACCCAGAGGGAGGCTACGTCTTACCACAAGGCCAGGAGTAGGAGGAATCAAGTGAGTGGGGAGTAAAGGAGGGAGAAAGAGAATACAGGGAGAGAGAGAGATGGAATTGGGGAGTTTGGGGGACTAGTGTGAAACCCTAGTGCAGTAGAAACTTCCTGGAACATGTCCCTAGTGAGGACCCCCAGAAAGGGAGGATATGGAGTATGAACTGGCCATCTTTTGTAGCCAGGCAAGACTTCCAGTGGATGGACTGTGATATATTTAATGAGCTTTTGGTTGAGAGCATCCCATGGAGATCTCTAGACAACCCAGGCTAAAGCTAGGGCAGAAGATCATTCTCCTAAAAACTGACAGCTGGCCCCATTGTAGTGGACAACATCCACCACACTGCTCATTGAACTTCTGCTGGTGCCTACATAGAGCATCTTCTCCTATTTTCTAGTCTCTTTAGCTTAAGAATATACTCTACAGACTATAAAAGAGAAGCTTGGACACCAGCCTCGTCATAAAACCCTGCCTGCCAGACATGCTGGGGCAATGGTGCTACAGTACTTGTGGGAGTGGCCAACCAATATTTGGTTTAACTTGAGACCCATGCCACAAGAGGGAGCCCATGCCCTACATTGCCAAAAACAGGAGCCAGGCTAGTCCTGAGACCTAGTGTAGAACTAAACAGAGCTGGAAAAAAAATCGATGAAATGATTCCTAATGATATTCTGCTATACTCATTGATGTGTGTTCTATCCAGCCATATTCAGACAGGATTCCTCAGGCAGCAGAAGGGTGTTTGGACACCCACAGCATTACTTTAAGCAAAGAAAGAGTCTAAATTAGGGGTCTCTTTTCGGTCCCTCCCCTGAGATATAGGGGAATCATGTGAAAGACTGTAGGAGTCAGAGAGGATGGAAGATTCCAGAACATTTCACACTGAGTCAACTAAAAGGGACTCACATGAGCTCATAGAGACTGGCCCGGCAAGCATGGAGCCTGCGTGGGTCTGCACTGGGTCCTCTCTCTATATGTCATGGCTGTTATTGGTGTTGGGGGACTCCTAATTGGGAGAAAGTGTTTCTCTGGCTCTTTGCCTGTTCTTGAGACTTTTTTCCTCCTATTGAGGTTCCATGTATATTGTCTCTTGTCTTGTCCTGTTTGGCTGTCATCTCTTGGAGGCCAGCTCATTTCGGAAGAAGAAAAAGAAGGGAAATGAGGCTGGGGAAAGGGGAGTTGGTGAAGGAGCTGCGAGGACTGGAAGGAGGGAAACTATAGTTAGGAAGTATTGTATGAGAGAAGAATCTATGTTTAATAAAAAATAGACTCTGTCACTTTAAATGCCTTTGTGATTATACATTTTGGTGGTATAATTTCGTAAAATGTCACTTTGTTTAGGCAAACAAAATGAAATAAACAGACTATACCGTAATTGTCCCAATATAAAAAATATGAAATTTCTAAATTGCTCTTATTTTATCTTAATTTCCATAGGAAAACATGAATAACTATTTACTGTTTATCTTATGATAACCTGTCTATTTAGAAGTTCTAGTTCCCAAGTCCACATATTTGCAATACAAAACAGAGAAACTGAAACTATTCCTTTCCCCACTACCATGCAATGCATATACATGTAATTTACAGAGGCATAGGTACAAGGAAATGCCACATGCTAGTGATACAGTAATATGCTTATTTTAAATTATAGAGTATTGGTACAAGGAAATGCCACATGCTAGTGTGATTTAATAATATACTTATTCCTGACTTCTAGTAGAGGGCCATCAGAGGGGTGAGTTTGCTTCGGGCCTTGGCAGGGTCCCGGTGAGGAGGAGCTTGGGCATTCCCCGACCCCATAGACGCCCAGGTCGCCCTGCAGTGCTGGCTACCCCCTCCCGCCTGCCATCCCAGCTCCCATCCAGGTACGAATTCCTATATTTCTCCCTTCCCCCTGGGGCCATAAAATTTCCCCAGCTCAGCTGCCTTGCGAGCTGGGCCTGGGCTGTAGGCGCATCCTGGCTGGAGGCAGTTCCTGGGTCTTAAAGGCCTCCCTGAGGACAGGTGGACCAGGTGCCAGCTCAGCCACATTCCTGACCAGCAGGGGCCCTGACTTCTAGCAGAGGGCCATCGGAGGGGTGAGTTTGCTTCGGGCCCGTGGCAGGGCCCCGGTGAAGAGGAGCTTGGGCATTCCCCGACCCCATAGACGCCCAGGTCACCCTGCAGTACTGGCTCCCCCTCCTGCCTGCCATCCCAGCTCCAATCCATGTACGAATTCCTATATTTCTCCCTTCCCCTTGGGGCCATAAAATTTCCCCAGCTCAGCTGCCTTGCAAGCTGAGCCTGCATTGTAAGCACATCCCAGAAAGAGGGAGTGCCTGTGCTTCAATAGCCTGCCTGAGGAAAGGTGGGCATTCTGTCAGTGAAGTCCCTGCCCAAGAAGGGAACCTGACCCGGTAACAGAAGTCCCAATAGAGAACATTTGAAGTAAGAGATGGGCAGATGCCAAGGCAAGACCTCATCCAACAATCTGAAAAACAACATGAAAACACCAAATCCCAAGGACCCTACAATAGAAGGACTTGAACACCTTAACCCAGAAGAAGTGGAAAAAAAGTGCCATTATGAAAGTAATAGAGTCCCTTAAACAGGTTATGAATAACTCCCTTAAAGAATTGGATGAGAAATATAACAAAAAGTTTGAAGAAATAAGTAAATCCGTGAATGAGACCCTGAGAAACCAAGAAAAAACAATCAAACAAGTAAAGGAAACAGTTCAAGAATTGAAAACTGAAATAGAGGCAATGAAGAAAATACAAACCGAGAACCGGCTGGATATGGAAAACCTAGGTAATCGAACGGAGACTACAGAATCAAGCATAACCAATAGAATACAAGAGATAGAAGAACGAATCTCAGATTATGAAGACACCATAGAGAAAATAAATGCTCTGGTCAAAGAAAACGGCAAATCCAACAAATTCTCTTCACAAAACATTCAGGAAATCTGGGACACAATAAAAAAACCAAATCTAAGAATAATAGGGATCGAAGAATGAGAAGAACTGCAGATCAAAGGCCCAGAAAATATATTCAACAAAATTATAGAAGAAAACTTTCCCAACCTAAAGAACGATATTCCTATGAAGGTTCAAGAAGCAGACAGAACACCGAATAGACTGGATCAGAAAAAAACATCCCCTCACCATATAATAATAAAAACACAAAGCATACAGATTAAAGAAAAAAATTTAAGAGCTGCAAAGGAAAAAGGTCAAGTAACTTATAAAGGTAAACCTATCAGGCTTACACCAGACTTCACTATGGAAACCATGAAAGCCAGAAGATCCTGGATAGAGGTACTGCAGAAACTAAGAGACCATGGATGCAAACCCAGACTACTAAACCCAGCCAAGCTATCGTTCACTATCAACGGAGAAAACAAAATATTCCAGGATAAAAACAAATTTAAACAATACGTCGCTACTAATCCAGCCTTACAGAGAATATTAGAAGGAAAATCACTACCGAAGGAATCCAACATTCCCAACACTGCCTACAATAACTCAAACATGTAGCGACCATTCACAAGCACAAATCAAAGAAGGAAAACACATACACTCTACTACTTAAAAAAAAAAAATGACCGGAGTCAACAACCACTGGTCATTAATATCACTTAATATCAATGGACTCAATTCACCTATAAAGAGGCACAGACTTAGAGATTGGATACGAAAACAGGATCCAACATTCTGCTGTTTACAAGAAACACACCTCAACCACAAAGACAGACACCTACTCAGAGTAAAGGGTTGGGAAAAGGTTTTCCAAGCAAATGGACCTAAGAAACAAGCGGGTGTGGCCATTCTAATATCTAACAAAATCGACTTCAAACTAAAATCAATCAGAAGAAATGGAGATGGACATTTCATACTCATAACTGGAACAATTCATCAGGAGGAAGTCTCAATCCTGAATATCTATGCTCCTAATATAAAGGCACACACATATGTAAAAGAAACTCTTCTAGAACTCAAGGCAGTCATCAAACCACACACACTAATAGTAGGAGACTTCAACACTCCTCTCTCACCAATGGACAGGTCAATCAGACAGAAACCAAACAGAGAATTGAGAGATTTATTGGAGGTATTGAATCAAATGGACTTAACAGACATCTATAGAACACTCCACCCAAATAGGAAAGAATATACCTTTTTCTCTGCAGCTCATGGAACCTTCTCGAAAATTGACCACATACTCAGTAACAAAGCAAACTTCCACAGATACAAAAAAATATTAGTAACCACCTGTGTCTTGTCAGATCACCATGGACTAAAATTAGAATTCAACAACAATGCTTCCCCCAAGAAGCCAACAAACTCATGGAAGTTGAACAGTCAACTACTAAATCACCCCTGGGTCAAGGAAGAAATAAAGAAAGAAATTAAAGTCTTCTTTGAATTTAATGAAAACAAAGACACAACATACTCAAACCTATGGGGCACTATGAAAGCAGTGCTAAGAGGAAAGTTCATAGCATTAAGTGCCCAATTAAAGTAAACGGAGAAAGCACACATTGGAGACTTAACAGCACACTTGAAAGCTCTAGAAAAAAAAGAAGCTGATTCACCCAGGAGGTCTAGAAGACTTTAAATAATCAAACTGAGGGCTGAAATCAACAAAATAGAAACACAGAAAACAATCCAAAGAATCAATGAATCAAAAAGCTGGTTCTTGGAGAAAATCAACAAGATTGACAAACCCCTATCCAAATTGATCAAACGGCAGAGAGAGAACATGCAAATTAATAAGATCAGAAATGAAAAGGGGGACATAACTACAGACACAGAGGAAATTCAGAGAATCATTAGATCTTACTATGAAAGTTTATATGCCACAAAGTTGGAAAATGTAAAAGAAATGGATATTTTTTTAGATAAGTACCATATACCAAAGTTGAACCAAGAACAGGTGAACAATCTAAATAGACCTGTTAGTCGCAAAGAATTAGAAGCTGTTATCAAAAATCTCCCTACCAAAAAAAGCCCAGGACCAGATGGTTTCAATGCAGAATTCTACCAGAACTTCCAGGAAGAGCTAATACCTATACTCCTTAATGTATTCCACAATATAGAAACAGAAGAGTCATTGCCTAACTTTTTTTTTTGAAGCTACAGTTACCCTAATACCAAAACCACACAAAGACACAACCAAGAAAGAGAATTACAGGCCAATCTCACTCATGAATATCGACGCTAAAATTCTCAATAAAATACTGGCAAACCGAATCCAAGAACACATTAAAAAAATTATCCATTATGATCAAGTCGGCTTCATTCCAGAGATGCAGGGCTGGTTCAACATCTGCAAATCTATCAATGTAATCCATCATATAAATAAACTGAAAGAAAAAAACCATATGATCATCTCACTAGATGCTGAAAAACCATTTGAGAAAATTCAACACCCATTTATGATAAATGTGTTGGAGAGACTGGGGATACATGGATCATACCTAAATATAATAAAAGCAATATACAGCAAGCCGACAGCTAACATCAAACTGAATGGAGAGAAACGCAAAGCCTTTCCACTAAAATCAGGAACGCGACAAGGCTGTCCACTCTCTCCATACCTCTTCAATATAGTGCTTGAAGTTCTAGCAATAGTATTAAGACAACATAAGGAGATCAGGGGATTTTAATTGGAAAGGATGAAGTTAAACTTTCGTTATTTGCTGACGATATGATAGTATACATAAGTGACCCCAAAAACTCTACCAAAGAACTCCTACAGCTGATAAACACATTTAGTAATGTGGCAGGATACAAGATCAACTCCAAAAAATCAGTGGCCTTCCTATACACAAAGGATAAAGAAGCAGAGAGGGAAATCAGAGAAACATCACCTTTCATAATAGCCACAAATAGCATAAAGTATCTCGGGGTAACTCTAACCAAGGAAGTGAATGACCTATTTGACAAGAACTTTAAGTCTTTGAAGAAAGAAATTGAGGAGGATACCAGAAAATGGAAAGACCTCCCCTGCTCTTGGATTGGGAGAAACAACATAGTAAAAATGGCCATTCTACCAAAAGCAATCTATAGATTCAATGCAGTCCCCATCAAAATCCCATCAAACTTCTTCACAGACCTTGAGAGAACAATAATCAAGTTTATATGGCAAAACAAAAAACCCAGGATAGCCAAAACAATCTTATACAATAAAAGAACTTCTGGAGGCATTACCATCCCTGACTTCAAACTCTATTACAGAGCTACAGTATTGAAAACAGCTTGGTATTGGCATAAGAACAGAGAAGTCGACCTATGGAATCGAATAGAAGACACAGATATTAACCCACAAACCTATGAACACCTAATTTTCCAAGGGAGCTAAAGGTATACAATGGAAGAAGCAAAGCATCTTTAACAAATGGTGCTGGCATAACTGGATCTCAACCTGTAAAAGAATGAATGTAGATCCGTATCTATCACCATGCACAAAAATCAAGTCCAAATGGATTAAAGACATCAACATTAATTCGTCCACTTTGAACCTGATAGAAGAGAAAGTGGGAAGTAGTCTACAAGATATAGGCACAGGAGGCCTCTTCCTAAGTAGGACCCCAGTAGCACAGACAATAAGAGAAACAATGAATAAATGGGATCTACTGAAACTGAGAAGCTTCTGTAAAGCAAAGGACACTGTCAGTAAGACAAAAAGGCTGCCTTCTGACTGGGAGAAGATCTTCACCAACCCCTCATCATACAAAGGTCTGATCTCCAAAATATACAAAGAACTCAAGAAACTAGACACTAAAACTCTAATTAACCCAATTAAAAATGGGGTACTGAACTGAACAGAGAATTCACAACAGATGAACTTCGAATGGCCAGAAGACACTTAAGGTCATGCTCAACCTCCTTAGCGATCAGGGAAATGCAAATCAAAACCACTTTGAGATACCATCTTATACCTGTCAGAATAGCTAAACTCAAAAACACCAACGATAGCCTATGCTGGAGAGGATGTGGGGTGAGGGGAACACTCATCCATTGTTGGTGAGAATGCAAACTTGTGCAGCCACTGTGGAAATCAGTGTGGCGGTTTCTCAGGAAACTGGGAGTCAACCTCCCTCAGGACCCATCAATTCCACTCTTGGGAATATACCCTAGAGATTCCCTAACATACTACAAAAGCATTTTATTCTACTATGTATAGCAGCACTATTTGTAATAGCCAGAACCTGGAAACAGCCTAGGTGCCCCTCAATAGAAGAATGGTTAAAAAAGGTGTGGAACATATACACATTAGAGTTTTACTCAGTGGTAAAATACAATGACATCTTGAATTTTGCATGCAAATGGATGGAAATAGAAAACGCTTTACTGAGTGAGGTAAGCCAGACCCAAAAAGAGGAACACGGTATGTATTCACTCATAAGTGGAGTCTAACCATAATTAAAGGTCTTTGAGCCTATTATTCATGATCCTAGAGAAGCTAAATAAGAAGATGAACCTGATGAAGATTATTTAGCTATCCGCCAGGAGGTAGGAAATAGACAAGAGTCCCAGTTAACCTCGGGTGCATGGCGGGGGGCGGTGGGAGGGTTGTTGCAAGGGGAGAGGGTTAGAGAGAAGAGAGTAGGGGAGGAATGGGGAAAGCTCAGTGGCCTGGGATGGGGGGGGGAGGGAGGAAGGATGAATATGGGATCAGGGAAGAATATATTTCAACTAAGGGAGTCATTTTAGGGTTTACAGGAGACTTGATTATATATGGGATCCCAGGTCCAAGGAGCGATCCCCAGATTGTTCTCTGGACAGAGGAGAGGGTGCCTGAACCGGCCTTGGCCCATAACCATAGTGATGAATATTTTGCTTATCACCATAGATCCTTCATCTGGCGAAGGACGGCAATACAGTCGGAGACCCACATTGGAGCACCGGACTGAGCCCCTCAAGGTCCAAATGAGGAGCAGAAGGAGGAAGAACATGAAAAAGTAAATCAGGACTGCGAGGGTTGCTATCACCCACTGATACAAGGGGACGGATCTAATGAGAGTTTACCAAGGCCAGTTGGACTGGGTCTGAAAGAGGACGTGATCTAACCAGATTCTCGCAAATTGGCCAGATTCTCTGAATGTGGCTGGCCCGAAGTCTTTCTGAAAAGCCATTGACTATGACACTGGGACTTGTTTCCTCTGCATATACTGGATTTTGGGGATCCAGTCTGTTTGGATACTCACCTTCCTGGACCTGGAGGGAGGGGGGAGGAACTTGAACTTCCCACAGGGCAGGAAACCCTGACTGCCCTTAGGGACGAAGAGGGAGGTGGAGAGGGAGTGGGGGGAGTGGGAGGGTGTTGGGAAGAGGGGCGGAAATGGAAACTTTTATAATTTAATAAAATTACTTTCAAAAAAAATATACTTATTTTAATTTATAGAGGCATAGGTACAAGAAAATGCCACATACTAGTGTGATACAGTAATATACTTATTTTAATTCATTTTGAAAATTACATTTATTATTGCTATTATTCAAGCAAATCCTACTGGTGTGTACTACCAAAAATTTCATTATCACCATTTCACCACTATTGTTATTATTGTGTGTGAATTGTGTGTTTTTGAATGTGTGTGGGCACATGAATGCCGTAGAACATATGTGGATCTTAGAGGAACAACTGTATGAGTCAGTTCTCTCTTTCTAACATGTAGAATCCAGGGATCAAATTCACATTGGTAGTCTTAGGTGTAAGTGTTTTGACCCGACAAGCTATCTCACCAGTCTAGTAAAAAATTTCTTTAAAAACTATCCTACATCACATGGTCTTACTACTGTATATTTTATGCTATCAACTGCATTCTTTTTCAAGAGTTACTTGTGGTCTAGTGGCTTGTGTCAGTATTCACTACACTAACAAGCCAGAGGCAAGAAAAATGAGTTTATGGTAAGCCTGTTGTACATAGAGAGTTCTAGGTTAGCTTGGGCTATACAGAGTGAGACCCTGATTCAAAATAAAACAGTAACAAAACAGTGACTCATTCGTTCTTAGCTCTTGATCTTCCTTATCAAATTTAAAATAAGCTTCACATAGAATAAATATTATAATTGTTGCCTAGGGAAGACCATGATTACCCTACGATGGGGAAATTTAATTTTTAAAATATGTGTATATAACATATATATTGTATATATGCTAAAGTAACATGATTCCCCACACTTCGTTCAAACACCCAACCATGACTTACCTGTTTTGTTTTGACAATTCTCATTGTCTTGTAGGTATATAGATCTTCCTGTAGGAACTGGCATGAGTGGATAATTTGGCAATGGTTGATTTTCTGGGTGGTTAAGCAGGCATCGACATGAAGACAAAACAAAAAATTATGTATAGGGTCTTAAAGAACAATAGAAAAGACTCAAGTATTGAATTATTTTGATCATTAACTTGGTTTTGATCTCTGTTTAGATATGTTAAAACTTCATAAAGGAATTTTTGTAATTTTTGTGCAGAGTTCTCCTTATGTTTTGTTTGATTTATTTTGATATGCTTTTTAAAATGGTGGTTATATGTTTATATATTTAGTTTTCGTATTATGTTACTACATATAGACACAATTGATATTTACATGTATTTCCTAATAAACAAACTTTAGCTTTCAGAATCGACCTGTAGATTCATTGATCTTTACTCTTCACATAGTCAGGTGACGTCTGGATTACAAGTTTTTCTTGTCCTACTATGGTATCTATGTATCTCAGGTTTTAATTTTGATTTATCACATTTACTGGTCTGTAGAGGTAACAATAAATAAAAGCAATATTATTCCATATTTTTATTGCGAACATCTCTCAAGAGGAAAGATTTCATTTTTCAAATTAAAATTATAATAAGTAACTGCAGAATAGTGAAGATACACACCTTTTATCCCAGCATTAAGTAGACAGAGTCAGGTGGATCTCTGAGTTTGTGACCATTCTGATCTGCAGACCAAGTTCCAGGAGAGCCAGTGTTACACAGAGAAATTCAAAATATTAAAAGGAAAAAAAATATATTTACTAGGGTGACTTTAAGTAATATCTTTGTTTCTAGAGATTTTTATTCAGGAAAAAGTACAAAATATTGCCCAGAACTCACTCTGTAGACAATGCTGGCCTCAAATTCAAAGAGATCCTGTTGCCTGTGCCTCCTGAGTGTTGGGATTAAAGGCCTGTTCTACCACTACTCAGCCAAAATGTTTTTGTCTGTACCTGGTTAAATAGTCTTTTATACTTCATTTATTCTACTTAGGAAGTAAATAGTATTATTTAATTTTTAGGTGCTGAAACCAAGTCTTTGTTTTTGACTTGAATACATGTTTTTGCAGTGTGCTATCATTTACATATATTATTATTACAACTGAAAAAATAAGTTCATAAGTGAGACTGACTAATAATTGCCTTTATTGTAATAGCCAGGTTAGTAAAGGTAGTATTGATCCTAAAACCAGTCAGGAGAATCAGCTGACTTCTGTTTTGCAGGAACATTGTTGTTCGTTCTGTTTGTAAAGGCTGTGCTAATTGTTTTTGTTATTGAAGCCATTTGGGCCTAGCTTGGAATTTAATTATGGTTTCAATTACTTTAATAAGTCTTGAAACAATAAAACAATTTTATTGCCAATTTTTGTTCAATTTTCAAGAAAGTTGACTATTTCCATTAAATTTTCCTCGTTTCTTCTCTTTGTACTTTCTAAATACATTCTGTTTTTCAGAAGTTTTGAGTTTGCAGCAGCTCTGAGCAGAAAGCAAGTTCTTATGTAGCTCTTTCCCACATAAATCCACAGTTTCTCTTGTTATCAGCATCCTTTGGTAGCATGCCATTATTGTCCAGATTCCAGAGTTTAAATTAGGTGCTCTTGATGTTGTCTATTTTGAGGTTTAGACAAGTGGGTAATGACCTGAATCCATTCTGGAATATTGTACAGTACAGCTTCACGTCCCTAAAATTTTTGTGTGCTCTGCCTATTCATGCCTTTCTGTTAGCAACACACAAGAAACCAGTGTTCCTCTTCTGTATTCTGGTGCTGGCATTTCCAGAATGTCACATAGTTGGAAGAATACACTGTGTAACCATTTAGATTTGGCTTCATTGTCTTAGTAGTGTGCATTCAAGATGCAGGTCTTCCCCAGGGCTGACATATTTTTGTTTTCCAGTGATTCCACTGCCTGGATACCACAGTTTATTCATTCCTTTTGTTGTTTATGAACAAGTGTACTGTTTGATTCCAATTTTGGGCAGCTCTGATATATCTGCTATGAATATCTGTGTGTAGATTTTTGGATGATAGTCCTTGTATTTTCTAACATTATTGAATCTATAGTAGCTTTCTTTTCTTATCTTTACCATCATCAATTCTTGTTTTATTTCTCCTCTTTTCCTGCTCTCATTTTACTAGAAATTTACAAAATTTATCAGTTTTTATGAATGGCCAACTTTGAACATCCTCTATATACACCTGCTTTCTATTTCACTCTTTTAATATTTACTTTCTTAGATATCTTTTGAAGTCAATTTGCAATTTTTCCTAGCTTCCTTAGAAAGGAGCTTGGGTCCTTCATTCTCATTCTTTTCTTTTTTTTGTGTGTTTGGTAAAATGTATGTAACATTTGGTTTATTACCTTAATCATTTCATGCATATGATTCAGTAGTGTTACCATTAATAAAATTGTGTTTCAGATACCAAACTAGAATTTTTTTATCTTGTAACTGAACCTCTAACTCAACTGAACACCAATTCTCTGTTCTTCTACACAGCCTTATAAACCATCTTTCTGTCTTCTGCTTTTACAATTTTGAATACTTTATTTACACCATTTAGGAATATTTCTTAATATTAGCTCGCTGCCAATGCAAAAATTTCCAATCAAGCCAAATCAAAACAAGGCAAATTAAGAAATATCCAGGTTTAATGGGAGATCTGTGCTCTCTGGTGGCCCCGAAGGGGAACCGGGAAGCTGCGGGAACATGACCCCCGGGAGGAAGAAAGGGAGACCACGTGTTCCTCTTTTGGGGATCACTTCAATACCCTGGGGAGTGGTCCTGACCCCACCCCCAGGGAGGGGTCAGAACCCGGCCAGCTGAGGTTTGGAGTCCAGACCAGGCCTGGAGGCTGGGATAGATGCTAGGGACTGGGGCCTACGCTCCCATCTTGGTACTCCACATAAAGGCAGATACATCATTTTTCTGCATCTGACTGGCTTATTTCATTTAGCATAAAGGTCACCCATGTTACAACATGTAACAAGATTTTGTCCTCACTGAATGTTGATATTTCATTGGATGTTTGCACCACATTTCTTTGCTTATTTTACTGTTCATGGATGTTTGTGGTGCTTCCATTTCTAATCTACTATAAATAATAATCCTATAATGATGAGGGAGCAAATATCTTCTCAAGATCCTCATTTGAAATCTTTTGGCCATCTATTCAGATTTGGGATCACTGGATCATATGCTAATCATATTCTTACTTTGTTTTGAGGAACCTCTGAGCTAGTTACAATGTAGTGTTGTACTAATGTAATGGCTACAGCATCTTACACCCCCTCAATATTGCATATGTAATCTAACTTCTCTGATCTTTGAGAACAGTTTTTATTTTTTGTAGTGGACATCTAAGTGGGTGTGAATTGATATCTCCTAGGGGTTTTCATTGACTTTCCTGCTAGGACTAACTATGGGTGTCAAATTCTCTGTTGTTATTGTAAAAGTTCTTATATGATCTGGATATTAATTACTCTCAAACAAATAAAGGAGAAATTGTCCACATTCTGTTGGATTTTCACACTGTTATTGTTTTCTCAAGTATAAACACATTAACATTTTATGCAGTTTCCTTCATCTAGCTTTGTTTGCATTGCCTGTGCGTTTGGTGTTCTATGATTGTTAAATATGATTTCTTAAAGATTTCCCTTTAGGTTGTCTTCTAGAAGTCTACAGCTCACCATTAAGGTTTTGCTCCATTTGGGCTCAATTTCTGTTTAAGATTTAAAGTCTCTAAATAATTCCTTTACCTATAAATGTACAGTTTCCTCAGGTTTATTTTTTTAAATCCCAGTCCTCTGTGGTATGGCTGGGTCACCCTTCACAAAAGCCTTCTAGCCACATATGATAATATTTCACTTTTAAACCTCTTTCTCTTTTTTGGAATAAATATCTGTCTTTTTGCCAGCCTCACACAGTCTTAATCGCTGTTATTCTGTAGTATATTTCATGCTCAGAAAGTATAACATTTCCAGCCTTGAGTTTAGTTTTCAAGATTGTTTTGACTGGAAAATCTTAAGGGTCCATATAAATATCAAGGTTCTCTATAAAGACTTTTGAGATTTTGACAAAAGTACCATTGAGATTTTGATAAGGATCATAAAACTTCTGTAGCTCCTTTTGATAGATTAACATTTTTACCTTATAAACTCTCCCAGTTTATGAGCATTGGACTTCACGTCCTTCATGTTGCACCTTTGTTCATTAGTCTTGATGAGATTGCATAGTTTTCAGTAATGAGATTGTATGGTTTTCAGTATGCAAATCTTTTACTTTATTAATTAAATATACTCTTAAGTATTTTTTTGCAATGATATGGAAATGTATTTGTTGATTTAACTTTTCTCAAATTTCTTATTATTGTATACAAAAGCAAAGATGGGTTTTGTGTGTTCACTTTGTATGTGCATCTTTACTGAGTTTGCTTTTGACTTCAATCAGCTATACTGTTTGTGTGGAAAGTTTAAAGTTTTGCACATATTAGGTTGTCTTTTGCAAACAAAGATAATTTTACTTCTGTTTTTTTTTCTTAAATTCAGATACCCCCACCTCTTTCATCAACTTATTCTGGCTAGCGCATTCAGTACTTGGTTGAATGACAGTAGTAAATAGTTACCATCCTTTCCTTCTTTTCTTACAGGAAAGGTTTCAGTGTTTTGAAGTTGACTCTGCTCTCGAATATGAGGCTTCCTGTCCCTCTGCATTGAGAATTGATCTAATATAGTTCAGTCTTTATTTGAAATGAAGATGGCCTTGAACTCCTGAATCATCTGTCTTCAGGCTCTGTGTGCTAGAATTTCAGGTATGCTCAACCACACCCAGTTTGAGAGTTTTATTAGTGGACGTCTTTGGGCCAAAATATTTTCCCTTTCTGCCTACTCTATGAAGTTCTTTTGAAAATATCTCAAATGGTGGTTGCAATTTATAAAGTACATTAAATCTGTTAATCAATTGAAAGGACTGTGAAATATTTGCAACACATATTTTTAATGTGCTGTAAGACTTTCATCAAGTCTCATTTAAATATCTTTGCATTCTAGGCACAGATTTGCTTCACAGTATGCAATCATCTTTTAAAGCATAGTGGTACTATTTTTCATTTATAATTTATTTTTAATTTTTAGTTATTCTATGTGTATTAATGTTTTTCCTGCATGTGTTTGCACACCAACATGTTTCTGGTGCTCACAGAGGCCTGACACTTATAGAGGCCAGAAAAAGGTGTCATATTCCCTGAAGCTAGAATTATGTGATTTTGTTAGCCTTCATGTCCACATGAATTGAACCTTAGTCATTGGAAAGAGCAGCAAATGCTCTTAATCTTTGTCATCACTCCAGCCCTGCTGTAGGATAATGCTCTTGAACACTGTAACGATTAGTCACTCCTGTCGGTTTAATAAAACACCGATTGGCCAGTAGCCAGACAAGAAGTATAAGTGAGGCAACCAGACTAGGAGAATTCTGGAAAAAGAGAAGGCAGAACAGCAGTCACAAGCCAGAAGCAGAGGAAGCAAGATGAGAATGCTACACTGAGAAAAGTACCAAGCCACATGGCTAAATATACATAATTATAATGGGTTAGTTTAAGTTGTAAGCAGTGGCTAATAATAATCCTGAGCTAATATGTCAAACAATTTATAATTAATATAAGTCTTTGTGTATTTCTTTGGGACAAATATCCATGGGAGTGGGCAGGACTGAAACTTCTGTCTACACAGTCCTATATTATTACTTTTTAAATATAATTTTTATTATGTCTTTGAGACCGTTTTTCAATATATTTGCATTCACCTTCCTCAACTTCTTTTACCATCCTGTCACACCCACTCAGCACTCCCTTTCCTTCTTATTGAACTTTGTCTTCTTTCTCCTCCTACTCGTCTCCTTCTCTTTCTCCCCTTACTCTCCCTCTTTCTTCTCTTCCTCCTTTCCACCTACTCTACTTTCTTCCCTTCTTCCCCTTTCTCATTTCCTCCCTCTCTTCTACCTCCTTCTCCTTTAGTCTCTTCCTCTTCTGTCTTCTATTTTCCCAGGGAGTTTAATTTGTCTTGCCTAGAAGATAGTATTAGAATTGAGGCAAGTAAAGAAAACAAGCCTACAATTCATAATCTCATAGAACCTGAGCAATAATGAGGACCCTAAGAGAGACATAAATAAATCTAATCTACATGAGAAGTAGAGGAAGACAAGATTTGATTAAATTGGGAGCATGGAGACCATGGGGGAGGGTAGAAGGGGAGAGGAGAGAAACAGAGGGGAGCAGAGAAAAATGTATAGATCAATAAAATCAATAAAATAATTAGAAAAGAATTGAGGTCTAGACTGCTGTATGGTCGACCTACCAGGAGATCCTTTTAATGTCCTCTAAAATTTACAATTTTGTGAGGCTTTTGCATAAATATTCTGCATGTTTCTTCTTATATCTTTGCCTACTGTTTTATAGACTAATGCTTGCCTCATAAAGTAAGTTTACATGTTTTCCTGCTTTCCAGTTTATTGAATGAATTAGTGTTCTTTTTTAGTTATTGATAGAGTTCACCAGCAAAACCATCTGATCTTAGGAAGTTCCCTAAGTTTTGTTGTTATTTTCATTATATATATATATATATATATATATATATAGTATATTTAAATATATTATATATAATTATATATAAACTTTTAAAATATATATACATTTAAAATGATATTTTATGACTCAATTTTGTAGATTACATGTTTCTAGAAATTTAGTTTATAACTTTTATTTTATTTGTGTCTCCTCAGTCTAGACATGGTTTCATGAATTTAGTCGATCTTTAAAAAAAAAAACCTCTGCATTACACTGATATTTTTCTATTGATTTTTCTAGTCTGCATTTTATTTTATTGCTATAACCTTTGTTATAGCTTCCTTCCAGTAAATTGGATTTATCTTATTCTTTTTGTTATAGGTCCTATACATCCTAAAATTAGGTCATTGGGGCCAGTGTGAGTGCTCACCAGCAGTGACCACAGCCCAACCTAGCAATCAGATTCCATTGCTAGGACCCACATGGTAAAAGGAGAGTATTGACTTCTTCAAGATATCCTCTGACCTCCACACACTCACTGTAGCATGTGAACTCTCTCTCTCTCTCTCTCTATCTCTCTTTTACAAACACACACACACACACACACACACTAACACAAAACCTACACACACATTGGGAGCGTCATAGTATTGATTAGAGGTGTTTTAATTCACCATCGTAAATGCTCCTACTAATACTCTTTTAATTGTAGTATATTTATTTTGGTATGTGTTTGGTTTCATTTTGGATAGTTTTAGAGTTCTTTTGTAATGCATTCTTTGGCAAATTATTTGTATGTGAGGTCTGTCTTGATTAATTTATGCATAGTTGTGGATTTCCATGTTCATTATCTATTGCTTTCTAATTTCTTTCCAATGTATTCCGAGAGGAACTTTGCATGATTTAAACCTCATTAGATATGTTGAAACTTGTTTTATGTCTAGTAAGTGTCATACTTTGGTGTATATCCCATGTATATATAAAAAAGTTTATATTCCACTGTTTATACATAGAGTGTTTTCTTTGTTCAGTTAGGTCAAGTTACTTTATTATTTTTTATGTTCTCTTTTGCTAGTTGTTTATAGTTTATAACTATAAGTAGGTCCTGATATCTCCTACTGTGTAAAAAATGTAAATGTTACCATTTCACATTTTTATTTTTTTTGGAAATTCCTATAAAAAGCAATGGGCTTGTAATGTTTTTTTCATAATACTTAGTACTTTTTCTTAATAAATTATTTACTTTAACTTTATGTCCATTGGTGTTCTGCCTACAGGCATGTCTGTGTGAGGGTGTTGGGCTCTCTGGAACTGCAGTTACAGACAGTTGTGAGCTGCTATGTGCGAACTGAACTTCGGTCTTCTGGAAGAACAAGCAGTGTTCTTAACTGCTGAACCATATCTCTAGCCCCAATACTTAGCTTTTTTCATCTTCCCATCTTAGTTCCTGTCACAATGCCTTGTCCCCCTTTGTTCCACTTTTTTTTCCCAGTTATGATAATTTTTCTTTGATGTAAGATTATTCAATCATTCTCTGTTCCCAAGATCTCCTTTGTCCATTCTCCTCGTCTTCTTTCTTGTTTCAAGAACTCATGATATGGGGGAAATTGTGGTTTCCTCTTTGTGTTCTTACTCTCATTAATAAAGGAGCTTGAGAATGTTTGCAAATAAATAACAGATGACAAAATAAACTGGCAATGAAATTAATAGTAATGTGATGTTTCTTATTTACAATGTTACTTATGTATTTTTCATACTATTTATTTTACTTTTTGAGATTATGATAAAATTGCACCATTTCTCTCTTTTGCTTCACCTCTTCAAATCCTCCCATTTTGCACTCTTTTGTATATTCATGGCCTCTTTTTAGATGAACTATTCTTGCATAAATACATTTATGCAAATATATATTTTTTCTTAAATAAATTAATAGATTCAAATAAAAGCTCAAGGACAATTTAATAACAATAGACAATTTAATAACACCCCAGGGCAAACAAACCAAAAACTTTATTAGCTACCTAGAGAAAGAAAACTTAACTTAAAAGGAAAAAATTCACATTCACACCATTTAAACTAACGTAGCAGATAAGCAGTCATGGTGGACAGGGAGTGTTTAGAAAAGGAGTAGGGAAGCCCATAATGTAGGGAAGCAAAGCCCAAGGTGTTAAAGAGCATACATGCTCTGTAGTAGTAAAGCATATTCATAGCATACATCACCTCCCACATCAATTGTGAAACTAACATTTAATGGCTGAGACCTCTCTTGTTATGATCCACGTATTGAAAGAAAATCTGCTTTCCAAAGTGGCTGCACAAGTTTACTAGAAGTCAACCTACCTCAGGATCCAGCAATACCACTCTTGGGAATATACACAAAAGATGCTCAATCATATTGCAAAAGCCTTTATCCAACTATGTTCATAGCAGCATTATTTGTAATAGACAGCACCTGGAAACAACCTAGATGCCCATAAACTGAAGAATGGGAAAATAATGTGTGTCACATTTACACATTAGAGTATTACTCAGCTGTAAAAAAACAATGACATTTGAATTTTGCATGCAAATGGATGGAATTAGAAAACACTATCCTGAGTGAGGTAACCCAGACCCCCCCGCCCCAATGAATATGGTATGTACTCTCTCATAAGTAGATACAAGCCATAAAGAAAGGACATTGAGCCTATAGTTCATGATTGGAGAGAAGCTAAATAATAAGGTGAACCCAAAGAAAAGCATATATAGATCCACCTGAAAATTGGAAACAGACAAGATTGACTGACAAAATTGGGAGCATTGGAGCTATGGATAGAAGGAAGAGAAAAATGGGATGGTTGAGGAGAACTTGAGTGAATAGCATAATTAAGATGGAGGGAGGACAGATATGAGAGCAATGAAAGAGATATCTTGATTGAGAGAGCCATTTTGGGGTTAGCAAGAAACCTGGCTGCTGAACAAGTGAAAGTTTTTTAGAGACACTGAATTGTGGAGACTATTGAATTAAACCAACCTATATATTTTAAAAGTATCTTGACTTCAAATGAAGTGAAAAGGTGTGTTGTTTTTGTAAAAAGGTGCTTTTTTTCCAACAGAAAGAGAAAGGCTGTGGATTCGTTCAGGATTGAAGAAGATTAGGTTTGATCAGGAAAAACTCCCTGAAAAGTGGATACAGACATAAAAAAATAAATCTAGAAAAACTACAGGATATATATTTTACCTACTCAAACATAAAACAAAAAATCATCCTTAACTAACTTGTGTACAATACATAGTATATACTTGTATTAATGCAGATATGTATGTTACCTTTGAAAGTTTATGTATTTTCAGAACAACAGGATCAAACACCAATGAAAACCAATGGCCCAGGTAATTCAACATCTGAGTACCTCTATTGCAGTTTCCTCAGAGTCTGCATCCAGAACAGCTTCAAGGCCAGTCTCACAGGCTACTCCAGTCAGCAGGTGATCATTATCTTATGGGTCCCCAAAAGATACCAGTACCCACAGGCAATAGGAAACTTTCAAGAAAAAAAAAACAAAAAACAGCCTCCTCATTCCCAAGAGATGAGGTGGTTTTTGATCATTCAGTGGGTTATAAATGTTTGTCATCATTTAATGGGGGTTGATTACAAATTGTTATTGGTTGTGGTCAGGAAAAAGAACTAAATAATTGAGGTAGATCCCAGGCTCATTTTCTGGAGAAAATGAGGGAATATAAAAAATGATTAGAAAAAGGATAGATTATTTTATTTACTTTAATCTAACAACAACTATAATCTCAAAATGTTTTTACATTGATATGGATTTTGGTTTATTGATACAAATTTGAAGTTATTTTTGTTACATTGTATATATGTTTTTATTTTTGATGGGGTCTTTTGCTTATGCAGCTCATTTAAAAATGTAATGTATAATTAAGAAAGATTAGAAGTCATTCATCTATTATAATCAAACTTGAAGTCATATTAGGAATGTTTTCAAGGCTAAGCAATAGTTATACTTACATAAATAGATGATCTTCAAGTACTTCAAAGACCTACAGAATATGTCATTTAAGATGTCTAATTAACTGAGGCTTTTCAGGACACCAATTTACTTCAGAGAAAATGATTGGAATTGAAGAAACTCCATATGGATTTTACTTCCTTTTTGGTAAAAACTAGACAGTTGGGGAAGAAGTTGCCCTTGCCTTGACTGCTGACAGTATGTTGTCCAAACTGGAACTGCCGGTCACAAAAGAAAGTAACTGCCAAATTTTACTTAGACAAGATAGGTAAGTCCTTCAAAATTCCCTGCCTTAAGAGCTTTCCATACTGATTTCTTCAGTAGCTACGTCAATTTACACACCTGACACCAGTGACAAGGCTTCCTACCACCTATATCCTCACCAGCAAGTACTGTTTGCTTTCATGATGTGATCCATTTTGACTGGAATGACATGGAATCTAAAAACCACTCTAATTTTAATTTCCATGTTGTCCAGGGATTTTAAATAATTAAAAATATACTCACAGACCATTCTTATCCTTGAGGAAAGTTTGTCAAATTTATCTGCTCACTAATTAGATTAAAAAATTTTTGAAAATTATATAGTTTTAAAAATATGTTCTAGATTTTGACCTCCTATCTAAAATACAGATAGTAAAGACTTTCTCCTATTGTATAGGTTGTCTATTCTCACTGTCAAGAGTTTCTTTTGTTAGACTGAGACTTATTTCAAGTAACTCCACTTGTCAATTTCTGGGGTGATTTTCTCTGCTATGGAATTCGTGAAGTTTCTGCCCACATAGGCAGTGTGATGACTTCAGACCTTGGACACAATAATAAAGTCCAAATAGCCTGAAAGTATAGGAGAGAATGCTGAACATCTTCAACTATTACATATCTATAAATTAAAACTAAAATTATATTCTCTTCCACTGGATCTTCATGACTACCGTGAAGAAGACAAATAGCAACAAATGCTGGTCAGGACGTGGGGAAAGGAAACCCTTTCCTTTATATTATTATAAATTATATATTGCTGGTGGGAATATCAATTATTTCATCTATGGAAATTATGAAAGTCCCTCAATAAACTAATGATGGAACTACAATATGACCAGGACATACTACAGATGGATATGTACCCAATGGACTTCAAACAACATAATATAAAATTTCTGTGTTTATTACAGAAATTTTTATAGGAATAAGTCTACCTGCCTATTAGCAAATGAGTAGATGAAGAAAATGATTCATTTCTGTCTCTCTCTGTCTCTTTCTCTGTGGTGGTATGTATCAGTATATGTGTAAAGAGATGGCTAATCTTATATCAACTTGAGCTAAGCTAGAATTATTTGAAGGGAAGGAAACTCAACTGAGATAATGCCTCCGTAAGAACTGACTGTAACAGACATTTTCTTAGTGATTGATGCAAGAGTCCCAAGCTGATTGTGGTGTTCCCATCTCTGGAATGGTGATGTTTAGTTCTATAAGAAAACAGACTGAGCAAGTCATGGGGAGCAAACCAGTGAGCAGCATCCCTCCATGGCCTCTGCATCAATTCTTTTCCATATTCCTGCTCTGTTTCAGTTCCTATCCTGGCTTCATTTGATAATTAAAGTGATATGGAAGTGTAAACAAACTTTTTCCTCCCCAAACTGCTTTGGTCATACTGTTTTGTCAAAGCAATAGAAACTCTAGCTAAGACACACAAACACACAAACACACACACACGGAGAGAGAGAGAGAGAGAGAGAGAGAGAGAGAGAGAGAGAGAGAGAGAGTTTTTGTCAGCCATAAAGAAGAATAAAAATATCACATTTGCAGGGAACTGTGAATCTCATAATTAAAAACAAGCCAAATTCATAAGGGCATATACAACATTTTCTCTATAAAATACACACATGCACATGCATACACACATATGATATCACATACAGATACACACACATAATATGGTGAAATAGAACCAGAACCAAGTAATGAGCAGGACTAGTGGAAAGGAGACGGAGGGGACAAAGAGGAGAATCCGAAGTTGATTATGTAATACATTTATATTAAAATGTTTGTATTAGGCCGGGCGGTGGTGGCGCACGCCTTTAATCCCAGCACTCGGGAGGCAGAGGCAGGCGAATCCCTGTGAGTTCGAGGCCAGCCTGGTTTACAAGAGCTAGTTCCAGGACAGGCACCAAAAACTACAGAGAAACCCTGTCTCGAAAAATAAAATAAAATAAAATAAAATAAAATGTTTGTATTATTTTATAGTTGTATTCTTTTAAGATTTTATCAATGTAAATTAAATCACTTATAAAAATACTACATTTCCTCCTGTCTTTTTATATAATTTTTGAACACATTAATTTTTTCTATGTCAAATTTCCATTAAATATTCCTGTGGTTGTGATCTTTCTATTAGTGTCTTTAAGCTTTGATGGTAATATCCTGTGCCGTATGTGTGTTTTGTTTTACCACTGAGATTTGTGTTTTCATATGCTGTCATGTTGTGATTTAGTATCGTTTCATTTCAATTTAAAGAAATCCCTTCAGCACATCTTGTAAGGCAAATCTAGTGATGAACTTCTTCAGTTTTTGTTTGTCTAGGGATGTCTTTTTCTTTTATTATTGAAAAATGATAAAATATTCTTGGTTGACAGGATTCTGAATATATCATTTTATTCCCTGCTGACTTTTCAGGTTTCTGTTAAGAATTCCACCAAATCTGATGAGAGTTTTCCTATGAGTGATGAATCTATTTTCTCTTGTGGCTTTACAAATGCCTTTGGAATTGTCTTTGATAAATTCTCATACTTTTCTTCTACTTGAAGATTTTTGCTTTAGCATTTTTTGGTAAAGCAGACTGTCTGTCACCATCTCTTTTAGTTATTCTGAGAGTGTTTCATTTCATTTTCATTCCTGAAGAGTGTTTTTTTGTTGTTGTTATAAAGTTTTTACCTGCCACATTTTACATTCTTAATTTAAAAGTATCCACTGACTCTGGCCGTCAGGGTGATTGATGGGGAAGTTCATGATCTACATTAACAGTTCCTTTGTCTCCATTTTGAAAAATGACTTCTCGTATTTTCATTTGTCTGTGTTTTTGTTATAGTTAAGCTTATATATGATTTTCTTTGAATATTTTTTACTGGGTGCTGCGCTAACATCTTTCTTCTACGTTTTAAGATTTCAATGATACACTGTATAATTTTATATTGTTGCCCTACTCATATCTAAAGCTTTATTCATTGGATTCTAGACTTCATTTCTCCAAGTTTGTTACACTGGAAATTTTATGCCTATGATTAAATTCACTGACGATTTTTTTGTTATCTTCTCCTATTTCATTATTGATTCCATATGGTTAATTTTAAATTTTAATATGACACACTTTTTTAGCTCTAAAGTTATCTGGTTCTGTTTAAAAATGTTCCAGCTTTAATTGTTTCTATAGGCCAGCCTCCTCAACGTGAATGCACTTACATTCCCTAGGTAGTAGAGGGCTATCACTTTTACTTTTGGATATGTGTTCAATAACTTCATTTTCTAGGTCATTTTTAGGCTGACCCTAACTAATAGGCTTTTTTGAGTAGGCATACTTTGGGGGTTGTATGTAAAGTGACTTAGATTATTATCTAGACATTTTGAAAGTCATGTTGAAGAGACTTTATTTGTTTAACTTATCTAAATGGAGACTGTTGATAGCTTTTGATGATGACTATTTTAAACAAGTGTTTTGCTCTGACTGAAATTGTATCTCCCCATGATACATGGTTTCTGAGGTGTCCATTCATACCCCAGATCTTTGCTAAACTTATTTGTATTACACAGAGAAAATACATTGGTGATCCTGAGATTTCAGTAGTTTAAGTACACAATTATTGAGGCTGAGATTTTGTCTGCTTGGAGAAATTCATTCCTTTTTTCCTGCCAGAAGAAATGAAATTTCTTGGGGTTGGAGTTAGATGTCAGCTATCATATCTTGCTAAATCATGACTATGTCCCACCATTCAGGTAAAAGTGAGCAAGGGATGGAAAACTCATTGTGTAAATTTGTCTCTCCAAATTATGATGCTCTTCCACAAACTACTCATTTTGTTCAGGCTTTAGGAGGCCTCCAAACTTGTCTTTCATAGTCTATGTAGGGCTTTGCTTTCCTTAGACTTTCCTTAGAATTTAATTGACAGAACAGGTATATGTGTAGTGAGTCAACACAATAAACTTTTTTGCTTATTTTATTATTTTAATTTTATTTATTTGTTTTGAAGAATTTTGCAGATGAATTTATTTTAAGCACATCTGTCCCACATTCTGTATCCAAATACTCTAGGGTCACCCTTCAAATACTCTTCCTCTTCCTTCTCCTTCTGCTCTTCCTGTTCTATCTCCTCTTTCTCTTCCCCTCTTCATTTTGCCCTATGAAACTTAACCCAAGTAATGTAGCTGTATGTACACAGGTAGAGGCTGTCTACTAGGGCCACAATACTGAAGGTATCTGACTCTCCTTCTCCTAGCATCCATTGATTACTTGTAGCTCCTCATCGAGGACTATGCACTTGTGAATACTTACAGCCCTTGAACAATTACCCAAGTGTTTAAATCAACATAGTAATCTTATGACAAAAACATCCCACATATACTATACTTTGAAAACGACTTCAATGATATTACTGTTTAATGTTCACATGCATTTTCATGTATGTAAAAAAATCATTAAATTTGGGGCTTTACCTTTATAACAAGTCACAAAAGAACTTCTTCCATCTTATGAATAATAATAATATCACATTTTAAAATTGAACTTATTCTTTCTCTTACTCTTTTTTCTATGAGGCCCTTGAAACAATTTATTCAAATTTATTAACTTTTGATGGAGGAATGATTGAGTTAGTTAAAGTATTTAAAAGAAGACAATACCAAAATCTAAGTCACTCACTAAATTTTATTGAAGTAAACAAGGTTTGTGTTTTAGTAGTTTTAAGTTTCCTTTCTATGCTTTCATATAATGATTCTGAGGTGGAATCATTCTTTTTCCTGGTTCTGTGTATATAAGTAATTTGTGATTGACTAAGTCTCCAATATTCTTCCTATATTAAATTCTATCATTACAGATCAGCAGTCTGGATAAGTGTACCCTCTCAATATATACTTTATGACCGAGCATTTTCTTTCCCCACTCTCTTGTGGGTATTTATTTGCTTGGCATCCAGGGACTTTGACCTGAATGGAGGAGAGGGAATGAAGAAAGACACACAGGAAAGCTAGATCGTAAGGTGGACTTGGGCTATCTGATGGAGAAACTGCAAATACCCAGTTCAGTGTGTTTATTATATAGGGTTATTGCATACAGCTGAAAAGGAGTATGAGGCTACTTTATCCAGATAATCAAGGAGGCAGGCTTTACAGATATAGGTGCATCAGATACAGGTTTAACTAATCAGTAGGAACAGTCCCTGTAAGGGATCAGTCTTTAGGCTGTGATTCTGAGGTGAGTGGGGACCATAGTGGATAGTATCTGTGTGCATCGTCAACATCTACTCATGGACCAGAAGAAAAGGCTTTGAACTTCCATTCTGAACTTCACCTGGGACAAAGAGAGGCTTAGCCAGTTTTCCATAGGTCTGCGGTTTCACCCCTGTCAGCAGCACACATTCACTCATGAACTCACTCACTCACTGAGGGCTTCCTCCTCCCTAGTTATTTTTAGCTTACATTCTTTCTCAAATTCAGGAAGCCCCCAGACAGCCTTACCACTGATTGGCAATGTTTCTCTGAAAATTTTTGTATCATTGTTGTTGAATGAAGACTAATTCTCAGCCGAAGAGTAGTTTCGAACTATTAAACAAGTAAGCAAGCAAACGAACAAACAAAAATCAAGGGGTTAGTATTATAGGTGGCATGAATTCCAAACAGAGAGGACTGGATTTATTGGGTTCTCTGTTGCTGATATTTAACAACCCATAAAACTCATAATGGAATATATCATTTTGATATTTGGCATAGAAACTGGAGACAGTAATATAGCGAAGGAATCACTGAACACATTTACAGATAGGTTTCTCATGCTTTGTTAATTTTTTAATTTATCTGTGGCAAATATCTAGCCAGACAATAATATGATAGGTTGAAGAAATGTCTAATGGCTCCTGCCAGTAATTTCTGCCAAAAATAAACTTTTTTATTGCTACGAAGCAACTTATTCTTACCATATTTTGAAATGAAAGAAAATTTAACCCTTACGAAGCCATAAGGTGCCACTAATGTCAGGCCATCATGTATCCCCAGAAAGGTGGGAAAGCAAATGCTCAGACTCTTAAATTAATGGCAGGTACTACAAGTCAATGACCCTCGTCTGTGGACAGTAGTTTGAGAGGGCACTTGGTAATCAACAGTGGAAAAACAAAAACAAAAACAAAGCTGAACCAAACTCTCCATTTATTCTACTCTAATTAGGATTAGGTTTTAATAAACCAGGGTTCTTCTAGCTCACCAATTTCAAGAAGTGGGATTAGTAGGCAGACCACACTTTAAAAAATAGAAAAGTGGAACTTGAGAGCTCCAGTTGAAGAGCAGAAGAAGGGAGAATATGAAAGAGGAAGTCAGAACCTCGAGGGGTTGGTCCACCCACTGAAACAGTGTGCCTGATCTAATGGGAGCTCACCAAATCCAGCTGGACTGGGTCTGAACAAGCATAGGATCAAACTGGATTATCTGAATGTGGCTGACAATTGGGACCTACAGAGAAGCTAATGATAATGGCACTAGGATTTGTCTCTACTGCATGTACTGGTTTTTGGGGAGCTTAGTGTATTTGGATGCATAACTTCCTAACCCTGGATGGAGGGGGAAAGGCCTTGGACTTCCCACAGGGCAGGGTACTCTACCCTCTCTTAGGACTGGAGGGGGAGGGGAGAGGGTGAGTGGGGGAGCAGGAGGGAAATGGGAGGAGGGGAGGAAGTGGAAATTTTGAATGGTATTATTTATAAAGCAATAAAAAATAAAAAATAAATAAAAATTCCATGAGTAACAAAAAAAGGGGGGTTGGAAGAATAGATTTAGGTTTTCTGAATCTCCTGTAATATGGTGATACAAATAAATGATTTTTAATAAAATCTATGATGCATACATGCATACACACACACAAACACAAATATAATTTAAAAACGTATGATCAGAAAGATCGAAAGAAAGCAGAAACCTATAACGTATTTCTTCGTACTGATCAAAGGAACAAGTGATCTATAGTCATCGTTAACACTTTGTATGATATGAAATTTTACAAGTGCTGTTAACATTTAGTATTAACCAATCTCTGTTTGCAATAGAACTAGATAATTTTATTCTTTCCCACCGACCAAGCAATATTTTCTTCTGGGCCCTCAAATGATTTCTGTTTGCTTTTCCTATTGCTGAGGCCTATAGGCCATTTGCCTATTTTGTATGCTAATTTTAAGAGTGTGATTTGAAGTGACCTTTTCCCAGATTGAAGCGTGTCTCACATTCTTTTGCAGAGCAATCCTGTATATGTTGTTCAAATCCATCTTTAAAATGTATCCTGTATTCTTGTAACTGTTTGCCTATGTCTTGTGTCAAAGCCAAGAGAAGGCCGAGTTCTCCTGCTATGATTGTAGCCTTTTTCCTTCCTAGTCCCCGCTGGTTTTACCTTGCGTATTTTGGCGCTCCGTTGTTATGGAAGGCACACTTAGAAGTGTGCATTTTTAGTGCCCTGCCATTTTATGGCTTTTAGTCCTTCTGATTTTCTCTGCTTTTAAATAAACTTGGACATAACTGTAGGTGTTTCAAGTTTCTTTGGTATATACTATACAGCATTTTCTTTTCTGTGCTATAAATTTTAATCTGTTCATGTAATTTTACTCATGATAGATTTCTTATAGACAGTATATGATTCAGTAATAATTTTAAAGTTATTAGAGTCACAATTATTGTATTTTTCTTAATAGTTTTGATCAGTGACATGCCATGATATTTTTCTCAAATTGTACTATTTATTGTCTGTTTATCTTACCTGTAGTTAATAACCAGTCCTCTTTCCCTTTTCAATTATTTCATAATGAATGATCCTCTTTTTCATCTACTGGGATTTGGGGTATATTTACTTGCATAGATTTGTTATGGTTGCTATAGAGATATAACATACCCTGTTGCTCATGGTATTTAATGTCTATAAATATGTCAAGTGAAATGTAGAAATATTAACACTTAATCATTTATCTTCCTCTTTTGCATCATAGCTGTCATATGCATGTCATATACATTAAAGAAATACTCTATTTGTTTGGACCCATAATTATTATTTTTGAAAATAGTGGTTATTTAGAGTGTTACATGTCTACAAAAATCTTCACATTTCACTTGATCTTACTTCTTTTCCAAGTTTGTGTTATAATTTTTCTGCTATCTGACATACTTTCATTGACGTGTTTATTTTTTAAAGAATCCATCTGCTGGTAAGAAATTCTCAGAGCTTCCTGAGAGATATTTTCACTAGATATATTATTCCGGGTCAGCAGTTGTTTTCTGTCAGCTCTTCAGCAACCCTGGCTCAGGGATTTCTTGCTGCAGCCATTTCTGAGGATAGAGCCATAGCCATCTGAACTCTTGATCTGCTATATATAATGTGCCATTTTCAAGGGCTGCTGTCAAGAGGTTTCCCCCACTTTGGTTTTTAGCAATTTGGATATAACAAATCTAAGCATGAATTTTTCTGTGCTTATTCCTTTTATCTTCCACTAAGCCTCTAAAATCTGTATGTATATATCTCCCATATTTACGGATTTTCCAGGTGTTATTTCAACATACATTCTGCCTTATTTTTTTTTAAATTTAAATGACTAACATGTTCACCTTCACACACTTTCTACAGGGTCCTGATTTGGCCTGAATTTTTTCAAAGATTTATTTGTCTTTATATTTTATGTGTGTGAGTTTTTTGTCTGCATGTATGCATTCGTTCTATATTTGTGTTTGTCGGGTGCTTTGGGTTGCCGAAGGGGGTATCATATTCCCTGGAACATGTATTATAGATATCTGTTTAGCTATATTAGGGTGCTGAAAATCAAACCTGCGTGCTCACAAGAGCAACAAGCGCTGTTAAGTGCTAAGTCGTCTCCCCAGTCCCATGCATTTTCTTTAAATTATGACTTCTCCTACCTTTTCCTATTTCTCTCTTTTGCTCTCTGATAATAATTCTTTTCTGCTACTGAAGTCATTGTGTGCATTCAACAATATCATTTCATTTAGCTGAGAGTTGTTTTCGCTTATAAAAGTTCCATTTGTTTATAAGAAAGAACATCTGCACAAAGTCATCATGCATCCATTGCTTTGTCATACCACTTAAAATTTTATAAACTGATGTCATGCAATGTTTACTAAACTTTTTTTGGAGACTTGTTCCTTTGCATATCAATTAATATCTCACAGTACATATCATTGGTAGAGAACTTCGCTCTGATAAGCATTTTGTAGATCATATTGGTGGAGAATATGTGATAGAGATGCAATCAATGTTTTAATCCATTGTAAAATAGACTTTGTATTCTAGCTATCATATTTTATTTATGATAAAATAAAAAATATGAGGCTCAGAAAGATAATAGTGTTTCCCTAATGTACTCATTTAGTTTATAATGAAAATAGTATCTAAACCTAAACCAAAGGAGCAAAATTTGAGAAAATGAAAGTGAAAAATAAAAAGTTAAATAATTTTTGGTGCTGGACCAATGGGTAGCAGTTAAAAGTAGTCAGAGGATCCAGGTTCCCAACACCCACAGTCAGCAGTTCATAACTATCTGTAACTTCAGTTCTAATGATTTAATACATTTTATACCTACATGAACACTTTCACAAATGTGGCAATATACATATAAAAACACAAAATATTCCCATACATTATATACTGGTAACAGTTTTCCTTTCCCCAAGGTCCTTCCCATCTCCCTTTTTTCTTTTATACAATATATTCTAATTATGGTTTACCCTCCCCTGATTCTTCCAAGATCCTCCCCACTTTCCCATCCACTCAACTCCACATCTTTTCTGACTCCTTTTAGAGAATAAGCAAACCAAACGGGGAAGAAAATTAAAAAAGGAAAACACACACATCCCATAAAAACATAAAATCAGAAATTCTAATATGCAAATTAAGAACAAAAGGACAAAAAATGCCTGAACAATTTAATATGAAATCAGATGTTCATAAAAATATTTTAAGATAAACAACTCCCCATATTAAAACATTTTCTAAAGTATATGTGTACATATATGTACATATAAATTTTATACATAATGATTTCTAGAAAGTATAATTAATTTTTTGTGTCTATGAGATGTTAATGCTATTTTTCAAGTTTTATTGAGTAGTTTACTCACCAGTAACTGAAATAAATATACAATTTTGCTGTTAAAACTATATAGCTCATTATAATTTTATTGATGATAAAGTCATATGATTATGGCTCTTCAAATAATATTGTTGACTCAGCATCTACATGTGTTTCTTGCGCTTTCTTGGCCATTTTTTCTGTTTGTTTTTCCCTGTTCTGGTGTGTTTGTTTCTATCTCATATTACCTTTATTGTCGTTATAATATTCTTGTTTCTTTTCTAATGAAGAAAGAAAGGGTGTAAATTTACGTGGGTGGGAAAATTAGGATGATCTATAAGGAATAGTGGAAGGGTAAACCATAATCAGAATACACTATATGAAAGAAAATGTATTTTCAATTAAGAATAAAAAGAATAACAATAGAATATATTAGTTTAGGATCACTAAAAATATTTTGATGAAAATGACATTATAAAATGTGTTGTTTGTTATACCTGTATCAAAAGGCCTCAGCTCTTTTTAGAGACCTTTGCAAGGTCCCAAAAATTGTAGTGCTATTTATTTTATGTTAATAACAATATCATACCTTTTAATTCAAATGCGAGGCATTATTTAAAGTTTATTATGAATTATATTTAATTTTATGTTTTAACTTTTCTTCCTTTCTTTTTCTTTTTTTTTTCTTCCTGAGATGGAGTCTTACACATTCTAGGCTGTTGTAACCTAGGATGATTTTGAAATTCTGATCCTCCTGCACCTCTTGGGTGCTAGGATTAAATCTGTGGTCCACCAATGTTTATATGATGCTGGGTATTGCACCCTGGTTGTGCTGAATGCTGGCATGTACTCAGCCAGGTGACTTACATCCCAATCCCTACATTTCAACTAATTCCATTTTAGTGGATATTGGCCTTACCTAGATCTTTGGTTACCAACATAATAGGAGCTACTATGATATTTTCTAACAAACGTTATAGTTCCAATAAGTACTTTTGATTGATTAGGATTTTCAAGAAACTCTATATAATTTAGAGCAAGTTAAAAAATTGCTCATAATAGTCAAAGTATTTTCACTAAATTACGGAACATGATAAGGAGGTCCACTTTCCTTACTCCAGTTCAACATAGCACTTCAAGTTTTAGCTGCAGTGAAAAGACAAGCAAAGGAAAGAAAGAAATGCAAATAAGCAAGGAAGAAAGGATAGCTGAATTTGCAGATAATATGATTCTGTGTGTAAAAGACTCCAAAGACGCCACAAGAATACTCCTACAACTGATAACTATATTCATCAATGTAGCAGGGTACAAATCAGCATGCATAAGTTGGAGAGATGCCTCAGAAGTTTAGAGCACTTGTTGTTATTCCAGAGAATCCAGTGTTGGTTCACAGCACCAACATATCAACTCATAATCATCCATAGCTCTAGTTTGAGGAAATCCAACTCCTTCTTCTGGCCTCCTGAGGCTCCAGGCCCACATGTAGTACCCATACAAACATGCAGGCAAACACTTCTCCACTTGAAATTTTAAAAAAAGGATTTAAAAATTAGCTTTAATGTGTTGAGTTTCTTTGGCGTTTTCATAACACCCTGTTTTGCCTTTGTAATTGTCCTTCCCCATATCCCGCTCCCAGTCTGTTCCCTTCCTGCTCACCATCTCCCTCCCTAGAGTCATCATTTCAGGGATTGTATTACTGTCTTCTGCCCTGCATAAGGTCTCCTTTTCTCCTCTCATAATCCCCTTTGTACTTTCATGAGCTACCCTTACCACAGAAATACACACAAATATGACTACAAGAGGAGATCCTTCTGAATACGGCTTGTTTCTCTTCATAAAACAATTCATAGCTACAGAGAAACCCTGTCTCGAAAAACCAAAAAATATTCATAATAGCTTTAATTGTTATTTCTATAATGATTAAGGATATTAAAGACTTAAGTGTACTTATGGGCCATTTGTGTTTATTCTTTTGAGATTATCTTCATTTTGTTAAGCCTTTTTTTTGAATGAAGGTTTGTTGTTTTACATTTCTTTGTAAATTCTCTTAAATGTCAGTGAATGTGAGTAGAGTCTAGAGAACTGAAAAATACCGCGAGAGGGGAAAACTGTGTGGTTGGGAAGAATTTTTGGGAACCATAGGACACATGAGACTTGGGAAAGGAAAAGAGCATCGCAGGGAGGGGCTAAAAGGAGTATCATGGCTAACTGGAGGAAATATGACTGGCAAGGAGAAGCTGCCCTAACACATTTGTTTGAAAACATCATAATGATATCTAATACCTTATATTCTAACTTAAAAAAACATGAAACTTATCCCTAAAAATTGTCCTCTGATCTCTGCAATCATATTATGATTTCACCAAACAGAAGTGCACGCATGCACACACACACACACACACACACACACACACACACACACACACACACACATATACACACATAAACAAAACAGCAACAAATGCAAAATAATGAGACAAGTAAACACATGAACAGGAAACCAATGTAGTGTGGCCTCCACTGTGTCTTTTGAGTTAGTTTTTGTCTCACCTATTGATTTACTCTTTGATCAATCAGTATAATTTTATAGCTTGAATTTATCCCATAGTTGTCAAATTCCAGTCATTTGATGATAAGATGTTATAGACACCATTCTTCATGGATAGTCATTTGTTTTCAGAGACAAATGCAATTTTAAAAAAGCCTTGATGTTTTCAAATTAAAATTTTCTAGTATATTCTACTGTTATTTCTGGGATGGGAAGTGGGAAAGTCCTCCTTGAGGAAACATTTGTGGAAAGCTTAGTGGAATTCAGACTATAAAGTGCAGAGGCAAAGGAAGCAGAAAATGTAAATTTTTGATTGGTCAAGCAAGTCAGAAATGAATTACAGTTTGGGATGGAAAGCTCCAGAGTTAATGCATAAACTAACATCTCAGAAAATACAAAAGGAGGAGCAAAGGTGTGTTTTTAAGGAGCAGCAGCAGTTGTGAAGGCAGTGTTGAATGGAAGGAAAAAGGATGTCACATGAAAAGGTGGCATTTGTCTTTCTGAATGCTTGACATTTTTTTTATTGTGCTCTTGCTGATATAAATTATTACTTTTCATGTAACTGATTATCTTTTTATATAATATGAAAAGGAAAGCTATTCAGAGCCAAACAATGCAAAAATGTCAGATAAATGTCTGACATTTACATTAAATGCCACTATTTAAAATATTCTTTATATTTCCAAAAGGGCTATAGTTCCTTCAGGTGGCAAATATTTGCAATGCTTCTACTTAGAAATATGAATTAAGTGTATCACTTTAACATCTTCACAAACAGCTACTAATTTACACATCTCAACCATGTGTTCTTTCACCAGTGAATATGAAGAGAAAAATAGTCAGTGTTCTGTAGTTGATTCTGTTGTAAAATGTTGATTTATTATTTTAGAGGGATATTGGACTGTTTAAAATATTTCTGAAGAGTTAGATGAATCAGATATATAAATGTATCAGTTTGGAATCTGCTATTTTGAAAGTCTTGTTTAATTATAATGTTGAGAATTTGTTCATTATTTGCCTTTCAAAATTATCACACTGGAGAGAAAAATCACACTGAGGTATCTTTATGTAATAGGTCGATGTCATGATTAGAATCTGAAATGATTGGGGTCATGTTAACAGCTATCTGCTAAAGCACAGGCCTTATTTACAGAAGGAATTTTACAAGGAGCATAGAGTCTTTTTAAAGTGCTCTAACAGAACATGAAGATTATAACTGTTACCCAGCAGGCTCCTTGTCTCAGCTCCTCTGAGGCAAGTTTGCAAACACCCCAGCTGTTCTTTCTCCTATCACAGAAACATCAGGTGAGTTCTATGGATGAATTGGGCAGTCCCATTAGAAAGGCAACACGCTTACCATATGGGATCTGCCCTGCCAGGAAGACTGCTTGCACGTCTTACAGGCTCCCATCCTCTGTCTGATGCTGCATACTTCTATATTTGGTTAAATTTTAGTTTCTGAAAGAGTATTTCCCCATCCAATACAGTGATAATGCACTACACATGAGAATCCTATGTTAATATTAACTTACTTAAGGACGTACTCCTATCACAATATGCAAACATAATCATTCAAATGAAAAATATATGTATTTGGGCTGAGAAGATGATTCACACTTCACTGTAGAGTCATAACTCTTAATTTCCTGGGTGGGGTATTTAGTGTTTTCTAGAGGGACAGGACTGACTGAGTAATACATAGTAAGAGGCATGTATTCAATTTTCTTAAATGAGATAGACTGCTGGTCCAACAGTGACTCTTCACTATGCAAAGGAGGAGAAATAACTTCTGTTTAGTCCACAGGTTTGATGCCACAACAGTCCCAGTGTGGATCAGAAGTTTGGAGGACTCCAGCAAAGCCGCTGGTCATCTGTCCATGCTGCAAGTTTGAAGCATTTGGATTCTGGTGCTCTCAAGGATGATGGTGGCGGTGGCAGAAATAGGAGCAATATAACTAGTACATGAGAAGCACAGACAAGCAGGAAAAAAAAATGAAACTTTTCTTTGGACCTCCTCTCATCAGAACATGTCTGTGGCGAGAATCTTCCCGGGAAGTTCTTTACAGACCTACCAAGAGGCAGGTCTATCCGTTGAATTCAGACCGAGTCAAGTTGACAGCCAGACTTTAGCATCACATTGGGTCAGACCTGTAGGGATTTGCAAACTTAAATATAATGACAAATTCATACTCATCTACATGTCTCATATTTGCCTTTAATACGGTGTGATATTGAAATGAAGGTAACTTCAGATTAATAATGTGCTGCTCAGGCTGTAGAAAACTATTTTTAGGTTGTAAAGAACAGTTCTCAAAACATGCTGCATCATGATTTCCTTTGGGTTTGTTGTACTCTTCTTCATTTGATGGAGGCTATGCATTGTTTGGTTTGTTTTTTCAAATTGGGATTTTTCTTTGTAGCCTGGCTGACCTAAAACTTGCTCTTTTGTCCAGGATAATTTTGAAATCAAAGAGATCTGATGGTCTATGCCTCCTGAGTGCTGTATATTAAAAAGATGCATCTTAAAAATAAAATTTTGATATGTTAGCTAATAACTTAGTATTTTTTTTCCATAGACAACCAATTTGATGGTGTCTTGGATGCTGGTGTGCTGTGTGGAGATGCTTTTTGAATATGACAAATACTTGGTTCTGACCATTCACATAACATTTTATCTGTGAATTTACATGTCTACCAGTTTAATAAAAGTCACAACTCTTTTCTCACAAAACTTTTCCTCTAAAAACCCTAAAAATATGTAGTCATATGTTGTCTTTCCCTCTTCCTACCATCAATTCTTGCTGCTGGCATCTATTAATTTTACTTGTCTTTTGAATTTTAACATGGAGATTATTAAGTCCTCTTGTATTTGTGATTAAGATTGGATTTTTTACTTCAGTAAGTGTTAGGGCCTTGCTATGCAAACAAGGAACTGAACATAGAGAGAAATATTTTTTTCTTTTTAAGAAGATTCATAGTATGTTCTTTTATTTATGATCACAGTGTGGTTAATGACTTACATACTGTAGAAAAATAACTAACAGTAAATAAACATAAAAAAACATTTACTATGTTTTTAAATATTACAAATAAGACCTCTTTAAACACTGCGGATCAAGGTTTTTTATTATTCTTCTTAAATCGAAAGTGAATTTTTTCATACAATATATTCTGATTATCAGTTTCCCCTCTCCAAACTCTTCCCAGATCTTCCTCATCTTCCCACCATAAAAATGTTAATTTCTCATAACAAACTTTCAGGTTTCCATCTTTTACCTCCCAACAACTTTAGAAAAGTATCTTGAAAATTTATGAATATCATTGAGACCTACATTAGGCAATAGTATCATTTTTCCTCAACTTCAATCATAAGTTAAAACCTCAGGAGGCAAACACATAGTATTGTAGTCATTATTAGACCCTGGGAAGGGATTGGAAATGGTCATATCAAAAGAGGTTATGGAATGCAGATGGATGCATCTGTGCCAGAGGAAAATGTTAATGTTCTATAGTACATTAGGGTATTGGTGGTTGACAACAATCAGTTATATACTTCAAATATATACTACTGCCTGGTAGACCCTATAACCAGGAGCAAACAGGCCACGCCAAGTGGACTAGGTAAGTTAAGAGATAGCGATAGATCGATAAATAGAAAGATAGATAGATAGATAGATAGATAGATAGATAGATAGATAGATAGATAGATAGATAGATGGGGATAGGAAGATAGAGATAGACATTGAGAGATATAGAGAGGTAGAGATAGATATATAATAGGCAGATGAAATATAGATAATAGATAGATGATATATATGTAATATCATTTATCTATTATCTATATTATATATATATATATATATATATATATATATATGGACAGATAGATAACAAGAATCTGAAAAGGATATGGGGAAGGAGGATTTCAGCAGAGTTAGAGGAAAGCAGCAGGTGGATATGATCTAAACAAATTGTCTTCATGTGTGAAATTACCAAAGAAAAAATACACATATATTTGAGAGATTTTTGAGCATTCTAAATACAAAGAAATATCTTATAGGCAATAAATATACTAACGTCTAATTATATTGTATATATAATTTTGATATGTGAATTAAAATAGTGCACAGTTTGTTCCCCATAAATATGCATAATTACTATATGCCAATAAAGTTTTAAATGTAATTTAAAGGGGAAAAGCTATTGTATTTAAAGTATTGTTGTTTTTTCTTTTGTATTTTCTTTTTCCCCTGATGTTCAAGATTCCTTCTATCATTTACTCTGTGCTTCAACAAATATCTCATAATTCTTAAATAACAGATCTGCTGGTATTTTTCCATGTGAGAAAACCTCGATTTTCTCTTCCTCACTAAGGGACATTTTAGTTGAATGTAGATAACAGGGTGGGTATATATGACATTCTCATAATGTAAAATTCTCATAATAAAATTTTAAAACAGCAATGATGTGTTTATTTATATGTGTGTGCATATGTTTGTAATAATACATAAATCAGGAAAACTGAAATGAATGAGGAAGGCGAGCTGATTCCAGGTTATGAATTTAGTAGTTTACTTTGGTGAATGAGATGGATTCAGTCCCAGCTTCCTCTGGAGCTGTATACTGTAGCTCAAATATGAAGAATGGATTATTTAGTAACTTCTGACTCCCATTGTCAAGTGTTGCCCTGTGAATTCTTTTTTTTGAGATTTAAAGTTTATTTTTATTTGAATTTTATTCAATCTCTAGAGCGACTTGTGAAAAATCGGTACTTTGAGTCTTTGCATTTTCTACTAAATGAATATGATAGATTGCTCAAATTTTGGGACTTTTTAAATGTCATTCGTGAAAACATTGTACTTTGCTGTGGAGAGATCTTGCATGTCTTTTTTGAGTTTTAATCCTAGTGTTGGATTGTTTTTCCTTCTCTTATACTTGCCAAGTTTTTTCCCCCCTTTTTCCCTTTTTTTTAATTGATTTTTATTGAGCCCTACATTTTTCTCTGCTCTCCTCCCTGCCTCTCCCCTTATCCTTTCAACCCTCCCCTAAGGTCCCCATGCTCCCAGTTTACTCAGGAGATTTTGTCTTTTTCTACTTCCCAAGTCAGTTAGATCCATGTGAATTCTTATGTTTCTGTACTTTCAGATTTTTGCATACTGGAACAATGTACGTGTACCATGCTCAGGACTGATAGCATGGGATGCCCTGTGCAACCTCAGTAAAGTGTAAGAAACTCTTTGCTCCAGTGATGATTGGAGTATACACTTAGAAAATACTTGGCTGAACAAGTATCTCAGCTTAGATTTTCTATTCACATAAAGAAGCCGTACTGTCCAAATCCTTGACGCTGTCTTGACTATCTTGAAAATTACCTAGCAGCACCTTTCAACACCACCTTTCCAATTGCTGATAAAGTCACAGAATGTTCAAGTACCTTGTGTAAAGTGATGCTGTTTTCACATGTAACGTGCAATCAATTTTCCAAATGCGTTAAATCATCTTTAGACTACTTATAACATATAATGCAAAGCAAATGTTACATAAATCATTGCTACACTCTATAGTTTTGAGAATAATGGCAAGAACGCAATCTTATGTGTTCAGAACTGCAGAAGGCACGGTAGGCCTAAGTACATGCTGGCTTCATTCCTATATAGAGAACCACTCACTAGCTATAGCTCCAGAAGGTTGTACCTTGGAAACTCTTCCTTGGATCTCAGTTCATGTTGTTGCTTGTCTTTCCACTGGGTTGTCATGTTACAGTCATTGCCTCTCAGAGGGCAATTGAGTTCAAGTGGCCTTAGATTCTGTCATTCTTTCTCTCTTTCAGTCTCTATGGATTTTCCTCCTTCCTGGGTAGGGTTGCTTCCACTTAGAAAGAAAATATCCATTCTCCTCCCCCTCCCCGAACAATTTGAGCTTCTTCCTTATCCAGTGCCTTTCTGGTGAGAGGCTGGAAAATCACTCTTGTAGTCATCCAACTGTTATGTAATCATGACTCCAAACAAATAATTCAATTTTGTTTAAAAAATATTCGGGAAAAATTATGTCCTTGGAATGTTGCATTTTAATAACTTTAATTCTGTTTTAATTCCTTTTTAAATATGCAGAGTCCATGCTAAGGGATGCTAATTTGTGATTACTCATCTGTCACGGATTTTCTTCTGCCACACAGGAACTGTCCACATAATCTATTGGAAAGTAGTTTTCTCTTGAGGCCATTCTCACAGTTGTACAAGTGCCCAAAATTTATGACAGATGAACTTCTTAGATCATAGCCAGCATGAACATTGGAATGTCCTATTTTTAGAGATAACATCACAAAATGGCAGCTATGATTGAATTGTATTTTGGCCACAATTTTGATGGATTTCTTTGGCTAAATAGAATTCTCTTAATTCTTCTTTCCATGACATTAACGGGATTGCTACATGTGACTGTCAGAGCCCGTCCTAGTTACTGCTACTCAGTGTAATAATTGACAGGTCTTCACTCCACACTTTAAAATGTTCCGAATAAGTCAATAAATTACTAGCCATAATCATCGCCCTTGAATGTTGAATGTGAAGCAGCCTCCTATTGGAATCTTAAGCGTTTTGTATGTGTTTAAAGGCTAAGTTGTTTATAAGACAATGTTTGAATGTAACATGCTTTGAGAATCTTTCGGAGATCAGTTTGCCAGGAATTTCTGGCTTGCCGCAAGTCTTTATCAACCATGTGTCCAGATGGTCATTCCTTGGTTGCTCAGAGACAGGAGTGGAGGCTTGTTTTTGCATGAGGACAGCCTGTAGAAACAACTAGAGTAGGGAGTTTTCTAGAAGATTCCATGAACAGAATGTTACCAAGTCTCAATTGCTCCAAAGGTTGGACATGAGATTATTCTGTTCCATTTAAATCTAATTTTCTCCATAATAATGCCATTCAAGTGATGTGCAGTAGTCTTGGTGATACAGTATGACAGGTTAAAAACAAAACAATCATTTTCAGCCTAGTTAGGGATAGGGAAAGATAGGAAAAAAGTTGTCTTGTATCTGATTAAGAAAGTTGGCTGGAGCCCTGATTGGAAGTAAAATCGAAATGTTCCTTAGGTTTTAATCAAGTTTTCTTACCTATAAACCAAGAATATAAAATGTAGGATCAGATGAGGTGGGAAATCTGGTAAAATTTTCCAGAATTGGTTTGGAATAGAAAGGAATAACTAAAGTTATTGAAATGCCTTTAACCCATAATTTGCTTTTCCTTAATAAGGAAAGTATTTTGAAATATTCAATAAATACACTCATATGGTTTTCAATCCCAGAGACTATATTATAATTCACAAGTCAGGGAAGATAAGACTATTTTCTTTTTTTTTATTTTGTTTTATCATTAGGAGTCATTTTATTACTACATTTTTTCTTTTCTTAGACCATTAGTACTTAGTTTTATTCTAGATCCCTGGTCAATCTGTTATCAGGTTCTTGGGCGCCTGAGCAGTGTTGGGCATGGGTTTCATCTCATGGTTACCTAAAGCCAAATCAGTTATCAATTGATTACTGCTACAAGCTTTGTTTCACCATTGCCTTGGTATTTTTTTTAACAGTCTGAAATTTATTAAATTATAAAAGTTTCCATTTCCGCCCCTCCTCCCAACACCCTCCCACTCCCCCCATTCCCCCTCCTCCTCCCTCTCCATCCCTAAGAGCAGTCAGGGTTTCCTGCCCTGTGGGAATTTCAAGTTCCTTCCCCCTCCCTCCAGGTCCAGGAAGGTGAGTATCCAAACAGACTGGATGCCAAAAATCCAGTATATGCAGAGGAAACAAGTCCCAGCGTCATTGTCAAAGGCTTTTCAGAAAGACTCCGGGCCAGCCACATTCAGAGAATCCGGCCACATTCAGAGAATCTGGTTGGATCATGTGCTCGTTCAGTCCCAGTCCAACTGGCCTGGGTGAACTCTCATTTTTCAATGCTTTAGTGTCTTTTATTTGGGTTAAGATAATTGGAAAGAGTGTTTTGAAGTGTGAATATTTTACTTGAATACATATTGTTCTCTAGAAAGTGATTCTGATTTAATATGATCTATATTGATATCAGCTTTTTAATAGGAAAATATATTTGAGTTTACCACAACCTTAAATATTCAGATCTTTGTATTGATAAACAGTCTGTCATATTAATTAGATAGGACATAATAAATGCAGGTTTCTAATTTTTGTAAAACACCTAGACTTACTAGATTTTGTAAAACATCCATAACATTAAATATAGAATTTATATTTATAATTAAATATCATATAGGAGAAAATCATAGTAAATGTTCTTCCTTGTAGTATTTTCTCCACTTGTATTAGAATATAAATTATGTCTGATAACATAAGTTTTAACTTATAAATATATTTAAGGAAGGCAGTCAGTGAACTCAGATGAAAGAAGACAACATTCTTGCATATATGTCTCATGAACTACTATGGGGACTTGGAAAATTGACAGTTTGGAAGACCGTCTATGGATCATCAGTTGACATAGAGAATGTGACAGGGAAGCTAGCTGTTGTTTGGAGTAGGCAGGCGTAATGGATGAGTTGAGGGAGGAAGAAAGTCTCAGTGCTGTTCTGCTCTCTTCGGTACTGCCTGCCATCACTCACTTTATATTAATCAGCACAACCAATATTACTATGAACTCACAGAGACTGAGGAAGCATGCACAGGATGCACATCTGCCTGCACAGCTCTTTTGTGTCTATATTTTCCAGTTTAGTGTTTTTAAGGGATCCAGAGTGTTCAAACAAATGGGACTTTGATTCTTGTGCCTTCTCTTGGTCTGTTTATTTTGTCCAATTCTGGGGCATTAATTTTTCTTTTGCATTACCATATTTTATATTATTATTAACATTTGGAAACATGTTTTTTTGTTTTTTTTTTAAAAATGAGAGACAGAAAGAAGTGGATATTGATAGGAGAGGATGTCAGGAATTGGGAGTAGTAGAGAGATTGAACATTGTAATCGGGGTATATTATGTGAGAACAAATAATCTATTTTCAATACAAGACAAAAAATAACAAAACAAAGAACCCATGAAATCCTTGCCCATGACCCAGAGTGCAGAACCACATTATGACTGTTTTCAGAGCACCACTGACTCTGCTTTGAGTGGATTTCAGGCTCCCTGTAAAGCATTTGAACATGTAAACCCTTTAGTTCATCACAAGAGTGTCGTGACTATCATCACAACTGTGATCACAGGAGACATAATATACAGCTTAAGCAATGTGAATGCTGAATTCCTCAAGAAATTTCAGAATAATTATTCTTTATTTTAGTGTTTTTTGAAATTTTGCAACTTCAATTCCATGTCTCAGTCAAGTACTTGAAGTATGATTAATTATCTTTACTCAGAATGTTTGTTCCAACTTGTTGCTGTTAAATCATTACAAACACAAGCAGTTAGAAATCATTTGAAGAATTTTATGTAATTATTAAAGTATCTGGAGAATGAGTTTTTGTGGTTAGCTGATGGTTGTGAACTTTTGAAAATATCTGGTCTCCCGGTACCAAAAAGAAGAGTCTTGACTCATACCACTGTCGTCTCTCGCTCTGAAATTGTGTGTATTTGAGAGTTCTTAGCTTCTCTACTCCAATTTTATGCAAATCTCCATTTTATATTGGTTTCTACACTGTGGTCATGCTTTGTATAGGTATTTATCTTAAGGTGAAGACCCAGTCAAATACAATCTTAGTTTATGGCCACATGAAAACGGTCTTCTTCATAGCCACATAGTGCACCGAGGTTAAGTCTTATATCATCAGGACTTGGGTTACTCAAATCTAATTAAAGAATCCCTTTCTGAAACTCACTCAAATGCCCATGTTGACGATCACAGATCAAATAGATTTATATTTGTAGCATGATTTTCTTAAATGTTATTTTTCATATTTCCTATAGTTTCAAATAGTGACTTTTTTATTTTTACAGTTATGTTCACTCTTGGTATAAGATATGTAATCTTTTGTAGTTTCTTTAGATAACTTTTATTTATTTAACTTTTTTATAATTTTATCATTTATTTTTCCTATGTAGAACTTCTATTTCAAAACTAAGAATATAAGGTTCTATAATACGAACATTTCATCATTGTGTTCTTCCTTCTTTAACATCATATCTTTTCATCTTTATTGCTTCTAAATTCTTCTAGAGTATAACTGAACTTATTTCTGTGAGAGTTACCTTTCAATTTCTATGTTCTAGACATGTCCCGATCATTTTGTCAAGGTATAGGTTGCTTGATTTATACTGAGCTTTCATTGGGATTCATAGGTCAGTTGCCCACTCTTGATAATGATTGCAATGGCCTTGAACATTCTGAGTCCATGAGTGGTCCTGTTCAGGGTTTAATTCTCTTCAGTGGTCATATTCTAACATCTGATGATGGTATATCTAATTGATGTGGAATGAATATGAAGCATTTAGCACTGTTTCTCTGTTGGTGGTACTGTCTTATGAGGGTATGGAACTTTTGGGACTGCGGTCTGACCAGCACATAGAAACCATTGGGGACTAGGCTTGAAGGTCATATCTGTTTCTGGTTCCTGCTCCAATTTCCTGCTTCTTGCTTTGCCAAGATGAGAGCATCACCCTCCTTAGCTGCCAGCATCACAGAAGTGAGTAACATAGTCAACACACTACTTCAATTAGTTTTATTCATCCAGTCACTGTGTCGAGTAAAAGTGTAGTTTTTGCATGCAATCGTTTATATGCATCATGTTATTATTATTGTAAAATAAACTGCTATATTTTTTAATTAATTAATTTATTAAAAAGTTCCACCGCCTCCCCACCTCCCTTTTCCCTCCCCCTCCCCACCTCTCCCTCCCTCTCTAGTCCTAAGAGCAGTCAGGATTTCATGCCCCTTGGGAAGTCCAAGGTCCTCCCCGCTCCATCCTGGTCTATAAAGGTGAGCATCCAAACAAACCAGGCTCCCACAAAGTCAGTCCATGCAGTAGAATAAAACCCAGTGTCATTGTCCTTGGCTTCTCAGTCAGCTTTCATTGCCAGCCACATTCAGAGCGTCCAGTTTGATCACATGCTCCATCACTCTCATTCCAGCTGGCCTTGGTGAGCTCCCATTAGATCTGTCCCAGTGTCTCAGTGAGTGGACGCACCCCTTGTGGTCCTGACTTCCTTGCTCATGTTCTCCCTCCTTCTACTCCTCATTTGGACCTTGGGATCTAAGTTCAGTGCTCCAAAGTGGGTCTCTGTCTCTATCTCCATCCATCGCCAGAAGAAGGTTCTATGGTGATATGCAAGATATTCATCAGTGTGGCTTTGGGACAAGGCCAGTTCAGACACCCTCTCCTCTGCTGCCCAAGGCACAATCTGGGAACCTCTCCTTGGACCTGGGAACCCCTCTAGAATTAAGTCTGTTGCAAACCCTAAAATGAGTTCCTTAATTCAGATATTTACTTCCCTGCTCCCATATCCATCCTTCCTCCATCCCATCCATCCCATTCCCCCAAACTTTCCCCAATCCTCCCCTTCTCCCCTCTCTCCACCCATCTCTCCTTACATCCACTCCCCCACCCCGTGCTCCCAAGTTTTGCCTGGCAATCTTGTCTACTTCCAATATCCAGGAGAATAGCTATATAATTTTCTTTAGGTTCACCTTCTTATTTAGCTTCTGTAGGATCACGAATTATAGGCTCGAAGTTCTTTAATTATGGCTAGAATCCACTTATGAGTGAGTACATACCATATTCCTCTTTTTGGGTCTGGGTTTCCTTACTGTTATATTTTGATTAAGCCTTATTTTTGAGACAAACTCTAACACATTCATAAATCGTGAAGAGAATGAAATGAAAAAATCACTACAGAAAACTGTTAAAACAGAAAAGAACATTTAAAAAGAAGAAAAGGCGGTACAAATAGCTAAAAAATCAATTTAATAGACTCAAAGTAAATGCCACTTTATAATATTATTAATGATTGCATTAAGTACAAACAAATTCAAAAATATCCCAATAAACACAAAGTGTGGGGATAAACGTACAAGATCCAGTTATGCTTCCTCTAATGAACTTCCTTCATCTTTTTGAACATGCATAGCTGAAACATGAAAGGAGGGGAGATGAAATGCCACACAAATAGAAGATAGCCAAATGATCTAGGTTTTTTTCTCAGTTAATATGGAAGCCAAACAAAAATCTGTCTCAAGGCACAGAGATCATTATATGCCATTCAACAGGTCATTCAATTAATCACCGAAGCTTAAAAATAAAATAAAATTCCTTTTGTACCACTCTCTTTGCTATTGACAGTCTTACTTTCACATTTCTTTCAGATCGACTATCTTAATATGACTTGGTTTCTTATATCAATTACTTCAAATGACTGGGTCTTTTATCAGGTACTAGTGTATACAGCACTACTTAAGGTGTTCTCAATGACTAAGAAACAATATTTTTGATAAAATTTGGACATAATGTCAGTAAATATGATGACAATAGAAAAAAACTTATTATCATATCCTAATAAGAAGAGTTAAGGCAACAGAAACTTAAACAAAGGTTGAATATTGACTTTCAAATCTATGTTTGCAAAGGGCATATGAATAACTATTTCCTGCATTACCTTAATTTGTTATATGATAACTGCTTATCTTCTACTGTGTGTTTTATATCTGCACATATTCTATCTTACTAACTGAAATTTCCTGAGGAAAGAGGTCATCCATTCAGCCAAGACAGAACGACAACAGACCAAAGAATTACCCACAAGTCTAGTTTGGGGATACAATGAGTTTCTTGATGTTATTTCTAGAATCATAGGTGGGGAGTCACTGATAGGAGTATGGTTGATTAAAGCAACTTTCTCACCAAAACACTCACCTGCAAACGAATTCCTGAAGCTCTGTGAACAACTTCCATTCAGATCAACTGCTCCGGAATCTCTTCTCAGAAATTGTTCAATACTTTGATAATCATAGGAAGAACTTGTCCATCAACAACTCTCTGAACCTTCGAGTCTTATAAATTTTCTTAGCTTCTTGAAATTTTTAAAAAATAAACATTTCAATTTTTAGGATATAATTATGCAACATTTTTGAACTACAATTTGTTTTACCACATATCAATGGCATTTGGTTATTTTCATTTCTACTTATGACCACAAATCATATTTTTGTTTATACATTTCCATTTATTACCAGTGATGCTCTACTGATTACTTCCATATCATTTGTAACCAACTTTTGGACAGAATTCCACATTGTAAGGATGCTCAGGAATCCAGGTTTATAACAGAAGCCTAACATCATCCAGATAGACCATGTATTATTTACACATAATCTATTTTGACATTCAAAAGAATGATTAGATAGAACTTTCGAATTATCATCATCTTATGTAGGTGAGTTTGTCCTCTCCTTTTATCAATAAAAAATAAAGTTGATATTAAAAATGTCTAAAGTAATCAGCATTTTAGAATTGATACACAAAGAAGAAATAAATATCACAGGAAGTTTTTAAGTCTATCAATTTACAATTGATAGAATAACTTCCCATTATGAGATACTGAATAAAATTTAAGAAATTTTTCTTTCATGTAATAATTGAAAAAAATGTAGAATGGTAGATTAAATTGGTTTTAAGCACATTATCCATGTGCTGACTTGTTTTATGTCAACTTGATGCAATTTATAGTTATCTGAGAGAAAGAAACTTCAATTGAAAAAATGATTCCTTAAGATTCAGTTGCAGGGCTTTTTTTTTTAATTAGTGGTTGATGTGGTGCCCAGAGTGGTGCCATTCCTGAGCCTCTGGTCTCGGGTTCTGTACGAAGACAGACTGAGCAGTCCATGAGGAGCAAGTCAGTATACACCACCCCTCCATGGTCTATGCATCAGCTCCAACCTCCAGGTTCCTGCCTTGTTTGAGCTCTTGTTCCAGTTTCCTTTGATGATGAACAGTGATAGGGAAGTATAATCTGTTATTCTTTAGGTCTGGTCCCTTTAAGGGGCAAGCCACTCCCACTCCCAGCCACTTCCGACCTCTGGTCGCCATGTTAACCATCCTTCTGTTCCCCCTCTTGGCATGTGCACACATGTCTCCTCTATGTCCCTCTGTCTCCATGTCTCTCTGTCTCCATGTCTCTCTGTCTCTCCTTTAAGTAATAAATGTTTACTTTTATGTTTAGCATTACGTCTATTTATTATGTCCTGTAAGCCTTTTCTCCACCGCGCCTGATCACCCACCCACTTGTGTGATTCTCTCGGCTGCATGGCAGCATCAGCCTGTCCAGGAAGAGCCACTGCTCTGCCGCTTGCCACGGGGAATCTGCACCGCTCTGGCGGCCGTCTCTGCCTGGACTAGCGGCTGTGAACATGCCACATTATATTTTTTAAAGAACAAAATAATCCAAATAAACCCTCCCCAACTTGCTTTAGGGCTGTGGTCTTTCTTCATAGCAAAAGAAACCCTAAATAAAACAATCCCTTTCAGTGAATAAATAGAAAAGTTTACTGGAATTTAGAACAGTAGTTTGGCTTAAATAAATATTAAATGAAGCATTTTCCCCTTTTAAAAAAATACAGTCTTTTCTCATTTTACCTAGCTATCCCCATTCCCACTCCCTCCCCTCCTCCCACTCTAACCTTCCCCCACTTCAACCTCCATCCTTTCCTCAGAAAGCATAAGAATTACCATGGGGAGTCAACAAATTTTGACACATCATTTATAGGCAGGACCAAGGCTGAGGAAGGTATCCCACCAAAGAGAATGTGCTTCAAGAAGCGAGCTAAAGCCAGCTTCAAGTCCTGTGTCTTGCTCCATTTGTTGTTGCTGCTACACTGAATCACTTATGAAGAATACAGGTTTATTCCCCCTTGGCTTTCTGGAGGCTGGGAGGCTCAGGGCAGAAGAGCCCCGTCAGGTACAGGACCTCTTTCTGGTGGGGACACTCTAAGGAGCCTGATGACCGCAGCAGTTGCCTAACACAAGGAAAGGGATTCGGGACTGTGGCGAGTGCTCCGGGGCTGACACCAGGCCGCAGTGGGGTTTCTGCCTTCTGTCTTATCCACTCACCTGATTCCCACCTCAGGGAGGAAAAGGTTGTTCTGATTCCCACCTCAGGGAGGAAAAGGTTGTTCTGTTTGTTCTTTATCACTGTGTCGTTGATCAAGTTGTCTTGTTTAAAGGGATCATAAAGAACAAACAAAGCAATCCAAAAAAAAAAAAAAAAGAAGCGAGCTAAAGCACTAGGGACAAATCCTGGTCCAACTGCCAGAGACCCCACAGACTGGCAAAGCTTCTCAACTCCCCCCCCACCACCACCACATTCAGTGGACCTAGTTTGGTCCTATCCAGGTTCTCCTGCTAGCAGACCAGAGTCAGTGAGCTCACTAGCTCAGGTCAGCTGTTTTTGTGGATATCACCATAATGTGGATATTACCATAATGGTCTTGACCCCTTTGCTCATATTATCATTCTTCTCTCTCTTGAATTGACCTCTGAAATCTCAACCCAGTGCTTTGCTGTCGATATCTGTAACTGCTTCCAGCAGTTGCTGGATGAAGGTTCTATGATGACAATTAAGGTCGTCATCAATCTGGTTACAGAGAAAATCAGTTCAGGTGTCTTCTCCACTGCAGCTTAGAGTTTTAGCTGGGATCATTCTTGTGGATTCCTGGGAAATCCCCTAGTGCCACGTTTCTTGCTAGTCCCTTAAAGGCTCCCACAATCAAGGTATCTTTCCTCCTTCTCCTTCTCTGTCCTTACCCCTTCTTGAGCATCCCATTCCCTCATGATCTCCTCCTCTCTCCCCTTCCACCCTCCCTTCCCCCACACCACTCCCAATTTTCTCCAGAAATATGGTCTGTTTTCCCTTCCCAGGGTGATCCATGTATATCTTTCTCTCTTGGGGTCTCCTTGTTACCTAGCTTTGCTGGGATCGTGGAAGATTTCTCTTCGTAATTTTGGACCCTCACTGGAACTCACTCTGTAGACCAGGCTAGCCTGGAACTCAAAGAGTGTCATCTGCCTCTGTCTCCCAAGTGCTGGGATTAAAGGTGTGTGCTATGACAGCTTGGTTAAAATGAAGCATTTTAAAAGGTTCTATTTTTAGATAATAAAGTAATTCTATGTATTGTCCTACTTTCCTTCTCAAAGTACATTAAGATGATTATTAAACTTCTTAAAAAAAAGAGCAACCTTAATGCCCCTTGATCAAAGAATGGATAAGGAAAATGTGGTACTTTACACAATGAAGCAGAAAAAAATAATGCCATCTTGAATTTCGCAGGAAAATAGATGGAGCTAGAAAACATTATTTTGAGTGAGGTAACCCAAACACATAAAGACAGTTATCACATGTACTCACTCATAGTTGGTTTTTAAGCATAAAGCAAAGAAAACTAGCCTACAAATCACAATCCTAGAGAATTTAGACAATGATGAGGATACTGAGAGACTTACATAGATCTAATCTACATGGGAAGAAGAAAAAGACAAGATCTCCTATGTAAACTGGGAACATGGGGACCTTGGGGGAGGGTTGCAGGGGGAGGGGAGAGGCAGGGATGGGTGCAGAGAAAAATGTAGAGTTCAATAGAAATCAATATACAAAAAAGGAAAAAAAGAGCTACCAATATAACCATGATAGCTCATGTACTTCTTTTTACAGAAATACATTCATTCTACATTTCTACAAATATCTGATTATGTCTAGGCCTCTCATGAGAAAGTATGTTCTGATCAAAGATTGTTAAAAATTGTGTGCACATGTGCATGTGTGTGTGTGTGTACATCATTATGTGCCTATGGAGGCCAGAAAAGGAAACTGAATTCCCTGACCCTGGAATTTCAAGTGATTATAAATCTTATGATATGGATGCTGTATCTTTTGTAAGGGTAACAAGTACCCTTAATCACTTAGTCATATTTCAAGACCCATAATAAAATATTTTATATAAATCAATCCATGGCAATAAGGAAGCTCTTACAGGAATTCAATAGACAATAAATCCCCTGTAATATTTGATGATACTCTAATTTTTAACATATTTACTGGTAGTTAACCATGGTAGAGTAAAGATGAAAGGGGGTGCCATGCTTTGTAAAATGTCTCTGCACTTAAGTGTGAGGGAGTAGATTATTAAATTATGTGACTCTCTCTGAATGTCATAAATTCACTGAATAAAATATATAAAGTTGATATATTGAGAGGCCCAAGGTGATTAAATGCTAATTAGAAGTAACAACTTAAAAATAAAATAAATAATAAAAAAAGAAAAAAGAAACTTTCTGCCAGTATTTAATGAAGTCCAATCTGCAAGTGGGATGTCACATTGGGATATTTATTTTGTTTAACAGAGAGTGTTAAATAGTGTCACTTTCTATCAATCTGATAATTGTAAATACACACAAGATACTAGAATGGATACACATAAAGATTTGAACAAACACAGAGGATTCAACAAAGTAAATGAAGAAAGAATGTACACACACATCAAGTCTGAGATGCATATGTTATCAAGATGAGATGTGTATGTGTATCAAGTCTGAGATTCTGAGTGTGTATGTTAGTCTCTTCTTCCATACACAAAGGCAAGCATGCCTCTGGATGGAACCACTAAGGGTTTTTTTGGGCAAATTTACGTTGGTGAAAGTGTCATAGCACAGAAAATCTATGCCCCCTGACCACAGCCACATTTAATATGTGAGATAATCTTTTCAGTTTATGGCAAATTTGGCACATGGTAGTATTAAATCTAAGCCAACATAAAATTAATGTGCAAAAGAAATGAGCAGTAACCGTAGACATTAAAGGCATGACTGGAGACACACAAAAATACAAATCAAATCAGTGGGCAGGATAAAGGAAAAACTGAGAAACTTGTCATAACAGCAAAAGGGTGGGACATTTTAGAGAAGCAATAACTCTCTCCCATTTAAAACAAGAAACCAAAATAAAGTCATCCAGGCAAATGTAAGTTTGGTAAGAGAAAAAATTCAAAGGGAACTTGTCCTGGATAATCTTGGTTGTGAAGTTGACCGGATGTAGAATCACCCTAGAAACACACCCTTGTGAACACCTGTGAAAGGTTTATATGTAAGAAAGAAGGAAGACTCATTCTGGATGTAGGTGGCTCTATCCACTTTTCATGACAATAAAACACATCTGCTCCTGGAAGCACCAATCTACTTCAAGAGGAAGATAGGCATCAAAGAGACTCCTTATATAGGTTGCTAACCATTTTGGCCAGAAACTGCAATTGCCTTGACTGTTTGATGATGTGTGGTATAAACTGGACATGACAGACCCACAGAAAAATGACTGCTGAAGTTGTCTAAAGAAGGCAAGGCAGTCCTTTCGGTTTCATGCTTCCTCAAAGAGACTTCCAGACATTCTGCAAGACACAGAAGAAAGTGACTGACAAACTGCCATTATAGGTAGAAGTGTCTTTGAATTTTCCTGCTTCTTGGAACGGTCTGTCAGATATTATGGACCAATAGGCTGAAGATGGGTGCCTGCAACGTTAAGAATACCTTTGGGTGACTGACCAGGTAGTGAGATGTCTTTGTCAATTCTAGAGTTTTGGAAGTTGCTTATAATGCACTTCCTGTTTACTTAGGTAATACCTTCTGGAATCTTTGATAGATTTGAAGAAAAAATAGTTATAGTTTTCCTTTGTTATGATAAACGATAAAGTAGATATAAATATTGTAATTATAATTTTTGCTTAATATCTGTCTTGTTATATGTAGTTTTACCATGATAAAGTTAAAACCTTCCCTTTTTTAAACAGAAAAGGGGAAATGGTGTGAGAAGCCTTTTGTCTATCTGTTGTTTTTATTGGTTAATGAATAAGTCTGTTTTGGCCACTGGCTTAGCAAAATAGAGGTAGGTGGGAAATCTAAACGGACAGCTGGGAGAGAAAAAGGTGAAGTCAGTGAGAAGCCTTGGAGCTACCCCTCAGGACAGATACCTCTGCTGGAACCTGCTTAAATTTTGTCTGTAGGTCATGACCTTGTGATGATGCACAGATTAATGGAGATGGGTTAGTTTAGGATAGAAGAGTGAGCTAGCACATGTTTAAGCTATTGGCCAAACAGTGTGCAAAGAATATAGTTTTTGTGTGATTATTACAGGATCTGGGAAGCTGGAAACGAACAAGAGGTCTTATGCCTATACAACTGCCTCACACTCTCACCACCATGACTTCTCTTACATAAAGGATGTATACCTTCCTTTTTTATATAATACCTTATTAATTATTTGAGAATTTCATATATGCATTCAATGTATTTGATCATATTCACTCATGATTCCTTTTTAATTAATTAATTTATTTATTAAAAATTTCCACCTCCTGTCCGCCTCCCTTTTCCCTCCCCCTCCACACCTCCCCCTCCCTCTCTAGTCCTAAGAGCAAGCAGGGTTCCCTGCCCCGTGGGAAGTCCAAGGTCCTCCCCCATCCATCCAGGTCTATAATGGTGAGCATTCAAACAAACCAGGTTCCCACAAAGTCAGTCCATGCTGTAGAATCAAAACCCAGTCCTTGGCTTCTCTGTCAGCCTTCATTGCCAGTCACATTCAGAGTGTCCAGTTTGATCACATGCTCCATCACTCCCAGTCCAGCTGGCTTTGATGAGCTCCCATTAGATCAGTCCCACTGTCTCAGTGGGTGGACGTACCCCTCATGGACCTGACTTCCTTGCTCATGTTCTCCCTCCTTCTGCTCCTCATTTGGAACTTGGGAGCTAAGTCCAGTGCTCCAATGTGGTTCTCTGTCTCTATCTCCATCAATCGCCAGATGAAGGTTCTATGGTGATATGCAAGATATTCATCAGTGTGACTATGGGACAAGGCCAGTTCAGGCACCCTCTCCTCTGCTGCCAAAGGAACAATCTAGGGACCTCTACTTGGACCTGGGAACCCCTCTAGAATCAAGTCTGTTGCAAATCCTAGAATGGCTCACTTAATTAAGATATGTACTTCCTTGCTCCCATATCCACCCTTTCTCCATCCCACCCATCCCATTCCCCTAAGCTTTCCCGAATCTTCCCCTTCTCCCGTCTCTCTACCCATCTCCCCTTACATCCACCCTCCCACACCTCCATGCAACCACGTTTTGCCTGGAAATCTTGTCTACTTCCAATATCCAGGAGGATAACTATGTGATTTTTTTAGGTTCACCTTCTTATTTAGCTTCTCTAGGATCACAAATGTAGGCTCAATATCACCATGCACAAAACTCAAGTCCAAATGGATTAAAGACCTCAATATTAATCTGACTACATTGAACCTGATAGAAGAGAAAGTGGGAAGTAGTCTACAAGACATGGGCACAGGAGACCACTTCCTAGGTAGAACCTTAATGGCACAGATAATAAGAGAAACAATGAATAAATGGGACCTCCTGAAACTGAGAAGCTTCTGTAAAGCAAAGAACACTGTCAGTAAGACAAAAAGTCTACCTTCTGACTCTGAGAAGATCTTCACCAACCCCTCATCAGACAAAGGTCTGATCTCCAAAATATACAAAGAACTCAAGAAACTAGACACTAAAACTCTAGTTAACCCAATTAAAAAATGGGGTACTGAACTGAACAGAGAATTCTCAACAGAAGAATTTCAAATGGCCAAAAGACACTTAAGGTCATGCTCACTCATGATTTTTGCCTTTAACTTTTGCCACCTTCCCAGCATCTCCCAACTTTGTGTTCTCTTTGATGTATTTGAAACCCATTGAGTCTCATTTGTGCTGCCCAAATACTATACTCAAGATTGCATGGCCAGTCTACTGGAATGTGGTTGACCTATCATGGGCCACACCCTTAAAGAACACTGACTACTATTACCAGAAGTAATCAAGGATCTATAGTTCTTCAGGTAGTCATGAGGGTGTTTGATTCCCTCCTTACTTCATGCTAGAGTATTGACTGTTTTGATGTTGTGTGGGTCATACAGGCAGACAAAAATACTGCAAGTTCGTAAGTGTGATGGTCTTATCATGTTGAGAAGATGCTTTTGCTCTGGTTCTGCCTGACCTGTAGTTCTTACAATCATTCTTCTTCTATGATCCCTGAGCCATGCCTTGTGTGTTTGTATTTATTGTGTGTATGTGTATGTAGTTGTATTATTTGTGGCACAGCAATGTACAGACATCATTCTATACACACTGACAAGTCGAGAGTTTTGCCATAACCACTCTCCACTGCACAAAGATGCTCCTCTGATGAGGTCTGAGAGCTGCAGTATTTTATGGTAATGTCGATATAAATTTAGATATTAAGTCATTTAGTGAGCATTAGGCTTACCTATGGGCCTACAAAACCCCCAATCATAAGTCTTAGCCAGGTTTACAGTCCCAGGCACACATTCCTGGGTCATTAAAGTCAATGAGAAAGCAGGTGGCTATTCTCATCACATTTCTGACAATGCTGTACTCATAGCAGACTTTGCCATGAAAGTTGCTATTATAGTTCACAAGATTCACATTTATCCCTTCTCAGATTGTGAGCCAAAGAGGATGCTTCACTCCTTAAGTTAGTTTTGTTAGAAATTTTGTCAAGAAAGTTAACTAAGACAATACAATTTTGAAAATAAAATCAGGACTAAAAATAGGGCTTTATATTAGAATATCCTAAAAATTCAAAATTACATCTAGGTAAGAAAAATTATAATCTTCTGTTTTATTTACTGTGATTGCTAGTGTAACCTGAGCGGGGGAATTTTCTTCTTCCCCTGACATTCTTGCTATCTATGCCCAGATAATTTGTATGTAGCAGCGCAGTACAAAGAAACTGAAGAGTTCTTTAGGTTCCACCCAGAAAACCTGGGAAACCTGGCTGTTTATCTTGTTCTCCTTTTCCTAGCTAGGGGACTCAGGGTTCTGAGCTGTTCTAGAACTGTGCTTGCCGAGGGGATAGATAATGCAGAGAAAATGTGCAAATTCTTTACTCTTTTGATTTAGCTCTTCTCTTCTTTGGGCATGTTCTCCTGTGGTACTGCTGTTATGTCTTAGCTCATGAAATAACTTGGAGCGATTTTGTTCAAAAATAAAATTTTAAGCTTTTTAATGTGTGCATAAAGCCAGGGACTTATTTCTTTTGTTATGTGTAGATGCCATTCCAAGTTTATTTATATTCCAATGTCCTTCTAAATAGCTTAGCCATGTGTACATAGAAAGCTAAGCTATGGTTTAAAGTTCCCTTCTTTAAGGCAACAAAAAGTAAACATCTTATCTTAGAAACTTACAATAGATAATTAAGAAAAATGTGATAAAATATTCAAGGATACAAGTTTTGCAAGGAAACTTCCTTTTCTTATAGATGGACCCTATTATAGAAAACCAAAGGCAGTCAAAATACAGAGCTGTGGAGCTCAGTCCCAAAAGATACTTCTACAAAAATACTTTGGCACCTAATTCTTGGGAGCATTGTGGAAGAGGGGTGAGAAAGATTATAAGGGCCGTGGGATCAGGCAATTTGCTGTGATATTTTGTCTCTTTCGATTGCCAGTAGTTAAAATCGACTGTCTAACATGAGTTGAACAAGGAGACAATAGACATGCCAAAGTGAATGGGAGAAAGTCCAGGAGGTCTTAACCCTACACAGAGAAGCCCAGGCAACTAAAGAACACTGAGATCTAGGTAAATAGTCTTACCCAGAAAACAACAAACCAATTGGTTATATAATACCAAATGGTCAGACATGTAAACATATATACAAGTAACATTATACAGACTGAGGAAGTTATATATATATATATATATATATATATATATATATACACACACATATATATATATATATACATATATATGTATATATGCATTAATTCAATGACAATTACAGATAATAATCGTGCATTTGAATGAAAACAAAAAGTGTTTATGGGAATGACTGGAGGGAGTAATGGGAAAGAGAGAATATGCAATTGTTATAATCTCAAAGAAAAAAATAACCAAAACATTTTAAGAAGAGTTTTCTCTGCCTTTTAACATGTTTATATTTTTGGTTTCATCTAACAAAGAAGTTGTAAAAAATTATGCTGATCAAATGCACACAAATACAGGATGGGTTTAAGTTTATTGTCACATTAAAACTCTGTTAAAAATCTATTAACATCAAAATTCAGAACATATATTACTTTGCTTGTTTATGTCTTCATAAAAAGCAGTTATGTGTATTTAGAGGGCTTAGTTTTTCTTTACTTAAGGTCTGTCAAGTACAAGAATAAGAACCGAACCTAAAAGTTTACTCCGTGCTTTATCCCTAGGTTCCCTGGCTTTGGTTACACATACAGTGTTTTTGTTTCTCTTTTTTCCTGAATAACTCTTCACCAGTCTTTTGTGTTTGCTATGAATTAGACTAGTATCTTTAATGATGAGAGACGTATGAGAGTTAGTTTGGCATAGCAAGATATAGATGAATTTCTGTTTTAAATTTCATCTTCCAAACAAGGAAATAGAAACATATACAACCTGTAAGCAAAAACATTGGATATCAGTATGCTGTACGTTAGAGTCCAAGGAGACAGAAAACACATACCTTCTCTGTCCCGAAAATTGTTCACGAAGTTCTGTTGACTATGCATTCTCATAAACATGAGTTTCATATCTGGGTGGGGAAGGTTGAGTTCTAGTAAGAAAAAAAAGGTTCTTCCTGTTTGGAATAATTTTCTTTACAATGTCTAAGGAAAACCAAGGAAATGGGACAACAAAGAAGCTGTGTCTTTTTACCTAAATTGAGTGTCATCTTTCACCACCATGGATCTGGTTGTAAAGCTGAAGTAATTATTAGAAGCAACTGAGGGATGAACAAAGAAATTCTTTCATGTATGAACAAAATAGTAAATCAAAAGTCACATTTCAGTTGAAGTCAAGAATTTAATCTTCCCTCTCCCCTAATTAATTTGTAGTAAACTATTAAAAAGCAAAGGAGGATATAAAATGGATCTTTTATATGTGTGTATGAACTTATGTGTTTCAAAGTGATTGTTGACTTTCATGAATAGATGCAGTCTTACTAAATACAATGTAACTAGTCTTGAAGTTCCTCCCACCCAGGATTTACCCTTAACATAGTTGACTTCAAATTTTTGTTTAAGAGAAGGGCATACATGTTTATATAATGTTCAAATGTGACTACAGTGTCCCAAGGTGACTGATCCAGTCATGGGCAGCTGAAGTGGAATTGTATTCTGCTATCACATAATTGAAAATTAGTCACCTTGTGTCTTTGTGCTACCCATGTCTGCTCTAATTATTCCGAACTTAATTCACTATCTCAGCAAAATTGATTTTTCTTTGTACTCCGTGAAAAATGAAAAGAGCCATCAATGTTGAAGACTTTATTGTAGTTTATGTTTGGAGCAAAGTAAACTAAATAAATCTATTTCATTGACCTAAGCTTGATGAAAAGTGTGAGCAAAGTTAGTGTTGATTTATTTTAAGGTGCAGGAAAGGGTAGCTTTGTGTTCCAAACCGATATCTTGAAGGAGAGTGAACTTATCCCCCTCATTTACAGAATTCTTGAGTCTGAGGTGAAATTATCTCAGAAAAATTAATAGATCTTTCCAAGGATGCTATTGTTCCCTAGAGGAAACAGTGATGGTTCCAGTACTTGTGGAAAACGAGTTATGGTGCCAGTGAGGTCACGGCCACTGGCTAAGTCCCATTACAAAATTCAGAATTTTTTATTTCTGAAGATACATACTCTAGGTCAAATAACCACATCAGAAAGATACTCTCTGCTTTCAATGCACGACACAAAAGTTTAGGGAGATAAGCATTTTGAACCTAATTATTTACCTAATTAAAAAATAATATTTAATATTATTCACTGTAATCTAGATATATGCTACTAATGGGAAGAAAATACTAAAGACAAGGTGAGTGACACATTAAAACTTTAGTTTGTCTCTATGTACCAGAATCTAAAATCTATGCTCTATATGATAGCATATAGTAATGGTAATAGATAAAACAGTTTTATCAAATATCTTTTTCTGGATAGTTACTCAGATGTTCTGATGATAGGGACTGAGAGGGCCCATAGTTATGGGTTCATTCTACCTTAACTATTGATCAGAGAGTTGGTACTTTCTTCTGTCCCTTCAAAATTATTGTCAACAGTTCAAATAACAGATATAGCTAATATCCAGACCTGATATTTCAGGTATTAAGAAATAGATCTGTTTCTACCTCAAACAAAAGTCTAAGAATGCAACTAGGCTCTTATTCCCTTGGGGAGATAACAATGAATTCCTCACTGGGGAGTGCTTTTGCCTACAGAATGTTTTGATCTAGAGTGTAAGCCTTACTTATCTTATTTTGGCAACAGAATATTTAACTAATAATGTATCCCATAATCCTTCAACTGGTCTATTCATTCTTTGTATCATGTTGATGCAGTTTTTATATTACTCCTATCTTTTGGGGTCAGGGTATTTAAGCAAATAGAAATTAAACACAGTGATTTCAGTATTCACTGGAACTCCTTCCAATGCTATCTTATGCTTCTGTTTTATTATTTTCACTAGTGTTTTCATTCTCTTTACTTACTTTTCTAATCTCCATGCCCCTACCCTGTTAAGGGGTATTGTTGTCAATGCTGATCTCCAACAAGGGACAGAATGATTTTACTGAGAAATGAAGTAAGAATGGTGCAGTTTTGGGGATTGTGAAGAGCAAGGTTAAGAAGGTGGGAAGAAAAACATTTGTTGGGAGAATTCAAAAGAGTTTAAATATATAAGACAGTATATGTAGTAAAGCTGGGCTTGCTAAGGTTTTGAAAAGTTTACACTGTGGAAGGTCAACAATGTAATGGTGAAAATGACCAGTTTATTCTGTTGATGCTGAAGAGCAGAGTCATTGAAGACTTTCAAATATGATGTAGTGTTTGAAATAGTTGTTGTAAAAATAAAATGACACTGTTCCCAAGTGGTTACAGCAGACAGCTGATCCCAAGACCACAGCTGGCCATGAAGGCAGCTAGTCCCAGGCAGGGAGCCCCCAGAGGCCCACAGGCCAGGAGGAGAAGCAAATCCTAGGCAGGAAGCAACGTGGCAAGTGAGAGACCAAGACGAATAGGCATGCCGTACAGAGTGAGGTTGAATATTTATTTAGTGGGTTATGGAAGGTAAGGGGAAAAGAGAGAAGAGAAGAAGGGGGAAGAGAAGAGAGAGAGAGAGAGAGAGAGAGAGAGAGAGAGAGAGAGAGAGAGAGAGAGAAAGGAGGAGGAGGAGGAGGAGGAGGAGGAGGAAGGGGAAAAGTGGGGAGAAGGCAGTGTGACAGAAACTGAGAGATAGAGAGGAAAGGAGCTGAGGCTGGAAGCCTAAGGAAGATCTGCCTGCCTGGGAGGTGGATGGGGGAAAGAGTGGGCGGGGCTTGTTTCTTAAAGGGACAGGACAGACCATTATAATAGTCTTTAGGAAACTCAAAAGTGGCTTGTTGATTAGTTTGTTTTGTTATTGTGGTTGGTGGTTTGTGTGTGTGTGTGTGTGTGTGTGTGTGTGTGTGTGTGTGTGTGTGTTATATAAGCTAGAATCATGAGAAGCAGGAACCTCAAGAAATAAAATGCACCCACCATACTGTTTATGGGGAGTCAATCAAGCATTTTCTTGATTGATGTTGGAAGGCTCAGTTCACTGTGGATACTGTCACCCCTGAGCAGGTGATCCTGAATTGTATAAGAAAGCAAGCTGAGTGTGCCATAGAGAGGAGGCTAGGAAGCAGCACTCAGTCTTCTATGGCCTATACTTAATGCAGTTCCTTAATTCAGCTTCTTTCCTTGAGTTTCTGGCCTTGCTTCCTTTGATGAAGGACTGTAATGTAGAAGTGGAAGTGAAATCAATCATTTCCCTTCCAAATTGCTTTAGGTGATGATGTATTGACACAAGAATATAACAGTAAAGACAAAACATAAAATGGTGAAGTCTTCACTAATACACCAATGATACTTTCTCCTTCGATTAGAATGAAGTATGAATTTACAATTCTATCAAGACATACACAGGTAGTCCTCATATGTGTGTGCCAATATGTATCATAGAGTTGTGGCAGTAAACATGGCTCCTGCCAGTACCTCTGCCATGAAGCTAGAGTCTTAGAAATCTAAGGAAAGGGATGGATGCAGCTGTCAAAGCCACAGCTTTAATCCTAATCTTATCGCTTAACAAATTAAAGTCTTGTGTGGTCAGAAAAAGAGAGAGATACAGTAAAGATAGATACAGACAAAAAAAAAAACCTCTAAGTGGTTTGCAGTGTGTTTAAAAACATATGTAGGCTTGGGAGAGAAAAGAAAAAAGAAAAAGTCCTTAAAAAAAGAGAGAAAGAAAGAGAGTAGTTGGGTGTGGTGACACACACCTTAAATCCCAGCATTTGGGAGGCAGAGGCAGGTGAATCTCTGTGAGTTCAAGGACAGACTATTCTACAGAGTGAGTTCCAGGACAGCCAAAGATACACAGAAAAAAACTCACAGAATTTTCCAGTCAGGACTTGACCATAATTCTAAATTTTCTTTAGGTCCCCATAAGATTATCAGCACCCCCAATAAGTAGGAAGTAGCCTATAAAACTCTGCCCACATTCCCAAAAAAATGGATAGGTGTTTTTCTTTGCTTAGAGTTTTGGCTATAAGTTGTTATGGATAATGGTCAGGAAGAAACTAAACAAAAGAGATTAGATTCAGAGTTTTGTTTTGAAAATAAAAGGGAAGTGCTGTGGAACAATGCTCTTGTGTCTTGTAAAGATTTGCCACTTGTATAATTTTTATAAAATGTTGATTGGCTAGTGGCCAGGCAGGAAGTATAGGTGGGGTGACCAGGCAGGAAGTATTGGCAGGGTGATGAGAATTGGAAATTCTGGGAAGAGGAAAGGCTCAATTTGCAGTCATCACCCAGAATCAAAGGAAGCAAGATGAGAATGCCTCTTTGATAAAAGGTACCAAGCCACGTAGCTGACACAGACAAGGAATTGGTTAGTGTCGGATATAAGAGTTTGTTTATAAGAAAGTCTGAACTACTAGGCCAAGCAGTTTATAATTAATGTAGACCTCTGTGTGTTTCTTTGGGATTGAACAACTGTGGGACCAGATGGGACAGAAACTTCTGTCAACAATTCTGGAAAGTTCACTGGTTTGGTTTGTGCAATTAACACATTATTGAGATTTTTATGGGTTGTAATGTCTCTGTCCGGATCAGAAAACATTTTTTTTTCTAGCAGTTCTTCTTTTTCTCTAGCTCCTAAAAACCTGCTCTCTTTCCCAAGGTTTGTGTAGAGCCCCAGCTTTAGAAACTGTATAGCAGATATCCCAAGTATAGATGGGCACTTTACAATCACTTATTCTTTGGCCTGTAGCCTGTTGTGGATCTCTGAAATAGCCTCCATATGTTACAAAATAAATTTCATTGATGAGGGAAGACAGCGACAGTTTTTCTATGGGTGTGAGGATGCTAATGTAAGACAGGTGGTCAATGTATCATTTTCACATAATCTTTATCTATAGTCTATAACCTCCACAGTCATAGATTCCCGGCTAGGTTTACACTACCAGGCATAAGTTTGCTCTTACTGAGTAGTGCAAGAAGACAGCTGTTGATCACCAACCAAAATATTGCTACATTTATTGCACTGTTGGGGGTATTTGTCTTGCTGGAAAAATCATTATTATAGTACAGTCACAAGATTCACAACTGGGAAGGACTGTTGAGAAGCTACCTTCCTACCCTGAAGCTTGTGAAGTAACTCCTGACAGAAACTATGAGAGCTCTTCATGGGGGAGGAGGTTTCCAGTTCTATACTAGCTTACTTTCTCCATATCCTGTGAAAATTGGTTGTGGTGTCTTCAGCAACTGGGTCTTGTCCTCAAGTTCTAGTAGGAATCCAAGGTCAAGGGCAATGACTTGTATTGTTTGGGGAAGGGAGTTTTTTGGAGCCTCTGACCAAAAACTCAAATGTAGGCATCAATCATCTGCCTTAGGCTTCTTGACTTTGGAGAGAACATTATTATTTTGTGAGGTAGCTCCTGTTAATTTTTATTACTACATATGATATATTAATAAAATATATAATGCATTTTCAAGGACACTTATAAGATAGTAGGTTTCACAGCACTTTTTGATATCATATGACCAACAACTAAAACAGTATTTGGGACATATGCTAAATGTTTATTAAATGGATTAATTTATTTGAATGAGAGAAGCACTAATTGAAAGCTTAAGAGTTTCATACAAGTATATAAATAAACATGATGTAGGAGGGTCTTCTTTCTATGTGTTGCTATCATTGGTTGAATAAAGAAACTGCCTAGGCTTTTTGATAGGGCAGCCCTTATATGGGCAGAGTAGACAGAACAGAATGCTGGGAAGAAGAGAAGTGAGGCAGACACCATGATTCCCCTTCCCTAGACGGATGCTGGCTAGACTCATGCTGGTAAACCACGGCTTTGTGGTGACATACAGATTATTAGAAATGGGTTAGTCACGATGTGAGAGTTAGCCAATAAGAGGCTACAGATAACAGGCCAGGCAGTGTTTAAATGAATACAGATTCCATGTAATTATTTCGGGGGTAGGTTAGCTGGGATCCAGGTGAGAATGCAGCCCATCGTTCCTTTTACATAAGCAGATATGTGTGTGTATATGTGTGTGTGTGTGTGTGTGTGTGTGTGTGTGTAGTCATGTACATATATATGTAGTCATATATACATATATATATATATTTAAAGTACTGGAAGTTCATTTTTTGTAGATTATAATATAACCATTTGATTAGGCAACTATTCACTTCATACATATACAAAAAAATTAGAAAGAATAGATTTCTTGTGTAGAGTCTTCAAAACTAAATGGATGTGCTATACAGGCAGAATCTTTTGTCATAAAGTTCACCAGCTTGGAAACACACACTTTGGTAATCAGTTGTGTTTGCTTCAAACTATAAAGTTATTACTCCAGTTATAAATTGTAGATAGCAACTTAAATAAATATGTACATTCACTGACTTCATAAATCAGCTATAATTATCTACTAATAAGACTTCATTTCCATTTTTAAACATTAGTATTTCTAAAATTTAATCTAGTTCATTAAACTTTTTGCAAGGAATTTACAATGGTATTTAATGTTCTTCCAAGTCTATAGTATTCTTTCATAACACAAATCAGAAGACAAAATAAAACTCAAATACACTTGCTAAAGTTGACTAATACTACATAAATTCAAATTCACACACTCTTGCAGACTCTCTTTATTATCCCTTTATTGGCCTATAAAGATCAATTAAGAACCAAACGTAAACTAATAAAGCTTTAGATTTTCAGAGTTTGAGTGTAGTGGTAATGAGCTTATTTTTAATATTTGAAATTAGATGAAGTGTCCTAACAAACATTCTTTACATTTGGAACCTGAGTAATTAATATTGTAAGATCAAAGAACACCTTGGGGTATAGTAAAAGAAAGCACTTTTGGAATAAAAACTGCCTTGATTCGTCAGAGGAAATTGTCGTACTTTAGTTGCACTACATTCTTTTGCTTTGTTGAAGAGCTGTCACCACAGACATATGTGCTTCTGGACTCTGCATGCAATGATGACTAGTGAACTGAGTGTCTATATTCAGAATTTCAGTGGTACTTGATTTTACCAATCTTTTCCAACAAGACTAGGACAATCTGAAGAAGGAATTTACAAAATAAAGTATAAAACTCTCTTAAGAGACTCTCAATTTAGTCAGAAAATAGACCCAAACTTTAAAGTAAAATGATTTGTGATACTCTTTGGCTTCTGAAAATATAAACAAGCTACTTATTTTCGATCCCCTCTAAAGCTCACAAAGAATATCTTGTGGAGAAAAGAATGAGCATCAAATCATCGAATTTTCTTGCTGCCACAGTACCAATTTGAATAGGATATGACACAGTTGGATTCCACTTGGCATATTATCTCTCATCCTCATAAAGAAAGGCCACCTACAAGAACTAGTCAAACAGAAGCAGCAAGGGAAGAAATAACCTACATCAGAGATTTGGTTTCTTCTTCTCCTCCTGCTCTTCCTCCTCCTCATCGTCTCTCTTCTCCACCCAATAACAAGTCAGAGTCTCATGCAGCTCAACCTGACCTAAAAATCACTATTTAATGATGACCTTGAACTTCTGATACTCCTGTATTTTTTGTCTCCAGAATGTTAAGATTACAGACATGTTCCATCACAACTGGCTAATGGAGTGCTGCATTGAACATGGAACCTTGTATACATAAGTCAAACACTCCAACAAGTGAGCTTCATTCTCTGCCTTAACTTTTATCTATAACACACTGTCAAACAACAGAGTTCATTTAACTCAATGTGGTGTAAAACAAAATGCAAAGATTGGCTATTTCCAATGCATATGGTCTAATAGCACATCTCTGGATTTACATGTAAAAATGTGAAGTAGTTGGTGTTTATGGTTTTAGTCTTTGATTCAAACGGGGTAAGAACAGGTTAGCAATCTATAATATGTATTTCAGAATTTTCATTTTAAAAAATGAAGTTGGCTTCCTTGGGTGAGATCACTTATGGTGTAGGACTCTCTTCTATATGCTGTGAATATGTTTTATTGTCATTTGTCAATAAAGATGCTACTGTGGCCTATGGAAGGGCAGAAAAAAGACATGTGGGAAATTCTAACAGAGATATAGAGAGACAGTATGTGGAGTTGAAAAGACACCATGTAACTGCCAAAGGAGAAATAGGCCATAACAATATTTGTAAACCACAAACCTTGTAGTAAAACACAAAATAATAGAAATGGATTAATTTAAGATGTAGGAGTTAGAAATACGCCTGAGCCATCAGCCAAACAGTGTTGTAATTAAAATAATTTTTGTGTAATTATCTGACCAGGAGGCTGGAAATTGAATGGGCAGTCTCTGTTTGCACACTCATGAGAAAATATGCCAGCAATAAGCTTTTATCCTGAGTTGCTGATGTTGGTAGATCCATTGGCTTTGCCCTGTTCCAAAACAGGACAGAGTCAATGAGACAATGTAGTGTGTCATCGAGTCAGTCTGAGAAAAGGTGGAAGCCTAGACTCCCAAGAACCCATATTCTTCTCTGATGGAACCACTGGTCCAAGGGAAGATGTGACTGATTATGAATTAACATACACTTCTTTTTCAACCCTGGAAGGGATGGCTTATTCTTCTCAAATCTGTTTCGACAATCTTTAAAACTAATTTTTAAGAAAGAAGTTGATCTGCCCAGGGAGGAAATCAGTGTTTTACCCCTGTGTCCACCTGTAGAGGGTATAACTTTACTTGTAATTTTCTTTCTTGCAGTTACTGCTGCTCTATATTCAGAATCTCAATGGTACTTGATTTTACCAATCTTTTCCAACAAGACTAGGACAATCTGAAGAAGGACTTTACAAAATAAAGTATAAAACTATCTTAAGAAGCTCTCAATTTAGTCAGAAAATAGGTCCAAACTTTAATGTAAAATGATTTGTGTCAACAAATTTGACGTGGCACATTTAGCCTTAAAATAGCAATCTGAAATAAGGGACAGCTATTCAAACCATTTTTTTGTGTGTGCTCAGTGAAATATTTTATATGCCAATGAAGGTAAGACCCTTTAATATATGTAAAACATAATTTTATTAAAACATACAAGTTAGTTGACAGTGTGCTAATTAAAAGCGTAACACTTAAAAGAAGAAAAAATGCTAGTATTGGTTTGTATCTCGACTTTTTAATTTTTAAAAAATCTATTATTCTCTCATATGTTACATACTGATGCTGATAGAAGTCCCCCCTTCCAGATATTTCCTGCCCCCTGACACCTGCCCCCATCCACTCTTCTTCCTTTTCTTTCAGAAAAGAGCAGACCTTCCAGGGATATCAACCAAACATGACATATCAAGTTACAATAAGACTAGGTACTCCTCTTGTATTAAGGCTGGACAAGACAATTCAGTAGGAGGAAAAACGTCCCAAAAGCAGGCAAAAGAGTCAGGAACAGTCCTCACTCCCTCTGTTAGGAGTCTCACATGAAGATCCAGCTACACAATTATCACATGTATGCAGAAGACCTAGGTCAGTCCCATGAGGCTTATGTTCCTTCAGTCTCTATGAGCCTTATGAATATAGGTTAGTTGATTCTGTAGGTTTTCTTGTGGTATCCTTTACCCCTTGGGCTAATTCCTCTGTCTTTTCCACAGAATTCTCTGGACTCTGCTTAATGTTTGGCTGTGGGTCTGTGCACCTGTTTCCATCAGTTGTTACAAGAAGCCCCTCTGATGACAATTATGTTAGGCTTCTTTGTAAGAGTATAGCAAGCTATCATTAGGAATCATTTCATTGATTTTGTTTGTTTGTTTGTGTTTGTGTTTTTTGCAAGTGGTGTTTGGTTTCATCCTATGTCTCTGGGCTCTCCAGCCTCTGGTTTCTGGACTTCCAGGCAGTATCAGGATGGGTTTACTCCCCTGTCTGATACTCAAGCTGGAATCATTGGTTGGCTACCCCAACAATTTCTGTGCTGCCTTTACCCCAGCATACCTTGCAGACAGGGCAAAAGGTAGGTTGAGGTTTTTGTGGCTGGGTTGGTGTCCCAATCTCTTTACTGAAAGTCTTACCTGGTTACATGAGATGGGCAGTTCAGGTTGGGAGTCTTAGCTATAGTCAAATTTAGGATGTTTTTCCAGGAAAAATTCCACAAGTACAAATAAAATACACTGATGATAACAAGGGTGGATGACATCAAATTTCTTATGAATCTCTCAGTTCCGCCCAAAATGGTTGCTTAGCCATAAATAGATAATAATTTCCTAGTTCCTCAGTGGTTCAGATGTAGTTAAATTGAGATAGAAAAATATAGTACCAGGAGTAGGGGCACATATTCATAAGTGAGAAAACATTTTATAGACCTCATATGTTTCATGAGCCTCTGCAGGCTGCCTCTCTGCTTAGGTATGTGGGGCTAAGGTGGAGCAGAGAAGCTAAACCAACCTTGCTTCTCTGACAAAGTCATGGCCTTTATGGTACACCATATATACAGGATGACACGATTCCAATGCATCCAGCATTACTCCATGGTGTTCCTACATTCCGTTTCATGTTCTGGAATCACTTTTTTAAGGTCTAGCATTCTTTTTAGTCAAAATTAGTTTATTTTTTTAAAATTTGCATTGGACTTAAGGTTGATGTCAAATTGGAAGATAAATATAGCGATTCTGAAAATGTCCTCTTTGGTTATGAAAATTATTCTAAAGAGATTATGGTGGAATGTTGATTTTACCATTTATTTCCCTTTGTGTGAAGCAGAAAAATCACCAGCTTAAAAAAAATTATCCTTTTTACGTAGAGTAAATTAAAATCTTGGTTTAGATTTTAGATTTAAGATATTTGAATAATGAATGCTTTTTGGTTATTATCACTGGAAATACTTCATTCACAGTTTTTATAATGTACATTAATAAAATAGAGGAAAAAATGAACAACTAAATATTGCATAACTTTTGGGGATAATGTTTAATTATATTGGTTTGGTTTTTCTTTTTTGTTTGTGTTTTGATTGTTTGTTTGTTATGTTTTTTTGAGACAAGGTTTCTCTGTGTGGCTTTGGAGCCTGTCCCTAAATTCACTCTGTAGATAGGCTGGACTCAAACTCACAGAAATCCACCTGCCTCTGGCCCTGAGTGCTAGAATTAAAGACCTGTACTGCCACTGACCGGCCATAGACACTGCTGATGTACACAGAACAAAATTAAAATTTAAAAGCTTTAAGTATTCCATTTTTAAGGTTTATACTATTTTGCTTTTATTTCTTTTATTTATTTCAGAATTACCAAAGGTCTTTGTGTCCCTGCAATGAACATTTTTTAATAGCATGATGTTAGGTTAAAATTATGTGAGAGTACATTATGAAATACAGAGCAAATATTAAATACATCTTTGAAATAGGACTTGCAAAAGAAATTCTATTCAAACCTTTATATGTAATTATACATATACATATTTACATGTATATATAAATTTTAATAACTTTGCATGCTTAAATTTGAATTTAATTTTGGAATAAGAGATATAGTTTAAAACTTCCTGCCAAAGCAATTTAAAAATATTTTTCAAGTTTTATATATTCTTCCAGTATGTAGGAGGAAATCCTAAATATAAAGTAAAATAATCAAGCAGAAGGCAATTTTGTAACCCAAGCCTACTTAGACTGAGGGTGTAGTTCAATGGTAAAGCCCAGAGATAGCATGCTTGAGGCCCTGGCAATGACCACCAGCACTATAAAAAAATCATGTCATAAAATTTAGCAGCCAGATAAATCTTGGCAGGACTGACTGCAGAATGTCACTGTAGGGAAATTGAACTGACAGTACAAATATGTTTGCAGGGTATTGTTTTGTTCCAGTGTTATGTAAATTCTACAAATCTAAAACAGAAAGTTTATTTAACAGATGCCAAGTCAATCTCTGTATGTGTTCCATTCCTTGTTGCTCGAGAAATGATGTACTTTCTGCTTAATGATGCTGAAAATCACTCCAAGGACACCAAACCAAATATGTCGGAGACCCATTGCATGCTATAATTTGGAAGCCATCAGTTATTTCTGTCATGTGGCATAGACTTTGCTTAAAGGGTCAGTAGCACAGACCATAACTTCTTGAGTATATGCTAAAAATGTTTAAGTATCATACTCATCGCTAATGAAGCTAACAAATGATTCAGAAGATAGGCCACCTTTTAACAAACTCCAGTTGACAGTCTTGGTGAACTAAACATTAATAAGAAATTTTGTCATCTTTTAACACAACATACAGTAGAGACAATATTGTTTATTTGGGACAATAAATAAACCAGTCGTTTATGTAATCTGTGTGGTGGAGACTATTTTTTTTTCAGAATAAGATACATTTAACCAATATATCAACCTACACAGTACTAATTGAAGATGTTCTTTCAAATTTAATGTACAGTTTTTATTTCATGAATCTTTATATAATCTCTAAATTACATTTTGGGGCACAATTTACAGCAAAGTTGATGTAGGGATTGTGGCCATTTGAACAGACACTAACTCAGACATCATTTGGATCATTAACCTGAGATTCTGGTGAGATGACGTATTAGTTTGCTCTGTAGAAAGATGTTTAGAATGTGCAGCACCCTGGGTTCCATCACCAAAATCAGAAAGTTGTGGGAGAGAGAAGAGAGAAGGCAAAAATAATTACCCACTAGTTCTTTTGGCAATCTGAGCAAGCAACTTTTTAATGACTCGTTTATCACTCTACAGTGCAGGCCTTTACCATGGAGTTCATGCAAAAAATGTAATGAATAAAGATGTCTACACTAGTATAAAGAAAAACAAATATGGACCTGGAAATGGTTCATGAAAGAGCTTGCTGCTCTTGAAGAAGATTAAGAGTGGGTTTTCAACACTTGCCTGGTATCTCTCGACCTATTGTTACTCCAGTACCAGTACTAATGCCTTCTTCTGGCTTCATGGATATGTGGATATTTATGTGGTTTTCATATATACAAGCACGCATAAACATATATATATACATGTAAACATATATACACATATACACACACAAACAAATGCATGCATACATATACACACAATATACATACATACATACATATATGTACAAATATACAGACATATGCAAAACACATACTTAAAATGCTAAGTAAATAGATTTACAAGTAGAAAGGCAAAAATAATTCTGCTTTCTGAAGACACAAGTTAATCTGTCCAATAAAGAGATCTTATTATCTCATTTTGGTTGAGTGTTCATTTGCTTACTATTGTAATCTTTGGTTATGAAATAATTGTATTCTCATTTTCCTAACTAGATATTAAAGTTTTAATATTATAATCTCTTAAAATTACAGCCATATAACCCCCTTTTTCTAAATAACTTATAAAGATCATAATTATATGTCATACAGATATTATTTCAGGGTGACTTGTACTATAGTGTATTTCTGTATAATTTAAGTCTTTAAGGTCTAGTTTCCTATATATTTTGTAACATATTTGAGTGCAAGGAGTATTTATATATGTATGGCTATGTATGGTGCAAAAGGCTTTTTTATGATAAAAATTTTAGAACTAAGATTAACACACAGAATATCTATCCACCCTTTGTTATGACTTCATTAAGACATTTCATAAACTTTGACTTTTACCCTTGAGCTACCAAAAAAGCCACTATAAATCAATCTTTATGTTGTTTCCACAAATGCCCCTTATAAGTATATATATGAATCCACAGGGTACATATTTTAAAAGCTGAAATTTTACCAGTGATGGCTATTACATCATTAGCAGAGTCAAGGTGGATTCAGGGGTCTATTAGTAGCAAGGTAATATTTTTAAGGTTTTTATACTAAATTTAAAAGTGAAATGTGATTGTGTTGTGTACCATAGAGAGCAAGGAAAGGGCCATCTGGATATGAAGCCCTGGGAATTACTTTACTTTCATCACTATAAAACCTTTTTGGTATTTTAATAAAATTTTATTCTAACCTAATCTATTTAAAAAATGATATGCTTCAAAATATTGACACAATTCTCTGCCTTTTGAACAGTATATATCTTTTATTTTACTACAGGAACATGTGAGGACCGCAAAACAAAATTGTATAATTGAGCCTTTACTTCAAGTAACACTTTAACAAATGCATATGCTTTCACTAAAGACTTTCACTTCTTCAGAGTTAGCATTTTCCACCTGAAAGTGCTTGGGGATACATGGCATGAGGGCTTTGATAAGGATGCTGTCGACAGAAGTTTCTTTCCTTCCCAGTCCCACAGCCATTCCTTCCCAAAGAAACACACAGAAGAATAAACTAGTTGACAACCAGGAAGTGATGGCACATGCCTTTAATCCCAGCCTTTGGGAGGCAGAGGCAAGTAGATCTTTGTGAGTTCACAGCAAGCCTGGTCTACAAGAGCTAGTACCAGGATATGCTCCAAAGCTACACAGAGAAACACTATGTCAAAAAAAATTAAAAAAAAAACAAAATAAAGGTGCCGGAGAGATGTCTCAGTTGTTAAGAGCATTGCCTGCTCTTCCAAAGGTCCTGAGTTCAATTCCCGGCAACCACATGGTGGCTCACAACCATCTGTAATGAGGTCTGGTGCCCTCTTCTGGCCTACAGATACACACACAAACAGAATATTGTATACATAATAAATAAATACATATTAAAAACAAACGAATAAAAAATAAAAATAAATAAATAAACCGATTTGCCTTTTAGCTCAGGCTTCTTATTAACTCTTACATCTTAAAATAACCCATAATTGTTGTATGCGTTAGCCATGTGTCTTGGTACCTTTTATCAGTGAGGCATTCTCATCCTGTTTTCTCTGCGTCTGAATGCAGACTGAGCCTTTTCTCTTCCCAGAATTCTCCTCTTCTTGTCTCCCTGCCTATACTTCCTGCCTGGCTACTGGCCAATCACCATCTTATTAAAATAATACAAATGACAAATATTTACAGGGTATAAGCCCATTGTTGCACAGGAGGATGCCAACATAGAATGACAGACATTTCTGTTACTAGGTTGATAATGTATCAGGTGCTATATGGAAACTCTTGGCAGGCTGTTTGCCTTTAAGTTATGCCTGGGTGGGCTGTTGTCTTAACACTGCACTTAGTCCCAAAGTGTATGATATTGAGTAATTGCTTAATGATCTGTGCCTTGTTTTCCTCATTCATAAAGCAGAATTATAGCAAATGGTTTTATACTTATTGCAAAGATTAATTCTGTGTAAGGTTTTGATATAAGCATTATAAATTCTCTGCTCTCAATATCATACCATCAGTTGAGTTCAGATCCTTTACAAAGAGGGGAATGAAGGACTGAGTTAGAAGATGATATGAAAGGAACAGTAAATGATTGGTCAAGGTGGTGGTTTAGATGGAAATGCTCCCCAGAGGCTCAGGTTCCCAGTTGGTGGTGCTGTCTGGGCAGCTACGGAATTTCTAGGGCATTAAGACTTGTTCGATTAAGTATGTCATTGGCAGTAGGCTTTCAATATTTGTTGCCTCCTCCTATTTCTAGATCAAACTCCTTTCCATATGGAGTTGAAGTTGTGATTACTTCCTCTTTTGGCACCCTGCTTCCATGTTCCTCTCACTGTCAGTATGGATAGAATTATAAGTTAAAACAAACCCTTTCTTCTTTAAGTTTCTTTGGTTATGGTATTCTATAATAGCAACAATCAATGGGTTTGAAAGTCTTAGAAGCATTGGATATAATGATTTAAGTTAAAATAAGTATTGAGAATAGCTAATAGCACTATGATCCAGCAGTTATTGGAAGTAGCAGGTGTTGGTAGGAAAACTATCTAGAGTCAATTATTTTTCTGTATTTTGAGTCACTGAAGCCATTATATTTTGTAGGTTGGAAATTTTATATCTAATGGTGAATTTTTATGCTAAAGCAGAGACTTGTAGGCTATTTCAACCCACAGTTATGCTAGTAATGATTTTTCATTCTTTCATTCTTTCAAAGAAAATATTAAGAAATACACAGTGCAAGACTGAAGATAAAATTATCAAGGAGAATCTTCTTAATGTTCTTATGAAATACTACAAAGAAACCCTGTCTTGAAAAATCAGGGAGAGAGAAAAAGAGAGAGAGAGAGAAGAGAAAAAGAGGTGGAATACAGAACCAAAAAGATTAAACAGAGATGGGGTGGAAAGAGGGGAGTAAGGGAAGGGATATGGGGAAGGACAGCAACACTAAAAGTTATTTGAGGGGTAATATGCAAACCAACTATACTGAAAACTTCTTCAAATGCATCCATATATGAAAGAAATCTGTATGGATTTACCAAATAATCAAGGAGAAGAAAGTTACAACAAAATGTTTCTTGACACCTGTTGAAACCTCCAATACCTGGAATGGGCCATATTTAATTGAATTATTGACCAAAGGGACCCAATGGAAATCCCCAAACAACTCAAGTATTGTCATGGCTATTGTCTGCTCTCACTTAGCTCATAGTAAAGCCCCATTGCCAAATATATCACCTATATATCTCACTGAACCTTGAGAAGTTGGGTTAGAGTCTAACTAGTCTTAATGCCTTCTGATTAGAGTTCATGGTACTGGGAAGTACTCTGCACACTTTCAGATGAGAAAGGTAAACACAAACATTGCTTCAAACCCTTTGATCTACAATGGCGACCTTCTTGCATGATAAGCTGGCACAAATGTTGTGGAAACAACCAACCAATATCTGATTAGATTTAAGGCCCACTCCTTGATATAAAATTCATGACTGACATTGCTCAAGAGTCTAAGAATCTGAGACTAGATAGACCATGGATCCAGGCAAAAACCAAATAAGATTGTTCTACTAAAGGAACGTAGCAATAAAATCACTCCTAACCACATTATATATACCAAAAGATCAATGTTTCCCTTAAGCACCATCAGAGAAACTTTTTCCTGCTTTAGATGGTAGCCAACACAGAGACCCACAACTGAACAATATGCAGAGAGTGAGAGACATTATAACAGTCAGTCTGAAATGGAATATCTTCATCAAAACCCCCCGCAGGGCCCAAGGAACTATGGATGATAACAAGAAACCAGTGTCTTCAGACAGAGCTGGATTGATGAGCAAATGAACTCAGACTGAGACAGTATGTGCAAGGTCTTCACAGGTTCAGTACAGATGTGTGTGGTTCCAGCAGCGAGATGGAGAGGTAGATACCAGCTACCATCCCCAACACAAAATGAACTCAAAGGTATGTTGGAGAAGTTTTCTCCATATTACTTTCCTTCGACAATTTTTTAAATCTTACTTGTCTATTGTGTTTTCCAATTTTGGTTTTTATGCTTTTTATGTATGTGTGTTTGGATAATTTGTATTAATTTCTCAAGCTTTTTTTAGTACATCTTTGGGATTTTTTTGTTTCTTAGTTTGTTAACTTTTTAAAACTGTATCTTCTTATTTATTTGATTTTTTGTCTTAAGAAAGTGTGGAATTTGAGAAGTGAGGAGGTGGAGAGGATCTGGAAGGAGATTACAAATGGAAAATTATGATCAGAGTACATTATAAGAAAATAACTTGATTTTCTATAAAAAATAAAAGATGAAAGGTAGAATGTTCATTTTTTGATACTTTATCAATATTTCCACAGCCTTTTCTGACTTTGTTTTGTTCTTTACTCATCTGGCCACATTTGTAAACATATGACTTTTGTATTTATTGTTTTCAATTGTTTTGCAAATAATCAATAACACTATTAGGAATCATCACAATATTGTGATCTTTCCAATTTACATTTGATAGAAGGAAAAAGACTCTTTGGCCTCTTCTCTTCTTACTTCTTTTTCTGTTTCCTCTTCCTTTAATAGTGTGTGTGGAGAGAGAGAAAGGAGGTGGCACTGTGTGCACATGGAAGACCATTTTTAGGAGTTGGTTCTCTTCTTCCATCCTACTTTGAGTCAGTGCCTCTCTAGTTATTGTTGAGAACGTGGGGCTGATGTTCCTGTCCCTGTCCCTGTTCCTGTTCCCACTTTGCCATATCCATGGAAAATTACAGATGAGTCCCACTACATCTTGCTTTTCAGATGTGAGACAGGAATGAGAGTCAAATTTGAGTTTCATTGAACTTTTACCTGCTTTGATGTCTCTTCTCTTGCCTGTCCTCTTCCTCTTTCTTGATCTCATATCCCCTCATGCATTAAACTAGACTGATTTCATTTGTATCCTTTGCCCTTATCTGTCTCCATCACTTTTATTTCTTATCTATCATTACCGTAAATTTAAGAAATTAATGTTATTTGTCTTACATACAATGTTCTATATTATTTGTTTGATTTTTTCTTTAATTTTTATTGTCACATGCTTTTTGTGAAAGAAACAGAAAACAGTTTCTTTCTAGTATGTCATGTATTTTGTACATAATCATCTCTTCTCTCTCTGTCTCTGTCTCTGTCTGTCTCTCTGTCTCCCTCTCTCTCCACTTCCCCATCCTCTCTCTTGATAATTTCCTTCCTACTTCTAATTTCTCTCATGCTTTCATGTCATGCATACATGTCATGCATACATGGCTTTGCCAGTTACTTGAGAGGCAGACTTGAGAGTAGTAGGAATTTTCACCCTCACTTTTTTCTTAGACAGTTTAAAGCCTCCCTAGGCTATAGGAAACCTTGTATCATTCAAATTTGAAAAAATAATAAATGACTAATGAATTGATCTAGACATTTCAATATGTTTCTAATCTATCACTTGTCTTTAATCTTCACTCATTTTGTTGCTATCTATTCAAAACCTTATTTAATATAGCTGAATATTTCAGTCTTCCTTTAAGTGGCTTTTAAAGTGTAGGTAATATTTAGAAAGTCAAAATACAAGTAATTAACATACTTTTTCCTGTAATGTGTGGTTCCATTTTTAAAAGATTCCCAAGCCAATTGATGCATATTCTGTATATGACAAGAGATATGTATTTAAGTTTGTACTTTAAGTGTCCATTCAACTGTCCCACTACAATTAATATACAGTACAAAGATATTGCCTTTCTTATGCATTTGGTTTAATTTGTACTTGAGTCTATCTGAACCATCTGTTCCCTTCACCTGCCTCTCTGTTCACTTGCCAGCACCACATGTTTTAATTACAACGGCTTTATGATGCTTCGGTTTCTAGCTGAGCTGATGTCCTCCCATGGATCTTTCCCTCCCAGCTATTTGCGGTTTCTATATTTCCATGTAATTTAAAAGGATGTTTACATGTTCCTTCAAATTAAGTACCAAGAATAAGAAAACTACTCGTTTGAAATGAAACTGTATTAATTTTACATATTAGCCTGAGCAGAAATGACCGTTTGTCTTCTTTCATTTGATAAAAGTATTGGTTCAGACCTGCCCAAATCACCAAGTTCTCATTCTTTCCTCAGACTCACAATCCTCCTGCCTTCATCTTCCACATGCTGGTATTACTGGAGTGTGCCACCAGGTCCAGCTTTGAATTAACATTTTAATGTCATACAAATCAAATAGCTTTATATCTGTATCTCTCTTTCAAAGAAATAATCTAAAGTTTTCACCCTTCTGTAGAAATCTGACTTTGAATCTCAATGGGAATATTTGCATGTTTTCATGATGAGTTTCACCAATTGTTTGTAATGTGATTGAAAGTATATATATTGAAATTTGCTGAAGTTTTTTTAAGTGTTCATGTAAATTATCACACAACTTTTCTCTTAAGGTTTATCCATGGAGTGAATTCTTCCTTTAATTCTATTATTCAACTCTTTTATAAATAATAATTGTATTCCTAGAAGGAATACCACAGAATCACTATATATTATTTGTAATAATTTACATTGTGTTTGCCTCTATCTTAGTCTTTTCAAACTTATTTTTCTTAGCTCTGTATCTATAGATTTTTATAAGCAATCAGTATAATTTTGATATCAATAGTACACTAACACCATCAAAATAATTTATTTAAAAAATGCTACTTTTGTCGATGAGATGGTTCAGTAGGTAAGGGCACCTTAGTCTGATGACCTAAATTCAGTCCTCATGACTCTCACAGTGGAAAGAGAACTGGCTTGTGGGAGCTGTGCTCTTACATCATAGCAAGCTGTTGCACACACTGCCTCAGTAATACATGTAATAAAACCTTAAAAAGCATTTACTACCTTTCTGACTAACGTTCATGTTTTTTTTTTTTTTTTGATTTTTCGAGACAGGGTTTCTCTGTGGTTTTTGGTGCCTGTCCTGGAACTAGCTCTTGTCGACCAGGCTGGCCTCGAACTCACAGGGATTCGCCTGCCTCTGGCTCCCGAGAGCTGGGATTAAAGGCCTGTGCCACCACCGCCCGGCTTGACTAACGTTCATGGTATCAAGACGATCTTGTCTTTGAAAGATTGACAGACATATGGGAGAGATGACTCAATGCAAGCACTAAAAACTGGGGCTCAGCTCCCACCTAAAATGCCTGGAGTTGCCATGTGTATGCCTATAATGTCTAAGCTGCAGTGAGGCAGAGACAGGAAGATCATACCTATGGATCTAGGGCTGTGTGAGTGGAGACAGGAGGATGCTGGGAACCTTCTTTCTGTAAGCCAAGCTTCAGACTCAATAGAAGACTTTCTCATAGGAAGAATGCAGAGAGTGATAGGGCATGTCACCTAACATCTTCTAACCTCCATACCCACTGTATAAGTCAGGGTTTTCGAGGGAATTAATCTCTATCTATCTATCTATCTATCTATCTATCTATCTATCTATCTATCTATCCATCCATCTATCTATCTATTGATAGATATTGATAGATAAAGAGAGAGAGAGATTGAATGATTGTGTGTGTGTGTGTGTGTGTGTGTGTGTGTGTGTGTGTGTGTGTGTGTGTGTGAATTTATTGGATTGGTTTACAGCCTGCAGTTCTACGATGACTAGCTAGGAATGGAAAGTCCAAGAATTTAGTAGTGGCTTAGACTGAGTGTCTCAATTGGTCTGCTGGGATCCCGAAGAAGGAATGGATGTATCCTAGAGGGCAAGCAGGCAAAGGATAAACCCTTGCTAATTCCATTGTCCTTATACAGGCTTCCAGAAGAAGGTGTGGCCCAGATTAAAGGTGTGTCTTCCAGTTTCAAGATTCTTATCACAAGTGCCCTCCATTTCTGGATTATAGTTCACCCCAGTTATAGTCAAGCTGACAATCAAAATTAGCCATCACAATCACATAAAAAATGTGTGTACAACACACACACACACACACACACACACACAGAGAGAGAGAGAGAGAGAGAGAGAGAGAGAGAGAGAGGTGCGGGGAGAACCAACTAGCAAACTAAAGAAAAGGATAGATTTCTCTTGTTAATTCATTTAATATTTGCCCTTTTTTGACACAGTTATTTAATAAGTTCCTCTGTTTCATCTATGAAAATTAGTCTGCAGTAGGATTAAATTTGTCAAATGTGATTTTTCTAGACATCTGTTTACATTTTCAAATTTACAACAAAGATGCAGCAAGCAGGCTGGGAACCTTCAGAAGTGCTCTTCTGTCTTAGCAACATAGTGCATTTGACTTAATAGCATTTTTATTTTTTAAAAAATATTGTTTCTTTTTTAATTTTTTAAAGATTTAGTGTGTTTATTATGTATACAGTGTTCTGCCTCCATGTCTGCCTGCAGGCCAGAAGAGGGCACCAGATCTTATGGATGAATGTGAGACAGTATATATATGGTTGACTGGAATTGAACACAGGACCTCTGAAACAACAGCTAGTGATCTTAACCACTGGGCCGTCTCTCCAGCCCCTGTTGTTTTCATTTTTCAGCTGTTTTAAAAGCATGTATATTTTCAGTCATTCATTTTGCTAATTTTGTGTCACATTTGTTTCTTATTTTATCTTCAATTTTGGTTTTTTATCTTTGAGCATATTTTTCACATCTTTTGGAGAACTTAATTCATATATTTCAACCTTTTGTCCCTTTTAATCTCTGATTGAAATTCTACTTACCACTTAACAATAACAACAATACACATGTGTAGAAGCTCCATCATCAATACGGTTGCTCTTTCTGTATTCCATGTATGTGTACAGCATGCATGTATGTTTGTATGTATGGGCATATGTGTGCACATGCGTGTCGAGGCTGGAGGTTGATGTAAGGAATCATCATTGATGCCTCTTCTTTTTTCATTGAGTCAAGGTCTCTCAATCAAACCCAGAGCTCACCAATGTGGTTAGTGTTGGTAGGCAACTCATTTGGGAATATCTAGTATATCTGTCTTCTAAGGCTGGAATTAGAGATGGCTGCCTGGCCCCCACAGAATTTACATGAGTTCCAGAGACGTGAACTTCCAGTCCTCATACTGACCTGGCAAATGTTTTAATATCTGAACCATCCCCCCTGACCACACTGTCAATATTTTTTTAAAATCATCTTTTGTTGTTGTTGTACCTCTTTGCCCAAAGTATGATTTTGAATTTTTTTGAGGGATGACATTATGTACAGAGAGGAGATAAATATTTTTGTTCTTATTTATTCATGATTTTCCTGTATTTTGATCAGGAAATGTAGCTTGAATTTCTCTTTAGGTAACAAATTTGAAATATTCTTTGTAACAAAGAAATTTATGCCCTGGCAATACTAAAGCCTGTATGGACAGCCTGTATATGGCGGTTCTGTTTAACTCATACCTATTGGGTTTCATGGTCTAAGTTGATTAGGATGACTGATCATGTCTCTTCTTCAACAGGGAACCAGATCTTATTACAGATGATTGTGAGCCACCACGTGATTGCTGGGAATTGAACTCAGGACCTTTGAAAGAAGACAGTGCTCTTAACCACTGAGCCAGGTTTACAGCCCAATACATGTTAAAATTTCGTGAATGATTTATGCATTAGATAGAAAATGGTTTTGAGAGGATACTCAAAGGATATGATACAGATGTTCACTTCCATGTACAGTATAGATATAGCTAAAAAAATTTGTGAAAGAATTATGTGTTCTAATTTGTATTGTGCAGCATCAAGAATGGAGGTAGACCACAGCTAAGAAGGTATTTGTACATGCAGACTAAACAAGTCCCAGTGCCATTATCAATGGCCTCTCAGTCAGCCCCCATGTCAGCCACATTCAGAGAATCTGGTTTGATCACATGCTTGTTCAGTCCCAGTCCAGCTGGCCTTGGTGAGCTCTCATTAGATCAGTCCCCTTGTATCAGTGGGTGAACGCATCCTTCACAGTCCTGCCTTCCTTGCTCACGTTCTTCCTCCTTCTGCTTCTCATTTGGACCTAGGGAGTTAAGTCCAGTGTTCCAGTGTGAGTCTCTGTCTCTATCTCCATCCATCGCCAGATGAAGGTTCTATGGTGATATATCGGCGAATCAATCCCACACCAGTTATGTTTTAAGGGGTTATTTATTTTGGGGGGTAAAACTTACATACACCATAAACCGTCAGGAAGGGAGCCTAGTCGCAGGAGCAGGAGCCGGGACCAGGAGCCGGGAGCAGGAGCCAGAACCAAGCACCGGAACCAAGAGCCAGAACCAAGAGAGCCTGATCCGGATCTGATTCTCTTTTTAAAAGAGAAATATACCACGCCCCAGTGGGCTGGTATTTCAGCAGCTATTGGCTGACGGAGCGGAAGTTGCTCCCGGCTGCACTGTGGGCTCGTATTTCAGCAACTATTGGTTGAGGCAGCGGAAATTACTCCCACAACAGTGACAGACAAAATATTTATCAGTATGGTTATGGGCCAAGGCCAGTTCAGATACCCTCTCCTCTGCTGTCCAGGGATGTGCTGGCTTTTTGGTTGCTCACCTTTCTAGACCTGGAGGGAGGGGGGAAGAACTTGAACTTCCCACAGGGCAGGAAACCCCGACTGCTCTTAGGACTGGAGAGGGAGGAGGAGAAGGAGTGGGGGGAGTGGGAGGGTATTGGGAGGAGGGGAGGAAGTGGAAATTTTTATAAATAAATAAATAAATGAGTAAATAAATAAAATAAAATAAAATAAAGAAAAGAAAGAAGCTATTTGTAAACGCAGGAAAAGAGTGGATGAGAAGAGTTTGGTTAAAGGGCACAAAATTCCACTTATAAAAAAGAATAGAGTCTATGTATTGTACAGGAAGGTAATAATAGTTAATAATATTGTATTGTGTATGTCAAAATAACCCAGAGAGAGAATTTTTTTCTACATATTTTTCTACAAAGACACTATGTTTCAGGTGATGAATATCATAAACCACATTAATTTGATCATAACACAGAGCACAATGAAAATACGTAATTGTTCCTTGTCAAGTAAAAACAAAGTGAAACACAATAAGGAAAGGGGGTTAGTGGCCTCACCTGAACTGTTAGCTGTGTTGTGAAGCAAGAGTCAACATGAGACTGATGAGCTAATCCTAGAGAAGCAGAAAACACAGAACTCAAGTTGTCCTAGAGTTTTGCTTTGCAACGAGAAAAGACAGGGAAGAAACACACTGTTCTTCCTTTGGCCATGTAACTGTGAACATTACAAATATATATGCAAGTGGTTGTATTAAAAAGAAAAGAAACTAGGTGCACTCTTCATTAGGAAATATTGCTTTCCTTGTCTTTAATATTCCTAACTGCACTATTAGCATATATATTGAGAAATATATTTATAATAATTGCAGGGCAGATTTAGTGACTGCTCTAATAGTGTGCCCAATTGTGTGCCTTTCCTATTAAGTGACTGGAGAACAGAACATAAAATCACCAATCATTTGGGAATAGCTTCCTTATTTGTAAAAACGTGAGAATTCTTACGTGGAAAACAGACTTAAAGTTAAATTTAAGGAACCACTACTGCAATTTAAACCTACTTAAAATAAAGACTAATATATTTTTGTCTATTTTTAATTTGTCTTTAATTGAAATCAAATTACATCACTTATTTCCGCCTCGTTTTCCTCGACCCCCACAGGTATCCTCCCTCACACCCCTCCCATGTTCCATTCCCACTCTCAAGTTGATAGCCTCTTTTTCTTAAATTATATTAGTGTGTGTGTGTGTGTGTGTGTGTGTGTGTTTATGCAAGCTAACAAAGGAGGGAAGCAATTAAACAGTCCTACTCAGCTGAATACCTGTGAACCCCAATAATTACCAACATGGCAAGATATGCATAAAGTTCCAGCAAGTGACACATTTGATGGCAACCAAGAATTGTCTAATTGGATTTAAAATCCATTCAACAAGAGAAAAAAACATGCCTGGTATAGGAAAATTAGCCAGTTTCCCTGGCCTCATGAAATGATTCTCTCAACCAGCATAATTCCTTACTACATTTTTAAAATGGCGAAAGAAAAAGAAAAGTAAAATATTGCAAGCTAGAATTGAAAACTTTTCAAAGCACATTTACATAGAAACAGGAACAAAAGCCTTTCCTTACCAAGCTAACTATGAAGTTAGACTTTGTAATTCTTTGAAAAACTGTCAAATGCACATTACAAAATATTGCTGAACTGTTGTATTGCTGTGGAGTTCCCCAAGAGCGATGCTTTCTCTCAACAATGTGCTATTCACAGAACTACAATCAATGAATAAAAAAATGACTTCAATGATCCATTTTCACTCTGTGTGAGTGCATTCTATACCAGGATGTTATGAACAGTTCCAGCTCTCGCCAATTATATAATGCATCATTTATTTTCTGTTTCATGCAGTAGACATGCAATGTAAGGAAATAATTGAAGATTCTGTAAAGCATGTCATAGAAAAATAGACCTTTCAGGATAGAAATCTAATTTTTCTTGGCGTATTATTGTACAAATACTAGCAGTCCCAATTTTCAAAAACAGTTAATGATAGAAAGAATATTTCTATCTAGAAATAACTCAAAACTTTTGGTTTTCATGCATTTTCTAGTGCTAGAAAGTAAGCCAAGGGCATTGTGTGTTCTAGAGAAACGCATTATAACTGAGCTATGCTATGAACCCTATACCTTTTTATAACCATTATTTTGTCATTATTAACTTTAAAAAAGATGTGTATGCACATGTTTTTATATGCAGATCTGTGATTGTTAGTGCAGTGCCTTTAGAGGCCAGCAGAAAGCATTATGTTCCCTATACCTGGAGTCACATTCTCTTATAAGCCATCCAAAGAGGGGGCTAGGAACCTATGTAGGGTTCCCATCAAGAGCAGTACAGGCACATTTTAATCACTGAGCCTTGTCACCCAGTTCCTATACCTCTTCAAAACTTTAAAGTGAATGAAAAACCACAGAGAGTTTTTTTTTATTTCTTTTGTTATTTGCAAAGTGAAATATTGATATCAGAATATAAAAAGTTTATTTCATAATACTAATCATGAACCATTTTCTTATCTTTATGTTCAATTATTTTTGTAATAGAATGGATGCTTAATAAGAAAATCGTCTTGGAAGGACACTTTACAAGTTTCTCTGGCCGAGTACATGAGTGAAAGTCCATCTTTACATTTTGCCACTGTGCCTTCACACCTCAGACAGCTGCTGGGCACTCACTGTCTGCTCCTGGAGAAACTAACAGACTCACCATCTCTGTGCTGCTAGGTGTTGATGTGTTTCTGCCTTAGAAACATCTGCAAAGTTCTCAGAGCAGGAGTAGACAGAAGGTCCCAGACCGAGTGTGGAAATCACAGAACTGATCTTCACTGAGCATTTACAATGTGTTGAGGGCTTATATTTTTCTGTTTCCTTCTGAAATGTCTGAATTAAACTTAAAAACATTAATTATCAAAGAAATCCCTGCCAAAATCCAAAGAATTTATGTCAATGGAACATATCCTAAAGGTGACAAAAACCAAAGTGACTGTTTATAGTACACAGTCCATAGAAATAAATGATAAGGAAGACAGGAACTGAAAAGAGCCCAGGGAGTGTAATGATTGTCATGTGGTATGCTTTATCACACCACGGTGTCATATCCTACCCCATTCCTGATTGCTTACCTGCACTACAAGGTTTTACCTCAAAAAGGCATTTCTACCTAAGAACTCTACTGTGAGTTTAGAAGTGTAATGCAATTTTCCACACAAATAATAACTTCTGATACAACTTAAGAAAAATTCTTATGAATTGTCATCAGAAACCTTGCCCAAGTATATTACCTTATGAGTATGGATGGGAGGTATGTAAGTAATGATTTTTTAGACTTAAAAATGTATGCATAAGTATGCTGGAACAGGTTCCAAATAACTGATTCCTATCCTAATTATTCACCACCTTTTTCCTATTATGACTATTGTTTGAGACGCATGCACACACACACACACACACACACAAATCTTACAAATCGGAACATGTTGTTTCTGACTTTCTCAGGTTTATGGGACGAAAAACAAAACGGTTAAGGGTTATTCAGCTACAGCATAATTACAGCCCTAGTGACCCACAAATTCTTAGTACCACTTGAATTAAAAGCAACTTTGACAGACTTCCAGCGTTTGGGAATGTCATTCAGTTGGTCTCTTGCCATAGTCTTATTTCCTTTTTCAATAAATAAAAACCTAAGATAAAATTGTCATTTGAATGTATCAGTGACAACATAAAAAAATAGAAGAATCATGAAGGAAATAGCTTTGCTTAATGATTTTCAAAAATAGAGTGTGGTCCCAATTTGAAGGGAAGAAAAGAACATATTTTAAATCTTCTGTTCAAATTATTTTTAAAAAATGAACCACACTGAGGTACCCGTGAAATGTACAAGTTAAAAAATTAGCAGTTAAGGCTGGAGAAATATCTCAAAACTTTTGCATGTGCATTGCTCTTACAGAGGACCTAACTTTGGTAACTTAGACCAGCAGCCAAGTTAGGTAACTGACAGTCATGTGCAGCTACAGTTCCAGGAGACCTGATGCTATTTTCTGCATTCTGGGGGTACCTGAACTCACAGGCCCATACTACCCCCACACAGACACATACACACATAACTATGAAACAATAGATCTTTTATTTTAAAAAAGCACCAGGAATATAAACATACCTCATTATAGCGGTTGATACATAGTTCTGCATTATCATTCTTAAACTTTTTTTTTTTTTTTTGGTTATTTTGAGACAGGGTTTCCCTGTAGCTTCAGAACGTGTCCTGGAATTAGCTCCTGTAGACCAGGCTGACCTTCAACTCAGAGATCTACCTGAGTCTGCCTCCTGAGTGCTGGGATCAAATGCGTGCACCACCACCACCAGGCCTACCCTTAGACCCTTAACAACTATTCTGTTCACCTTGTGTTTATTACACACTTGATGAATACGATGCTTGATGGCAAATCTATATTGTAAGATCCACTTCCTATTCAGGAAAAATCCTATGTCTGAGCTCTATAATTCATTATATAAAGTGGATATATTGTGGTTTATTGTTAATGGAATGCTTTTGAATTTCCTGTTAGCCAATTCCATTTTATTTGTTCAGTCTAAGAATTCACAACATCATATTTCATGGCGTGTTCTCAGTGCTAACAGTTTGTACTCCCTAAGTGGACATTGCATATTTGTCTTGATAGATAATTGTTAGTCAGTGAGAAGCAATTAGCCAATTCTGGCAGACTTTACACAAAGTTCAAAAGAGGTTTGGAGACTTCAGTGATGACTTCAATAAATACTGAAGTCTTGGCCCCTAAAATTCGTCCCATCCAAAACTAATTTCTGCATGGGTAATTCAAGCTTTTGTCACAGATTGCTTAGTCCAATGTCAAACTGGTAGATCTGATAAAGCAAGTGTACTCTGGTATAAACTTAAAATATAAACATAATAAAGAGTATATTGCATTCTGTTATATCATACTAACTCATGACATCTAAGTTTTGTTCAAGATTTTTCTATTCTTTTCTGCAGTGCTGAATATCTAAGCCAGGACTTTGCACATGGTAAGACTCTACTTTATCACTGAACTTCATCCCTCCCCAGCTCATGGTGCTGGTTCCTTCCTAACACCATAATGGTCCCCTCTATGAAAATATCTCTTTCATTACCCACAGGATGCCATGTAGTTTGTGTATCCCTCCAGCTGGGTGAGCTTCTATGAACACATTATGGTTTTGTATATTTTGAAGTCTGAGACTCAAACCCAGCCTAGTACATGCTAGAGAATCATTCTGCCATTGAGTCATTACCCAGGCCTTTATCTGCTCATAAGTAATACTATCTCTCATTCTATCCTAATTTATAGTTATGAAATTAATTCTATGCATAGTAATAACTATATGGTAATAGATTAATTGGTCAGAAGTCCTTCAACAATTGTCAGGACCAATGACTGGGCTACAAATGTGAAACATTAACCAGGTGACAGGATGAAAATTTCCTTTACCTCATTACTTTCTTTTTTGTCCAGATAGTCTATGTATATATTCATTTTTGTTTATATAATTTGCTTATATCGCCAATGCCAGGTTACTATGGTCCCTGGACTGCTCTGAAAACACGTTAAAGAATCAGACTTTATACCAAAATTTTCTCAGTGTATATAAAATATCTATGATATTACGAGAGCGTACAATTTTTATGCCCAAGTGCAACAGAGCAATCAAATGTAAATACTAACAAAACAAGTATAGAATACTGAAATATGGTCGTCATTATCTTTACATGAGTTTTGTAACCAATCTGGGGCTTTCATATTGCAACTGCATTGGGAAAGGCTTAATTTTCTGGTCCTAAGAGAAAGTATCTGGGCTAGTAGATCACCTATATCCCTTCACAATTTAATTTAGTTTGTATAAACTTTCAATATCTTAGGTGTTTGGTACACACATTGAAATGAATGGTGACTGACATCTCTACTCAGTGACTCATTAATGATTACCATGTGTTTGCTTTCTGAACGTAATCATACCTACCATTAGCATTACTGTCATTCTAGCCTACTTACAGATACCAATTAGTTGAAAATCAACTCTTAAAAGAACTTAAATCTCTAGGTAAATATAATTTTCAACTGGATAAAAACCAAATCAATCTCATAAAAACAGAGGACATTAACGTTAACTTACCAATAGTTCCTGGTCTTCTTTCTCTGATTTTTTTTCCTTTTATGGACTCTACCACCAAGAACAATCACAATTCTAACCATCAGAATTGATCAACATATCCAATCAAGAAATGAATTGGTGTCACATAGTGGAACCGATACCATATCATAACAAAGCAGTATGTGTCCAACATGCAGAGAAATTGGCTAGCATCTATTGAATTGAAAACTGAACAGTCACTCCAGTATTAAATGCCATCTCTCAAACCCAAAAATGTAAGAATTTATGTGGACAGCTATCAAAGCATTAACTTATCATCAAAATTCCATTGAGTTTTAACACACATGTAGAAAAATGACAGTATTGTTATACATAATATGATAAGCACTGATACCAATTCAAACACTATGATATTGTCTTAACCTACAGCCCACCCATGTACCATTTCACTGTGCTAACAGTAAAAAGCTGTTCCCAAAGACTAACTATACTTGGACTTCATAAGCCGTATTTTAGGTGCTATTATGTACATACTGTTTGTAAGGTCAATGATATTTAGTGTGAAGGTCATTTTATTTTCCATTGGCTCATGTGAACTAACGTGGTCTCAACTACTATCACAGCCTAAAGGATCGATACATAATCTAATGGTTACATACAATTAGAATTTAGAAATATTCTAACCAAAAATTAATATTTTAATAATCTATAACAAATATTAAAATGCATTTATAACACTGTAGTTGGTAAAAGATAAACAGCAGCCTAGGGCACTAGGACAGTTATGCATTGAATGGAAAGCTCGCGGTATAATGTCAGATATGACGCCAGCTATTGAATCTCACTCACCAAGTATAAAATTTATAGTGGAGGGAAAAACACAAATATCTCCCACCCTTAGATTATTCCCCTGTGACAGATTTCCAAAGAGCACTCAAGTTATGTTTCATAATAATTATAGGACAGAGTATAAAAACAATTATATCAGTTCCAAGCACATAATAAGTTCAAAATAAACAAAATTATAACTCAAACAATTTGGTTGCAGTAATATTTTATGAGAAACCATTTTAATTTAACACAGAATATAGAAACAGTTATGTGTAAAACTTTCACAGGAATAATATTTGTATTTAGGTGTAAGCTTCCGCACTTTTCTGTGGACACCCGAACCTCGAAACAGGCGCGCGCTTTTCCTGACTCGAGCCCACGAGAACGGACGATTGTCCTAAGGGTTTGAACACATGACACATACACAAAGAGACCAGGCTCATCTGCCAAGGAGCAAGTGGCAAATGGCAGCTTTATTAAGCATAAGTTGGATATATATACTGTGGGGCAGAAAGACACCAGCCCCCCATCAGGAACAAGGAAAGAGAAAAGTCGTGGGGCCGCACCCAAGGTCAGAGAGCAGCTGAACAGAGAAAAGAGGAAGCCAGGTGGGCGTGCTCAGGCTCAGAGAAAAGCTGACCCGGGAACCTTGCCTGCGGGCGAGAACCTTGCTTGCAGGTGGAATTACCATAACGGTAAAGGGAGAGTTCTCTCTAAGCTACACCCTTGGGCCGTAGGTGAAATTAACATAACAGGAGAGGGCAGTTCTATGCTACACCCTCAAGCTGATGCAGTGGAACCAGGAAGCAGAACAGACCTGCATAGCGCCTCGGAAAAATGGGGAACCTGTGTACCTACATTTAGGGAAAGTAGATACATTGTATATGCATGTTCAAGATGAGAATTAAAATTGATTAAAGCTGTACTTTCAAATTAAGAAACATGAAAATAGTGCTGGGTAAGAGTTGTTTGAATGAAATTGTCTTTTCCATACAATATAGAATGTTTGAAAAAGCAATGAAAGGCATTTCATATTTGTCCTGATTAGCACTGATAATCACTCTAAGTTTTGTTTACTATTTTCAGAAAGCATTTTACAATAGCAGTTCTGTCTCTTTCAAAATAATTGAGACCATTTGTCATTTGAGCAGATCTATTAAGCAACCTGAATGAAGTTTATAGTATTAAAAATTAAATTCATAGTGAACTTAGTAGTGGTGACAGAGAGTTCAGTTCTCATATATTAATCTTACATGTAGTTTCTGAACTCACACAAATCTCGTTTTAAACAAGTATGCTAAATATCTACTGAATTTCAGCACTACTGTCTGCTTTTTCTCCACAATCAGAATGCTAAGACACACAGACATACAGTGAAAGATAAAGTTTGAATACAGTCAGTATTTTCTTTTTTAATTAAATGGGTACATACTTCTAGTACAGCATTGTAGTGAATTTATGGTACTTTATTAGTATATTTCAACTCCACATTGACATAGTTCAAACATATCTCTGTTCTTGTTCTTATTAATAAAGGCAAAGGGAGAGTAGAACAAATAATTAAACTATAACGAAAAGATGTGTTGTGGCACACTGTTTCTATTAATTAGTCAAGAATAGAAGTTACCATAAGAATAAACAGGACCTCCCCCCTACATCCAGGCCTAGGGAGCTGTTCATCCATATAGACTAGGGTCCCAAAAAGTCAGAACGTGATGTAAAAACAAGTCCCAGTGCCTTTATCAATGACTTCTCAGTCAGCCCCCATTGTCAGTCACAGAGAGTCCAGTTTGATCACATGCTCATTCAGACCCAACCCAGCTGGATTTGGTGAGCTCCCATTAGAACAGGCACACTGCTTCAGTTGGTGGACCAACCCCTCGCGATCCTGACTTCCTTGCTCGTCTTCTCCCTCCTTCTGCCTTTCAACTGGACCTTGGGAGCTCAGTCCATTGCTCTGATGAGGGTCTCTGTCTCTATCTCCATCAGGGCAGGGTTCCCTGCCCTCTCTCAAGCAGGGTCGGAGAGGGAGGAAGGATGTGGGGGAGTGGAAGTGGGTTGGGAGAAGGGAGAGAAGTGTAAATAATTGAATGGAAAAAGTATAAAGAATAAACAGGATACTTGCATTTGACTCTTGAGACTTTAATGATGCTTTTAAATTTTGTGCCATTTTTTTAATAAAAAACACTAGATAAAAATTTAAATACCTCACATTTTCTAAATGATTTTCACTTTTTTGTGTGCTTTTTATGATCCTTCATACTTAAATTAATTTCCTTTGCAATCCCAACAATCATGTAGTGTCATTGGAAGCTTTTTGCTTCAAACTCTTGGAGAGAATGGTTATCAACCATAACATTCAATGTTCACAACTACAATGTCAGGAAACTGATTTTGGAATTTGCCAGTGAGTCATTTATCGGCCAGCAAGCACTGGATGACTATTATATAATACAAGACCCTGGGCTAGATGAATTAATATGAGCCTGGGCAATTGACATTCTATCTTTGGCGAGCTAAGCCTTGGCCTCTTTTTAACTAGGATACATAAAGCCATTACTTGGTGATTTAGTGAGGCACTGTCTAAATTACGGATGCGATGTAGAAGCCTGCCTTCACAGTTGACTGGAAGGCCAGCCTTAGGTCAGTCTGTCTATTTTGGCTATATTAATGAGCAACTAGGAACTATTCATTATTTAGCCACTGCATGTTATGGCACAATTAAAATTTAAAAATCTCAAAGGTCAACTCAGAATGTTATGCTATTTCCACAGGGAAAAACTATATTTCCTTTTCAGCATTGGTTCATTGACAGCTCTCTGTCTCTTTCAATTCACAATTTCCCTTTATTTATGCTTCCAGATCCTTGAAATTAAAAGAGACCATGTACTTATAAAATTTCTTGGTATCAAAATTTTAAAACTTTTTTATTAATCAGTAGACAAAATGCATGTCAGTGGATGTGTGATCTTTCAATACATATACACAATGTGTAATGTTTAAATTTGGTTTTGCATATACAGCTCTTCCAATAACATTTCTTTATGCTGCAACATTAAGATAAACAGAGTAATTGTTATCTACCATCTTTCTGCCAAGCAACTAGAACTTCTTACTTCTGTTTAACTGTGATTCAGATCCAATGACATCATTTTTAAAGTAGAGAAAAATAGGGGTTTGTGCTAGTTTGATACTTCACAGCTTCAATCACTTCTGTGTAATATTAATTGTATAAAATATATCTCACTGACATCTAAATGTTTTCTATTCCTTAACAAAATAGGAGTAATATGAATTTTGCTTTGGATCATTAGTTAATTATATTAATTATATAGATTCTTAGGCTTTCTCTGAAACTTATTTTAATGTAGCTAATGATTCAAGGCAATATTATAAACCTTAAAAGAATTAAAATATCAAAATATCCCTGACTTGTTAAAGAATTCAAGAAGAAGTACATATTAAAATTCAGGCTTTCCTTACATATGAAAAATATCCATAATCTTATGTGAAAATTTTTAAGAATTTATAGGAATTGTGATCATTAAAGAAAAAATGGTTCTACAAAATTTACATACATTAAATAGTAATGTTGTTTAGACATTTTAATGATTGTTATTATCCTCATTTTAATATTTCTACAGTAGTCAATCTGTGTAACTAGTCTGAGATATTGGTATCTGTGTGTGCAAAAGTGAAGGTTGAGACCATCACATGTATCAAAGAAGAATGGAGAGGAAAAATCAATTTTGCATTAGGCAGTGTTGAACAAAAGCTACCGAAGGAAAACTATGCCTGTGAATTTGAAATCCTGGTTTCTATTGTAGAAGTATTTCAAGTTAATACTTTCAAATGTACTCAAAAGTTTTGAGAATCATTCATATTTTATTTTTCTCTCCTTCTTTATTCTTCCCTCATATATTATATCCCAGCTGCAGTTTCCTATTCCTCCCTCCAAGTCTCTCCCCCTTCCTCTGCTCTACCAGATCCACACACCCTCCAACTACCCTCAGGGTCACCAACCAAACATGACATAACAAGCTACGTTATGATCAGGGGCATACCATCAGGATAAGGCTGGTCTAGGCAACATAGTAGGTGGGAACAGGTCCCAATGACAGCAAAAAGACTCAGAGACAGTCCCCACTTCCACTGCTAGGAATCCTGTAAGAACATAAAACTACTCAGTCATAGCACAAATGCAGAAAAGCTAGGTAGGAACCCTACGGGCTCCCTGATTTCTGCCAGCCCCGAATAGTCCTGGTCAGTTGACTTCTGTTGTTTCTGTGAGCCAATTTCTTGTGGTGTCCCTGACCACTCCGATTCCTCCACAGGACTCCGTGAGCTCTACCTAATGTTTGGCTATGGGACTTTGCATCTCTTTTTAGCAGTTGCTGCATGAAGTCTCTCTGATGATGATTATAATAGGTTCCTGTCCCAGAACACTCTAAAGGCAGGACAAACTGTAGGTTGAAGATCTTGTGGCTGGACTGGTGTCCTAAAGCCCCTGCTTGAGGCTTTGTCTGGTTACAAAAGATGGCCCCAGAACAAACACACATGAACTGTCAAATTTGTTCATTCAACTTATTGTTGTTCAGTAAATAAGCAAATCTAATTTGACGACACAACAAATGAGAGACAATACACTAGGTGTAAATGTGTAAATGCTATAAAATAAAGACTCTTTTTTAATGGATTTTATTTTGGGGGAGTCTGAAAGTGAAGTTTTATGTTGCTGTACTACACTTACTGAAGCAAAGATTTATTTTACTCTCAGTTTTAAAAGTTTCAATCCATAATAGTTAACAAGTACTGAAGCAGCTTGTCTTATGGTGAACAAAGAAAGGAGAAGCAACAGAAAGAGGTCAAAAGTAGATTTAGCTGTGAAGGATATTCTCCATTTAAATCTCATCTTACAGAATGCCACAACGTCTCATTAGTCAGTACTAACTTCGAACTCATCAATGGCTTAATCCATTCATTAAGGTCAGATCACTCATGAAGTATTTGTCACTGGAAATTCCCTCAAAGAGGCATGGAGAAATTCATTATACTAATCTTCTTGGTATTTCCCAATCTAATCAAAACAGCAGTCACAAATAACCATTACATGGAATCTTATCTCAAAATACACTAGATAACTAGAGATGAGAACAGTACTTTGGTATCATATGCACATGCCTAAGTTCAAATTCCAGCTGCCAGATACCTGACTTTAGAGGAATATTTCCCTTGTTAATAAAGTATAGATGGCACTATAGTCCATTGTCTAGACTAAATTCATCAATGAACATGTATTTGTCAGAATTATCATATATGTACATTTAATACATGATTTATTAGAACTATATTTTAATAGTGAGAATTGTTACAAAAGGAAGACTGATAATGCAAAGCCTATTTAGCCTGAAGCTTGAGAATATGTGAGCCAGGTGTACCTATAAACTAAATGTTGTGTCAAACAAAACACAAAAATTAAGAAGGCCTAACTGTAAAAAGAAACCAGAAGACAGGACATAAATAAGCATAAGAAAAGCAAATATTTAACACGGTATTTAATATGTTAAAAATATTTTTTATCTTTAGAGAGAATTCTTGGGAACTTAGAAGGAAACAAGATTGAAGAAATGGTAAGCAGTTTGAATTGAATCCTAAGTGACTTATTATTTTTTTCCAATAGATACTATATCAGTGAAGTGGTTTGTCACATACCCTTTGCTTCACATTACTGGTAGAAGAAAAGTCTTTCAGTAGAGCAGACATACTGATATAATTTAGAGCATCATTCTAATATTACATTACTAAGGAATGTGTTCTCGCATGCAGTGTTGCCCTATGGACACATGCACAATTAAGTATATACACTATACTTTAGGAAGTATTAGGTGAGTTGTCAGTGCAGATTAAAATATACATTAATTCAGTGAATATTTCTTGAGGGTCTGTTATGTAGCATGTGTTAATATATTTCTATAAATACACTTAAAATCTCCATGTGTGAAGTAGAGGAAACAGTAAGAAGCACTTTATATATTCTTGTATTAATAGAAGTTGATGAAAAGAGCTACTAACATAGGAAAAAAAGTGCCTAAAATCTCCCAGAAAACCCTGATATCAGGAGCACCATCTATGAGGATATTAAAATGACTCAAACTGAATTACAAAGGCCTGAGTCATAATAATGATAGTGGCCATATGGATAGGGGACAGCAATGGCAGACAGGCAGTTGTAGACCTGGTAGCTTACTGCATGTAAGAATAGACAGGCTCTAAAAGCAGTTATAGGGCGTCAGCGTTGACATCTGGACATCACTAATCAATGAAAGAGCACTGATCTCTATATTACTCCTTCCAAAACTAAGAAAGAAGAAGAGGTAAAAGAATGAGTCTTCTTGACTGATGACTGTAATGCTCATGATCTCACAAGAGAAGTGGCTACCTACATAAGACCTTCACAAGACTGAGCCATCAACATTCCAGCACGGATGGGAGAGCTACCAATAAGGCCTAACCACTTACTGAGCAGCTGTTTGTAGCTAATTCCTAGTAGGGAAGACATGTTCCTCAGTAGTATAGTCACTGGTACTTTACCACCATGTTAGTAAAAACCAATGTACTTGTTAAATGAGATAGTCTCTCTCTCTCTCTCTCTCTCTCTCTCTCTCTCTCTCTCTCTCTCTCTCTCATACACACACACACACACACACACACACACACACACACACACAACACATGACATTAAAGTAAGGAGGAGGACTTGGGAAGAAGGAATTTGGAAGGAGAGTGAGTACTAAGAGAAGATAATGTGGGTAGAACTTTGAGCAGCCAACATTGTTTATTTGTATGACACTGTCAAAGAATAAACACGTGAGAGCTAATCAGAAAAAGCAGGTGCTTTGGGGTTCAAAATGACTTGGTGTCATGCAGCACAGATCTCTCCATTCTCATCGGACCAACTCATTTCAAATGAGCTTCATTTGGAGTCTGAATGAACGTATGAGTATCTTTTTTTTATGCTTTTGGCCACAAACCCTACATTACCTTATTTAAGGAACACACAGAGGTATGCGTGGTTCTCAGACCACAATTCCTACAAGACAGAAGAAGATATTAACTTATTGGACAATTTTGTTGTGATCTGTAACTTATTTACTTATTGTGAAAGTTTTCAGCATGCCACATTCAACTATGAAAATAATATTACACACATGGAAATCTGCTAGAATGGAAAGGACTGAAAATACTTCATAAGTTGCTTGTTGGGACACCAGAGATCTGAGGAGGCTTTATCTCAGACGTTTGGGAAGAGTTTTTAAGTAGATATTCTCTACTGCACTGTTGATGATTGCATGTGCCACCAAAGTTACATGGTCACTTTAGAGGATGATTTCTTTCTTCATGCGGAAAGCTTCTCCCACTCGATGATGAACAGGCAGTGACATCTCTTCCCAACTGGAAGTGGATGTGCTCAGTGTGAACAGCTGCTGGAACAATGGTGGGTGAATTTTTTCCTCTATAGAAAACAACCTTGATGAACATACTCGGTCACATTGCTTTCAGGACTAATGTCCATCTGTTGGAATGGACAAATGCCTAGTCCCTTACTGGTCAGGCTGTAGGACATTGGATGCCTTAGTCAATATATTCCAGTTCTTTTTTCATGACAGCACTGCCCCCTGGTCATTGGATGCATGGCATTCGATCCCTCTTCTCACAAGCTCATTAAAAACAACAACAAAATCAAAATTTTATAGAAGTGGCACATGAAAGTCCAGAGTATATAAAATCTATTATTGGTTTGTATTTTGTCTGTTGATTTTATTCTTTCTGTAAATGCCAGAGGGTCAGCATAGTGTACCATGACTACATAGATGATTCATTGCATCTTGTTGTATATTTTGTTTGCATTAAAGGAGAGTTTAACTTCATTTTTCTTGTATACACACACAAACACACACACAATCAATAAATCAAATCAAATGTTGTACAACAACTTGAAAAATGACCTTGTTTTTTGTGTCATTTCTAAAAATGTTTTGTCTTCTTGTTCCGTTTTCTTTGTTTTCCCTCTTCAGCTTTGCTTGGATTGAGTTTTTCATAATATGACTCCAGCTTATTTTTTCCACCCATGACATCAGATCTAGGCATTCTTTGTAGGTCCTTGACCTTTTTCCAGTTTGCCCTCAAGTCTGAAATCTCTCTAGTGGATTCTTCTAATTACTTCCTTCTTTCTTAATTTAGTCTTTCCAGTTTGCCCTATCACTGATCCCTGTTCATCTTCCAGAAATAGGAGTGTTTCACATTCTTGGCTCCTTTGAGAGCAGTCTCTTCATAGTTGATCACTTTCTAATTCCAAGAAGAGCCCTGGTATATTTCCCTTTAATTCTTTTTCTTCTTATGATGAACGGACTTCACTGTGACTTTTCACAGTGAATAGGGCTCAAAGGAAATGTAACTCTAAGCAGGTTCTCTTTCTTTCCAGGACATAAAAACATAATGATTCCCTTTCCCAAAACCTGTATTTCTGAGAGGTGAATTTATGTAATGCTTGTCATCATAGAAACATTTATAAGAACCTCAGAACACAGAAACACAGGTTGTTTTTGCGTGTTTTGAGACAGTCTGCAGCACAGAGTGGCCTTTATCTTTTGAGTTTACTCTCCTATCTTCTGAGTGCTGGGATTACAGGCACATACGTTCATCTGGGGAAACTCATGTTTAAGATGCATGTAACATACTTTATAAAATGGGACCATGGGTCAGTCTCATTATTACCTTCTTTTTTTCTACAAGTACTCTTAGACCATAATAAAACAAAATAAACTAAAACAAACAATAAAGGAAAGAGGAAAAGGGAGAAGAAGAGGGAGGGAGGGAGGGTGGGAGGGAGAGAAAGAGAGGAAGTCATTTCTGAGAGGTAATGAATGGAAATACAAAGCAAAATGTGTTACATCTCTTCCTTGTCTGAACGTCAGGCATTCATCACTCCAGCTTCTGAAAATTTATGCAGATCATTTAGTTGTTTATTTGATTTCGTGTGTGTTGTTGTTTTTATTAAATAAATAGGTTTAAAGTACTTTTCTATTTAAACAAATATTTATTGAGTTTATTTGCGACAGGTAATAAGCTAGTTACTGGGAAAGAATAAACACTTAGAGTTTAATGCCATACCTAACACTGCTAAAGTGTCCAAAATCCTGAGACTAGATAGGGAAAGGGGAAAACCTACTTTTATTATTCTGATAAGCGAGCATAGCAACTAAATGGCTCCAATGACATATTGTTATGCCCATGGAACAGAAAATTGCTCTGTCCTTATCAAAGAAGCTCTTCTTTTCATAACTAGTAATAAACAAAGGAATCCAAACAAGGTAATATGGAGTACTCAATCCTAAATGGGATATCTTTATCAAACCCTCCCCTCATGCTTCATGAATCTATGTGGAAGAGGAGGCAGAAAAGTTGTAAAAGCCAGAGCTGATAGATGCCTTCTAGGAAACAGAACTCGGAACAGATACACACATGAACTCAGGTGAACTCATAGAGACTGTGACAGCATGCACAAGAACTGTAAGTGTTAAAATCAGGCAAAAAGTGTAAGCACTGAGAAGGAGAGGTGGACACAAAGTAACACCCTTTATGAAGAAGCTATTTGCATTTTATCCAACAGACATCACTGGGTATATGAGCCACACTCCAGGACAGGTCCCATACTCAGGTGAAGTTAGCCAACACAAAAGGAACTTGATGTGTTTTTGTTTGTTTGATTGATTTTGTACTCTTTTGGAGGGGGTAATTATTTCTCTTATTTACTTTTAATCTTTCTTTCCCTTTTCTTCCTTCTTTCCTTTCTTTCTTTCTTTTATGTTTTTTCTTTCTCTCTTCTTTTTTTTTGGTTTGTCTGTTTTAATTTTCTTTTTGTTGTTTAATTATCCCTTGATATCTGTTTTTTATTGTTATTGTTGTTTGCTCTGTTGTGTGCGTACATGTGTGAGAGAGAGGGAAAGAGTAAAAGAGAGCGAGAGAGAGAGAGAGGGTGGGAAGAAGGAAGTTGGATGGGTAAGGAGGGAGAAGAATCAGGGGAGAGTTCAGGAAGTGTAAAGAATATGGTAAAATAGATATTGCATAAAAACTTATTCAAATAAAAATATTAAAGAGAATAAAATGCTTAGTATTTTGAAGAACTATATTTGAGGTCCTCTGTTAAAGGGTTTACATAATAAACTCATCTAGAACAACGTGATGAGGCTTGTTACCAAGTTGTGAGTGTCAAAGCCTGACAAAGTAGCTCTTACAAACTAGGTCAGATGACCAGTCCTTAGTATGCCAATTAAGGACACAGCAGTCATGAAAATCACGGAAAAGAGATTTATTCCATGTGGTTGTATTGCAAAAGATTCTAGTGACACCATTCCATTCATCCCAAGTCTGTTTTCTTTCTTTTTTTTTTTAAAGTTTTTTTATTTGTTTTTTTGGGGGGGATGCACTGCTTCTTTCTTTCTTTCTTTCTTTCTTTCTTTCTTTCTTTCTTTCTTTATAAAATTTTCCACTTCCTCTCCTCCTCCCAATACCCACACACTCCTCCCACTCCATCTCCCCCTCCCTCTCCAGTCCTAAGAGCAGTCAGGATTTCCTGCCCTGTGGGAAGTTCAAGGTCCTCCCTCCTCCCTCCAGGTCTAGGAAGGTGAGCATCCAAACAGACTTTGCTCCCACAAGGCCAGTCCATGCAGTAGAATCAAAACTCAGTGCCATTGTCCTTGGCTTCTCAGTCAGCCCTCACTGTCAGCCACATTCAGAGAGTCCAGTTTGATCACATACTCCATCACTCCCAGTCCAGCTGGCCTTGGTGAGCTCCCATTAGATCAGTCCCATTGTCTCAGTGGGTGGACGTACCCCTCGCGGTCCTGACTTCCTTGCTCATGTTCTCCCTCCTTCTACTTCTCATTTGGAGCAGTCCAGTGCTCCAATGTGGGTCTTGGTCTCTATCTCCATCCATCGCCGGAAGAAAGTTCTATGGCAATATGCAAGATATTCATCAGTTTGGCTCTAGGATAAGGCCAGTTCATGCACCCTGTCCTCTGCTGCCCATGGAACTAGTTGGGGAAATCCCCCTGGACACCTGGGAACCCCTCTAGAGCCAAGACTCTAGCCAATCCTAAAATGGTTCCCTTTGTTAGGATAACTTCTTCCCTGCTCCCATCTCCATCCTTTCTCCATCTCAATTATCCCATTCCCCCAAGCTCTCCCCAATCCTCCCCTTCTCCCTTCTCTCCCCATCTCCCCTCTCCTGCAATCCAACCCCACCCCTCCTGCTTCCAACTTTTGCCCGATGATCTTGTCAACTTCCAATATCCCGGAGGATAAATATATGTTTTTCTTTGGGTTCACCTTCTTATTTAGCTTATCTAGGATCACGATAGCCTATGCTGAAGAGATTGTGGAGTAAGGGGAACACTCATCCATTGTTGGTGGGAATGAAAACTTGTGCAACCACTTTGGAAATCAGTATGGCAGTTTCTCAGGAAACTGGGAGTCAACCTACCTCAGAATCCAGCAATTCCACTCTTGGGAATATATATATATATATATATATATTCCCAATATATATATATCCAATAGATGCCCAATCATACTACAAAAGCATTTGTTCAACTATGTTCATAGCAGCACTATTTGTAACAGCCAGAACCTGGAAACAACCTAGGTGCCCCTCAATGGAAGAATGGATAAAGAAGGTGTGGCACATATATACTTTAGAGTTCTACTCAGTGTTAAAAAACAATGATATCTTGAACTTTGCATGCAAATGGATGGAAATAGAAAACACTTTACTAAGTAAGATAACCCAGACTCAAAAAGAGGAGTATGGTATGTACCCACTCATAAGCAGATTCTAGCCATAAACCAAGTCTGTTTTCTAAGCAAGGTTTTAAACAGAAAGGAAAATGTATGTACAATCAAGAAGATCTGCTCTAAGTGTGGCCCCACCCACATCAGCCCATCTTTGTTTGAATCCAGTCTGTCATGCAAGGTTGTATGGCAAGTTGTTAAAACTTTATGAAATGTCTTCTTGGGGGACAAGTTTTTCCTCTGACTGGCACCAAGCTTCAGCCTTATCCTTCTTCCAGCAAGACATAATGGGGGAAATTCCAGTCCCTCCGAGACCATTGTTTTAATAATCTGACAGCCAAAGGGAAACCACGTGTCTCTATTATCTCTGTTATTGCCAGAATATTCACAAAATGCTAGAAAGAAGTACCAAGTTTCAGAAAACTGGAGTTCAGGAACATAAAGAGGTGTCTTTCCAGCTAGAACGTAGCATAGGTGTGTGATAACTCAGTCTCGAGACTACAGACTCAAAACCTCTACACCTTTGCATTCATAATAGAATGGCTTTGTCTGTTTTCCAATTCTCTACATACAGAAAAATCACTGTCCTGTGGATAATGATGTTTCAGTTAAATCATTACTACTTTCCTGTGGAATGGTATTGATTACTCTGCAAAAATGCTGTTTAACCAGTTACCTTGGGAATAATGGCGGAGGTCTTCCTCATATTGCACATGCTCTTTTTTAACAACAGCAAAAGCTGTGCTGTTTCTTGCATCAGCATCCTGTTTGTTATGACAAAATATGAAGTATTTTAAACACTTTTTAGGAGAGGAATTTTTTCAGGAAATTGCAAACTGAAAGACTAGCGCATGAAAACCTAGAATCTTGCCTTAAATCTTTGAACCAATGACTGAATCTTATGATATTTCCCTGGAGATTGTTATTACTACATCTTGACTACTCAATTTTCTTTTTCTCCTCTTGTTCCCTTTCCTTATCTCCTCTTACATCCCTTCGTTACTTAGCTTCTCTGGGGTCATGGACTATAGACTTGTTAACTGTTGCTTTATAGCTAGCATCCACTTCTGAGTAAGTACATACCATGTACACCTTTCTGGGTCTATGTTACCTTACTCAGGAAGTTCTCCTTTTTAGTTCCATCCATTTACATGCAAATTTCAAGATGTCATTTTTTTAACTGCTGAATAGTACTTCTTTTGTAAATATACCACATTTTCTTTATTCATTCCTCAGTTGAGGGGTATCTAGGTTGTTTCCAGATTCTGGTTATCACAAATAATGCTGCAATGAACATAGTTGAACAAATGTCCTTGTAGTATGATTGAGCATCTTTTTTGTTTTTTTTTTGTAATTTTATTAAATTATAAAAGTTTCCATTTCCGCCCCTCCTCCCATCACCCTCCCACTCCCCCCAATCCCTCTCCTCCTCCCTCTCCATCCCTAAGAGCAGTCAGGGTTTCCTACCCATTGGGGAGATCAGGGAAGAATATATTTCAACTAAGGGAGTCATTTTAGGGTTTACAGGAGACTTGATTATAAATGGGATCCCAGGTCCAAGGAGATCCCCAGATTGTTCTCTGGACAGAAGAGAGGGTGCCTGAAATGGCCTAGGCCCATAATCATACTGATAAATATTTTGCTTATCACCATAGAACCTTCATCTGGCGATGGATGGAGATAGAGACAGAGACCCACATCGGAACACTGGTCTTAACTCCCTAGGCCCAAACGAGAAGCAGAAGGAAAGAGAACGTGAGCAAAGAAGGCAAGAGCAGAGAGAACCTTCATCCCACGATGGATGGCGATACAGACGGAGACCCACATTGGAGCACCGGACTGAGTCCCCCAAGGTCCAAATGAGGAGCAGAAGGAGAAAGAAAATAAAAAAGGAAATCAGGACTGCGAGGGATGCGATCACCCACTGATACAAGGGGACGGATCTAATGAGAGTTTACCAAGGCCAGTTGGACTGGGACTGAACGAGGACGCAATCCAACCAGATTCTCTGAATGTGGCCGGATTCTCTGATTGAGCATCTTTTGGGTATATGCCCAAGAGTGGTGTTGCTAGATCCTGAGGTATGTTGATTCCCAATTTTTTGAAAAATAGCCACACTGATTTCCAAAGTAGTTGTACAATTTGCATTCCCACCAGCAATGGATGGATGTACTCCACATCCTTTCCAGCATAAACTTTCATCAGTATTTTTGACCTTAGCCATTCTGACGGGTATAAGATACTATCTCAGAGTTCTTTTGATTTGCATTTTGATGGCTAAAAACTGAACATTTCTTTAAGTGTCTTTTGGCTATTTGAGATTCTTCTGTTGAGAATTTTCTGCTTAAATCTGTACCCCATTTTTATTTTCATTTTTTTTTGGTTTTTTAATGTCTAACTTCTCGAGTTCCTTATATATTTTGAAGATCATAGAATACCCATTTTTCAAGAATCTGCTTCCCTGCTTTCTTCTCTGTCCCATCTATGCAGATCCATGTATCTACACTAATAAACTAGCAGCTATGGATTCCTTCAAAACAAGTATTAACAAAGTAAGAGCTTGCTTGGAACCCCTACGATGTTTGCATTATGATAGAATTAAAGGTATATTAGATACTCAATTTTGATGATGAATATTACATTTTGACATGTTTAGTTTCTTTTACTGATATATAAGTATATCAACCAAACCAAATTAAAAGAGATTACTTTGTCAACTTGATAAAAACATATTTGAAATTTTGCAAAACACAAGAACTTTAAGTCAATTAATGAACACCACTTAGACAATCTTAAAATTAATTTTAATTCATAAAAGGGTATTTTTATTTAATTTCTTCACATCTTAATATCTGCAATGCTGGAATGTATAGACACATTCAGGATAATAGGTGATATTGAGAATCACAGAATTTGATAAGAGGACAGCTTTGGAGTGCAATAGACCCAACACTTTTCTAAATATTAGAGTTATGAGTTTTATCTTATGTGTGAACATTTTGACTGGACATATGTACATGCAGCACATGTTACTTTGGTGATCACAGTGGTCAGAAGAGGGCATCAGATCCCAGAAGAGAGCATCAGATGCTCTGGAAACTGAAGCTATGGATAGTTGTAAAACATCCTGGGGGTACTAGAAATCAAACTCAGGTCCTCTGCAAGAGGAACAAGATCTTTGACTCACTCATCTATCTCTTCAGCTCCCTAACCCCTGATTTTTAAGGCCCACTATGCCTGGAACACACTGCTTTCTCCCTGTTTATAATAGTAATGTCACTCTTCCATCAAGAATTTTGTAAAATATTGGAAAACATAGATATGTTGTTGTGGTAGGGAGTTTTTTCATTGCTATGACCAAAGATTTACCACTTTTCTTTCAACTATCCTGTGTGTGTTGGGAAAGCATAAATATATGGTTATAATAGCAACTAATCCTATTGCTGTGCACGAAGTGCTGACAAGAAACAACTTAAAGGAATGGTTACAGTTCTGGAGGAAATAACCCATCACAAAAGGGAGGACAAGATGACAGGAGTGGGAAGGAATTGGTCACGTTACCTCTACATCAAGGAGTAGAAAGAATCAGTTAAATTGTATAGATTTATTTAAAATTACAGCCTTCTATATTTTGAAGTTAGTGCCAGAGAAACTTAGCATAAATGTTTATACACATCAGAAACAATAATGCATTATTTAAAATGCACAGTAAAACTCTCTATATAAATTGTGTTTCAATTGAACAGAAAATAACATTCTGCCAAAATTATAAGAATTTCAAAGAATGTTAATTATTTCATTTTGATTAAAGAAAACATTAATTTGTTTTAATATATACAAATGTACGTATCAGTCTCTAACATTGTATGCATGTGTGCATGTGTGTAACAAATATTTAGTTATATTGTTTTCACTCTGTTTTTATCTAAATTTATTGGTCTTTAATAAATTCAAAGTTATCTCAGTGAAAGCTATTTTCTTTATATTTATACTTGTAAACTATCAGAAATTTTGATGTATTATTCTTAAAGCTCTAATAATTTAAATTTGATGTTAGCCTTTAGATAAAGTTTGATTTTCATCATTTCAATCTTAAAATGTGTATCTAATGTTGTCATATACTGAATAAATCACAATTTGTTTAGTATGCTTTAGCAAGTTCTCCACAAAATATGGCTATATTTTCTGTCTAGGCTGTGAGAATGTTAGACAGTAGCTTATAAAAAGAACAAAATTAGTTTGAAAGGAGGGTCACTTTGGGAATGTGAGGTCATCAAAAAGCCCATTTCTAAAGGGTGAATGCTGGATTGTATTATGGTTATGCAGGCAACAGTAGTTGGAGATTGGCGTTTGAAGATGAGAAGTCAGATCAAGGCTAGAGGTAACACTGTTCATTTGTGATGTAAAGTCAGAAGCTGTCTGAGCAACTGGCAGATAAATCAACCTGAAACTTTCTTTCCTGGAATACGAAAGGAACCTTAAGAATGAAGCTTCAATGTTGTACATAATAAACGCTATTAAATTTTACACCCTGTAGTTTAACGTAATGGCAGAGTTTGGGGTTACAAATCAAACTCTCATTCTGAATGACTTCTGAAAACACAAATTTCTCAAAGTACTTAAAAAATACCATCGAGTATAAACTGATATAAAAATCCCACTGTCACTTATCAAATCATATACTAAAGAACTCTGCAAGAGGCAAAGTTATTATGTAAAATGTATTAAAACAGATGCGTTTACTCCATTAAAACCCATTTATAAATATATATTAAATTGCAATACTCAATATATGTTGATGCAGGTTGCTGGTTTAAGAGAAAGAAGAAATTGAAATATGATACTTTTTAAATGTTACAGTTGTTGATGATTTTGTTTGTTTTGTTTTGTGGGCTGGCCTCTCACTCAAAACCCTTGTGTCTAAACCTCCTGGAGTGACATAAATAAGCCTTCATTTTCTGGCTCTCATATGTGCATTACTACAATAGCATATGTGTTTTTTGTTTGCTTGTCTTTATGTTTGTGTTTGTGTGTGTGTTTGTGTATGTGTGTGTGTGTATAAATGTGTGGATAAAAGTACATGTTTGGAGATCAGAGGACACTGTTTATGCCAGTTCTCATCTGCCACTTTGTTTAAGACAGATTTTCTTGTTTGCCATTGTGCATACCAAGCTATCTGGCTATAGAGATTTGGGGCTTTCTTGTTTCGATTTCCAGTATCTGTCAAGTAGCACTGGCATTACAAACATGGCATCTACGACAACATGGGTTTTGGGGATTTAAGTCAAGCTCCTTACTAGTGAGCAATCTCCCAGTCCCAAAGCTTAGTTTTTCCAATGTCCACATCCATTTATCAATCTATAATATTGTTATTTCTGAGGGCTCTAACCAAGTTTCTTCAAGAATGTCATAAAGAAAATATACATAATTAAGATATTTGATATCAAAACCTTGTAAGTAAAATTCAACTTGATTTATTTTTATCTACTTCCAAACAGCACAAAGCAATATATAATATATTGGGAAAGTAGTCTAATATCTTTTTTTGTTCCGTTAGACTTGTTTATTCAAGTATCCGAAAACACTCTTTACACTTCCTCCCCCTCCTCCCAATACCCTCCCTCTCCCCCCACTCCCTCTCCTCCTCCCTCACCATTCCCAAGAGCAGTCAGGGTTTCCTGCCCTGTGGGAAATCCAAGTTCCTCCCCCCTCCCTCCAGGTCCAGGAAGGTGAGCATCCAAACAGGCCAGGATCCCAAAAAGCCAGTCCATGCAGAAGAAACAAGACCCAGTGCCATTGTCAATGGCTTCTCAGTCTTCATTTGGACCTTGGGGGCTCAGTCAGCCCCCATGTCAGCCACATTCAGAGAATCCGGTTTGATCAAATGCTCGTTCAGTCCCAGTCCAGCTGGTCTTGGTGAGCTCTCATTCGATCAGTCCCCTTGTATCAGTGGGTGAATGCACCCTTCGTGGTCCTGACTTCCAGTGCTCCAATGTGGGTCTCCGTCTCTATCTCCATCCATCTTCGGATGAAGGCCCCCTCTGATTTTGCTTTCCTTGCTCACGATCTCCCTCCCTCTGCTTCTCATTTGGACCTAGGGAGTTAAGTCCAGTGTTCCAATATGTGTCTCTGTCTCTATCTCCATCCATCGCCATATGAAGGTTCTGTGGTGACATGCAAAATATTCATCAGTATGGTTATGGGCCAAGGCCAGTTCAGGCACCCTCTCCTCTGCTGCCCAGAGTATAATCTGGGGACCTCTCCTTGGGCCTGGAAACCCCTCCAGAATCAAGTCTCTTGCAAACCCTAAAATGGCTCCCTTAGTTGAGATATAAACTTCCCTGCTCCCATACCCATCCTTCCTCCCTCCCCCCTCCCATTCCCCCAAGCCATCCCGAATCCTCCCCCCCTCTCCCCTCTCCCTAACCATCTTCCCTTACTTCCACCCCCCACCCCCCGTGCACCCAAGTTTGCCTGGCAATCTTGCCTACTTCTAATATCCAGGAGGATAACTGTGTGATTTTCTTCAGGTTCACCTTCTTATTTAGCTTCTCTAAGATCACAAATTATAGACTCAAAGACCTTTAACTATGGCTAGAATCCACTTATGAGTGAGTACATACCATATTCCTTTTTTGGGGGTCTGGGTTACCTCACTCAGTAAAGCGTTTTCTATTTCCATCCATTTGCATGCAAAATTCAAGATGTCATTTTTTTTTTTACTGCTGAGTAAAACTCTAATGTGTATATGTTCCACACCTTTTTAACCATTCTTCTATTGAGGGGCACCTAGGTTGTTTCCATGTTCTGGCTATTACAAATAGTGCAGCTATGAACATAGTTGAACAAATACTTTTGTAGTATGATAGGGCATCTCTTGGGTATATTCCCAAGAGTGGAATTGCTAGGTCCTGAGGGAGGTTGACTCCCAGTTTCCTGAGAAACCGCCACACTGATTTCCACAGTGGCTGCACAAGTTTGCATTCCCACCAACAATGGATGAGCGTTCCGCTCACTCCACATCCTCTCCAGCATAGGCTATCATTGGTGTTTTTGACTTTAGCCAATCTGACAGGTGTAAGATGGTATCTCAAAGTGGTTTTGATTTGCATTTCCCTGATCGCTAAGGAGGTTAATATCTTTTTTAAACAGTAAGATATTATATTTAAACTGCATCCAAGCTCATCCAGTGGTTTTCCTAAATGTTTAAATGTTTTCTGTGCATCTAATATATTAAAAGCTAGTAAGCATGATTTCAGAAGACCCAATCAAAATATGGCTCTTTCCATTGTACCAGGGTGCATATTGCTTTGGACAGTAGCTCATGAGAAGAAGAAAGTTAATTTGCAGGAAAAAGGTCACTTTGGGAATGTGAGGTCATTAAATGCCTATTTGATGTGAGTTGATGAAATGTACCAACATCTGTGCTAATACAGCAGAAATTACCTCAGTTGCCAAACCATTGATATCAGATATAGAATAATCTCAGTGGACTTTTGTAATGCCTGTGGATTTTATTATATTTCACCTATGATAAAATTTAACTTAATGGGCATTAATGAAAGATTATATATGTATAGTAACAACAACTATAAAAAGAGCTTATTTTTGCCTACCAGCTTTTACCCACTGTGCTGTTTTAGGATTATCGGCAAGAATAGGTTGGCAGAACTCAATATCCTTTGCAAACCACGATAGCTGATCCGTATTACACAAGTGCATGATGCCAAGCTGGTGAGGAGCGGGGAAACTGCTTGCTCCTTCCACTGTCATTCCATATAGGAAGCATCAGTGTCTCCTGGAGAAAAACCAATGGACATTGGACTTGAAAATCTCTACACTTGAAAGAGGACGGATTCCTCCTTTCTGAGCCTCAATAGTTTCAGCTGCGAAATGAGGATGGCAGTATATTCTCCACAATTTATGTTTAACAGGTTAAGTGAGACAATGTCTGTGCACTGCTTCAAATACCAAATGTGCTCGAGACTTTAGTGGTGAGAACGTTTACTTTAAAAAGCTGTGTCATCCGCCATGAAACAGTACTTACTGGCTTGTATATATCTGCCTGTCTTTGTAATCCTGGAGGCAACGTGACTCCATAAAATATTAACTGTTCCCAAATCCATAAAAATGTGGATTTATTTTCTGTGGGAGTCCTTTAAGTAGTCAAGCATGAAAATGAAAAGAGCTTTGATGGCCTTTCCCCCACTTAATCCCATGGAAGGAGGAAGCCGAAAGAGCCACAACTGTATTATGTTAATGTTCACAGTTTTAAGATGCCCTAGACCCACAATAAATAACCCGTGATGTCCATAACCACGTTGCGACTCATTGTTCATAATCAAAGGGCTTCCCTGACATTTATATACTCTGTTAAAGCACCCATATCTCTGAGCCAGACAAGACGTTGGCAGGTGTGTTTTAAACCAGTCGCCTCAAGGCCATTCAAGCTTATGACCCAATGCGTGTTAGAAGACCCAGTCCTCATCTGTGACTATTATTCAATTACAGACAAACTAACCTCTCATCGCACATTAATTAGATGTAAAATTATGAACTGTTCCCCTTAATATTTGTGTCCTAACACTGCACAGCAATATTAGTTGAGTGATTACTTTTATATACTTAATAGCCCAATATATTTAAAGGCAGCACGTTGCCCCTTGACTACATTTTCTTCCTATAGGCATCATCAGACAATTGCTCTCAGCGGCTGATATACTGGCATCATCTGAGGCTTGAACCTGAGCAGGCTTTAATATCAGATACCAAGAAGGGGAAATGCACCTCAGGCAGGCTGGAAATTTCATGACCTTCATCAGGTCTTCTCTTAAGGTGAGTCGAGATACTTTTGAAAGAGCTGAAAATGCATTCCAGGGCGACCTATAACGTTCACTAGCTTTGTAGTTCTTAAATTTGTGTATTATTTTAAATTCACTACTAAAGTACAAATAATTCTGTAGTGTTGACATCTAAATGCAGGATGAGACCAGCACACTACTGTTGATCCTGAATAACAGGGTAATCAAAAAGCACCCTTTGGTAGAGAAAACATTCCTGCTTGACTTCTCAGGTTTATTCTCAGGTTTGGTCCCAATACTATCCTTGTTAGGCACCAAGAAAGAAAAAATACACTACAGAGTCACATTTTTTTTTTTTTCATGAAGACTGTGTGCCTGCTACTGTCTCGGTAAACTTCTCAAGTTGATAGAAAATGCTCTTGACATTAGGATGTTATGACATTTACGATAGCTTTACATTTTACCTTGACTCTTAGGAAATTTACAGAATTACAAACATTGGTAGGTTGCACAAACTAAGATTTACTAGAATAACCTCTTCCTGATGTATTTGAAATAAATTCCACTCCTTTGCAGTAAAAACCTGCCTCTTGTAGAAGTGCCCCTAACAGCTTCAAAATCATTTCAAACTAAGGTCAAAAACCTCCTCTTACATCTCATAAGAACAAGTTAAAGATTAAAGATGAATTGTCAGGATAAATAATTATTTACATTAATACCTTGGAGATATAATAATACATAAAGTCATGAAGCCCAATGCTATCTTAAGGGACAGACTAAAGCAATACTAGAACATAGTTCTCAAAGAAAGACTGAAAGCAATACCTAGAAAAGTGGTCTGAGCCTAGGGAATAAAACTGAAAATGTTTCCATAGGTTACTTGTTCCCTTGCCCTCGAATATGGAGAGAATTATTATGGCTCTAAAGCGTTTAGACACAATTTATAAACTAAAATCTGTGTCACAGTTAGCATAGGGTTACAATAGATTTTCAAAATAGACAAGTAAATCTGTATGCAATTTTGCATGTTCATGTATGCATGCATGGTGCCTTGATACTTTCTTTTATGTCCCTAAGGCATACAGTGAAAGAAGTGCCCTAAGGTAATGGGAGTAACCCTTTCCAGATACACACCATATTAGAAATGACTTAAGATAGATCTTGTAAAGCTCTGCTTCCCGCATAGGAAGATGAGCTGAGTGGTCTCAAAACAACTTTAAAATGCTTATTTTACAGGCCAAATGAAAAGCCCATTGGCTAATTTGCTAGAGCAGCCCTGTTTACATAGAGGGCCTGGGTTTGCTCAACTGGTCTCCTCAGAAATGACTGGTCAGTGTCAGTTTTAGGGGCAGCTGAGCTTTTGTTTCCCTCTGGATGGGATGCTGGACTCTGGCAGGTGATTCTCGTTATTCTGTACCAGCGTATAATGAACTGCAGAGTTGACCAGCCCCCAATCCTGCCCCCAGTGGTTCATCCTTTAGAAACAGCTGAAATCATCACCCCGTTGCAATGTTTTCCATTTCTTGGCCTCTGAAGAAGTAGGAAAATCAAGCCCATGGCTCTTTGCTTTTCTGTAGTTTGTCCACATATTTGAAAGCTACATGCTTGCAGTATATGAACTGATTGTAAAATGAAAGAAAAAAGGAAGAAAGTTAATGATTATTTTGAATAAAAGAAAAGCCTCAAACTCCTCAGGAATAAAACATGATACAGGAATGGTGGCCCTTTTTTTCCATGAACTCTAAGTGTAACTAAAGAAGCTTAAGGCATAAGATATTCCTTCTGCAAGTTATCTTAATATTGATGAATTTTAAGCAGTAGATCAAACATGTATACACTATGTGTATTTTCTACAGAATTTTCAAATCTATTTTATTCATATCTTCTTTCAAAGTTTGCATTTATTTTAAAAAAGAGACCTAATTAGAAACATTCCAGATGATTAATATCAGTGTGACCATGTTGGAAAACTTAACTAGGAGTTACTATATTAGGAGTAACAAAAGCAAAGTTATTAAAGGAATTTGATGTTTAAAATAAGAAAAGATTATATCTTCCAAGAGCCTCAATGAAAAAGAAATGAGAAGCTAAAATATTACTATATGATGAAGAGAAATAACATATTCTTTCAAGTCTGAAAACAGTTCTGTTTTAGCACATAAAACAGAGAATGGCCTAGGTCAATCAAGATTGACTTTAAGTCATAGTGACTTAGCAGAGCAATGATAAATCTCTTTCTAAACATGTTCAGGCTGAGTGAGCTGAGATCCCCCTCAATGATGTCCTTCCTCAGGTCAACAGGACACTATAGAGTATTGTTGGGAATCATGGCAGAAACAAGAGGGGCCGCTAACTTGAGCATGGATTTGTAAAGGCATGCAACCAGGCTGATCCACAGAATTCAGAACATCTCTCAGAGGTGAAAGCCATTCCAGCCTGTCCAGGAAGTGTAACAGGATCCACACGCCCGAAAGGAAGAAAGCTGACTATGCAATGGCCAGCACTGATGACTGGAATATTCAGTTTGCTTTCTGGACCACAAAGAGAGGGTTCCTTTTAACATTTCACAGTATCAAAAACAAAGTAGACAATATATCAGCTTCAACATTGTTCTGGCCAAGCCAGGCCAAGTGTCCACTCAATAAGATATGCTTAACTTTTCTCTCTAAGTCTGAATCTAAGACAAATTATAATTTGCTATGAACCCTGATATGCAATGATAGGGAGAGGTAGCTATCACGATTAGGAACAAAAATAAATGGAAAATACCAAGAATTCACTGGACTGAAACAGTGTAGCTGGTTTTCTCTTTTTACTCTTTGGGTACTCGTCATTCAGCTCCTAAATTAATACTCTACATAGAGACTTATTTATGAATGCCTGGACTTAGCTTGGCTTGTTTCTAGCCAGCTTTTCTAACTTAAATTATTCTGTTTTTCTTTAACTATATTTTACCTCTGGGCTTTTTACTTTTCTTTATGCTGTATATCTGTCTTTCCATTTTACTCCGTGATTGGCTGTATGACTGTGTGGCTGTGTGGCTGCCCCCCAGCATCCTCCTCCATCTCTCCTCTCATTCCTTCCTTTTCCAATTTTTTTCTAGCCTAAATTTCTCCTCCCATTTATTCTCTCTGCCAGTCAGTCTTGCCTGTTTCCCCCTCCTGCCTAACTATTGGCCATTTGTCTGTTTATTAAACCAGTCAGGTATTTCAGTCAGGCAAATTACCACAGCTTTATGGAGTTAAATAAATGAAACATAACACCACACATCTTGGTATAATTAAACAAATACTCACAGTATAAATGAATGTAACTCATCTTAAATCAATATTCCCCAACATTTCAGAAGTTCGAAACTTACACCGACAAATTTCCCAAAGCTCTAAAAGGCCGGAACTCCTTCCTATTTAGGGTGCAATTCTTTTTCCTAATTTTTTTCTCTTTTCTAAGTTTTCTTCCTGACCTTTGACAGCTCTTCAAAAAAGTAGGCCTGTTTATTTTATTGTAGGTGTATGAGTATTTTGGTTGCATGTATGTATGTTCACCTTATACGTGCCTATGGGTAGTTTTGAGCTACCATGTAGGTTCTGGAAACTGATCCTAGGTCATCTGAAAGAGCCACAAGTGCTCTGACCTACTAAGGCAATTCTCCAGCCTTCTTGGCAACATCTTTGATTTTTCCAACCCCTGTTCCCCTTAACACCCTGCTTTTTCTCCTCTTCCCATTCTTCCTTAGGTGAATTCAAATCAGAACTGGCACTATGCTTCCAGACTTCAAGAAACTTAGGAAACACAGGGTCATTTTTATTCTTTAAAAGACATATTTAATTTTTGACCATGCCCTAAAGTTTTTCAGCAGTAGATGCCCTAAAACCTTTTCAATGCCTGACTCAGTTATGAATACACATTCACATCCAGAATTCCTTTTAAACATATTTCTTAATTTTACTTGTAATTTTTCATCTCTGTATCATATTTTGTTTTGTTCTCTCTCTCTCTCTCTCTCTCTCTCTCTCTCTCTCTCTCTCTCTCTCTCTCTTTCTCTTTCACCATATGTGCAAGTCTAAGAACAGGCTAAAGTGGGAGAGTCATGGTTTTTAACTATTCCCTAAACTGTTTTATTCATATGAAATGCTCTACTGTGTGCTACCTTAATCCATGTAGAATGTTTTAATAATGGGGACAAACAACACTGTCTTTGACATGATATTTGTTCCAGGCCATTTTAATCAGCATTGGTTGCCTGCCATCATCTTTCTTCCAATCCCACAATTTCCTCTATCACAAGATTTTATTTTGTTTGTCACCGCTTTCCATTGACTTTGCCAGTGACCGTGGGATAACAAGAGGTTGACCAAAGAATACCTTGGATTCTCACCCACATTGCGTAGTGGTAACACACGTCCCATTGTTAACAATCTCTGCTTGTCTGTTCAGTAGCAAGAGGAGTTGAAAATGGCCAGAAAGGTGTCTTCCTTCCTATATTGATGTAACTTTGACTTCATCCCCTTGTGGTAGGATTTCTTCTCTATGAGTAATCTTAAACCTTCTAAATTAAAGATTATGGGTAGTAAAATAAATATTTCTCATTTCTGTGTCCTTCATTCATTAATTTAACATACACATATCAATGGTATAAGTATTCTAAGAGGTTCAATGTTGTATTCTTTCTCTAAACCAGTGTTTTCCTTCTAATTTTGCCATTCTTGATCATTTCCAGTGGCCACAAACAAATAAGCAAATAAATGAAAAGTAACATTAATTACTCTTTTTAAATCTTTACTTCAAATTATTTTTCCTATATTCCATGATGATCCACCAGACATAGCTCAGTATTGCTATCAGGAAAGTTTCATTTTTCATTTCTTTCTTTTTTTTAATCTTTTATCCCTTCCTTTTCCTCCGTCTGAATCCTACCATTAATTTCTTCTTTCTCTCATTCAAATCCATGCCCTCTTTTCATTGATTGTTACTACAAGCACATATATGCACATATCTCTAAATAGTGTTGCATTTTATGAAGAACATTTTTATATGGGGTTATAATATATTAGATCCAAGCCTCCAAAAAACCTAGGAAATAAAGACCATTCTTAATTTTTAAAAGACATTTAATTTTTGCCTATGCCTATGATTTTTTTCAGCAGTAGATTCCCTTAACACTTAAGCAGCCTTTTAAATGATTGAATCAGTTATGAACATACACTCATATTCAAAATTCTTTCCTAATATATTTCTTAATTTTACTTGTTTTACTCCATTTCTGTAACATGTCTGTTTCTCTTTCTCTCTCTTCACCATATGTACAATTCTTAGAACAGGCTGAAGTGGGCTGTTATCCAAAGTCATAGGAGGAAGAAAATATTCACCAACGTCATCATTACCACCAACACAATAACACACACACACACACACACACACACATACACACACACTTAGATATTCTTTTTCCACCACCTAGTCATAAAAGTCATGAGAAATTTTTATCAATATGAGGAGAAGTTACAAAGCAGTAAGAGTAGGTGGGGCACCATTCATGCAATTTTTATGTATAACGTCAATCTACCAGAGACCGGTCTCATATACATCATTCATAATTAGTGATAGAATGCTGAAGATGGTGTTTAGTCTGGTATTCAGATCATACCCAATAGGCAGCTTTGATCCACATAACTTTGGGGAGGAAATCAAGTATAGGGAACAAAACCCCAACATAACCCACATATTAATTCACAACATTCCACCTAGTTCATGGGATAAAACTATTTTTAATTAATTAATTAATTTGTTTGTTTATAAAAATTTCCACTTCATCCCCTCCTCCCCATACCCTCCCATTCCCCCCCACACTCCTTCTCCTCCCCCCTCCCTCTCCTCCTCCCTCTCCAGTCCAAAGAGCAGTCAGGATTTCCTGCCCTGTGGGAAGTTCAAGTTCCTCCCCTCTCCCTCCAGGTCTAGGAAGGTGAGACTAGGATCCCAAACAGCCAGTACATGCAGACGAAACAAGACCCAGTGCCATTGTAAATGGCTTCTCAGTCAGCCCCCATGTCAGCCACATTCAGAGAATCCGGTTTGATCAATGGCTCAAGGATCTACTGGTCAGTGGAGAGGATATGCTTCCCAGGAAGGATCCCCAACACAAAAACATGTGTTATCAATTTTCTTCATCATCCCAACCAGAGGGTCAAGAGATACTTAGCAGTGTAGCTATGGACTGATGGATGGAAACTACTCAATGTTTTAAGATTATCAAACACCTATTTTGAGTGTATGTGAACCTCTAATGACCATCCTATCTCCATTCTTCAGTGGTGGACAGGAAGTCAGCTAATATGTGAACTCTGAGCCAAAGTCAACTCATCATGGATCCTGTGATATTTTATTGAAATGTCTATTTTCTCTGTTCTAAAATTCAAAGATGTACTATGTTACCTCTGAGCTAACTTCCCACATTTCTCATTACCTTGTAGAGAAAGGGCTACCTTTGAACCAGGAAGTAATGGCCCCATTTATGATCACAAGACTAAAGAGGAAAGTGAATAAATTAGTTTGCTAAGAACAAAACAGTGAAGATGCAGAGAAAATACACTGAATTACTTTATATCTATACTCCATTCAACCCTGTGGGTGCTCCAATTTTCAAAAAAAAACAAAAACAAAAACAAAAACAAAACAAACAAACAAACAACAACAACAACAACAGCAAAACCTACCGGTTATATTAATGATGCTTTCGTTTAGTTTAGGATTCAGCTTGACACAGGCTACAAGAAGGTACCTAGCAAAACTGTTATAGATTTGATTTCTGTTTTTTAAGAAAAAGGCTAAGAAAGTGTCTTTTTCTATGGAAAAGTTATTTCACTGGAGAGCAACAGGCTTGCTAAATATATTTTGCTGATGTTGACAAATGAAAGAGTTGAAAGAGTCTCCTGAGAGGGAAAAACATCTTAGTTTTAAAAACAAATCCAACAGGAATTACATAAAATAAAATCTAAGTTTTATATATTAAAATTTGAGTACTTAAAGGGCTCTTGAAACAAAGTTGAAGTTGAAAACAGTGGTTTTTTTTCTATTCCAAGTCTTTTGTTATAATTATAATCCTGATATATTTGACATCCTACCTCCTTTAGTAGTATATATTCTTTTAAAATAGATTCACCCATTCATTACATCTGTGGATGCTATATGTGTTTGGGGGTTGCACGATGCTGTATGTGTTTGGGGGTTGCACGTGTAATGTGTGTTGTGTGTGTATTCTATCCATTTTTCCTTTATGAAATAATTATTATGAATATTACACCATGCTTTAAGGAGTAACATTTTTGGGGACACTCTGTGGTTTGTATTCCAAAGTTTCTAAGACATGGTTTATTTATTATTCATAGATAGCGTGTGGAAAAGATTGGTTGAAGTTCTGCTGGGAACAGGCTAAGCATAGGCTTTGCCACTGACAGTACCCACTCAGACTCAGCACCAAAGTCGTGATTTGAAGAATTTACTGATCAATAGTATAGACTTATTTCTGCTGAGACTTAGATACAAAATCTTGATAATATTTTTATGTTTACCCTTACATAAATGAGAAAAGGACAACAAAGTCAACACCCTAGAAGGAATCTTTCTGTTCTTGGAAACTGTCAAACTTATTTGGTTAATTTATTATTTATTACAGTAGAATATCACTTATTTGTTAAACTCTACCTTATTTTTCTAATTTCCGTTAAGGAGGAATGAACTTGAACCACAGGAGTCTTAGAAGACAACAATGCTTCCCACAGTTATATCCCTGCACATTCTTGCTGTTGTCATTTTCTGAGATGTGGAAGCTGAAAAAATTAGGAAGCAGGCATTCTCAACAGACAAAGTACAGAGCAAAATGCTAACACATGTTTCTCTATCTGTGGAACTACTTCATAACATTTATTTTAGCATTAAATAATACCAGGATATTCTTCACTTTTTGATATGTAACTCAGAGAAAAAAGAATCAAGGTGATGTTTTGGTCAGATGTAATCTCAGGGATTCTGTATCAAAGTGAAAAGAAATGTGTTTCTAGCCAGGAGAAGCCTAAAGTGTACTCTGCCAGGGGAATCCTCACTCAAGCTAAATCTTGGGCAATGATGGATTGGAATTAGAGCAACAGTTTTGCTTTGGTCAAAGTGTGAGTCCCTAGATGCACAAACAATAAACCCAAGAGTGTCAGGTGGTTTTCTGTGAAGAACAGAGAAAACATTCCTGAGTTTTCCCTGGGGTTTCACTAAAGGTTCCTGGGGCACCACCACAATTCAGCATGCCTTCATTTCTTAGTTAAAAACACATGGGGTAGGAATTTTGAAAAAGGCTTCTGGTGACAGAGTATGTAGCAAAGTGAGAATTGGAGTGGAAGTGAAAACATTCAAGTTTAAGTGAGGTTTTGCCTTTTGTTGGTCTAAGCCTTTATGCTTGCCTTCATTCCCATGTGTCCTGTAAAGTGGCCCTCACTGATAATTTGCTTGTTTTGGATAATGATTAAAAATAGCAATTCATCTGAAAAATAACTTAGAAACAGTAAGGTAAGTGTGCTTATTCATGTGCCTAGGCCCTACTCTGTGTAAGAGACATAAGGAGTTCACAGATGGAGACAGAGATAGGAGGAGCCAAATGAGATAGTTTAGGAATAGGGAGCTGCACAGAAATGTCAGATAAAACTGGAAACCTCTCACATAATAAGTTTGTTATACAAACTTTGGAGATAGAAGATTACACTGAGGGTTAATGATTTTCAAAACATGGTTTGTGGAGGAGGTGCCTCAGAATATGTGGTCATTTGTTTAAAATATGAAAATTCAAGGTCTTCACTCAAGCAATTGAATCGCACTCATCACGAAGATGCTTAATGCTTCCCTCGGCTGCCTTCACCCTCTTCATTCCTTCCTCCATGTCCACCTTCCCCTCCTTTCCAAATTTCCTAACGATTCATAAGCATGTTGGAAATCATGATTTGTTCGCTCATAGATTACAATATTAAAGTGAATGTGTCAGTACATTTGGCTCTAATGATTTAATATTTATACTTACGTTCTTCAAGATACATTGACAATCTTGGACCCTTTACCATTAATAGAAGGTTAACATTGTTACTACTCATAAAACTGTGATATTCAAAATAAAAAAAATATGTAAAAATATGTGGACTAAAACTGAGTCTACATTATGAGAAAACCAAGCACAATTGCTATGAGCCATGCACTTACACACAGTTTCCAAAAGAGGGCAGTGGGCAACCCGTTTGCTGCTTCTGCTTAGGCCCAGGGACAAGGTAACCTGGAGTGAATTTTCTTAAGGGATAGTTTCCTTTGGGGGTACTTGTGAATGCATATGGGAAAAACAATGTAACTCTAAACGTTCATTTTATTTATTTTGTGGAGGGAAATTCAGTTTTCCTTGTGGGGAAAAAAATTCAGCCTTCTCAAGCATTTTGAAAATGTTTGACACATAGAAAGCGCCTTTGACTCTGTTGATTATTCAATGAATTCTGCCGCAGCCTTGTTTTAAGTCTCCAGTGCATTCAATTATGCTACCCTACAGAACTGAGACCTTGTTCAGTTTTTTTTCTTCCACTTAAGTGTTTGGTAGACTATAGGGAAAGAAAGAACAAAAAGCAGAAATGAAATGCAAATCATACTGCAGCAATATCACCTCTGCTCTATCATCCATCAGAGTATTGTTACTAAACTTCAGATTCCTTCTTTGTTAAACTCAGGGCAAACACTTCAAGGGAGTATCCAGTGAAATGAGAAGATTTGGATACATTTGCCTACTTCACAGTCACTTAAATAATTATTTCTTTTGTTGACATCTTTGCAGAGGGATGAGATTCCATCTTCTCTTTAGCAACTCTCTTATTATTGGATTGATTCAATGCTACAAACATTCTGGAGATGGCCACTTTGAACAAGGATGTACGCACCAGTGTCTAATATTCCCCAGCCCTCCAGCAATCATGAGAATTTCTCATGGGAATTTCACTGTCAGACTACTAACGTCATCAACCACATCCCGGTTAGACACTATTAGACAGTGTGCATGCATTGTTTACCAAATGATCTGCAAAAAATATGATGTTTCTCACTTTACAAATGAAACATGAATCAGTATGTTATGAGGATATTAAGGCTATTTCCTTGCTGCACATTATAAACTTGCCATCTACTCTGCAACATCAACATCTGTTGAAAGCCAGATTTAAAAGTGTCTCCATCAGGAGTACTTATTTTCCTCTGTGTCCTATTTCAAATAACACAGAAGATGATAACTCTACTGGTCACTCAGTAAAGAAATGAGTTAATAGTCTTTGGACATGCCTTCTTATCTCATTTCTATAAACGCTAATTTTTGTCCCAAAGTTCATATTTTATAATTTTGGTCTTACATACTCAAACTTTAACTTCTACCCTAGGATCTCAAAGGTTTCATTATTTCAAGCTTTGATGGAAAAAGTAAATCGTTTTTACAAGTCTAGACATTTATCCTCGTTTTTATCCACCTAGGATCTTTCTAACATGCATGTTTGTTTTTGATCATACTACTGTTAGCAATGTGGTCATGGTTCCTCTTGTCTATCTACATAGTCTGGGCTCCCAGTGCTCTCAACAGTTTTGCAGCTTTGTGAACCATATTATGCTTCCTGCATGTACTTCTGTTGAAACTATTTCTCTGCTTGAGTTATCTTTTATCCCCTGGCAGGTACCAGTGTGGACGTATGACTTGCTCGATCCTCTGGGGCACTTTTATAAGCTGCATGGGCCACCAAGTTGTGTCTGCTGCTTGTTCAAGTTTGCTCCCCCTACATGTTGCACATTTTTGAGAGTCAGGGATGAGTCTTGTCTGCTTTTAATTTCTATCAGTGTTATGCTAACAGTTAGGGCAAGTACTTACTAAATGTTTATTGAAAGAGTAAATAAATGAGTGAATGAATAGCGTATCAATTTGTGCAGGGATAAGGTAGGTGAAGGACCAAGGCATCATGAAAGGCTTGTATTACATCAAGGACTGGCCAAGTTCTTTGATAGAGTCAGCATGTTTAGGCAATTGAGCAATGTCAAGTTTAATTGATGAGTTACGTCTTATCTCATTTTTTCCCCTTTATTATTATTTTGCAGAAACGGGAGAGTCTGTTCCTGAATAAATCAACTGACTTTGATTCTCTCTTTGTGGCTCTGAAAGCTATACATGGTTAGAAAGGGCACCAGGCACTTCTATGAATTCATTCAGAGCTAAATTGTTGTACCTTCAAAGGAGACCTTAAGGATATTACCCCGGATGTTTAATTCACAAAGCCCTGCTTAGAAAAGCCAGCTTGGAATATTGAGATTCATAACTTATTTGTTCCTCTAAAGAACACTCATTTTACTACTTCAATATAAAAGAGGGGGAAAAAGAATACCAAAGGGCTCTGTTAAATGGCGAAGAAAACTGCTGGCTTAGTTATGACTGCTTTCAGTTGAAAGCACAAAGAACTGGCAGCCAGGACTTAATCAAATGAAGGTTTGTATTCTCACACAATTGAAATCCAGAGGGAGGCAGACTGGGCTAGTGCTGCCCTTCTGCCAAGTTACCAATGACTCTGGATGCTTCTCTCTGCATGTGTGGTGTTTCAGTAATTGGTAAATGTAAAGTTACTGTTTTTACCTCTAGGCATTATGTCTGTAGCAGAAACAAAGAGAAAATGTATGAAGAGAAGCAGCAGAGCCTATGGCAGCTAAACCATTCTTAAGTTTTAATGGCTACACATCACCTCTTGTTGGTCACAGAGACTCCACTAAGCACCTGCAAGAAACCAATCATGGGCCCACACCCTCTGTAAACACATCTGTCCTCTTAGAAGAGTGGGTAGTGAACTTTGGCTTTGACAAGTCTGTGATCCAACTGAGTACCCAGTAAGAAACATGAAAGCATACCAAGTGGTGGTGGCTCACACCTTTAATTTCAGCACTAGGAAGGCAAAGGCAGGCAGATCTCTGTAAGTTCAAGGCCAACCTCCTCCATAAGGCAAGTTCTAGGACAGCTAGAGCTGTTACACAGAGAAATCCTGTCCTGAAAAACAAAACAACAAACAAGCGAACCAATGAACAAAAGAAGTATAGTGTTGCTATAACTTAAAATCAATTTCCTGTTTGAAATTACAGCCAACGTAAACAAGATCAATCAAGAAGTATATGCTAAATGTTTCAATAATTATCCTATCCTAAGGAGTCTAAGTTTTGTATTAGAAATAGTTTGGCCAAGTCATGAAAGGAAAGTAACTACAACTATCTAGTCTTCAACCACATCAAAGACCTGAGAAGGGTAATAGCATTACTTGAGTAAACAGGAAATGCAACCAAGAAGCTTCCAAAATGTGCAATAAATGACAGAGACAACAGGCTACCTGGGCAATCACCCAAAGTCTCATTTGCAATGTTGGAGCAACCAACTTTGGCTAAGACCCAGAGTAACTGACAGACCATTTTCAGAGGCAGGAAATTTTTCAAAACCGTCTTGCCCTGTCCTGGCAAAATTTGACAGTTTTTTTTTTCTTGTATCCTGCTTGTCCTGTCCAGACACTATGCATTTTGTCAGTGGTCAAGGCATGGACAGTTCCTTGCCTAAAGGCCAATGTGCCAAGAAGACAAACTCCAAGTGAAGTGCCTTTGGAATTCAGCATTCTCTCAGGAATAGATTGGTGCTGCCTGGAGCATTTGTGTCTCATGTCAACAAAATCCTAAGTTATTTAAAATTATTAAAGTTATTTAAATTCTAAAGCTCTTTGTAGTTGTTGAAGATTACCTATCTATGCAGAATACAATCTCTATGTATCTAAAGAACCTGATTAGTCTAACTATAAGTATGACAAACATGAATGACTATTGACCTACAATTCTTAATATATCTTAAAGACTAAGATTTCATATTAGAATATTACAAAACCTTTAAACAACTGTGCAACAAATCAGGACAATGACCTCGAAATGTAAACAATGTATAAGTATTTTAATCAGACGTAGAAATTTATAGTGCAATATGATAAATGTCTTAAGCCAAGGTAGAAGCATGCATGAATACAATGTGACAAAATAACTTTGACTAGGTACACAAATATTGTAAACAGAAATAGGAGAATATTCAATATAATAAATATAGTTTGAATTTGTATTAATATACAAGAATTTATACCAATGTAAATTGCCTATAAATAATAGCTCAGAAGTATTCATTCTATTACTATTGTTAGTATGAACAAGCTCACACTAATCTACCTATTATCTCATCCAATTTCCCTTTTTTCTTGTTTTCTTTTTTTTTAGAGAGATCTCTGAGATTACAGGTGAAACATGTCCTCCACAATCACTGATAATGATTGGACTTGTGGGAGGCCTCCCAAGGAGTTTATCAATGATATCAGGTTGCCTTGTGGGTCTTTTGTTGATTTGCATTCACTGGTCCAATGCCGGCCTTTGCCACACCTCCTATGAAATCAGAAGATTGATACCTTCTATTTTTGAGATTCCCAGAGGAGACATTAATTCTAAGAATTTCTTGTCTACAATCTTTTCTCAGATGTCCTAATCTACCACAATTAAAAAAATTGGCATTTTGATATCTTTTCATACCTTTGGAAATTGCTTCTTCTACCCAAGTCTCAGTATTATAGTCAAATGTCTCAATGTTCATTGTATGCAGGATACATTCATCCTCTGGTGCTGATCTAAACTTTAATGGCCCAAGTATCTTTTAGCATTCTAAGTTGGTATTTTAAAAAACCAGAAATTCATGTTCTTCCTCCTTCTGCCCCTCATTTGGACCATGGGGGGCTCAGTCTGGTGCTCCAATGTGGGTCTCCGTCTGTATCGCCATCCATCGTCAGATGAAGGATCTATGGTGATAAGCAAAATCTTCATCAGTATGGTTATAGGCCAAGGCCGGTTCAGGCACCCTCTCCTCTGTCTAGAGAACAGTCTGGTGGGGTGCGATCACCCACTGATACAAGGGGACTGATCTAATGAGAGTTCACCAAGGCCAGTTGGACTGGGACTGAACGAGCATGGGATCCAACCAGATTTTCTGAATGTGGCCAGATTCTCTGAATGTGGCTGGCCCGGAGCCTTTCTGAAAAGCCACTGACAATGACACTGGGACTTGTTTCCTCTGCATATACTGGATTTTTGGGATCCAGTCTGTTCGGATACTCATCTGGAAGGAGGGGGGAGGAACTTGAACTTCCCACAGGGCTGGAAGCCCTGACTGCTCTTAGGGATGGAGAGGGAGGAGAAGGGGGTGGGGGAGTGGGAGGGTGTTGGGAGGAGGGGCGGAAATGGAAACTTTCATAATTTAATAAACTTTGAAAAAAAAAACCAGAAATTCCATAAGTATTCGTCTAGCTTCTGGGTCTGTTATTTCTACTTGTACAGCCTTAGTTAATCTTTGTAAAGAGTCACTAAAGGGTTCTTTTTGGCCCTGTTTAGCCCTAATATATTGTTTAATTCATTTTCCCGGTTCTTGAATCTTGTCCATAGGCTTTAAGGCTGCTCTGTTGCTGTGGGTCAGCATAAGTGTCCTCACCAAGAATTTGATCTTGAGGAGCCTTAAATCCTTTTGCTTTTCCTTGTTGTTCTAAAATTTTTGCCTCTTTTCACAAATAACATTTCCATAGTAGTTGTGGCCCATCTTCCAGGACTGCTGAAATTAACTGAAGACAGTCTTATGAAGTAGCCCTATTGTTGAAATCCCAAATCTTTACCATCTCCCTAACAAAAGGTGAATACAAGCCGAAATATGTTACTGCTTGCTTAATTTCTTTTAAATCATTCATACCTAAAAGTATCCATCTACATTCTTTGAATCCCTTTGGACATTTAGAACTTGATGCTTTTTTAGAGGTGGTTACAGAATAGGAAGTTAAAATCCCATGTAAGCCATCTCTGACTCTGACACACACTAGTAATGTTAAGCTCTGTTCTTTTTCCTTCTCTCCCTGACCATCAGTTCCAATAATTTCCTCAACTGTTTCAAATATTTTTACTACTGTCCTTTATAAAGCCTGAATCTCTTGGCCTGTATATATTTCTAGAGATTTTTATTGAGGCACCTAGCCTCTGGTCCTCATTTTACACATGTGATTCCAAGGTATGAAGTTTTTTTTCTTTAAAGATAATATCTCATCCTTGATCATTATTTGGATAGCATGCAGATTGCTTTCCTGAAGAGATACTCTATTTACTAACCTATCATAAGTTTTTAATAGATTTTGATTGTCAAATTCAACAGTAAAAATTCTTTCAGATAATATCTCAATACCCTTTGTCACGAATTGAATTCTGTCTGTCAAATTAATGATATCCTTTTCAAGGGTATTAATATTTTTCATCTAACGTTTGATTTTTCAATGGTATTAATCTTGTCAGCTTGCTGTTCGTTAATAGTCTGTAATGACTGTATCATTTCTATAAGTGCCTGATTCTTGGATCTATTATCAAACCATTTTCTTAAGGACATATTCTGAAAAAGAAAACTAAGTCCCAATATTCAAAAACCTTATAGGAAATATCAGAAAAACCACATAAGTCTTTCAAAATACCACCCATATTATAAACAAAAATATTATTAAATTCCTGGATGGTAAAATTGTCTACAATTATGTAACTTTTAAGTTTATTGATTTATTTATTAATCAAGTAGTTACCTTTGTTGCATAGAAACATTCTTAAAGCAATTTTTGAAGTTCTTTCCATGCAGGTCTATTGCTTGGTTAGAGTTATCCCAAGGTATTTTATATTATTTCTGCCTATTGTGAAGTGTTTTTGTTCTTTGATTTCTTTCTCAGCCTGTTTATTATTTTTATATAAGAGGGCAACTTTTTTTAGTTAATCTCATATGCAGCCACTTCACTAATGGTGTTAATCAGCTATAGTTCCCCGACAGAATTTTGGTGGTTCCTTATATATACTATCATATAATTGGCAAATAGTGATATTTTGACTTCTGCCTTTAAAATTTGTGTCCCCTTGATCTTCTTTAATTCTCTAGCTATAAGTTTAAGTATACTACATTGAATAAATAAAGGAGCGAATAGACAGCCTTTTCTTGCTCCTGATTTTAAATCTTTAAAGAAAGCCATTGGAGAAGACATCAGAAGATGGAAAGATCTCCCATGCTCATGGATTGGTAGAATTAACATAGTAAAAATAACTATTTTACCAAAAGAAATCTTCAGATTCAATGAAATTTCCATCAAAATTCCAAACAGTTCTTTACAAACCTAAAAAGAACAATGCTGAACTTTATCTGGAAGAACAAAAGCCCAGGATGGGTAAAAAGCAATCACGTAAAATGAACTTCCTGAAGTATAGCAATCCCTGATTTCAAGTTCTACTAGAGTGTTATACTAATAAAAGCAGCATGGTATTGACAAAAATTAGACAGATAGATCAATGAAGTTCAATCAAAGACCCAGACATAAATCCACACACCTAAGCACACCTGATTATTGTCAAGCAAAGCATCTTCTACAATGCTGGCATAATGGATGTCTGCATGTAGAAGAAAGACAAATAGATCTGTATATTACCTTGCACAAAAAATCAAGTCCAAGGGGATAAGAGATCACAACATAAACCCTGTTAAACTGAACCTGACAGAAGAGATAGTGGGAAATAGCCATGAGCACATTGGAACAAGAGACAACATCCTGAAGAGAACACCAGTAGCACAGAAACTAAGATAGAAAACTAATAAACAGAATATCATGAAACTAAAAACCTCCTACAAGACAAAGGCATCATCAATAGGACAAAATGGCAGCCTACAGAATGAAAAAAATATCTTCACCAACTTCACATTTGACAGAAGGCTGATTTCCAAAATATATAAAGAACTCAAGAAACTAGACATCAAAAAGCCAAATAACCCAATTTAAAAATGAGGTATAAATCTAAACATAGAATTCTCAAGAGAAGAATCTCAAATTGCTGAGAAAACATTTAAAGAAATATTCAACATCCTTAGCCATCAGGAAAATGCAAATAAAAATGACTCTGAGATTTCATGATTAAGATCAAAAACACAAATAATGGCATATGCTGGAAAGTATATGGAGTAAGGGGAACACTCCTCCATTGCTGGTGGAAGTACAAACTTGTATAGTCACTTCAGAAATCAATATGAGAGTTTCTCAGAATGTTGGCAACAAATCTACCTCAAGACTAAACTGTACCACTCTAGGCCACATACTCAAATGATCACTCCACAATGCCCCTAATATTCAGATGCTCCTCAAAAGAAGAATGGATAAACAAAATGTGGTCCATTTACACAGTGTAGTATTACTCAGCTATTAAAAACAGTGACATCGGGAAATTTGAAGGTGAATGGATGGAATTACAAAAAAAAAATTTCTTCAGTGAAGTAACCCAGAAGTAGAAAGACAAACATGGTGTATATGTACTTGGATATGTAAAATAGCTGTAAGTAAAGGATAACCATACTACAATTCATATACTCAAAGTAGCTAAGTAACAAAGAGAGTCCAAGGAAAGACAGAAGGATTTTCCCTTAGAAAGATAAGTTGAAGAGGTTTCATGGGTAGGCCGGAGGCAATGGGAACTTGAGGGATCAGGTTAGGATTGGATAGAGGAGGAGAGTACTGAAAGAATTGAATAGAAAGGGCACATTTCAGGGTTAGGAAGAAGTCTGGTGCAAACAAAACATCCAGGAATCTACAAGGATGACCCAGCTAAGACTCCTAGCAATAGTGGATAGGTATCCTGAACTGGCTATCTGTATGATCAGGCAAGATTTCCAGCGGAAGGATTAGGACATCTACCCAGACACATACTTTCAACCTACAGTCTATCCTGCCTATAGGATATGCTGGGGTAAGTGTAGCACAGAGATTGCAGGAATGGCCAGCCAGTGACTTGTCCAACAAGAGAGCCATGCAATGAGATTGAGACTATCTCTGACACTGAGTTCTGAGTTCCAGAGCCCATAGTCTGGATGACCCAGAGTCATAGGAGAGTATCAAACACAACCAGAGATTTTTAAAAAATCAACGTAATGATGCTTAACAATATTAATAGTATTCTGCTGTACTCGTAGATTGATATCTAGCCCAATTGTAATCAGAGCACCTTCATTCAATAAGTGATAGAAACAGATACAGAGACCCATAGTCAAACATCTGGCCAATCTTGGGGAATCCTGTTGAAGAGAGAGAGGGAGGATTGTAGAAGCCAGAGGGGTCAAGGACATCACCAGAAAACCCACAAAACAACAACCTGAGCTCATTGGAGTTCATAGGGACTGAATCAACAACCAGGGAGCCTTCTTGAGACTGACCTATGCCCTCTGCATATATGTGCCAGTTGTGTAGTTAGGTCTACTTGTGGGACTCCTATCATTGGGAGCAAGAGCTGTTCATAATGCTTTACCTGGTTTTTGGGAACCTATTTCTCATACCGAGTTGCCTTGCCCAGACAGGGGGAGAGGAGTTCTTGGCCCTACAGCAACTAGATATACCCTGTTATGTTAACAGACCTTTCCATTTCTGAACAGAAACAGAGGAGTGGACTGGGGATGGAGTGCATCGGTAGTGAGGTGGGAGGAGGGAATGGAAGAATATGAGGGAGGGGAAACTGTGGTTGAGATATAAAATAAGTAAATACATTTAATTTTTATAAAGTAGTTTTGATATAATGACAATAATTTTGGCCATTTATCATCTTTTATAGGCAATTCTGAAAGAAAAGTAAAACAAAGCATCAGAATTACTAAAGATGGGAGCTCAGTCATATACAGCAGTGATTATCAACCTGTAGGTCATGAACTCCTTTAGGTAACATATTAGATATTTATATATAGCAAAATGACAGTTATGAAGTAGCAATATGGCTGGGAATCACCACAACATAAATGACTGTATTAAGAGGTCAGAGCATTAGGAAATTTGAGAACCACTGATATAAGGTGACTAAAGCATCTAAGCAAAGAAATCAATTATCTTAGTAACTGATAAAAAGAGCAAAACTGAAAAAAGAGCAAAATCAACTGAACTTACAAACCTCTACATTGAGTCCACACTATGATGTGGCACATGCTCACTCCCAATGAGGAAAGGCATGTAGGAAAGGCAAAATAACATCAAACAAGTTGGAGAAAATATGAAACTCTTCTCCTGTCTTCATTTATATTCTCTGCCTTTTTACCTCAATGGGGTTATTTAGGTATGATTCACCTTACCTCATCAATGATGTGTTCCTAGGACTTTATAGGAGATATCTTGGCTAGGTTACAGAGGGACTAAAACAATGTACAACATGTACAATGTATTGAAATTATTTCATTTAACATTTTTTTTTCAGAGAACTTTAATCGTAATGATAATTTCGACTTTGGGGGCTTCTGGTGAGCAGGTGTGGAGTTGCGCTGAGATAACCATGATCCTCATTATTGGCACAAGGCCCTATCTAGTTTTATTTTACTGGGGGAAACAAAACAAGTTTGAGAGGAATATTTACACAAGAAGAATTTCTTAAATATTTGGGGGTTTTGTTGCAATAGTAGACCGCATAGCACATTTTTACTGGTCTGGAATTGCAAAAAGGAAAAAGAAAGCATCCCTAGATAACTTTAAAGAATCAGAAAAATTTAAGTCTTAAATGAGGGAATTTTTATTGTACTCATTTTCTAGTGCTTTTATTTTTGAGTAATAAAATTTCAAGCCCGATTTATTCACCATGGAGCTTCACCAAGATAGTAAGTAAGGCCATGAAAAAAAAAAAACCTTTCTAAGACATTGTCTTAAAAGAAATTAACCTGCTTAACAAAGTTTTACATGAGAGCCATGTAATTGGAAAGAATTCCAAACATCTAAAACAGGCTATATTAGCAATCAAACTTGCTTCTTAATACTAGACACCTTGATGCTACATCATGATATGTTAAGAAGTATGCCAGAACATAAGACATACTCGACCTCAAGGAATGTATACTATAGTATTGAGTAAAAAGAAGAGGCACATACAATGTAAAATAAAGCTATGTATTTAGTAATAACACAAGTCAATAACATGGTCATGGCATATTCTGGTACAACTAACATGAGAAAATTCAAGTTAGTCTTCAAGATTAAACTTAAACCTTAACTGCTAAAGAGCTCCCTGGCTCCCCACCCCTGCTTCATCACTGCTGCTCATCCATCGGGATGCTGGTATGCCAAACACATAATTATTTTTTGAAAACAGAAATCCATTCTAACCATGGATTTTGCCACAAATCCATTATAACCATGAATATTGGAAACACAATTCCATTCTAACCATGCATTTTGAGTAAAAGAAGCAGAGTCATGATGACTAATTATAAAATGTTCAAGATATAAAGATATTCAAGATATCTTCCTTTCAAAACAAGCAACACACTGATATCCAACAGGGCTGTACCACTTTGCACTCCCACCAGCAATGGAGGAGTGTTCCCTTTCCCCTCATATCCTCTCCAGCATAAATTGTAATCTCTTCTTGATCTTGCCCATTCTTACAGGTATAAAACGGAATCTCAGAGTTGTTTTGATTTGCATTTCTCTGATGACTAAGGATTTTGAGCATTTCCTTAAGTGTCTTTCAGCCATTTTAGATTCCTCTGTTGAGAGTTCTCTGTTTAGGTATGTACTCCATTTTAATATTGGATTATTGTTCAAAGGCCAATGTCTTGAGTTCTTTGTATATTTTGAAGATCAGTCCTCTGTCTGATGTGGGGTTGGTGAAGATCTTTTCCCATTCTGTAGGCTGCTGTTTTGTCTTGTTGACTATGTCCTTTGCTTTACAGAAGCTTTTCACTTTTAGGATGTCCCATTTATTAATTGTTTCTCTCAGTGTCTGTGGTACTGGGGTTATATTTAGGAAATGGTCTCTTGTGCCAATGCACACAGGAAATTCTACTTTCCACTTTCTCTTCTATGAGGTTCACTGTGGTTGGCTTTAAGTTGAAGTCTTTGATCTATTGGTACTTGAGTTTTGCATATGATGATAGCTATTATCTATTTTCATTCCTCTACAGGTTGACATCCAGTTATACCAGTACCATTTGTTGAATATGCTTTATTTTTTCCATTTTAAATTTTTTGCTTCTTTGTCAAAAATCAGATGTTTGTAGGTGTGTTGATTAATACCTGGGTCTTCAGTTTGGTTCTATTGGTCCTCCTGACTGTTTTAATGCCAATACCAGGCTATTTTCAGTACAGTAGCTCTGTAGTAGAGTTTGAAGTTAGGATTTGTGTGATGCCTCTAGAAGTCCCTTTATTGTACAGGTTTGTTTCAGCTATCCTGGGTTTTTTGCTTTTCTATATAAATTTGAGTACTGTTCTTTTGAGCTCCTTTGGAAATATGTATGGTAATTTCTCAGGAATTTAAGAAACAACCTTCCTCAAGACCTAGTAATACCACTTTTTGGTATATACCCAAAGGATGCTCAATCGTACCACAAGAACATATGCTCAACTATGTTCATAGCAGCATTGCTTGTTATACCCCAAACCTGGAATCAACCCAAATGCCCCTCGACTGAAGAATGGATAAGGAAAATGTGGTATATTTACACAATGGAGTGCTACACAGCAGAAAAAAAATCACATCTTGAAATTTGCAGGCAAACAGATAAAGCTAGAGAACATCATATTGAGTGAGGCAACCCAGATACAGAAAGACAATTATCAGATGTATTCCCTCTTAAGTGGCTTTTAGACATAAAGCAAAGAAAACCAGCCTACAAATCACAATCCTTGAGAACCTAGACAACAATGAAGATACTAAGGGAGACATGGTTCTAATCTACATAGGAAGTAGAAAAAGACATGATCTCCTGAGTAAATTGGGAGCATGGGGACCATGGGAGATAGTTGAACAGGAGGGTGAGGAAGGGAGTGAGGCATAGAAAAATGTAGAGCTCAATAAAAATCAATAAAAACAAAACAAACAAACAAAATACAGTTCTAAGTGTTATGTTAACCAATATATCTCTCCTGTAGTGCGGACATCCTTGTCACTGCTGTCACTTTCAGAGTTTCCATTTACATTGAGTGACCAATCCAATCACCAAACTAGCATCTTCCCTACTGGTCCTGAAAGGACCTCAGCTTCCAAAACCCCTGTGTTTTATCTCACATGGCTTTTTAATCTTTAATTTCTGATAACATTACAAGCTCAAGAAAAACCAGAAGCATTTTGACATTTTTGTAGATGGAGGTTTTAATTGATTCCAAAATTATTGTAGAACCCATTAATTTTACACACACACACACACGCACACACACACACACACACACACACAAGCAAACAACTCTCTCCACTGTTACTGTGGTTCAGAACAGTTTGTATCTCTCTGACATTACAGGAAAAAAAATCTAGGCTTCCAGAATCCACTTCTGCTCTTGCTTCTTACACATTTTTTTCACATCTCAATGTAAATTATCTCTCTAAAATACAAACTTTATTTGCTCTGCTTAGATACTTTTATCTCTAAGTTCCCAAAAGATAAAGCTTAACTCCTCCCTGTAGGATATGAGGAGATTAATGGAAATCTTTCCTAAAGCTTTAATATTATATCAGCCCTTCTGATACCACAGCCATGCTGGCTTGCATTGCTGTTTTGTTATGACCTGTTGTGCATTTTTTGCAGCATTTAGGGCTTATTATGTTAGAGGTCCCATGTCAATAATCTTTTATTTTATTACAATAATAAGTATAATATCGTATGGGCTTTTAAATGTAATTAAATGAGCACAATCTACTCAAATAAATAAATGGACAATGTACTCAAATAAATAAATGCTGACAAATGAAATTTAAAATAAAACTATAAATGAAAAACAAAACAAAATAAATATAAACAATGACAAGGATATAAAAAGTGATATAAATTAAAGATAACTACTTTTTACTTCCTTATTTTTATGCTGTAGTATTCTACAGTCAATAATACTTCTGCCCCTCATCTACTTTTAGTGATGTCAGATTTTAGTGAATGTGATCACACTGTCAGAAAAGAAATAAAATACATAATGTAGCTATTCAAATTATGAAAATGTCTAGGTAATGTGTATTCAGAATCAACTGGCTACCTATTACAATATTATCTGTCTGTGGTTTCTGTTACATTGATACCCATCACCAGTCCCCCACCCCTTTTGTTTGTTTGATGTAGGTGGGCCTTCTGTCCTAATGTTACTTTCATTGGTTAAATAAAGAAGCTGTCTTGGCCTTTTGATAGGCCAGCCCTTAGGTGGGTGGAGTAGACAGAACAGGATGCTGGGAAAAAGAAAGCAGAGTCAGGCAGATGCCGTGAAGCTTCAGTCCAAGATGGATGCAGGTTAAACTCATAACGGTATGCCACAGTCAAGTGGCGATACAGATTATTAGAAATGGGTTAATTAAAATGTGAAAGTTAGCCAATAAGAGGCTGGAGATAATGGATCAGGCAGTGTTTAAATGAATACAGCTTCTGTGATTATTTCAGGGGTAAGCTAGCCAGGATCTGGGCAGGAACACAGCCCGCTGCTCCTCTTACATTTGTTGTGATCAAGGTCATTATTTTCCAAATATACTGTCTTGTTCAAAGGATTTCTTAATGTATCCTAACAGACAATGCTACTGTGCAGTTGATTCATGCAAAGGTTGTTAGGTATGTAGTGCAGGAACTCAAGCTCTCTGGTGCACACAGAGTTGAACCTCATCATGCCCAGCTTCCAAAACTGTAAAATATTAAAAGTAAGTAGATTATACCACATAAGGAAAGGAATAATGAAGCGAAAATTCATAGTAAAGGATTTTAATTTGTTATAGACTATCATAATTTATAAGATATGCAAGAACTATGCATCTCGAATCCTTGCAACCAATAGAGGAAAATATTCATCAAGGAAGAAATGACTCCATTCTTCCACATATTAAATATCTCAAATGAAAAATTTCCCTGAAAATGAAATACAAATAATTTTTTTAAGATACCTAGCTCAAGATCTGGTATACAGGCAGTATCCAAGTCTTGCTGTTTATTATTTGTTAGTGGAGATGGCATCAGTAATAGGATAATTACTTTTAGTTAACTAAGAAATAGTCATCAAAGAAACTATGATTTCAAATAGATATGGGACTCATATGGAAAGTTCAATAAGAATATCTGAAGTAGAATGAGAAAGTAATTTGCAAGTTAGGCTGGCTACATAGAAGATGGGGGTTTAATTTTACATACATTTCATTCTCATATCTGGGTGTTTTAGCATCCATTAATGGTCAAGGCCAGAGTGAAGCATTTATTCTTCTAAGGTATGACATAAATTGTTAAAGATTTGAAGATATTGAGACTAGAGATAGAAAAACACAACACCTCTGCAAATGCAAAACTTGCAACAACATTACAAGAAGTGCAGGCACAGAGTAATGTAACATACATCTCCCACACATGCTCTGCCACCCTGCAGAGGAAGCCTTTATCTGAAACATCTTAAGAAAACTTATAAATTAAATATGTACAGATAAGCAAAAAAAGAATTATGAGAAATCTGGAAGAGGGCTAAGTGCTTTTAAATTAATGAAGAGAAACCATAGAGATGGTTAGCAAACGGCTTCAAATATTGAAATACAGCATATTGAAAAACATTTTACTATGGGTGATTTCAGAGGAAAGCAACAGTACACTAATGAAGGGCCAAGGAAGACTCAGGACATTTAAACTCAATATAAGAGACATTTGGAACACTAGACTGCCCAACAATGAAACAGTACAGTTCTCTAAGTATTAGGTTATCTCACTCTGATAGTACGGTCCATAAACATCTGTCACAACTGTCCCGGAGGATAAATAACTTGAGAAATAGAGTGGATAAAATTATTTCAAAGCTACTTTCCAACTCTTTCAATGAATATTTAGTAAAACTGTGAGTCAGAGCTTATATTCTTATAAACTATAAAAATAATGTAATGGGTTTGTCTAATCTTGTGGGGAAATTTTATATATGGAAATTATTATTTAGTGCTATTTAGTACCATGGGGTCAAGATCAGTGAATGATTAATTCTGTCTGAGGGGTCATGGATCACAAAGTCTATAGTGTTTGAATATGGTATTTGGAGATGCAGGAATTTTAGAGCTGGCAAAGAGAAAGGAATTGTATAAAAGAGGAGACAAAGTATATGAAATGAAAATGGAAATATATATATATATATATTTTGAATTATAAATTGTTTTGGTTAGAATTTTAGATATGGAAAAAGGAAGATAAGGAGCTAAAAATGTCTTAAGTGTTAAACACGGATGCTGATCCCATTGAATTTATAAAGAGAAGATTTTAAATAAGGTAGTTACTGCAATCCAACGTGAACATTAGTGAGATAATGCTTCTTTCTTTTTAAAAATAGATTAGAAAATGTACACTCATGGGCTTCAAGCAAGAAGGACGAAGATTGGAGTTCAAGATCAATTTCCAGAGAGTAAGGACTATGAAGCCTGAGAAAATTTCTGAGCTGAGATAGGTGGTTTGGGTAGTCATTGTGTGTAAATGCAGACAGAAGGAAACACTGGTCCTCCATTAGGATTGCTGAATATTGTAGGTAGAGTTTTCCTGTTCTGTAGTTGCTCTCAAATAAACATAAGAGGTTAATATTAATTATAAATGCTTGACCAATAGCTCAGACTTATTACTAACTAGCTCTTACATTTTAAGTTTACCCATATTCCGTATTTACACTCTACCATGTGGCGGTACTTTTATTAACATGGCACATTCATCTCCTGCTCAGTCTATGTCCAGTTGGCAGCTCCAAACTCAGCCTTTCTTCTTCCGAGCATTCTCCTAGTCTGGCTCTTCTGCCTAACTGTATTCTGTTCAGTCAGCTTCTTTATGAAACCAATCACAGTGACATATACTTCCACAGTGAAAAGGAATATTCCACAGCAGAGTTTATGTAAAGTAGGTCAATTGTCTTTTTAGGAAAATTTCAACAAGAACACAGTTTTCCTAGAGAAATGAAAAAAATAAGTTCATTTTTATACTTGCTGATTTAGAAATGCTAAAAGAAATCAGGTGGGAAATTCACATGAATTACTATTCTAGCAGAGATGAGTGAGGAGCAGAAGATTGAAATTCATGTTATTGACCCATCAATACAGAAGAGAAAGTCGAAGTGTTTGGAAAAAACGACCATTCAATGAAAACTTTTTTTCTGACAGAAAAAGGTTGGATCTGGAACTCTGACTTCTCCTCTCTAAGGCAATGAGGGAAAAAGTAACACAATTTGCAGTTTGTTGAGTAATTAGCCACTGGGTTTCCTATGCCTCCTCAGAGTTAGGGACTTTCTTATTCGCTCAAAAATAGTTTTGAATCATTGTCACATAAAATATAAATGTAGATTTATTTTAAATATGGTATAACTTGAATGCTAGGTTCAATGAACAGCAGCTAGTTAACATGGTAGACTTGTAGATAAAATGGTGACTGACTGATTGGGAACTAAACTTTTATTTTTTTGGAAACATCAAGTTGTCCAGAGAACAAAGCCATAATTGGGAAAAGGCATATTTAAACTACACTGTAAATTTTCATGATACTCCCTACCAGTGTATTATTTTCTCTAATCATAACTATGCATGAAGAAAGTACTAAGGACAAACTGTCCTATGATTCTCAGATAAGAGAGAATGTTTACACTCTATGAATCTGCAAGGGTGGCCCTAGCAAAGGCTCCTAGCAATAGTGGACAAGGAGCTGGAACTTGCCATTTCCTATGATCAGATTGGTGACTACCTCAAATGTTATGAGAGTGGCTTCATAAAGAAACTAATGGAAACAGATGCAGACCCAAAATCAAATATTAGGTCAAGCTTTTAGAACCCTATTGAAGAGGATGAGGAAGGATTGTAGGAGCCAGAGGGGTCAAGGAAATCACAAGTAAACCCATAGAAACAACTAACCTGGCTCATCGGAACTCACAGAGCCTGAACCAAGAACCAGAGAGCCTACATGGGACCAACATGGTCCTCAACATTTATGTGACAGTTATGTAGTTTGGTCTATTTGTGGGACTCCTAACAATGGGAGCAGGTGCTTTCCCTAATGTTTTGGCTGGTTCTTGAGAATCTATTCCTCTTATAGAATTGCTTTGCCCAGTCTAAATACAAGGGAAGGTGATTATTCTTATCACATGCTTTGTTAATACATATGGAAGACTTGAACCTTACTGAACAGAAACAGGAGTTGATTGAGAGTAGGGCAAAATAGTGGGAAAGGGTATGGGAGGAGAAGAGAGAGGGAAAACTGTGGTTGGAATGTAAAATAAATTAATAAATTAAATCAAAATAAAGTGTTTAGAAGAGTACTGTTTGAGATCTAAAGGCCATTGTTAAGTGACGAAAGATAAGGTGGGCATGGCTAGTATGCATTTTTGCAATTATATGATATTTTGTTATGAATAAGTTTTCAAAATTCTTTTACAGGGATACTTAATTGGGAATGTTTTATATTAGATACCTGCTTGATATTTGAAAGTATTCTTAATATATTCAGGTTAGTAAGTATACTTATATGTAATTAAAATAAAAGTGTTTCTGGGTCTCGATATGATTCAGACACACCAGGAATGTAGCTAACAGATAGTTGATGCAATGAATTATCCATTCTGGCAAAATCTGGTGTTTGATGTCATTCAAACTCTCTATTTGCTGTATTACTTCATAAAAATATTTATTGGAAGCAAATGATTGAAAAGAAAATTAAAGCTCTAATTAACAGCATATGAAAGCTCAACACAAGCAGTTTGGAGTCAAATTTAAGAGTTTGTAATTTGAAAAAAAATATAACTTTTGGTTTGTTATAGAATAGGTCTTATGCCAGGACCAGCTGACTTCTTAAAGTAGGAATCCACTGGTGAGAAACCAGAAGGACATAAAACACTACCACAGTTGCCTCTGCCAGTTAACAAGAAGGTACAACAAAACAATGCAGCAAACTGCCTTAAGCTTCCTGAAGTTGTGCAACATAAAATAGAGTAGGTGCATTTGCAGTACATTCTCATAATAATATAACCTTTAGAAAATATTTTTCAATAAATTTATTTATTTGTGTTTTGTAAATATTAATTAAACTGAAATATCTGCTTCTATATGCTGACATGGATAGTCTCTCTTCCAAGGAAATGCCTGAGATATTCCACAGAGTAGGGTCCTCATAGAAAATTCCCATAGCATGGAGCAAATAAGAACGCACATATTTTTATAAAATACGGAGAGGGAACAAATGTGTCTAGCTCTGTCAGAGTAGCACTATTTTGAGCTAGGACTAATATAGAAATCTGGGAAAGTGTTTGATATGGAACTCACATATGCACATTGTTTAAAATTCAAATATGTAAGTGACATGGTATGCTGAGAAATCATACAAGTAAAATTTACGGTGTCACATTATACAATGCAGTTCCAAACAAGTAACATGGGTATTCTGATTGTCTGTAAATATCTGTTCCTACACGTCTGATTTTGTGTTGGATTCACTCGTATTCTCTCATGCCAAGTTCTTCTCTGTTCAACTTGGCCTTAACCATTTACATTTCTGCAGATATGCCATAGACCTGGACCGAGTTCTGAAACATGTAGAGAAGTCAGTGTGTCTCCACAAGTCTGCCAAATTCACAGTACAGCAAAGATATGAAAGTTATCAAGTTTCTCCAAGGGTTGCGGTCTCCAACTTCCTTTTTGCCTACTCTGCCAGGAGGGTCCTTGGCTCCTGTCTGATTCCTCTGAAGCCCTGACCATATGGTGGTTTGTTAATGTGGCTGATGTAATTTACATCCTGTTCAAAGATGACAAAAATTCTAAAGCTTGCAGAGTGTTTATTTAGAACAATTTAAAAGCTATTGGAAATTTACCATGCCAAGAGGAGGCATCCAAATATTTTGTAGTTGTTACAAAGCATAATAAAATCAATCTTTGCACTCATCTTTGATTTTCACTTTCCTTCTGGAAAGCTATTTTCACAAATATCCTCTGTCCTGTGGCAGACTGGAAGGGAACAGGTCACATTACGCAGCGGAGACACTAACCTTGAAGCTGGAAATTTAGAAAGGCCTTGTATCAAAGGCAGAATTTATAACTTTGTGAGAAACAATGAGAAAGAAGAAAAATAAATAAGCTTCACTTGGGGAAAAAAAAGCATAAGATGGAGAACAAAAGAGATGTTCCTGACACGAAAAAGTTAAATCTAGGTGGATATAGAAAATAAGAAACCTTGTTCTGAAAGATAATTCTTTCATTAATTGCAGAAAACTGAATGAGGAAACGCTGTAATCACACCCAAAAGCCTTCTGGGTTCATGCACTTTGAGAGCTATACTTCAGGTTATAAGAAGATAGGCTGCAAGTACTGTACTCTGTGTGTCGTAAGAGGAGGCATTCACTTGTGTGTGTGTGTGTGTGTGTGTGTGTGTGTGTGTGTGTGTGTGTTGTTAATCTATATTCCAAGCATTCATTTTAGATTTTATTGTATAATAAATACTTTGAATCTGATTCTTATTGGAATAATAAGCACTTTGAATATGCCCAATTCAAATAGGATACATTAAATGGAAGGTACGTCAGGAAGAAGCAATTTTCATATATATATTTTCTACTAATGGTCGTTATTTAAAATAACCCGAGGTCAGCATTTGCTATCTTGATACAAGTCAGTTTGTGATCATTCAAACAGGACAGTCAACTTTAGCCCTATGGCAATAATAAAATAGCCATGCCGTTTAACTTCAGCCTCATCCAATTGTAGGCTGAATGTAGCAACATTTTCAGCTGGACTCGGAAGGTCACCACCCTGTGCTCTTGCAGGTCGGCCTGCTGGAATTAATCCTACTGCAGACATTGAAACAGTTCAGTAGCGTAGTACCAGCTTCTCGCTGTGGTCTGAGATCAACCATGCTTGCCTATGGACAAGAAAGGGGTGATATCATCCATGAACTCAAGGTTCATCCTTCAAACATTGGTCTTTGCTTTGTCCTAAAGTACTCAGTAATTTGGCACTATCTTCTTAGCTGAAGTGACGTCAGTACTGTCATTCTAGAGAACCAGTCTTTGACTTAGTGGATGTCCTCTCAGGACGTGGAGGAAACCACAGTTATCTGTGTACCTATTAACAAACTCACTGTCTGTAGACCCAGAAATAGATCTTCATCTCAGTGACAAATCTACTAATAAAGCTACTTTGGTACCATATGGCATCTCCAACAACTGGAGACCCCAAGATAGACCTAGCAACCATGAAGTACTCTGTGAATTGAACAGAAATCTCAATACCCAGCCCTTACTATCTCAGTTGTGATTTTCAAATCAATTTTATCAGCTTGGAAGCAAATAAAATATCTCTGTCTCTGTACAACAAAGGGTCAGAAGAGGAATTTGTTCTCTGAAACACTAGGTGCCAGTGTAAGACTCTAAAGAGAAATGAAGACTCAGACAATCATGATAATAAAAAAGGGAACATTAGCTTCATAACTAACCCCCACCAGTGAAAGTTTGTAGGTTATACAAAAAGATTATAAAATGATCATTTAATTTTAAAATGCTCAATCAAATAAAATACAACATAGCTAATTAAAATTAGGAAACAATGCATCTCTAAAATTATAAATGTAAGAAGAAATAGAAACATATAAACCCACAGAAATTCTGGAATAAATAATACAGTCACTGAACTTCAAAAATCACTTGGAAGCTATAGTAGTAAATGATTATGTGGAAGAAAAAAAATTTCACACTTGATTTGGAAAGCAGCCATTAAAAAAGAAAGCTAAAAAAGATTGAGAAACAGTGAAGTACAGTGGCTATAAAATAACATTATTTCTCTAAAAATACAAACTATGGGAAAACCAGAAGAAAAAGTGAAATAAGAAGACTGTTTATTTACTTATATATTAGCTAAATATGCCTTGAGTTTTTGTTTGTCATGGATATTGAAGTTCATAAAATACAAAGAATTTCAAGAAGATAAACTCAAAAAGCATATCCAGACACAATATAACACAATTGCCCAAAGTCCAAAGAAAGCATCTTGCAGCAGTGGAACAATGACTAATGTTCACATACAAGGGGACTTTGCTAGGCTAGGAACAGACATATTAGCAAAATAATAATAATAATAAAATGTTGAGAAAGCATTAAATGATAAATTAAAAATTTTTGAATCATCAAGAACAACCAAAAGGTCAACCAAGAATATTACACCTCGAAAATCCGTTCTTCAGAAGTGAATCAGAGATAAAATATATGTAGAAAACAATGACCCACCTTATAGGAGATGTTAAATGAAGTTCTTCCTTTAAAGGGTGTTATATAGCACTGTGAAAAGATATGCATGCATAAAACTTCCGATAAAAAATACATTTAAATTCAGAATTCTCTAATGTAATTTTTCTGTGTAAGACATCTTAACTCCTATGTAAAGATTAAGAGGAATATGTCACAAATAACTGTAGTTACAATAATCTTGAATGGATACTCAAAAGATTACACTAACAGCATACAATGTGATACAGAAGTAAAAGTATAAAATTTGTTTGTTTTTATACTTTCTTACAGTATGTGTGTGTTTGTGTGTGTATAGGTATGTGTGTGTGCATTATGGAAATCAGAACAACTTGTGAGAGTCAGTTTAGTTATCTAACCTTGTGGGTTCCAAGGATCAAACACTAGTCATCATTGTGGATAGCAAAGACTGGTGCCCACCAAGCAATCTCATTGGCACTTTTTTTTTTCATTTTGTTTTGTTTTCAGAATCTTACGTAGCTCAACTTAGCCTAGAACTTACTGTGTCTCAAAGGCTAGCCTGGAACTCATCTCTTTTCTCAACCTCTCAAGTATTGTGATTAGAGGCATGTTCCACCACCCTTAACAAAGTCTAGTTTATTTTTATGTGATGAAAGTTTGAATCAACTTAGAATAGAATGGTAGATGTCTTATATCAGCTCCATGGTGACCACAAGTTTAAAATCTCTAGTATGTACACAAAGTATAAAAAGTAAAGAATGAACGCACATGATCTAGTAGTCTAGTAGAAATGTGTCAGTAAATGAAACATCTACTAATTTGAAATAATTTTGTAATAACTGGTGCAATGTTACTAAAAGTAATTTATGGGTAAAAATTTATCAAATGGTGAATGGAAAATGGATTTTGATACAGCAAGATGTTCTATTAATTTAATTTCCATGCTAAAATTTAATCTGTTGAAACTACAACTTGTGCATTTGTATATTTATAACTAAGTACTAAGGACATTTATAACTCTTTGAAAATAACGTTAGCGCACTCCTTCAATTTCCTACTTAATATCTACGTGAAGCCAAATTTTCTACATACATTTCCACCAAAACAACATATTGCAGCAGATTATATACAGAAGCACATTTGACAGGACATCTGTTTTCAATTAAACCATCCATTAGAGACATCTTCACAATTAGAATATCATACCTTCACACATCTTATTGCCTTTGAAAGCATAAATTTCTCCAGAAAACATTTCATTTCATAAATTATTTGATATATAAAACATTTTTAACATCTAAGAGGTTTTCACTTTACCTGTTAAGATTTTCTTATATTAACTCTTGATATAAATATGATAGATATATCCCATATAAATTGCAGTGCTATGGGGGATAATCAATGACTTGGAAATTTTCACTGGGTACTGAATCTTAAGACTGCTCGCCAGTGTGATGAGCTCATGGGTTTGGAATCACAGAGTTATAGGTTTATATCTTTCTTGTGATCATTTACTAGACAAGATATATTGGTCAATCATTAGACTCGTAACCTTGCTTAAGTTATTGGGAAAAAGGGAGAGAAAGAGAGAGAGAGAGAGAGAGAGAGAGAGAGAGAGAGAGAGAGAGAGAGAGGAGAGAGAAGGGGGGCTCAGAGATGTGTGAGGTTTGGGAAGAACCACCTTGTTTGTGTGTGTGTGTGTGTGTGTGTGTGCTTGTGTGAGTGTGACAGAGAATTTGATTATGAATAGGTATGCTGATTCCTGGGAATATTCCCCTTATAGTCAAATGCTTTATAGTTCTGAATCATATTGGAAGGGAGTATCATCCTTTTAATATGATTTCACTAAGTGATTTTTTTCCTATTTTTGTTACTACTATTTCCATATTACATGAATAAATTATAAATTCTGAATGGAGTTTGTACATATTCCCAATGTCACAACATTAATGGAAACCACAAAATGAAGATTCTCTTTTTATATTGAATAGGTTAAACATGAGGGTAGCAAATAATTTTCTCTATTAAATAGAAATATGGATTTAGGCTCACCTTTCATTCACTCCTTGTCCCTAATAAGCACCATGAATGCAAAAAATTAGTAACAAGTAACAAAGGAGATTGAGCATTTTTACTCTCCCATAACACCTCCTCTAGTATGTCAAGGTATATTATGCATCTGTCAATAAGAAACAGCCTCTGGCACATATACTGTAAATGTAGCTTAGTAGTAGATAACATGACGCTAAAATAAATTAGACAATTAAAGAATATATCATGAAAACTAACTTAAACATATAAGCATTTTTAAAATGAGAAACAATCCAGATATCATACAAATTGTAGCATATTCTAAAGATTTCCGGAATACAGAAAGTGAAGAAAAAAATTTTAAACTATTTTCCTAGTTTCTTTGAATCTCTGGTAATAATTAATCACATTTCATCAGTATCTAAAGATGAAGCTAAAAATAACTTCCAGACTTTCTTCTAGAGATGCGCAAACAAGACAAAGAGGTTCATTTTTCAACTTTCAACCTAAGCAAAAGGTGGAGGCTTAGTTTTGATTATCCAGCTGTTTGTAATTCTAAAAATAAATTTCCTTGGTTACTTCTCCCTTAACAGTGAAAAGAAATAAAAGAAATATTTAGTAATGCTTATCAATCACATTTTTCAAGCATGAAGAGGTATGGAAAACATTTATTCCTTGATAAAAATTTCCTATTTCTAGAGTAAAACATCATTCCAAAGTTAAGCAAAATAACCCTTTGCTTACCCAATTTTACATTAAAAAATAGCATTATATTAATTGTCCTCAAACCCTGCACACAAAAGTTTTGCAAAACAATCATGTGATTACCCAATTTTACAAAAAAATAAGTATTATGTTTATTTTATTGACCTCAAATCCTTCCACTTGAGGACCATGTGTCCTGTGTGTCCCGCCTCTCTCCAGATTAATTCATCTTTCCACCCTAATCAGAGAAGCGTCTTTTTGCAGCACATGACAGCTGACACAGAGACTCACAATTAATCAACATGAAGAATCTAAGAGACTTCAGAGCACTCAGCTCTAATGTGATACCTACTTCAATATCTATTCTTGCCAAGTTTAAGAATCGTTGCAGGAGAGGTGACAAAAATGTTAGACCCAGAGAGAGTAGATAATTACAGTGGATCAGTGCTTTTCAGGATACACCAGAGCAGATCCTAATATCAACTCAAAACATTTGTGATAGCATGAATAAGACCTGTACAAGATCAAACCAGATAGAATCTCAATGTGTAAGGAAACAGTGGTTATGAAGTTCCACCCCTATCAGAGGAGCTATTAGTAACTGGTGGCTACTGAGAAAGGGGAGTCAATTTTCTTCCAGGATACAACTCCTCAGAGACTACCCATCCTCCAGTTAATGACACTACTCCACCGCCACCCTCTCCCCCATATACATGCTGGCAATGTTAGGTTTAAAAAAAGAAAAAAAAATGAAGAAGGAAAGAGTAAAACAGGATAGAAGGGAGGTAATGGAGTAAAGAGATCGAGGATTTGACTTGATCAAAACACAATGCATGCATCTACAAAATTCTCCAACCTTAAAAGGGTTAGTGTTAAAATTATCTCAAACTGTTTTGGGGTATTAAACTTTAACTTGCATCAGTCTTTCGAGGAAAAACAATCCCTCTCCCCCATTCTCTTTGGAGGATCCCCTCTTTTGTAGATCAGCCTTCTTCACCACTGTAGTTCCCATCTTCGGTTTCACTACAAGCATTGACACACCTTATTTGACTGCTGCTAGAATCTAACTTCTAGTTGTACTAGAATGAAGGATAAATCTCTCGCATTCTTTCCTTAAAGGTCCATGAATTGTGAATATGTGGTCATAGAAATTATTTTCTGAAGAATGCTTTAAGAGTAAAAGTTATATCATTTTCCTTAATTGACATGTAACTCATGCATTCTTCAACTGGCTCAATAATGTTGCATTACCTCATAAAAATTAATAATATTCAACTGCATGATATTAGAAAATTAATTTTGTTCAGAGCTGTGTCATTTATTTTAGACCGATAATATACTTTTAACATTTTAATCATTTAAATACACTTCTCCACCCACTGTGTTTCCTATTTTGCTTTTTTTTCAAGAGAGGGTTTCTCTGTTTAGTATCTCTGGCTGTTCTGGAACTCACTTTGTAGAGCAGGCTAGCCACTGAAAACTCAGCTCACTGAGGTCTGCCTATCTATCCCTCCCAAGTGCTGGAATTAAAGGCATGTGCCACCATACCTGGCCATATCTTGAAATTTAAAAACAAAATAAATTAATTTCTTTCCAGAAGGTGGTGGCATATGCCTTTAATCCCAACACTTGGAAGGCAGAGACAGATGGATCTCTGTGAGTTTGAGGCCAGTATGATCTACAGAGAGGTCCAGGACAGGATCTAAAGCTACAGAGGAGCCCTGTTTTGAAAAAAAGAAAGAAAGATATTAAATTCTCAGGTGTTCTCTGACCAAACTTATAATCTTATTCATACCTACTTCACTATTCATTCTTAATAAGCACCATTTTTAGACAAAAATATGTTCTTTCTAACTACAAGGAAATGTTTACCTGTCTGTTCCCACATATCTCTTCCAATTGAGTTCTAGACTTTTGACATTTGATGAGCAAGCTTTAATTTAAAAGCTATTTCTATTGCATGCTGCATGCTAAAATCAAACTAAAAATATGTATAATATTTTGATCAATCTATTTAGTTAGGTAATAGATAAACTAATATTGACTTATGAGATGTTATAGTAACTTACATACTAAGAAATGTTTATATGGTTCATTAATGACAAAATGAAAAAAAGCATAACAAGTCAGAAAAGGATTCCTGAGGAGTTAGTATGTGAATTGAATCCATAAAGGAAAGTAGGAAGTTTCCTGTTTGATGAATAAAAGTAGGTGTGATAGTTTGAATGTATTTGGCCCCAAGAAACTCATAGAGAATGGCATATTAGGAGGTATGGGTGTGACTTTGTGGGATTAAATATAGCCTTCTTGGAGGAAGTATGTCACTGTGGAGGTGGGCTTTGAGGTCTCATGTATGCTCAAGCCACATCCAGTCTTTCAGTTTATTTCCTATTGCCTGATGATCAAGATGTAGCTCCTTCTCAACTCTCAACTCCTTCTCCAGCACCATGTCTGCCTGCATGCTGTCATGTCCTGCCATGATAGTGATGGAATAAACCTCTGAAACTGTAAGCCATCCAATTAAATGTTGTTTTAATATATATGTATAAGAGTTGCTGTGGTCATGTTGCCTCTTCACAGCAATAGAAACCCCAACTAAGACAGCAGACTGCACTGGTCTTTCATGAGATGTCTTATCATAAACAATAATTTGGTTTGAGAAAACAGCCCTTTACACTGTACTAATGAGACAACAGAGAGAAATCATGGAGACTTTCTAACCAGAGTTATCCTAGAGTTTCCCACAGAGAAGTGTGCGTGGGCAAACCATACCGTATGTATGTGCAAAATCTGCTTAAGAAATGTCTGTCTTTCTCCACACTTTGTCTTCAGATGGGGTCCACATACTCTCTGTTATGATGGAGACGTTCAGGAACCATTTACACTCTTACAGTGGAGGGGTACAGGAGCCAGTTACACTATGTTGCAGTGGAGGATCTTGGGAGCCAAGTTTTATCTCAGTCTGTTCCTCTCTATTTCTGCTCACAGACCAACACATTGTTAGTGGCCAAAATCAAAGAAACAACTTCCACTTCCTTCTCCAATATAAACTTATCTTTGCCACAGCAATTTGATATGTTGTTCTCTGTGGGGTTCTGTTTATTCCTCTGATCTAAATTTCTAAGATTCCTCTATTTATTTGCCTCAGAAGCCACTGTTTTTCCTGGTGTTCCAAAAGGTCCACTTGAAAAGTAGAGTCTATATATATGGAGATGAAGTTCTGGGAATGTAAGAGAGAGAGATCAGCAATTCCACCAAACAGGAACAAAGAAGTCTGAGGTGAGTGGAATCTTCTTACCTATAGATTTAAAGCAGATGTAAAAAGGCAGATGGGAAAATGATCCCCTGGGGTTATATTCTGAATCCCCTATAATGGGACTCTAGGAACTACACCTACATTCATTGAGGAGCTGGAAGTAGCGTATAGTCACTTAAATGCATGCCTCTTTAAAGAAGACGTGACATAGCAGTGATTTATTCTAAAACACTTCTGTCTGGGGACTGTAATATTCAGGAATAAGCTTACGTGGGGTACGACATACAATCAGTGACTTCACTCAGAAAGTAACAACTAAAAACCTATTAAAACACAGGATTGTCCAAGAGTTGTTGCATAGTATATTTCACCCAAGACATTTTCATTATTTGTGTCTCTGATTAACACAAGCCTTGCCTAATTAGGTTAATGAACTTTCCACAATGAATTTTTCTTTTCTGTAAAATTAACTCCTCGTAGCTGAGTTCTCTTTGGCTGAAAAGAACATTAACATGTAGAGGCTTCATAGAATATTTAAAGAAATACCTGCCCTGCATAAGTGGGTGTGTGACTGCAGTTAATCTGCTCAGCTTCCATGGGAAGAGAAGGCAAGACATAGTTGCCAGATGTATTGATATCCAGGTACTGTCCTGGAGAACAGTGAATACAGAAGTAACTGCATCTCACATCTAAGACACTAAAGTCAGTGTCCAATCGTATTTTGTGCAAGGTGATATTAGATAACTTACAGAGACCGAGAGGTGACATTTCATCAAAGATGGCAGAATGTATTGTCTGAGCTACCTTATTTCTTTATTAATAAAATGTAGTATATATGTGAGAATGGTAAGAAATAACAGAAACTCTTGCTGTGTTGCTGTACTGAGTCTTTGCAGATGCTGCAGATTCCTTACACGGTTTTTACTGATTACCCTTCTCCTGTTATAAATGACTGACTTACATTAGCTTGAAGCAACTGCTTAAATACTCACCTCTGTCCATTACTTGCTAATTGTAGGAAAGCCTGACCTGATGGACTCAAGGTGACTGAGTCGTAGAACTTTGTGAGCCTCGGAGGGTATAGTGTGGATTAAATATACTCAAACAAGCCACTTGGCAACCTCATATGTTGCTTACAATTTTATTTGTTGGTTTGTTTGCTTGCTTCCTTGCTTACTTGTTTATTAGACAATGTCTCTCACTGGTTTGGAATTTGTCATTCAGGCTTTTGAGCTGGCTAAAGAGCCCTGAAGATCTGAATGCTTCATCCTCCACAGAACTGGAATTTTAAGCATTTTCAGCCACAGATGGCTTTCTTTATATGGATTGTATTGATTAAATGCAGGTCCTCAGGCTTATGAGCCAAACATGTTAGCGTCTGAACTATCTCTTCAGTTATTATTTTTCTGAGTTTCAGACATAGGACTCTGGGGATGGTATCACATGTTTTGTGCACTGTTATCCATTTTACAACTTTCCTAAAATAATACAGATACAGTTGTACCACATTTCCCTAATTCTTTCATTGGTTGAGGGGCATTTAGGTTGTTTCCAGGTTCTGGTTATGACAAACAATGCTGCTGTGAACATAGCTGAGCACACATCCTTGTGGTATAATTGAGCAATCATTGGGTATATACACAAAAGTGGTATTGCTGGGTCTTGAGGAAGGTTGTTTCTTAATTTTCTGAGAAATGACCACACTAAAATCCAAAGTGGCTGTATCAGCTTGCACTCCCACCAACAATGCAGAAGTAGTCCCTTTACCCCACATTCTCTCCAGCATAAGCTGTCATCAGTGTTCTTGATCTTGGCCATTCTTATGGGTGTGAGGTGGAATCTCAGAGTTGTTCTGATTTTCATTTCTCAATGGCTAAGGATGTTGAACATTTCCTTAAGTGTCTTTCAGCCATTTTAGATTCATCTGTTGAGAGTTCTCTGTTTAGATCTATACTCCATTTTTTATTGGATTATTTTTTCCTTTGATGACCAATTTCTTGAGTTTTTATATATTTTGATCAGTACTCTTTCTGATGTGGGGTTGGTAAAGGTATTTTCCCATTCTGTAGGCTGCCATTTTGTCTTCTTGACTGTGTCCTTTGCTTTACAGAAACTTTTTAGTTTCAGGAAGTCCCATTTGTTAATTATTTCTCTCAGTGTCTGTGCTAAGATGGTTGTATTTAGAAAGTGGTCTCCTGCACCAATGCGTTCAAGTGTACTCCCACTTTCTCTTCTCTGAGGTTAAGTGTGGATGGCTTGTTGAGGTCTTTAATCCATTTGAACTGGAGTTTTGTGCATGGTGATAGAAATGGTTCTATTTTCATTCTTCTATGTGTTGATATCCAGTTATTACACAATGGAGTACTACACAGCAGAAAAAAATAATGACATCTTGAAATTTTCAGGCAAATGGATGGAGCTAGAAAACATTATTTTGAGTGAGGTAACTCAGATCCAGAAAGACATTATCATATGTACTCACTCATAAGTGGTTTTTAAACAGAAAGCAAAGGAAAACAGCCTACAAATCACAATCCCAAATAACCTAGACAACAATGAAGACCCTAAGAGAGACATACAAGGATTTAATTTACATGGGAAGTAGAAAAAGACGGGATCTCCTGAGTAAATTGGGAGCATGGGAACCATGGGAGAGGGTTGAAAAGGAGGGGAGAGAAAGAAAGGAGAGCAGAGAAAATTGTATAGGTCAATAAAATCAATAAAATATTATAAAATATTCAACACAATAAGTTAAAATACACAGTATTGGGAATTCAATCAGGAAAAATAGATACAGTTGAATTACTGCAGTTTATGTCACTGGGAGACAAGAATGAACCATCTGGTAGTGCAGACTTCCATGTCTCTGAGGATAAAAAAGAGCAACTTAGCTTCCTGAGTAAGTTATCAATAGAAGAAGGATAAAGTAAATATGTAGTAAATCATACATGAATACAAATCATGATAGTGATAACTATGCCTCTTCAGAGGGTTATGAAGTGCTAGTGTGGCAGGCAGAAATTTCTTGCCCCTTAAGTACAATTACTTTTAGCCATTCATGCAGTAACCTCTGTGGTGATGTGAAGAGATTTTATAGCCACTATCAGGGTTAAAAATTGTTAACCTTCAAATGACCATTAGGGAAGGTCTACTGAAAAATCATGCTGACCTGCTACAAATTAGCTGTCTGTTAAATCAGTACCTTGACATCAAAGATCGTCAGATGATATGAACAATCAGGAGATTCTGACAGTTGCCTCAATTTTAAAAACTAGATTAATTATAACACTTAATTTTGACTACTTAATCTAATATATTCCTTTGATATAAGGGATAACCTAATAAGAAGTTTAATCATAGATTGCAATGAATTGATAAGAAATGTACAATTCTATTTTCATCGTGGCCATTGTTATTAAAAGATATTCCTTTGTTGTCACTAATGATTTGATTCAAAATGATAATCTGCTTGGAAAAGTGTGTGTGCGCACACACACACACACACACATACACACACACACATGGGTACTCACGTGGACATTCGTGTGCATGTATGTAGAGGCTATAGTGTGGCACACAGGCTATTTCTCAATCATGCTCCCTCTTATACTCAAGATGGTGTTTCTCTCTGACTTTTACTTTGGGATTAGATAGAGTAGCAAGGCTTCAAGCCACAGGGATCCTCCTGTTTCTCCTCAGCAGCATGATGACAAGCTCATCCGCTGCACCCTGACCAACTGAGATATTTCCTCAGTTCTGCCACTCATGTTTCTGAAAATCTCACAAACAGAACCGTAATTGGCCATTATACCTAGGCTACCTTCTAAAAGATGTCTCCAAGTGAAGAGCTTTGAAAACTATGGTATCTCTATCTGGAACAATGGGCATATTTTCTTGCCATTCAGGGTAACAGAGATAAATCATTCTTTCATAAGGTCAGGTTTGCTTTTGTCCATTAGAAACGCTTGAGAGTGTGTATGTTCTCAGTTGTGCAAAACTATTGCATCTGTGGCATTGTCTGCAGTAATACCCAGTACTCCATGTAACTTAGGAACAAGGGAACTACTCTGACATGCAATCATAGGTAAGAACACCAGGTTTCTAGTGTCTTGGGCCCCCTGCTAACATGGGTGACAAGTTGCAGAACAACTGTTAAGCTGCAAATACTTGAATATCTTGTATCTCTCAGATTCCTTGAGTGTGACTGAAGGTGCATCATTGGTGTTGCTTCGATTAAAAAACAATTTTTGTTAAGAAAGAGCCAATATGTTTCCTTCGTGATTTTTACAAAATTTATGATAATGATCCAACATCAAATTCTGGGGTGTACAATTTATTTTTAAAGCTTAAACAGATAATTTAAAAGGTTCAAAAATCTCAACAAAGCCTTGCTTTGCTTATTTATTCATTTGCTTGTGCATGCATGTTTGTAGACAAGTGTGTGCTATGGAAGTCAGAGAACAACTATTTAGGAGCTAGCTGTTCCAATCCACTATGTGGCTCCTGCGCACGGAACTCAGCTTGTCAGGTTTGGCATCTAAACACATTACCCTCTGAGGCATTTCTCTGGCATCATATGATTTTTTTTTATATCATTTGGGGAGTTTGACTTTTACTCAACCACTCCCACTTTAAACTTTGCGTTCCATCTACAAATAAGCAGTCGATGAGATCAACAGACTGGCATCAAATGTCTTGAGATGATAAGTACTATCCAAAGATTCTGAAAATTTCCCCATTATTAATCACTAGGCTATTTAGATCAACTATGAGAAAAGTAAAAAGAATAACGATAAAAGAATGTACGCCCCTCATTCACAAATATTTGCCAAAATTTTTAGATGGAAAAATAAATACCTTTGTAGAACTTACCTTCATAGACAATTATAGAAATAAAAATGTTCTCTATAGTTTGAAATACTCCCGTGGAAATACTCAAGTTTTTTTAGTATGATATTAATTTTATCCAATATTTACTGTCAGAAATTTGTTCCAGACTTAATGAAAGTAAAAAGTATGAAAGAGGGGCCATTTTAAACATTTATTTAATTAACACCTCATTTCATTTCATCAGCAATGTCTTGAACTGATCCTTCTCTAGTTATCTATAACTATAGATAGCTAAAATTTCTTTAGTTATCCAAACGAACCCTGAAAAACTTGGTCATCTGATTACTGTAGCTGTGTATCCGGAATCACTTTGCATCTGTTTTGAGTGGTTGGGTGATAAGTGGGTCGCACATGTGCATAGTCAGTCTTCCTCCAGTACCAGTTAACAGCACTGAAAGGCTGGGTGTCCCGCGCTACCGTCTCGCCAGCAAGAACCACACGGAACACTAGGATCCTTCTGCAGGAATGGCTTTAATCCTCTTGGGAGCTAGAGCATAAGCCAACATGGCCGGGGACCCAGATAAGATGGAACCCATCCCTTATAAAGGAAACAGACCCTGCTTTGGACGTGTCATTCCTGGATTGGTCAACTGCTCCCAGTCCCAGGTGAAACCTCGGGAGTAGGCAGGGACGCAGCGGTAGAGAGTTACAAAGCACGTGCGCTGGGATTAAAGGCGTGTGCCGCCACACCTTGGGGTCACAGAGGTCAATCTCTACCTTTGTTCCTAGAAGCAATGGAGAATGTGGTCCGGCCCTCCACATATCCCCCTTTTTTTACTTCTTTGCAGAAAGGCAACTCCCTAGGAAGGTAAAGATAGAGGTCGCACTTCCCAAAATGAAAACATAAAAATGGGCTTACACGGAATCTGTCCCTAGGCTCATGACACCTGGAACCTATCCGGCCTGCCCTCTGCCATTTTTCTGGGAAAGGGAATATACAGCAGGAAACCCTTAAGCAGAGCGACTTATCTCTCAGAGAGGGCCATTCTCTGTGCGATGCTCTTCAGCTCGACAACCTTCAGGGCTAGCTAAGCCAAGCACTCCACCCTGTGCAATGGACCACAGTCCTAGGGGTGCAGGAGCTGGTTGGCTTAAACCCTACTGCTTTAACATAGATAACCACACATCAGTAGAGGCCCCCTGTTCCAGGGCAGCCAGCGCTTGTGCAATAACCACTTTGTCCCTACGACTTTGGGATTTGAGTCAGCAGACCATCCAGAGGAGAAACACTAATCCATAACATAGGACTGTTCCAAAACATTTCTACCCCCACCCATTCTTTGAAGTAGGGGATGAAGGACACAATCCAGGACTGGAATCCTTTGGCCAGGCTTATGTCCACTCGCGTGGAGTTGATTGTCATGATGGACCATCTCAAGGAGGACAGCAAATCATCAAAATTCTCCTGTAAGATACAAAGACAATTCTCGGGACAAGTTAGCCACTTTTATAAAGTTCTCATATGGTACACTGGTCACACATAAGGCTGGAGTTTTCCATTCACAGCCCAATTGGGTAGGCTGCCATAAGATGTCCACCTGTTCTTTATTCTACCTCTAATAGATGTATCTATGGTAGCCTGCTGATCCAGGGCCGTAGCCACTGTGGTAGATAACTGATTGAGGGTCTCTGTTTTCCACGGTATGGGCCGTGCTGCCCCAGTGGCACCTAGGAAAAACCCAGGCCCTGTTTGCTGATATTAGGTTTAGGATTTATTGGCTCCCGTATTCCCTGCTGGGAGCGACCCAAGCCCCTTCCTGGCCTATGACCCATTCTGATCATTATATCTTGGGCCTGAGATGAATATGCATTAGATAGGGTCAATCCCATGCCCTGCATCACGTCTCTTCCCCATAAGTTGACCGGCAGGGGGAGGACATATGGTGTAAAATATCCTGACTGCCCTTCATCTGTTTCCCAGGTTAATCTGGTGGAGCTAATGGTGGAGTTTGCACTGTAGCCCAAGCCCTGTAGGGCATGAGACGACTCAGTAACTGGCCAGGACTGTGGCCACCAGCGCGATGAGATAATACTTTTGTCCGCGCCGGTGTCCAAAAAGCCTTCGAAGCATTTACCATTGACCCAAAGGGGCAGTTTGGGTCGATCTTGAAGGCTAACAACCAAGTAGGCTGAATCCTGTCCTGTTGACCCCATTAATCTATTCTCCGGCCTCTGGTGGATGTCTGCCGGGAGAAACAGTAACTGAGCTATCCTGTCTCCTTTACTGATGGAAAAAACTCCACTAGGGCAAGAGCATAGGGCTTGTATCTCAGCAGTGTGTTGACTATCAACAAGACCTGGGTGGACGATTAATCCCTGTAGGGTAAGCGAGCCACGTCCTAAAAGCAGGCCCATGCTTCCAGGGGGTAGGGGCTCAGGCAGCTGCACAGGGACGGGCTGTACCCCCATTTGAGGCATTAATAAGAAGTCGGTGGAGGCACACAAGTCCAATCTTGTTCTGCCTCCGAGGGTCCCTCGGTCGTTGCCCTGACGAACTTGTTCCCATATTTTTTGGGGCCCTGGGACCGAGGGCCCGCCATCCCGTTTTTTGGATTATCAATCTGTGGGTTTCCTAATGGTGGGAGGATCTTACCATGGGCGTCCCTAACGGAGTGGCAGAGCTCTGCCCTATGATAACCTTTACCACAGCGTGAGCAAAGCATAGGGGGCGCTCTCTCCTTTTCTGATGACCTACAGTCCCTTTTTAAGTGTCCTGGCTTCCCACATTTAAAGCAAACTCTTCTGTCTGGCCCTTTAAAAGGGTGTTTTTGTGACTGCATAATGGCTGCAGCCAAACCTGCATTCGTCAGGGGTCCTCCTAGTTCTCTACAGACCCTGAGCCAGTCCTGTAGCCCTTTATTTTTCCTAGGTGCTATGGCGACACGGCACTCCTGCGTGGCTTGCTCAAAAATGAGCTGCTCAATTAGGGGCGTGGCCGTATCAGTATCACCAAAAATGCGTCCTGCTGCCTCAATCATTCTTGCCACGAAATCTGAAAAAGGCTCCTGAGTCCCTTGTATAATCTTAGTGAGCGGAGTGCTCCCTTCTCCCTTTTTTGACAAGGCTTTCCATGCTCTTACAGCTGTATCGGCTATCTGGCGGTAGGCGCCGTAATGGTAGTTTGTCTGGGCAGCGGCATAGTGCCCTCGCCCAGTCAGGAGGTCAAATGTCCATTGCTGTTGTTCTGGAGTTAAGGCCTGAGCGTTAGCTCTGGCCTGTTCCTGGGCTGCCTCGTGCCACAGCGCTTTCCATTCCAAATATTGACCCATGCTGATGAGCGATGCTTTTGCAACTGTTTCCCAGTCCGCTGGAGTCATGGCAGACAAGGCCAATCTATCCAACTGGGCTAAGGTAAAATTAGCAGTCACTCCATACTTTCTGACTGACTCTGCTAACTCTTTGATTTGATTGTACTCCACAGGTGCATGTAATCGCCCGTTTTCCCCTTCATAAACGGGGAAGGCCAAGTGTAGCTTTCTCTTGACCTTATCAGGGATAAATGAAAAGGTCTTTGGCCCAAGGCGTTCCTCATAAGGAGGCGCCGAAGGGGCAATTGGGGGAGGGCGTAGCCTATAATGAGGCGGATGGGCCGTTTGGGATAACCTCATGGCCCTGCCGTTGGCTAATTCTACTTCCTCCTCTGTATCCAGTTCTCCTTCCTCTTCTCCTGCAGAAAACTTTTGGCCTTGTGGGCCAATGTTCTCCCCCATTTTTACTTCCTTAGAATTCCTGGAGGGTCCTTTTTCCTTAATTTTTTTTCTCACGCGTGCGTCTAACCTCCCACTGCATTCAGTTTCTGATATTCTGTCCTGAATTTCCTCCGCCCTTGCAACAACCGCTTGGCAAGATTCATCTTTTAAGCAATTTCTGACGAAAAATAAAAGAATTGCTAAGATAAGCATCAAGGCCTGTATGAAACCTTCCCAATGCGGAGACAAGTCAAGCTCAAAACCGAAAAATCCAGGAACAGACATTACCTCTCTGAATATGCAGACCCTGCAGTTCTGAATCCTTCCTGAATCCAAGGTGAATCCAAGAGATCCCTGTCGGTGCGGTGGTCAGGATTCCTCGGCGTCCCGAGGGCTTCGGCACCAGTTGTCCCGCGCTACCGTCTCGCCAGCAAGAACCACACGGAACACTAGGATCCTTCTGCAGGAATGGCTTTAATCCTCTTGGGAGCTAGAGCATAAGCCAACATGGCCGGGGACCCAGATAAGATGGAACCCATCCCTTATAAAGGAAACAGACCCTGCTTTGGACGTGTCATTCCTGGATTGGTCAACTGCTCCCAGTCCCAGGTGAAACCTCGGGAGTAGGCAGGGACGCAGCGGTAGAGAGTTACAAAGCACGTGCGCTGGGATTAAAGGCGTGTGCTGCCACACCTTGGGGTCACAGAGGTCAATCTCTACCTTTGTTCCTAGAAGCAATGGAGAATGTGGTCCGGCCCTCCACAGCTGGGAATGCACTTGCAATGTCTGCTCTGCAGTAAAGCTGAAAACATAAACAGCTGACCCAAAGTTTAACATTAGTTTGACTTCAAGATTGCTTGGTGCTTGTTCCTCTGTCGTCTGTAAAATGTTTATGAGTAATCTTGATGGATAAGAAAATTTTAAGATGGTTCACAACTTTAGTCAATATGGAAAACAACCTAACACTATAGATTATGACTCATCTAAAGTCTGTGAAACTAACTAGGTGTTTTGTTCAGTTTCTACCTTTTATTGAGGGTTTTTCTTTTACTTTCTTTTTATTTATTCAAGGTGTCTTTCACATCAAGCATCTTGATCCCATTCATTTGCCATCTACCCCTGCAACCCACCCCCCAAATAAAACAAAATTTAAAAGAAAAAAAAAGTTTAAAATCTTGTCATGGATACTGCAGTGTAGCACAGTCTCACAGTAAACTGCTTTGTCCAGATATCTTTGTCCAGTGTTCATTGCAAGAAGTCATTGACCTGGTTCGAGATCTCTGATTACCACTACACTATCAATGCTGGGCCCTCACTGAGACTCTTCCTGTTGTTACCCTGTGTTGTGGAAATCCTGCAGCTGTTGGTCTGGGTGTAAGTCACCTTCACGTGCTCCAGCAGATTGTAGATGGGATGGATGTTGGGGTTGGCCAATTCATAACCCTGGTTCTGAACCTGGGCAGTTCCTGGGAAGCTCCAGGGAAGTCAGTCTGCCAGTTGTCCTGTGTCCTCACCACCAGGGTGAGCTCTCCCACATTGTCCCCACTAATTCACCCTTGCAGCAATGAGATGTCCAGGTGCCATGCAATGGCCACTCTCCCACCTGTCTCAGGCATTGATGTGTGTGTGTAGGGGGGAGTCTATCCCCCACCCACATAACAACAGGGCGGGGTCACACACACTTCTTACAATAGGGCCAGATCGCTGGAGAGATGGCCTAGAGGTTAAGAGCACCGATTGCTCTTCTAGAGGTCCTGAGTTCAATTCCTGGCAACCACATGGTGGCTTACAACAGGGCCAGCTCTTCTGTGCTTCCTAGACAAGGAGCAGGGCCCACTTTCCAAAGAGCTGCAGTTGGCAAGAGGGAGAGTCATCTCGCTCTGGTTTGGGCCATAATGGGTGGGGGTAATGGGGTATCTCTCTCCCACCCATATAACCATATCATAGATGAGTAGTGGGGACAGCTCTACCATGCTTACAACTTCGGGGTTGCCTCATCCACACCTATACCAACAGGCTTGGCTCTATTGTGTTGCCCAGGTGAGATGCAGAGCCTACTCCCCCTAGTGTTGCAGTTGCTGAGGGTCAGGGACCATTCTCCCACTCTTGTGACCTCTGGGCTTTTTCTCCTACCTGTCTCAGGCATTGATGGGTGGACAGGGGCACCTTTTCTCGCTGGAAGCTTTAAAGGTAATACTAATTCGAAAGAGAGACATTGTGGAGATGAAGACAGAGAGATAGAGAAACACAAAAAGACAATGGAAATTAGCTTTCTGGAAACCAAGTATTCTCAGCTTCTACATTCATGAGAGTTTTTTAATCCTTCACAGATACTTACTCATTGTATTAGAGGATTTTTGAGAAGGTAGTTTCCCCAGAAACACAGGGTCTTGCCTTGATTACATTTAACTGTGTGCGTCTCTGACACCATCTGTAATTTGTTTGTCAATTCTGGAGTAGTTTGTGACCCCTTGAAATCCTGTGACTAAACCTAGTTTCTCTAACAATTTTAGTCATGGAGAACTGCTGAAAATACAGAAAGAAATATTGGCTCATCTTTAGTTTCTCTAGGAACTTAGGAATAGCCCATTCTTCCACGTCCTTAAGAACATGAAGATTATAAGTCATAAATCTAAAACAAAACTACTCTTTCTGGCAGAAAGCGTGAAGGAGGAGATGTTTCTTTGCTGTAAAGGGTGACTCCTTCCCTTTTCACTTTTTCATAATGTGAGAAGGTGATGACTTAAGTGAAATCTCAGCTTACATAGCTTATCAATATATCTTTTACAGTTGTGGACAGGTTGACCCTCCATCACTTTGATTTCTCACCCTCCCTTCACTCCTACAGCAAGGAGGAGGAAGGAGGTAATGTAGTTGAGTTACCAGTGTATTTCTTTTACAGGGTCTCAGACTATGATTCTTAATCAGTGGTGGCATTGTACAGCAAATGAGGTCAAGTTTATAAATTTGTTTCCACCTGACCTAGCTATTGGGAGATGATCATCTCATTAGCATTTACATTTACTAAAAAGACGGCCTCACTCTTCTTTGAAAAGAACCTTTGTAACATAAATACATGTCAGAGCATAGGAAAAACTGCTAGTTTTTAAAAGCGTGAGAGTTAATTTATCAGACCAAATACAATTAAAACGAATTTTCTATTCAAAGTGATAGATTTAATTTCAAATTGCAGTATCTAATTGTATTTTTAAAGTAATAAAATCACAGCTGATATGCATGTGTCACTAAACAGACCCCAAGTAGACAACGAAATTTTGAACCATCAAATTTCTTGAGCCTTAAGCCATCTCTTGATTTCAAATTATATCACAAGCTGAAAGAATCAAAGTTGTATGATCCTGGTAGACAGAAATATGCATAGACTGACAGAGCAAAATAGAGGAGCAATAGATGAACACAAACAAGTATTGTCTGGCTGATCTTTGTTGATTCCATGAACCTGAAATAAAGAAGAGATACAGTCTACAAAAAGTGTTTTTTAAAAAAATCTATGTGATCCTAGGTCAATATCAGCTGTATTTCTCCATGTTCTATGATTCAAATATGTGATATCCTCAGCAAAAGAGTCTTACTAACAAGTTCTGGAGTATAAGCAAGTACATTGTCATATAATATTTAGAATCTATGAGACTTTATTGGCCAGAAATTCCAAAAGAAGCAACTCATTTCTGGTATGGCAATTTTATTTATTAGCCTTTGTTATTCAGAAGAGGTATTGTTACCCCGTTATGGTTTAACTAGCTCAGTTTCAGCTTTTAAGAAGATATAGGTATACTTTGTATATATACTTTTATAATGTACACATAGGCATCTAGAGCAGTTGGTTTACAAAAGACAAATTTGAAAGGACTTATTGTTATTTATCCCTCCCCGTATTCCCTCCTCTAGCATGCCATCCCCTCCAAAATTCCAATTTTACCCTTCATAATCCTTTATTCATTTTTAACACTTTATTCTAGTGCATCCTACCTCCTTCCCTTTGAGAGTCCCTGCCCCAATCAATAGCTTAATAGCTATTTTTCTGATTTCTGTGAGTGTTACAAATGAAACACAGATATGTGAAGATTCAAATCTAACATCCAAAAATGAGATAAAACAATGTTTGTCTTTCAGAGCCTGTGTTTCCTTTCTCAGAATAACTGATTCCAGTTCTATCCATTTACCTTCAAATTTTTTAATTTCATTTTTCTTAACAGCTGTATACTATCTCATTGTGCAACACACCATATTTACATCATTCATTCTTCAGTAGCTGAACATTTAGTCTATTTCCATCTCCTGGCTTTTATTGTGCATAGAGCAGTAATGAACATGGATGAGGGGTGTTGTGAAATATTATTTTAAGATATGTTACATTTGTTTATGCTGTAGATTACTGCCGGTGGCCACTTGTTTGTTTCTGGCTTCTCAGTCCCAAAATAATCACTCGGTATTTACAATACTGTTTGCCCAATAGCTTAAGTGTATTTCTGGCTAACTTTTAAATCTTGATTTAACCCATCTCTATTAATCTGTGTATCACCACAGGGCTGTGGCTAACCAGGTAAAGTTCTAGCGTCTGTCTCCAATGGGGCTACATGGCTTCTCCCTGATGCTACCTTCTTTCTCCCAGCATTCAGTTTAGTTTTCCTTGCCTACTTCTGTTCCACCCTGCTCTGCTATAGGTTCAAAGTGGTCTCTTTATTAACTAATGGTATTCAGAGCATACAGAGGGAAATCCCACATCAGTAGATATGTTGCATTTGTTTAACTCTGTGATGCAATGTTACTTTGCCTGTCTAAAACTTGTGATTGGTCTAGTGAAGAGATGAATGGCCAATAGAAAGGCAACAGGAGGAAAGGTGGGACTGTCATCCAGAGAGAATATATTGAAGGAGAAGAATGTAAAGGGAGGAGTAAAAAATAAGGAGAGAGAACACCAGGGGCCAGCCACACAACAATACAGCTAGCAATGGGGTAAGAAAGAAAAAGATATATAGAATAGAGAAATGAAAAGGCCCACATAATGTGGAAGGTCCTTCTGTCTATGTGCGGCTTTTATTGGTTAATGACTAAAGAAGCAGGAATGGTCTGTATGCTAGGGAAGAATAGAGCTAGGAGGGACACCTAAACTGAATGCTGGAAGAAAGAAGGCAGAGTCAGAGACAAGCCATGTAGCCCCACTAGAGACAGACTCTGGAACTTTACCTGGTAAGCCACAGCCTCGTGGTGATACAAAGATTAATGGAGATTTAAGATATGAGTTAGCCAGAAATATGCTTAAGCTATTGGTCAAACAGTATTGTGAATAATATGGTTTCTGTGTGATTTTTGGGCTGAGCAGCCCGGAGCTAACTAGTAGCCTCCTACAACACCCACAGGCAAAGGGTAGATGGAATAATTTAAGAAAAACTGACTAGAAATAAACCAAACTAATGCCGTGCTGTAAGTAAGAATAAATCTCTGTATTATTATCTTTATATATTTATATTTTATATATTTATACTTTTATATTTTATTATTATATATCTCTGTTATTATTTGGAAACTGGGTGGTGGTCTTCCCAAAGGGCAAAGAGTGAAAAACAAGCAACAACAGAGAAAGTATCTGAAGAGGAATATACAGAGTCCTTTGGATATATACCAAAGAGTGTGGTAGCTGAATCCTGGGATAGGGGTATTTCTAGCTTCTTGAAGAACCTCCACACTTTTCCTCCCAGTGGTCGCACCAGTTTGGACTGCCATCAGCAGTAAACACGTATTTTTCTTTCACTGCTTATATGCTGATATGCGCATCAATTCTTTTTTATTTTTCTGTTTTTTTAATCTTAGCTATTTTGAGTGGGTAAGAGGAAATCTCAAAATAATATTCATTTTCATTTCCCCAAATATGAAGGATGTTGAAGGCTTTTTAATAATAAATTTCTTTAGCCATTTATATTTCATATTTTTCAAAAAAAATTCTGTTTACTTCCTTGTCAGGTCTTTTAATTATGTTCTTTGTTTTCTTTATTTTAGAATTGGCCTCATATCTCAAGGACAAAGTTGGAACAGGGATGTGCTTAAGGGGGTGAGAGTTGGAGGGCAAATGCAGTGGGAAGACATAACTGGAACACATTATACACATGCATGAAATTCTTATAGAATAAATAATAATAGCCCAAACTCTAAAGTGCTAAAGGAAATAAAGAGAAAATTGAATTTTTAATATATTACTAAAACACACAGTAGAAGAATCGGCAAAAAAAAAAAATAGTTTACAGCAATGTGAAAATCCTCTGTGCAGTAAAGGAAGTAAAAACAAAGCGACAATCTGGAGGGTTTCAGAAAATATATCCAAACTAATTATAGGGATTAAGCAAAAATAAAGTTATCCATCCTTCCTTCTTTCCTCCTTCCCTCCCTCCCTCCCTCCTTTCTTTCTTTCTTTCTTTCTCCCTTTTATTTTGCAGTGCTAGTGATCAAACATGGGGTCTTACACACACAGGGCAAAATATCTAGCTCTGAATGACATTCCCACTACCTGTTACTTATTTAATTCCCTAAATACCTAACTTTATATACATACAGCAAATAGGAGCAGATATAAGGGCATTTTAAAGTTTATAATATTAAAATGCCTGAGATTTATATTTTATATACAAATAATACTTTCAAACCACTCTCAAGGCCATCTCTGCTTCTTTTTGCATCATCTTTTATGTTATTAAGAAAAAGTATTGACTTGTAGGAATCAAATTACAGTTAAGAATTACAAACAGGGTTTCAAGCAAACAGGCTGTCTTTTTAGTTTCTCGGCACTCTGAGTCAATTAAAGGTATTGGCCAAGCAATAATAATCAGATAACATGGCTACTTGGAGGGGGCAGCTTTCTTTTGGCATGGACATAGTTTTCGTTTGCTTAATAACATCATTCAAATCTTTGCTTAAGACCGTAAAGATTCTAGAATTTGCAAGCTCCTTACCAACAGACTCAGTAAGTCATTTTGAGAAAGACAAAATCTTAATCGATCGTAACCTTAAAGTAATTAGAAATGTACCACATCATCTTCTGGAGGCCCCTTTGTCTGCGTAGGATTTAGCCCTAGAGAAGTTCCTGTTTAATTCTTAGTCATACTTTGGCAAAGCAGAGACACTCACATGCTTACAAAACTGGCCAGATGGGAAGGCTGATTATATGTGACAGCAACTCCAGGGTCTTTATCTCCACGTGTTTGTTGTACATGTGTACAACACATCCTTATGTACAGACCTGACTCTTCCTTGCCCAGAAAGACACACCTTAGTGTAGGTCCTTCTGCACCAAGGACCCTTTAGACAGGTAAGAAGTAATTTTCCCACATCAAAGATGTTTCATAGCGGAGTATCTCCAAAGAAGTGCTTTGTGAAACAGAACCTCCTCTCCCCCAAAACAAACAAAAAACAGTTCAAACTATTTTGAACCCCATCACTAGTAGAGATAAAAGAATGCTAACACCACATTTTAGCATATTTTTATACTTTCCTCAATTGTCGCTTGACAGATGCGCTCAAGGATCTATGATACTTGAAGAGTCACAATTTTGCAGCATAAAAATAAATTCCTTGGGGTTCATAATGAATTTTATTACCAATAAACACAGCAGGAAAAAAATAACTTCTCAGCCCAGCACTATTACTAGTTCACATGCACGTCCCTGTAGAATTTGCCAAAATGCCTTAGAAAATGGACGGAATAAAACTTCTTACTGTTTTTAGTAAAGTTAACTCTAAGAAAGATAATATTCCGATAGCAACAATTTTCTTTCCTCAGAAATCCTAGAAGATTTTTAAAGTAGACTAACCACAGGCATGCTTGAGTGGTGCATCTTTAAAATTCTATCTTCACTAGGAAATTCCCCATAAACTGTGCTGACTTTAAAGATCTTTAAAAGTCTGGCTTAAAATGTGGGCTGTTGTAGTAAATTTGACAGTTTGGAGAAGCTTAAGGACTCAGGGTAAATTCAATTAATGAACTTTCCTTCTGACATGTCCAGCTAAGAGGCCCTGTGCAGCTCCTTTCCCTATATCTTTTGTTAGCAGCAGTACCAAAACAGTGGCAGAGTTCTTCGTTCCCCTAGTCAAAGCGGGGGCATTTGATTTTAGAATGTTGTCTGTCACTCACATTCCTTGTTAGTTACTTGATGAGCAAAGTATTTAAGAAAAGATCAAAATTTTCTTTAGAGACAGTCGTCTCCAACCTTAGCTTACTCATCTACCCAAAAATAGAACAAATTTATCTTTGACATTAATTGCTTTAAAAGTGAAATAGATTTTTTCAGAGTCATAACAACAATTCTGGATTTCTCTTAACTCTCCAATCTAAATCTGCCCAAACTTAAATATGTGATCCAGAACCTTGTAAGAAGCAAGGAATGACATTAGAACTTGTTAACCTAGTTTGAAGCCAACTTTGTACATCATGAATTAGGGGGAGAGTGGAGAATGGGTGTATGTATGGGAGAGTTTGGAGGGAGGAAAGTGAAGGGTAAATGCTGATATTATAATATCAAAAATAAAAGATTATTTTTAAGGAAAAACCTTTGATCGTTTAAAAAACAGTACATGGGCAGAGAATCACGAAGTGTTGAAATTCCAATCACTGAACTATTTTTCTCTAAATTTTGATTATATTTTCATGTTTTATGTTCTTATGGTTATTCTTCATAATGTTATCAGTAGAAAATGTATTTAATGAGACCTTATTTCAAGTTCATGAAGGCCAATTTAGTTCTTACCTTTTTCTGAAAGATATTTGAGATGACTTTCTCAAGGTAGCTTTTTAACTCATTATAATTGATCAGAATTTTCTAGAATTCACACAATTAAGGCTATTGCTACATCCATTTATTTCAAATCATTTAGCTTTTCGAGCATATAGCATTTGAACATCATTCTAGTTAATAGGCTTAAAAATAACTTTACGATCAAACTAACCAATAAATATTAATGTTTTTATTTCACTTTTTAGTAAGTTTTATATTATATATGAAGATTGTGTAACAAAGAAATAAAAGATGATACTCTGTTCCAATTGTAACTTCCTGCTAGGAAATTCACAAACAAGCAAAGAACACATTCTTGCCCTGGGGAATATTTTATCCTCAGACACCAAGATAGGTGTGGAAAACAACTAAAAAGCAATATGAGACATGTCGTTTTCTGATTACAATGTTTATAGAACCATCATGAGATCTTGCTTAATTGTAGATCTGGTTCTGGAGAGCTGGGAGGAGAAGCAAAGCTCCGGATTTTAACAAGTTGGGAATGTGGGCTTTGTTTACTTCAAGTAGCAAGGAGACTGCAAGGTATGAATGACACTCTGCCACCGCAAGCTGATCTATGACTTCATCCTTCTAGACTCTACTCATTGTATGTGGAAATAAGTGAATAAATCAAACACATGTGCAATGCCCTTTGTAACTCTAACACATTGATCTCTATGAGCACATATCAACATGTTTTTTTCTTAACATTACTTGTAAATTAAATTTCAAAGGTTAGCTAGCATGGATTTTCTTTCACTGTCCTCTCTCCTAGTTCTTCTCAGGCTAACATATTTTGAATATTAATGTATTGAGATTATCTTGACTGATGGAAACCATTGACATCCAAGTTGTATACATCAAGTAAGATGTGTTAATTCCTTAACAAAATTCAGTTATGATTATGAAATAATTTCTTATTTATACAAATGAAATATCTGGAGTTGGATTTTTTTAATTTTGCCTAATAGGAAGATAACAACTTTTTGAGAGTTGATTTTCAACTCTACAGCATATTGCAAAGTATTGGTCGAGGGAGTCTAGGAGATCCACAAAGAATACAGACGATTGAACAAGCAAACCAAAAGGAAAGGAAGAAAAAAAAAAGGAAAGACGATTTCCTAAAGTATTAAAATATATGCCATTTAAGGTTTAAACAGTTGTTGGCTTTTTTTCTAAAATAATTTTTGTAGAAAGAGCTTTTATTGTCTTCAAGAAACATTCATTGGTAGCAAAAACAGATGATGTTCCTTAAATGTTCTACCAGAATATTGTACTTATTTTTTTATAATATACAGAAAAAGTAGCACTCTTACACTTAAAAAAATAAAATAAAACTAGCTACAGAATGAAATCTAAGGAAGTGGTTTTGGAAGCTGATTCCTAGCAAAGACCATGAGGCTATCAGCTCAATTTAGCCGGACCCAAACTGCAGGCATAGCATTGTTTGATATGTGCCTCTCAATCATTTTCCTGCAGTTGCTCCAGCACCTGCTTTGTGCTGTCCTTCTAACCTGGGCTTGGCAACTGCAGGATTGAATTTATACATATAAGTACTTATGGTAAAGCTGCCTTTCTAGAGCATTGGGCTGTTTTCCCAGCTTACAGAGGCTTCAGAATTTAATTTTTGACAACATTATTCCTGCTCAGGAATCACTAACACCCTTATTCCCCCATGGGAGTGTTTGGAGGAAATCTTAGGATAATGGGAAGTTACTGCGGGAGCAAAGGGTCAGGGCAAGAGCGGGAGATTAAAAACAACTTTAAAGTCGCCCTTTACAACAATATATTAGTAGCAGCCAAGGGAAAGAACAGGTAGCGGAGAGCGCTTTTGACGCTGACTATAACTCCATGCCTAGCTTAAGAGGCAGGGGAAAGGGACAATTTTAGCAGCAGCAGGAAGCTATTACTTTGACTGAGCTACAGAGAAACGGAAAAATGCCAACAAATAGGGCTTGCCAAAATTAGAACCACATCACTGTATCCTGTGGTAAGCGACAGCCGTGGAAATCAAGCACTGCCTGAGTTAAAAATCTCAGGAGAGGAGAACACAACAAACACATGCAGGTCTCACTTTCACTCCCCTGACAGACATGCTCTGTCTAAAAGCATCTACAAATCCACATTTGCCTTCATCCTCAGTAGTTTTTTTTTTCTTTACTTTTTAACATTATTCATGATATTTCTTTTGGGGGGTGTGGAAGAAAGAGTACCTGTATTATTTCAGTTTATATAAATTTCGGTGTACAGATTCTATTTATTAAAATTTAACATTAGTTAATATCTTAGTTCTTTCCTCCAAAACAACGTATTTTCAACTCCCCAGGCTCTGGTACTATATTTTTCACTTATGATTTTAAGGTCGTTTACACTCCAGACAATATTGGTGCTGCTTTTTGAGCTGCACTGAAAACAGCTCACTATATTCTACCTAGTTTTCTGAGTCCTTCTCTGCTGTTTTTCCGCACCGTCTTCTGGATCCCATGGAAACATCAGTATCACCGCTGTGAACTGGTGAAAACAGAAGAAAATAATTAGTTTACCCATGTTCATATCAGCTAAGTGACTGGTATCAAGAAAGGTGGGTGTCCAGAGAGTTAGCTTACAGTTATGCTGAAGGATTAACTATAAATGCTTCTCCACATAATTGTAATATACTAGCCTGTGTGTACCTAACAACGATTCCATCTGTCCCCATCTTCTCTCTCTCTCTCTCTCTCTCTCTCTCTCTCTCTCTCTCTCTCTCTCTCTCTCTCTAGAATTTATTGCTTGTGAATTTTCCATCATGAAGCTCAGCTTTTATCACTTAAAAATGTCTGGCTTCCTTCATTCTTGAAAGAGACATTTTTTGTTGGTTATAAATTCTAGGTTGTTATCGTACAACATACCAAAGATATCCTATTATGTCTAAGATTTTGCTGGATTCACAAAAGAGTCAGTTACTGATCTCTTTAGCATTGTTTTGTTAATAATCCGAATTGCTTTTGAATACTTTAAAGATTGCTTTTGTGTTTCGTATTTAAAATCCACTGTCAAGTGTTTAAACATGGGTTTAGTTTATTTATGTTTTTATTTATTTTGACACTGTACTTCTTATCAGTTTTAAATTATTGGGCTTCTTGAATCTGCATTTTCTCCATTTCAGGTTGTGAGAAGTTCTTCCGTCTCTTCTTTAACTCTAAATTCTGTTTTAAGTTTTCTCTTGTTCTTTCCATTCTTTTCTGAAACTTGATGAATGCTAAATACTTTCTTCAGTTTTAACTCTAATTTAATATAATTATTTTTAATTAATCTGACTTTCTGGGATTTCTTTTGTTTCTGTCTCAATCATTTTGTTTTTCTTATTTTAATGTTCTTTATACTATTATGGAATATCTAAATTTATGTTAAGGATGGCCCTAAAGGCCAGATTTTGCATTCAGAATTTTTTATGTTGTTTATGATGTCTTGTTTATATTGCTTCTGTGTTTTAAATCCTAACAGACTATGATCAGTTTGTCTTGAAGCTTTGAGTGCAGTACACACGTGGGAAGCTGCTCTTGAGTGTCTTCCTTGGTTGCTCTTTTCTTTATTTGTATTGACATTGGACCTAGATTTCTTCAACTTAGATTCTCTCATCAACAATTCCTAGCGGTCCTCTGTCTTCACTCCCTATCCTATTCTGGGATTACAAAACACTGTTGTCATGCTCAGCTTTTTGTGAGAGTAATAAGTATCTAACCCTGGGTCATCACACCTGTGCAGTATGCCACTTTGCAGACACTTCCTAGGTCTCTCTCTGACTTGAGACTGGCTTCGTGAGGTACCCTGAAGCTTGAGACACTGTCCTCCAGAGCAAATCTACATTTCTTCTGATGAGCAATGTTCAGAACCAAGCAGCCAATTCGATGGTTTTAGTTTGCATATGACACTCAGTGTGAACTCAAGCTGCCAAAAGATCTGTCTTGTGTGTTATTAAAGGAATGTGCATTTCCTTTCTGCTCAAGAGAAATGTCACAGCATAAACTTGTCTTTCGTTCTTCCTTTTTTTATGTGGTAGGAAGATGAAAGTATGTCTAGTTCTGCCTTACTCTTGGTTAGAGTCCTTTAAAATATAAAGATTAACAGGTAGTGATACTTCCATACAAAAACTGAAAAATACGTAATAACTAGTTTTCAATTCCTTTGACTCATACAAAATCTATTTAAATTATCTTTGTGTTCCTAAAGTCATCCAGACTGTGACTTTAGGATTCCATGTTGTCAAACTAAAATACCGATAGAATCAGAAGATATTTTTCCTTTATTACAGAAAGACTTATTTTATTAAGGAAATGATTCCTCCATAACATGGTACAATGCTGATAAGGATGGAAAAGTGTCACATTCCCTTTAGATGAAACTAGGACTGGTTACATCAATGCCCAAGGAACTTGAGCCAATTTATGTTTAAAGACAATTGTATATATTTTATATTTATTTTTAAAAAGTGTCTGTTCTTAATTGAATCATAGTCAACACACACTCATTACTTATTCCCAAGTTATGGGAAGAACTATACATTTGTCTATCTATTTGTCTCTAAATTTATTCATAATAAGAGAACCAAATACAAACCATCCATCCTGAAAATAACCAAATTTTGATCCCCAAACCTTATTTTAGTATTCTCTGGAAAAAGACAAGAAATAGATGACTGTTATGTTTGCTTAAACCACTATGCCATATTTACATTCTATAGCTGACTCTCAACATTTGTTAAGTACTAAGAAGGTAGCAAATATCTAAATAGATACAAACTACCAATGGGAAATTTTTTAAACTATTGACTTTTTCTTTTTTAAAATTTTTTTAATATATATATATATATTTATTTTACATAACAACCACGGTTTCCCCCTCCATCCACTCCTCCTGTTCCTCCCTACCTCCCTCCAACACACCTCCATTCACTCCTCAGAAAGGGAGGCTACAGACCTGGCACATTAAACTGAGGCGGGACCAATTCCCTGCAGCATCAAGACTGAGCAAAGCATCCCACCATATGGTACACTTCTCTTAAAACTTAGACAGCTAGGCAGTGGTGGCGCATGCCTTTAATCACAGTACTAGGGGGGAGAAGCAGGCAGATCTCTGTGAGTTCAAGGCCTGCCTAGTCTACAAAGCAAGTACAGAACTGCCAATTCGGTTACACGGAGAAAGCTGTTTCGAAAGAAGAAAGGAAAAAAAATTAGATGCTTTTTTGTGCATTTATCAGCTTTTCCTAAATGTTCTCTCAGTGAAATACTTTCTTAATATTTCCATGTAGAATAACATTTCAGGCTCTGTCTAGTCCTACTGGTAAATACAATAGAAAATTATAAATATTGTGTGTCAATTTTCTTTTTTGTCACTATAGTGAAATACCTGATAGAATTGACTTACAAGGGAAAGGTTAATTTAGTTCACAGTTTTTGGGGTTCCAGCCTACAAGTGGATGAACCTATCACTTGAAGTCTCTGATGGGGTTGTCACTAGGCAATGATAACCAGCCTATGACAGAGCAAATGGCTCTCCGAGCCTGGAAAACAGCTACACTGCTCTGGGGAACAAGTTTTTCACACTTACGATTTTGTGGGACTTAACATGTAAATTATAGTAAGTATATTCAATTTTATGTATAATTGAAAAGTGTGAGAGAAATTTATAGATTTCAAAGAGGGTGAGAAATTATAACTCACAAAACCAGCTTTGTAGCCAGTAACTGCCCTAGCAGCTATCTGTCTTGAGTAGTCTTGAGTTTTGGGTCCAATGGTACAAATGCAATGACACAAGAGGACCAGAAATAAAATCTAGACTCACACAACTTTAAAGTTTTATTCCCTAGATAGAGCAAGAACCTAAGGACATGTTGTTTGGAACAAGCAAACAAATGCAAACTAGAGAAAAAAACAAATAAAAGCTGTTCTCAGCCAAGTGCCGAGGTAAAATAGATGAGGGAGACTCCAATATAGCAAAGATCGCAAAGTATCCCTTTCTGTTTTCATATCTTCCTTTCAAGTGGGGAATGAAACTCAGAAGCCAAAGGTTTGCAATTCTCAATGAAGTATACTTACTTCTTCTATAATTTACTAAAACTCTGAGCAGCTTACATGAGTTCTTGGTTCTATAGTTTTCTCATTAGTGTAGTCAATAGAAAAAGTTTGGGATCTTGATGAAGCTAAATCTACTACTATAGATACACAATAATTAAGTTATACACAGCACATGGTATCATAGTCTCTTTTCTTATTGCTGTGATAAAATATCCAATTATAATTTCCATTGGAAAGGCGCTTATTTAAGCTCACAATTCAATGTTATAGTCTGTCATGACAGGTATTGGCAGTTTGAAGCCATCCACTGGTCACATAGTGTTCACAATCATGAAGCAGAGAGCAATGAATCCTAGTGCTTACAGTTATGCAACCCAGGCTACAGGGTCGGTCTAAGGACTCAGTTACTTTATCTAATGATGCCATGTAGCTCAGCTTAAACTAATGCCTCTGAGCTTTTCTTTGGGTTGATTAGGTTGAATTAATCCTTTCTTGGTAGGCAAACTCATGGTTCTAAGGTTAATAGCTGGTGGAAACTATGTTTATTGAAATTTGCTACAAGATGCAGTCAGAAAAACTAAGGGCAATAGGAGAGATGAAGACAATATTTTCTCTCTTTTCCCTCCTTCCCAAGATTTACCTCCAAGTTTGCTCACCCTACAGTCTTATAAATAGCCTAGTCTTAAAAACAAAACAACAACCACAAACTCTTCTTTTTTTTCCTCTAAACTATTTCAAGTAGTTTAGTTTTAGTTTACACTATTTAATGTTAGTTATGGGTATTACACAAGTCATTTTATGTAAAATGAAAATCATTTGCAACATAGAAGAAATTAACAGAATTATCTCTCTGCTTTTCTATATAACCAAATCACTCTTTTGTTTTCTTTTCTCAAATCACTCTTTTGAGCACAGAGTGAATAGCAGACATTTGTGTGCAATGTGCTAAGCCAGGACTTCCTGATGACATCATAGGTCTGTCGGTTATCTGAATCTCAAGATATTTTAGTCATTAATAAAGTTTAGAGATAACTCTAAAACAGAGTTTATTAGTGCCTCACATAGTTAGGATTCCTTTCTATAAGAAGATCAGTCAAAGTAGTATTTACAATGTGAATTTGAACTAGAGAAAGGTAAGAAAAGACATTTGACATCTGGGTGCCCTTGTATAAATAATGACATAAATTAATGCATAATATATAAAATAATTATACAGAAAAATAAATATTTATGATAACATTAAAATATACAAAATAATTTTGCCAACTTAAAGCACATATGATGACTCCCAGAGAAGAAGAATTAGTAATTATAACATTTGGCCTTTCAGTAAACCTGTGTGGAATAGAATGCCTACTCTCTAGATGTACACATATCAGTTTCTAACATCCTCATTGACTGTTATTGTTGCAACATCTGATTCCAGTAACTGTGCTTTCCCAGAATTAACTAAGTTTCAATGGAATGAGCATCAGTTACCCTTCCGACTTTTTCCGCTAATGTCTTTGTAATTTTGATAATGATGTTTCTAATGGAAAGGCCATTAGAAAAATAGACAGGATACCTGATATCACTTCAGCTTCCTCTTGGGTTAAAGATATTAATTCATCATATTTTAATTTTAAAATTATTTTTAAAATTAAATTAAGAGATGATTCTATAATTTTCCTATTCCCTTTCCTACCATCAGTCTTCCCCCTGTACCTCCTTTTACTTCCCCTGAAGGTCCCTCTTTTTCCCCTTTTAATTGCATTATATACAAACTGCTAGCCTGCTCAGTCAGGTTAGTGTTAGGTATATGTATATGATGTCAGGGCTGACTAGTTTGTATTGAATAGCCAATCAGGAGCTCAACATGGGAATGATGATTTTCTACTACTCTCATCAATCCTTAGTGGCGTGTAGTTCTTTGTCTAGGCGTGGGGCCCACTGAGACTTCCCTTTCTGTTACTATGTCTATTGGTATTGTTCTCGATTGCATTTTGTGTAGGCAGCCATATCGTTGAAGTATCAGCTTGTAACTTCCCTGTGATTTCCAGGAGACATAATTTCACAGGAATCTCCTGGAAAATGACCAGGTGGCACATCTTTTAAATGTTTTTTTTATTTTAAATAGTGACATTTAATAATGGATAATTTATCTACTCTCTTCAAGTTTAATTTAAGATTTGAAAAAAAAGAAACCTTAGCCTGACCAAAGATGAAGCTGGATTTCTACTTTACCTATAACGCACATGAATTCTGTGATTTGGGGAAAGGCCGTTTTCTAGTTGGGCAGAAAACAGATGTGAAGAGCAAATAGTACATACAAAGTAAGTACATAGGAAATGGATGGTAGGGAGGGAGGCAGACATTGGGCAGAAACAAGACCACATGAATTACAGAGATATAATGATTCTCATGTGCAAACTTCATTTTCCCCATCTGTGATGCTTAATAGCAGGTTTGTGTGTTTCACAATTATTAGTTTTTGATGAAAGAAATTATTTTTCAATGTTTAACACTGTGCCTATTGTATAATAAGGACTTACAAGATCCAGAACAGATTAAAAGAAGCTGAAAATCCATCAATAAAAGGGAAAACATAATAAAGGATACTGACACACCATTGTCTTGGTTATATAAATGAATGTGTGAGCTATTTTTGAATGTCGTTCAATGATATGAAAATGCTAGTAAAAGCAACACCCCAAAATATTGCTAATTATTCCGCTATTTTAAAAAAAGCAGTATCGTGGGAAACCTGGTCGTATTACTTGCAACGTGTTCACACACTCTTCTGATAAGTCCCCATTTTCATTGTAAATATTTTTCTCTGCTGCTTAAAAATATTCTTGCAACATGAACAGTTCCCACAGCAACTGTGCTTCCTAAAGTTCTTCACAAACTTCAATGTAGTGTTATTTGAGTTGTCTGCTTTCTTCCCTTGTGCGTGTGCATGTGTGTATTCAACTAGATAATGCTTTGAGATAAATGTACAATGTCTTTTGTGGTCGCTTATTAGGATTTAGGCTCTGGGTAAGCAGAGTTTGCCTAGCTACCAGGTAAATTAATGAATCTCTCATGAAGGTAGCTTCAAAAGAGGCCCCACCTACTGTTGCATAAGAGGCACTGGAGATTTTAGTCATAAAATCTGCTGCAGATACCATCAGATGTTAAAAAAATAAACTTAAAATATTAAATAGCTGAAGTAATTTTTAAATCCCTTTTAAGAAAGATTTTAAGTCAAACTGAAAGGAGCAGTCCTCTGCCTCAACTTCTTTCCTCTCCTGTTCTTTGAAGAATGGAGTTGCAGCAAGAATGAGTTGGAGGGATGATTAAAATTAGAACGGTAAGAGAAAGATTAGAATAGAAAAAGAAAATACCACTATCAGCTATTATTCAAGCTCAGAGGAGAGAGACAGGACTCCCGATGACTGTGTCTGTGTTTGCCAAAACCTAATTAACAGGATTAAGCTGTGAGATTTCTTTTCCCTCACTGGGCAAACTAAAACAACACTTAGAAAGATATCCTGTATCTAATCTTAAATTAGTCTTGTGTTACCCTGTTTATTTTAAAGTGCATTTAAAATATATCAACAGAGTGGAAGCCATGGCATTCCTTAAAATAACTACTACAGATTGATAACAAAGTAATTGAAAAGGCAAGTACATACTTGGAAAATTAATAGAATTATAGGAAAGACAGTTCTCAAGTTTCCAAATATCTTAATAAGTAGTTCAACTTCATGTATTGAATACTTCTCAGCAAAGAAAACAGAATTCCTTACCTTCACAAAACTGATCATTAAACTTATTTCATTTATTGCTGCTTTCTTTGTCGATGAAGTGATTTTCAAAATGAGTACCACAGTACTGCACAGTACATTTTTAAATTTTGATTGTATTTTTATGTCACATTTTCCCTAACACTTATCTCCATGTACCAGTGACGTGTGATATAGAAGCTGAACAAAGTGTGTTCAACAAACTGTGAAGCATTAAAATTTTCATAGTTTTAGAAGTCTGGGATATTCTCAGCATCCTAAAGTAGTACATAATGTAATTGAGTCTTGTGTATTTATAACATTATTGATAATAATTGGAAACATGTTTAGAGTGTATTTGAGCTACTTTATGTTAAGGATCATTCTATGTTATACAGAATCAACAAGCTTCCGTTTTAAGTTCAACAATCTGCCTTAAGACTTCATCATAATAAATGTGCCGACTTACCAATATACTTAAATTCTAAACAGCTGCTTAATTATATTACCAAAAAACAAAATTAACTTCCAGTAACTCATTTTATGCCTTTAAAATGCATCTTTGTATGGTGGCATTTCTTCTTAGTTCTTTTCTATTCAATATAACTGAATGGATAATAATTTATATTAATTCTTAATTTGTATGTTACTGACATTTGGCATGAATAATTTTTTGTTAGACAGGTCTGTGTTGTGAATATAAAATACCTAAGAACATCTTTGATGACTACCTGTTGGATGTCCACTGCAATTCTTTAGATTTATTTAAAAAATAACCTAGATTGAACTTGTTCTTTGACAATGTCTAACATGTGTTATTCAATCTGCTTACTTTCAGGGCCAACTCTCCCTTTCCTCTACCCTACCCCTGTCAACCCCTACTCCTTTCAAGTCCCTTTCCACACTTGTGTCTTTCTGCTTTGTTTTGTGACTCACTGACTGTAGCATTGGTTTGGATCTCTCCACCTGATCCTGGAGACATTGCCAGTGGGCACAACACTAAAGAAAACAAGTCTCCTTGCCACATAGTCCATAAATGGCTGATAGTTTAGAAGGGAGGAATACAACCCCATGAATTCCTTCCCAACTCCTGTCTGACAATTGACAAGCATAGTCTTGTGCAGGCCAGTGGCAGTCTGCCTGAGTAAAGTCATAATTGCAATAGCTGCGCAAGGCCCTAAAGAAATTCATAGTCCTTTTTCCTATCTTCTGGATCTGTCTCTCTCTTTGTCTTTCTGCCTCTTCTTCCATTGTGTTTCCTCAAACTAAGAATGAGTAATATAAATTTCTTGTTTAGGGCTGTGTGCTCACTAGTCACTTACAGTCAGCACCTTGACCCGCAATGAGTCTCCATTCATTGCCATTCATTACATAGGAGACATATCTAAATAAGCTAGAGAGAAAAACTTGCCTTTATTTATAGACATATATTTAGAAATAAATATTCTAAACTCAGTAGGTTTGTTACGTCTTTCTTTTGACAGGAGAAAACCAAAAACCAAAACAACAAAACAGAAAACAAAAACAAACAGAAAACCAAAATCTCAATTAGTCCCTGACTTCCAGAGAGAATTTGAAAACCATTGCTCTTACTTAGAGTGAGTTTCTGGACATTTTTGAAGCCACACTGATAACAAAGATGCAACCTCTCCAATGTCCCGGCCACTGTTACAGTACCTCTCTTGCCTCCCAGTAGAATATCATCAGTAGAATTTAATATTTAAAACGAGATTATAGTCTACGTCCATAGCACGCATAATGGGCCCAATCTCATCTAAAGTGAGAGACTGAAAGGTGCATGCTCACTGACATTCTTAGCCACTGACTCTCCTTTCTCATCAGCTATGTCTATTTCAGTTATCATTTCATTTATTTCAATTTCGGTCTTATTATTGTGCTCTAGGAGTGTTGTCCATTCAATTCTAGTCATCTGTAGTTTTAAAAGTTGTAGTGGCTTCGGGGAATGATATATCCCTGCAGTCCTTGCCTTGTCCCCACCAGGCTGCAAAAGTGAAGCTTTTACTGTCTGTATACGAAGTATGGCCAAGCTCCTGACAAATCCACATGCTTCGCTCAGCTGCCTTCCTTCTTGGATATTTTCATCTGAGGCCTAGATCCAGCTCCTCATCAAGTATCTCTGTGGAAGTCTTATAAGCGGGAGAGTAAAAGGGAAATTTGATGTTTTCCTCCATACTGCTTTATTGCTCAGTGATATTTTCCTTTTTTTCTTTCTTTATTTATTAAAAATTTCCACCTCCTCCCTCCTCCTATTACCCTCCCACTCCTCCCCACTCCCTCTCCCCCTCCCTCTACACTCCTAAGAGCAGTCAGGGTTTCCTGCCCTGTGGGAAGTCCAAGGTCCTCCCCTCTCCCTCCAGGTCTAGGAAGGTGAGCATCCAAAGAGACTAGGATCCCACAAGGGCCGTCCATGCACTACCATCAAACTCAGTGCCATTGTACTTGGCTTCTCAGTCAGCCTTCATTACCAGCCACATTCAGAGCGGGTCTCTGTCTCTATCTCCATCCATTGCCAGATGAAGGGTCTATGGTAATATGCAAGATATTCATCAGTGTGGCTTTGGGACAAGGCCAGTTCAGGCACCCTCTCCTCTGCTGCCCAAGGAACAATTTGGGAACCTCACCTTGGACCTGGGAACCCCTCTAGAGACAAGTCTCTTGCAAACCCTAAAATGGCTCCCTTAATTAAGATATTTTCTTCCCTGCTCCCATATCCACCCTTCCTCCATCCCACCCATCCCACTCCCCCAAGCTCTCCTAAATCCTCCCCTTCTCCCTTCTCTCTACCCATCTCCCCTTACATCCACGCCCCCCCACACCCCCGTACACCCAAGTTTTCCTTGGCAATCTTGTCTACTTCCAATATCCAGGAGGATAACTATATGATTTTCTTTGGGTTCACCTTGTTATTTAGCTTCTCTAGGATCATGAATTATAGGCTCAATGTCCTTTAATTATGGCTAGAATCCACTTATGAGTGAGTACATACCATATTCCTCATTGGGAAATCAGAGAACAATCACCTTTCACGATAGCCACAAATAGCATAAAGTATCTTGGGGTAACTCTAACCAAGGAAGTGAAAGACTTATTTGACAAGAACTTTAAGGTTTTGAAGAAAGAAATTGATGAGGATACCAGAACATGGAAGAATCTCCCATGCTCTTGGATTGGGAGGATCATCATAGTAAAAATGGCAATTCTATAGCTAAACTCAAAAACACCAATGATAGCCTATGCTGGAGAGGATGTGAAGTGAGGGGAACACTCATCCATTGTTGGTGGGAATGCAATCCTGTACAGTCGCTGTGGAAATCAGTGTGGCGGTTTCTCAGGAAACTGGGAATCAACCTCCCCCAGGATCCAGCAATTCCACTCTTGGGAATATACCCAAGAGATGCCTTATCATACTACAAAAGTATTTGTTCAACTATGTTCATAGCTGCACTATTTGTAATAGCCAGGACATGGAAACAACCTAGGTGCCCGTCAATAAAAGAATGGTTAAAAAAGGTGTGGAACATATACACATTAGAGTTCTACTCAGCGGTAAAAAACAATGACATCTTGAATTTTGCATGCAAATGGATGGAAATAGAAAACGCTTTATTGAGTGAGGTAAGCCAGACCCCAAAAGAGGAATATGGTATGTACTCACTCATAAGTGGATTCTAGCCATAGTTAAATGTCTGTGAGTCTATAATTTGTGATGCTAGAGAAGCTAAATAAGTAGGTGAACCTGAAGAAAATCATATAGTTATCCTCCTGGATATTAGGACTAGGCAAGATTGCCAGACAAACTCGGGTGCATGGGGGGTGGGGGGGATGAAGTAGGGGAAGATGGTTAGGGAGAGGGGAGAGAGGGAGGATTGGGGATGGCTTGGAGAAATGGGAGGTGGGGAGGGAGGAAGGATGGTTATGGGGGCAGGGAAGTTTATATCTCAACTAAGGGAGCCATTTTAGGGTTTGCAAGAGACTTGATTCTGGAGGGGTTCCCAGGCTCAAGGAGAAGTCCCCAGATTGTACTCTGGGCAGCAGAGGAGAGGGTGCCTGAACTGGCCTTGGCCCATAACCATACTGATGAATATTTTGCATGTCACCACAGAACCTTCATATGGCGATGGATGGAGATAGAGACAGAGACACATATTGGAACACTGGACTTAACTCCCTAGGTCCAAATGAGAAGCAGAGGGAGGGAGATCGTGAGCAAGGAAAGCAAAATCAGAGGGGCCCTTCATCCCACGATGGATGGAGATAGAGATGGAGACCCACATTGGATCACTGGAAGTCAGGACCGTGAAGGGTGCGTTCACCCACTGATACAAGGGGACTGATCGAATGAGAGCTCACCAAGGCCAGCTGGACTGGGACTGAACGAGCATTTGATCAAACCGGATTCTCTGAATGTGGCTGACATGGGGGCTGACTGAGCCCCCGAGGTCCAAATGAAGACTGAGAAGCCATTGACAATGGCACTGGGTCTTGTTTCGTCTGCATGGACTGGCTTTTTGGGATCCTGGCCTGTTTGGATGCTCACCTTCCTGGACCCGGAGGGAGGGGGGAGGAACTTGGATTCCCCAAAGGACAGGAAACCCTGACTGCTCTTGGGAATGGTGAGGGAGGAGGAGAGGGAGTAGGGGGAGCGGGAGGGTATTGGGAGGAGGGGAGGAAGTGGAAAGAGTGTTTTTGGATACTTGAATAAAAACAAAATTGAACATACAAAAAAAATTGGCAATTCTACCAAAAGCAATCTATAGATTCAATGCAATCCCCATCAAACTCCCAGCGAAATTCTTCATAGACTTTGAGAGAACAATAATAAAGTTTATATGGCAAAACAAAAAACCCATGATAGCCAAAACAATCCTATACAATAAAAGTACTTCTGGAGGCATTACCTTCCCTGCCTTCAAACTCTATTACAGAGCTACAGAAATGAAAACTGCCTGGTATTGGCACAAAAACAGAGATGTTGACCAATGGAATCGAATCGAAGACAAAGATCTTAATTCACAAACCTATGAACACCTGATTTTCAACAAAGGAGCTAAAACTATACAATGGAAGAAATAAAGCATCTTTAACAAATGGTGCTGGCATAACTGGATGCCAACCTGTAGAAGAATGAAAATAGATCCATATCTATCACCATGCACAAAACTCAAGTCCAAATGGATTAAAGACCTCAATATTAATCTTACTCTGTGTTTTTATGTTTGTTTGTGTTCTTTAGATTGTTGGGCTACTTTGCTCTTCAGCAGCTAAATTCAGTCTCCCAGTTTTGCTGATCTTCGGACAGCCCGTCAGCATTCCATGTTGCAGTACTTGCCTGGTACTGCTTGTCTTCGTAGTCTCTGCCTGGATTCCTTGTTTGTTGCAGTAGCTCTTGACTGGTGTGAGATGTTTTCCTTCAATTAAAAAAAAACCCACAAGAAAGAAAGAAAACAAACTATCTTTTCTCATTTTACATACCACTCCCCGTTCCTACTCCCTTTCCACCTTCCATCCCCTCCATTCACCCCCTTAACACACACTCCTCAGAGTAGGTAAGGCACATTGCTTTGGGGAAGGTCCAAGGCCTTCCTACTATATCTAGGCTGGGCAAGGTATCCATCCAAACTGAATGGGTTTCCAAAAAGCCAGTAAATGCAGTAGGGTTAAAGCCTGGTGCCACTGCCAGTGACCCCTCACTGTATTTGCCCCAGCCATACAACTGTCACCCACATCCAGAGGGTCTAGTTTGGTCCTATGTTTCTTTCCCTGTCCAACTGATGTTGGTTAGCTCCCATTAGCCCAGGTAGACTGTTTCAGTGGGTGTACCCATCATGGTCTTGACCTCTTTACTCATATTCTCATTCCTCCCACTCTTCAACTGGACTATGGGAACCCGGTCCAGTGTTCCAATGCACGTCTCTGCCTCTGTTTTTATCAGTTTCTGGATGAAGCTTCTATGGTGATATTTAAGATATTCATCAGTCTGACTACAGGGCAAGGCCATTAGAATTAAGCTTTAACAGGAGAAGGCAAGCTAGCCAACTGGTGCTGGCATTCTTCATTGACTATACTGAAGCTGGTTATCAAAGGATAAGAAAACTGTCAAAACCCACAGTGGGGAGCCAAGGGGAGCACACAGAGGAGCCAGCCATGCTAACAAGACAGAGAACAAAAGGGAGTGAACATTCTTTTATTCTCTCAGCCTGTCCTTTTAACAGCTCCCAAGAAGCAGATCCATGAGGAAAAGGGAAGTTGTGGCTTCCATGCCCCCACCCAAAACAGAGAAGGAACAAACAGAAGGCAGGGCTTAAATAACACAATGGTTTTTATGCCACCCAAAGGAGCCAATGGATCATAGACTTTCAAATTCATAGTAAATATCATTTCTGTAGAAGTCCATTTTAATGGAGAACATTATTAATAAAATTAAACATGGAAAATAAAACAAATTTGATATTTTGTTCTTTAAATTTCAAATGGACATGTGCTTATTGTCATGAAAAACTGAGATTAAGAAACAGAAAATGTCTGAATGTAAAGAAAGAATAGAAGAATAGTTTGTAAATACATAGATATTAGATTTTCTGGTTATTTTCATTTTAAAGTAGTGAAATGCTTATACAGTTGCAAAGGTAATTTACAAAGAAAATACATTCACTGACTCCTCTTTTCTATCTATCTCCCCAACCTGGTCCCTTCTTTCTTATACTTAATTAATGTCTAAAGATTTACGGCAGTCTTTTTACTTTTAGTATAAATAGGTGCATTTCTAAATGCATAATCTCCTATCTATGATATGAATAACAGTATACAATGTGAAAAATAGATGAATAAAATTTCAATTTGTTTTTTTCTTATATATGCTCTTAAGGAATTCAAATATTTTAAAATTAAAATAGATCAATGAAAGTCCAATAACCTTGGTTGACATTTTTGGATTGAGTAAAATTAGATTATTTAAAATAAACTTCTATCTTAAAAATTCTCTACCCTCAAGTGTAAGTTATTATGAAGTGAACCACATTTTTAAGTGGTGAGATGTAAAGATATTTGGCTGATGCAGAGGTGTATTTTAGTTACATAATACTTCTACGGAAGAAAAAAGAATATTGAGCAATTTTTATAAAAGAGCTAAAAATAAAACTTTCATTGTCATAGGCAACCTTTTTCCTACAAAGAATAAAAAAATGAGGATGAGAAACACATGGAAAATAAAAAAAACACATGTTCTGAAAGTACGCACAAGAGAAATCAATGAAAAACATGAGCACACATGTCATGTGCAGTTAATCAAGCACATTATCAGCCAAAAATGCTAAATTCCTCACTGAATTCTCATTTTCTTCTAAGTGGAGATTTTCAGAGCTCAGCTCTATTCTAGCCAGCTAGGAGCAAGGAAAGCAAAGGCTGTAGAATGGATACAAAATATAATTGTGAGTAATTCCCCTGAGATGGAACTGTATGGCACACTTTCCTTTCCCACTTAGAAATTACCTTGGTTTACAAACACCATTTTTCTGAACAACCCATCGAACATATGTTAACGCTTATCGTAGGTATTATACATCATGCTCACACAAATTTTTTAGCCCATCACCTTTACAAAACCTGAAACAATTTCTAACTATAGATCCTAACTTTATTTTTGTAAACTTTCCAACAGCCCTACTGAGAGTTTTATTATAAATATTCACCAACGTTCTGTTTATATTGCAAATTAACCCTCCTGGGGATTAGTCTACCTCAACATGCTTTCTTTTTCACCTTGACTGTTTTGATGTGGTAAGTATAAAATGACAAACATTAGATGTAGTCAGCAGATATAGCATAATAATATGTTTTTATTCTCACTGCTTCGAATAGGAAATGCAGTATGAGAATTTGAAGGAATGTGTTTGAATGACTCGTGGTTAAGTAACACAGTCGGCCTGGAGGAACATATCTGAAATCAGAGCACTCAGGAGGAGGAAAAACAAAATAGTTGTAGATATAGTTTGGTAGTGCTTGCCTACTGCCTAACTCTCTCATTCTTCATCTTTTAACTGGTTGGTTTGAACCATATGACTTTGGGGTTTAAATGTTTTATTTTCTGGGACACATGAAACATATGTAACTATGTTTGAGATAGGAATAAATACCTAAATATCTCCTTAATTTTTGTCCTTTGGAATTACTTTATTCAAAACTTTAATTGTCATTGTGTGGTAAAAAACTTGAAACTTTGAATGCCTACAGGGGATATTCATTAAGATTTTATTAATGATGAGTGATGTATGTGTACCTTCACTTAATATGAAATTCTAGGTTGTAAAATAAGTTCCTTTAATATTTTGAAAATGCTAATTCAGTGTCACCTTAAGTCTGAAACTCTCAATGAAAATATATTATTACCATATTTTTATTTGGTAATAATAATACTCTACACATTTTTAATTTTTTGCAAAAATATTTTAAAATACATTTTATTTATTGTTTGAAAATTTTTGCATGTATATACATTTTAAATTACTAATTCAATGTAGTATTAAAATTAATTATAACATTACTTTTTAAATTTCTATCCTTTAATTATTAATTATTTCATTTGTTTTTCTTTTAATTCTAGAAAGCATATCTTCATTATTTCTTATATAGTTCTGCATATGAAGTTGTATATCTTCATGGGTTTCCAATTTTTTATTCTAAGCTGGAACTTTTTTTTCCTCTTGGAATTATGGGACCAATTAGAAAAGACAGCATTAGTCAACTGATGAAAAGAAAGCCTATTCTTGGCCAGAGCATAAGAGAATCAAAGAGAAAGACTCTCAAATCCACTTCTAAGTCCTTACAAAGGCTGATAATCTTTTGGAGAGTAAAGAGACAGTGGGGAGGATTTTAATTAGCTAGCAGAACAGTTTCTGACTTATTCCTGCAAAAGAGTTGGTTGGATTCATTGCAGAGACAGGGAAACCTTTCCTTTGATCCTTCTGTGGATGTCCCCTGTGCGAACAAGAAGCTTGTCCACTACGAAGATGCTCTTGGGTAGGGATTTTAGTAGGATAAAAGATTACAATGGTTCGTCACAAATCTAGAGGAGCGTAGTAAATCAGTATATCATCTCCCTGGCTGAAACAGGTTTTCCCTAGATCTGTCCTATGTTTTTGTTTGTTAGTTTGTTTTTGTGGTATTGTGTTTTTCACCACCAGGCAGGTCCTAGAATGTTAGTTACTTTGTTTTAGACTAGGAAGACATCTTATCTGAAACTGAAGACTGGTAAGTAAGAATCATTTTCCAGACTTGTAGTGAGAGTGTACATGGTGTCATCTCCTAAGCATTTGCATTTCAACTTTCTCAACTTTTGTCTTATTCTCTACCTTTTTTCTTTTTCTTTTCTTTTGTTATTTTTTTGCAACAGGATTTCTTTGTGTAACAGGCCTGGCTGTTTTGGAACTCACTTTGTAGATAGGAAAGCCTCGAACTCACTGAGATCCTGTGCCTTTGCCTCCCTAGTGCTAGGAATAAAGGCATACACCACCACTGCCTGGCTTCTCTATTTTTTGAAAGTATTTTCTCTTTTTCTCAGGAAGTTTTTCCAAATTACCCGATGCCCTGTTCACTCTTCCATACACATGTTCTACTACTTCTTTTGTGATGTTGACTTAAGCTAGGGTTTTTACCTTGGACCGCTCTCATTTCCATATACCTCTATTCTTGTTTCATACAGTGGTTCTCTCCATCTCTCTTGATATGTTTATTAGGCAACCTTAATTTCTTGGTTTTTTTCTGGAATATTTTTGTTCCACATGACCTAGAGTGTATGAAGATGTTTACATGTCCAAAGGCAAAGCTAGTGCAGACTTAGAAGTTTTCAGCCATATAAACAATAGGTTTTTAAAAGAGCTTACTTTTTATTTTTCTTGTTATTTATTTCATTTTGGCATTTTCGTACATATACATCATTGCATTTTGCTCAAATTTACTACATCTCGTGGACCCTCAATGTCCTCTGTCTTCCTCCCCAGTAGTCCTCTTCTATTTAGTTCTACCTTCCACATATGAAAGATGGCTCTAAATATTTGCCTTTTATAATCCATACCACACTCTCCTGTATCCTTTAACTCCTTTAGACTCAAGGTCACTATATACTCTTCCTTTTGTTTTCATGGTATGTGTGCATAGGAATATATATATATACAGATCTATATGTATGTACACACACACATATATATATACATATATATTCAAAATAAATTCCTTATTGTAAAGAAAGTGTGTGTAGTGTGTGTGTATGTGTGAATGTGTGTGTTTGTGTGTGTGTGTGTGTGTTGATGTTTGCATATTGTGGGACCCAAGCACTTAAAGTATTTTGCAAAAAAGAAAATCAAATAGTGATTTATTTACCTATAAACTCTTAAATGTAAAAGCTTAATAAAATCTTTTTCATTTTAACATAGTTATTAACAAGTCTATTAATTTTGACTACTATATAAAATGATTTGTGGCCAATAAACGATCACTTTTCTAAAACAATAAAGGAAAGACTATGAAATATTGGAATAGACAGCAACAACAAAGCTAACTCTTGAAAATATGGGAATCGTGGCCAGAAATTTAAAACAGCTTGCTCCACGCATTAGTATTACACTATATAGGTATTAAATTATGAAAAGTAATTGATTGACTATAAAAAAAAAAACTATCTGTTTGACTCAATGTTTGGGGAGTAGGTGTATGAAAATTTAAAAACCAAATGGATTTTTTAGAGGCCGGTGAATCTTGCATGTTAAATCAAACATTCATATGCTTAAAAGTGTAAAAACTCCAAAGAACTCTTGGAAATAAAATGGCTCCAGCAACTCCTACAAAAGAATATTTGGTTAAGAAAAATGCAAAAGGTAAGACAAGAAGAGACTATCTGAAAATATCAGTGGTCTAAGAAAGTTATCCATCAATTTCAACCAAGATGAAAAGGTTGACTATATCTCCGTGTTATTTATAGGAAAAAAGAAATGGGAGTCTGATGCTTTGGGGAAATTGTAATGTGCACTCAGCACCTTTAGCACAAACTGTTTTGTCTACTGATATGAGCAGGAAGTTGTCCTTGTCTGTCAGAACTGATGTCTGTGGGAGTTAAGTGTTCACAATGCCCCTATACAGGAGACTCTAAAAACAGAAACAGTTGGGCTGTTCTTTGAGGCAAGTTTAACTCCATGAAAGCTAAGAGGAGGAGTCCCTTTTGGAAACCTCAGCAGCTTTGAATGCTCTTAACTTCTTGTAAAGTGGATCTGTCGTACTTATCCTGAAAACTATCCATGCCTTCATTTTTACACGAACTACATTTCCAATGTAACGCCCACAAACAGCAGGATTTGCAAGCACAGTGGGCTGAAAGCCTCTAGGACCTGGCTGTCCCCTTGTCTTGTTAGGCTGGGAAGTGAAGTCGGCTGCTGCTCTCAGTTTTAGTCCCATCAGTGGTATCATTGGTTTTCAGAACTGTTTATTTCAGCTGTGGCTGACACTCTCCAGAGGACAGCCTGCCAGGGAAAGTGTTCACCTAACAATGAAGGATGGGAATGACTACAGGGGCAAGGATTCATTGTAGATTTGATTGAACCTAAAATGCAGCTCTAGCGTTGTTTGCCATGTGCCTCTCACTCATTTTCTTCCAGTCACCCAAATTCCTGCCTTGTACTATCAGCCTTTGTCCGCATTTCATACCATGTGGCAGTCACTGTGTCAACACTGTGGCAGGAGGACTACAGGGCTCCAGACTACAGGAACTCTTAAGATTTACACTATTTAGAGGACTGTGAATAGGATGCCGCAGGCGTATACATTAGGACAGATCCATTCAGTTCATAGGATGTGTGTGAAAATCCTAACTAAATTGTTTATTGAAAATTTGAGTCTTAGGATTTGCTTAGATAGTTTAGCCCTGGATAAATATTTAAACTGTTTAATATTTAAATAAATATTCACTGATACAACCAATATTTATCCCAAATTTTGGAAAAATTGTTGGATAAAGGAACTATTTCTCCTTTACAAAAAAAAAAAAAGCCTTCTACACCAATCAATCTAAATCTGTTTCTAGATCCCAGGAAGAAACTAAAATGTGTTGTTCAGGTTTACATCCAAGCAATGCTATTTGTAATATAACAAACACCTTTAGTACACAAGGGATAGATAATGTTCATTTTAATTAACTAGTCCATTCATTATTTATAGGTTTAAAAAAGGAGGCAAAAAATTTGGCAAAGTGGCGGGTGCTTGCAATCCAAGTGCTAGGGAGACAGAGGTAGAAGAATCCCAAGGATCGCTGGCCAGCCAGTATAGGCAAGTCAGCAAGTTCCAAGACCCAGTGATAGATCTTATTTTAAAAACAAGGTGGATAACTCCCGAGGAATGTCATCCAAAGTAGACTTCTGGCCTCCATACCTACAATCACACACTTGTGCATGCCCCTAACCATGAGTATGTGCATGGTAATGCATACAAACAGCGGGGAGAGGTTAAGGAGAAGGGTGGGGGAGAAATCATAATGAAGTTTACTCTCAAATTTATTAATTAAATTGTGAAATTTGTTCAATTATTTCATAAAAGTAACTAACTGAAATACATTCATTTCATATGGTTGCTTTACTTGCAAGTATAGCGTCATAAAATAATATTATAAATAATATAACAAGAGTTCCAGAACCAAGAAAAATGTAAAGCCAGGGTGACTGGATATTTAAACTCAAATGCAAATATTGTAGGTATGGGGAACTGACTAGAATTAAGATGCCTTCCTTGTTTCTTAAATGGGAGACGAAATCTCATGAATCACATAACTGGCTGACTTTTTGTACATTTCCATTTGATAAAAATTATTTGTAAACACGATTACTGGTTAATCACCACAGGACAGGTTTGTGGAAAGCAACTGACTTCTTCCTTGAGCTTAATATATAACACACATTGTCTTAGGCATGAAATGGGTTGACACCTTTAGCTATAGTGCTCCTCTGGGAGTGGACACAGTATGACTAGAGAATACCACATATGGCAGCACAGAAAATAGAAGTGACATTTATTTGAGACAAAATTCTGGGATTCACTGGGTAATCAGCGCAAGAATAGGGCCATCTGTCAGAAGAGAAACCACAGAGACCTAGGGGAGCAAGGTTGTGTTTCCTTTATTTTTCTCTGGTTCAGGAAATGGCTGTGCCCACGTGAAATTGAACAGTGAACCAAGCAACCCATTTGATGACTGAAGATTTGCCTACTGCACATGGCCTTGAACAGATGACAGAGATGCAAACAAAATAGGCCTTAAGAATGTGTCCTCATTTATTTTTTCTGCTTTGATTTTTCTGGCTCTGTCCTTGAGCTCTCCAAACTTTTCCAGAGTTATTAATTGTTCTCTCTGGTCCAGAAATCTAATGTGCTATTGCACTGTTTTAGTCCAGTGGACCTTTTGTGTTTACTCTGGGTGATGGAAGTGGGACCAGTGAAGCAGGTTTTGGAGGTCGCCATCTGTGATAGGGGGGACATGTCAGTGATTTATCTATTTTTTCTATCACCAGTGCTCCTGTATTTTAAGTCCCGTGCTCTGGCCTCCGTCTTTGGAGGCCCTGTCGCTGTGCCCACCAAGCCTTTAGCCTTGACCCTTCCCTTGAGGAGGGTCAAGACAGCCTGCCAAAATCTTGACCACTCCCCCAGTCTATTTAAACTGCTTCCCTGGAAATTTCCCTCATGGTCTCTTTCCTCTCCCTACAGTGGTCGTGCTCGTGGCTTCCGGGTTCCCTCTCAGGACCACCCAAGAGTGCAGAAATCCCATTAAATCTGGAAAATTTTTAATTTGGCTTGTGATTTGGCTTGATTGGGATTTTTGCGTTGGCAGAGAGCTTGCATTAGGAAAATTCCTGACATCTTGGAGGTCCCACTGAGATACGGCGGGTCACATGTCAAAAGCCCCCAGTCCACAATCTGAGCTCTCCACACCATGCTAAAACTGGCTCTCGGGCTACAGCAGCTGTGTTTTGGTGAGTCACTTTTTGTTGTCTATGCTATAGGGTTTTGGGGGGAACCATTCATACTTACTTTTGTCGATTATCAGTCTCTTGTGGAAGCCACGGGCCCGCGCCAAGAGTTTGATCTCAGTGGCTAGACTGGCAAGACCAGATTCAGCTGAGATGGACTTTGTTTGCTTTAGGGACACCTTAGCTTCAATTTCCATGACTCCGTTAGGCCTAAGAGCTGTTTTAGCAGATGCAATAGACTTAGGCCATGTGGTTGGGCATAGACTTTAAAATGGGCACTTGCAGTTCAAAGCCAGATCCGCTGTCGCCCCTGGGATGCCTCTTACAAAATCTTTATAAATTGGGGCTGACTGATACAATCTGTCCTGAATGGCTAATTTCCCTATTACTGTCCTCTGAGACCTAGAAAACTTTTGCTGCCGTAAGGACAAACGGGCAGAGCTTACATATGTCCACGGTTTTTGGGCTCCGTGCTCTCGTCCTTCCCTTAGTAGCCAGTGTCTTGTGGCACCAATCTTGGTAGCTAAGGCCACAATGCCTCTAAATTCCCAGTCATCTAAAAACTGGGACCCTGACAATTCCACCTGGACCATGCAGCCAGAGGCACTGACCCCTCCCCCACTCCCTCAAGCCCACACTACCCTACCCCCCTTCTGTGGAGCAACATTCTCCACATTTCTCTTCTTCCCTGTCTACCCCTTCCCTCACCAATCTGCCAATCCAGAAGTTCAAGGTCAATGTCCATCTTACCCACCATCCTACTCCCACCCCTTCCTACCTTATCTTCCCACCCTTGGACCCCCTCTACGCACAGGGCTAGCCCCTCCCAATTTTCCCCAGTCTCCTCCCATACCAGGTCCCATCATAGCTCCTCCCGCCTCTGCCTTCTCCCAGAGGTGGCAGGAGTCAATGGCTTTATGAAAGTTCATGTTCCCTTTTCTCTTCCAGATCTCTCTCAGATAAACAAGCATCTAGGTTCCTTTTCTGTTAATCCTTCTGCTTATATTAAAGAATTTTGTTATTTGTCCCAGACCTATGATCTAACCTGACATGACTATTATGTTTTCCAAGCTTCTACTCTCACTCCTGAGGAGCAAAATAGAATTCAAGAAGCAGCTAGGCAATATGCAGTAGACAATACAGTCCCTGGGAGAAGTGGCCGTTCCAGCCAAGCCACAGAACCACACTGGGACTACCAACCTGGCCAAAGTGGCCGACAGAGGTAGGACATCATGGTTTGTTGAATCCTTCAGGGTGTGGAAATGGTCTTGGCAAAAGTAGTTAATTATGACAAACTCTGAGAGATTGCACGGTTAGCAGATGAAAATCCAGCCATTTTTTAATATCAGTTACAAGAGACCAGGCTAGATCCAGCCTCCCCAGTGGGAGCCATGGTCTTGGCTACCCATTTTATTTCTCAGTCAACACCAGATATTAGGGAAAAGTTAAGAAAAGTTGAGGAGGGTCCCCAAGCCCCTATACAGGAATTGGTGAAAATGGCCTTTAAAGTTTTTAATGCCCGAGAAGAAACAGCTGAGGCTTCCTGACAGACAAGGCTACAACAGGCAGCTAATCTGTAGGCCCAGGCTTTAGCAGCTGCCCTAAGGCCACAGGAAGGGGGGACAAGGGAAGCCAACCACAAGGCTCTACCCTGATAGAGCCCAGCCTAAGTCAACCTCACAGGCAAGCTGTTTCAAGTGTGGCCTAAATGGTCATGTGGCACGATATTTCACTATGCCTCCTCCGAGGTTATGCCCTATCTGCCAGCAGCCTGGACACTGGAAATCACAATGCTCCCATGCGGGCTTGTCCTCTATGCCAAGCCACAGAGGTCCAGCCTCACATTGGCAAGTGAAACTGTGCCAGCCTTTGAACTTCTCAGCCCTTCAGAGGATTGACACTGTCCCTGCTTGGTATATCCTGTAACCCTATCCAAGCTAGGGTAAAGCTGCAGGTAACAGGTAAGTCCATTACTTTTATTTTGGACACAGGAGCTACCTATTCTGTTCTAACATCTCACTCAGGCCTTATGTTCTTCTCATCAATTTCAGTTATGGGGTATATGGTACCTTTTCCTTCCACTTAAAACTTTGCCACTGCCCTGCATTCTTGCAGGATAATTTTTCTCTCATCCATTCTTAGTGATACCTGCTTAGCCAGCACCTTTACTGGGTCAAGATATCCTCAGCCGCTTCAGGGCCACACTCACTTTAGCCCCCACACACTCTCCTGAGTCACACTTTCTTCTCACTTTAACATTCTCTCAGATTTCTACCCAAGACTGTTCTGTCCCTACACTCCCTTATCCAGTAGATCCCAAACTATGGGATACTTCTACTCCTGTGACTGCTACTCACCACCAGCCAGTGCTAGTTCACCTTAAAGACCCCACATCCTTCGCTTCCAGATCTCATTTTCCTATTTCTGAAAACCATGGCCGAGGCCTTAAGCCTATCATCACCTGTCTTCTACCTCAAGGACATTTAGTTCAGATCAACTCACCTTGCAACACTCCAATTCTTCCTGTGCAAACCTCCACCTCATAAATGAGCCAGTCATTCTAGTTCACCCTCTTGTTAACAACCATTACAATCTCCTAACATCCCTCCTACCACCTCCTACTTCACAATTCTAGACCTAAAAGATGCCTTCTTTGCTGTCTCTTTACACCCTGACTCATACTTCCTCTTTGCCTGACTCCTCTCAGCTTACACGGACTGTTCTCCCTCAAGGTTTTTGAGACAGCCCCCATCGCTTTGCCCAAGCTCTGGCTTGAGATCTCTCAAACTTTGGTGCAGGTTTCACCACACTCCTCCAGTACATTGCCGACCTACTTCTCTTCAGTCCTACATTGTCTCTGTCCCAACAGGCCACCTCTGCACTTCTGAACTTCCTCAGATCTCTGGGATATCAAGTTTCACCGAATAAGGCTCAGCTATGCTCTCCTTTAGTGGTATATTTGGGAGTTCAACTTAGCCTGGGGTCTAAGACCCTCACCTCTGACAGGGTCCAGGTACTGTGGGATTTACAACCTCCAAACACAGGGGCTCAGATCCTCTCATTTTAGACCTGTTGGGGTTCTTTTGTCATTGGATCTATAACTTTTCCATTACAGCCAGAGAGATGCCCACGGGAACTCTCACCCACCCGGCCATCATCCATCGCCACTTCTCTCTATTGTGGAATGCCTTTCTAACAGCTCCTACTCTTGCTTTTTCAGACCCCACAAAGCCTTACCATCTCTATACAGATGAGAGGTTAGTAGTGGCCACAGGAGTTCTAACCCAACAGGCTGGGCCTTTGAGTGGGGCTGTTGCCTTTTTATCCAAAAAGCTAGATTTCACCATCTGTGAATGACAACCATGCCTAAGATCCCTGGCAGCAGCAGCTGAACTCACTCAGGAGGCTCTCAAGATCTCCTTGAGTGGAATCATGGTATATTCCACTCATCGCCTCTCAGACCTTCTGAGACACTCCTCTCTCTCCCTCCTTGGGTCTTCACGAGTCCAGGCTTTTCACTTACTGTTTCTAGAAAACCCCCCAATTTTTTTTTTTTTTTACTTTACTTCCAGTCCTGCAAACCCCGCAACTCTTCTTCCTATTCCCTCCCTCTCTGGTACCTCTCACTTTTGCCCATTCCTGCTGGGTCTTCTGGACCAGCCACTTACAGATCCCCAACTCATTCTGTTTGTTGACGGAAGTTCCCTTCCACTGATATAGTCGAAGCAACTCGCCTGCCAATGGGAAACCACAAAAGGATGACTTAGTTGCCTTGACTAGGGCTCTTCAAATAGCTAAGGGCCAATGGGCTAATATCTACACTGACTCTAAATATGCCTTCTTGATAGTTCCCACTCATTCTGCTCTCTGGAAGTAAAGGGGATTCCTACCAAGGGCAATCCCATAGTTAACCGACCCCTTATAGCCAACCTTTTGGAGGCCCTCCAATTCCCTGCAGAAGTGGTCATTATTCACTGTCAGGGACACCAATCCTCCAAGGACCCAGTGGCTTTAGGCAATGCCAAGGCTAACTCAATGGCCTGGGGACTGGCCTCCAGCTTCTCAGATTCCACAGAACATATTTTGTTCTTAACTCCTTCCTATCAGTCCTTTTACTAACCTAAAGAGAGGGATGAACTTATAAAAAGGGGGAGGGGGGCACAAAAACAAAAAACAAAGGATGGCTGGTTCTATTTAAATAGTCATCCCATTCTTCCTCAAGGTCAGACATTGTCAGTCATTTCAGACATCCACCAGACCTTACACATAGGCCCCAAGGCTTTGTTCCACTTCTTAGAGCCCCTTTTTGATCCCACCCATCTCTGAGATTCTCTTTTACAGTTTCACTCCTCCAGCCAGACATGTGCCCAGGCTAACCCCACAAGGGGCCCTCCACATACATCAGTCTCTGCACCAGCCTCACAGACACCAGCAGGGCGAAGATTGGCAGGTTGATTTCACTCATATGCCTACTCATAAATATCTCCATTTTTCTTAACACTCATGGACACTTTTGCAGGATGACTAGGGAAACGACAGATGTGGTGGCTCAGGTACTCCTGGACCACATCATTCCTTGGTTTGGTGTCCCACGAATCATCCAGACAAACGATGTATCAGCCTTCACTTTCAGGCTCATGGAGCTTATGTCAGAAGCTCTCAACATCTGGAAATTCCATACCACCTACCATCCACAATCCTCGGGAAAGGTGGAGAGGGCCAATGGACTCATCAAACAACAACTAACCAAGTTCTCCATTGAACTCAGATTATCTTGGCCTTCCCTTCTCCCCATTACCCTTATTTGCCTCAAGGCCACCCCATGGTTCCCCTACAGGCCTGAGTCCTTTTGAACTGATTTATGGAAGACACTTTCTCCTTAACCATCACCTCCCAGTCCAAACTCATCCACTGGCAGGGTACCTACCCTACCTCTCCCTTCTGAGGTCCCTTGCTGACAGTTGTCTACCTGTCCCCACACCAGCGAACCCTAATGCCCCTAAACCTGCCCCGCTCTCTCCATGAGACAGAGTACTCCTCAAACAACTAACTCCTAGGCTCTCAAACCTCGATGGACAGGACCTCACATGGTAATCCTCACCACCCCTTCAGCTGCCAAGCTCTTGCGACACCCATGCTGGTACCATCTCTCAAGGCTCAAGTGGGCACCTATTCAGGACACTTGGTCTGTCTAGCATACAGGACTTTCCTTCTACCCTCTGGTTTTCCAAGATGCCACAATGAAGGGCCTACCTGCTCCTCATCCTGGCACTCGTCTTTGGTGATACAAACAATATAGGTAATAACAATAGTTTTTCCTAGATACCCGCCTTCTTACCTCCCCCAAGGAACAGATGCCTGGCATCTCCGGGATGACAGTATATGGGATGCTTTTCCAGCAACACCTCTCACTGAGCATGGACCCACCAACAGCTAGCTCTCCCCTTCCCCACGTTGCCCTATGCCCACAGGAAGTAGCCAGACTTGAGTCAACGCCCCTTTTTTCCTAAGAAATCCTAAATGTTAGTCAAAATATCACCTCCTTTTTCCTAAGAAATCCTAAATGTTAGTCAAAATATCACCTCAGCTTCCTGTTACCTGTTATACAAACAGTCTGGAATGTAAGTCTCAGTCTCTGGCTTCCATCTTTGGAGACCCCCTCCCTGTGTCTGCCAAGCCTTGACCTCTCCCCGGAGGAGGGTCAAGACAGCCCGACAAAATTCTTGACAACACCCCCAGTCTATTTAAACTGTCCCCTCCGAAAGTTTCTTCATGGTCTCTTTCCTCTCCCCCAGTGGTCCCATTTGCGACAGGTTCCCTGTCAGGTCACCCTAGAGTGCAGGAATCCCATTAAAACTGGATATTTTTTAATTGGCTTGTTGTTATTTGGCTTGATTAGAATTTTTGCATCAGCAGAGAGCTTGCATTAGGAAATTTCTAACACTATCCACATCCGCCCATTTGTTTATGTTCATTGGTGTTTTGTCTGCATGCCTGTCAGTGTGAACATGTCAGAATCCCTGGAAAGAAGTTACAGACATGATGCGAGGGAATTGTCTGTATTCTGTCAATCATATTTTAATAAAATGCTGATTGGCCAGGCAGGCAATATAGACGGGAAAAACAGACAGGAAGTAGAGGTGATGCAATGAGAACAGGAGAATTCTGGGAAGCAGGGGTTCCTCTGCCATTCCTGCGCAGACCACCGAAGAGGCAACATGTAAGCTGTCACACTGAGAAAGGTACTAGAGTCCATGTGGCTAACGTAGATAAGGATAATGGGGTAACATAAGTTATAAGAGCTAATAAGTAGCCTGACCTAATGGGCCAATCAGCTTTATAACTTATAGAGATCTCTGTGTGATTGATTTTCTTTGGGGTTTGCCTGTTGTGGGGTACCCGGCGGAACAGAAACCCCAACAAACCGGCCTTCATGTTACACAGACAGGCATGAGCTGCCATGTGGGTGCTGGGAATTAAAACCGGGTTTCCTTGAAGAGCAGCCAGTGCTATTTACTGCCGAGTCATCCATGTCTCCAGTCCTTCATTCATATTTCGATGTCAGAAGTTCTTAATTTGTTAGAACCTTCCTATTGATTGTGCTTTATTTGAGCAGAATCTACTTTTTACCAGTGGGAATTTTATTCTTTCATTTATTTAAATATGGATTTTGATTTTTGCAGGTCTCGTCTTTCTGGATTGCTTTGGTTCTCTTTTTGACCTTCATTTTACCTCTTCAGGTAACCTCTATATCACAGGTTCCCTTTTGGATATCTAACGGTCACTGAAGCAAGAAAAGCCCCTGGGTGGCAGAGAGCTTATCAGCTAGGCAATTGAGCTGCCTTAAGACATTTTCTACTTTCTCTGTGCACTGTGATGTCAGGAAAATACATTCAGCATGTGATTTGCCTCCAGACATACTGGTTCTGTCAACATACAGTATAATGTTTACATTAGTTGACGACACATACAAACTGTCCTGCTCTCAACATTATGTTTTCTTTCTATTCTCTCAGTATTTTGCCAAATACTGAGACATCTAATACATTGAGACATATACATATAATACAGAAAGAGGGAGGTGGGGAGAAGTGCTCAGGGAGATACTTTACATTTTTCTTTATTTTTGAGAATTTTACATATGTATACAATGAACTGTGACAATATCTACATTCATTTTATCCCCCAACTCCCTTCATGTTCTCCTTAACATACTCCAGTACGGGGTGATGCCTGGAGATGACCTACCCCCTATGTACAAGGGTTTGGGCTGACTTGATCTTGGGCAGGTAAACGTAGCTGGTGTGACATCATGATTGTGGTAGCTGTGCCATCCCCAGAAAACAGGGTCTAACAGCGTTACTTTCCATTTTCCAGCTTTTAGTCTTCTGCCTCTTTTTCCCTGAGTTTGTTCAGGGTCGAACACAAAGTCTGTCACTGTCAGCACTTTGACAATTTTTGCATCATATTACAGCCTGAAATTCTCTATGAAAAGAGTTTATTTTAGCTTATGTATCTCGAAGTGCAAGAGTTCATCACAGTGGGAAGGGAGGGATTGTATCGAGGGGCAGGGATTCCTGCAGGAGCAGGAAGCTCAGAGCTCTCAGCTTCAAATGCAATCAATAGAGGGAGCACAGTGGAAATGGTATGAGGCCCTTGTCTTAAAGCCTGCACCGAGTGACAGACATACTTCTTTCCTGCAAAGTATTGACACCTAAACCTCCCCAAACCATGCTGTTAACTGGCTATAGAGTGTTTAAATCCTGGAGACTATAGGGGGACATTTCTCATTCATACCACCATGCTAGATTCAAAACAGATTAGTAAGTATGGGAAAATGTGTTAGTCTGGGAAACCACATTTGTTAATCACCTGCAATTGGAGTCACTACAAAAATGTTTTTGTTAGTTAACTCTCATCTGTTAGGATTCTCTACTCTGATCTCACTTCTTCATTCCAAACCCAGTCCAGTGGGGCTGAGAACTCAGCCCCACTTCACCTATTCCAGACCTCACCCGTCCAGAAAGCCCGACAAGATCAGTTTCTTCCCCTGGAATTTATCAATATGAAATAGAAATCAGCTTTTTTGAGGAGGATCTTCAAGATTATGTAAAGTTTCTTTATGTCAATAATTATTTGTCACTAAAAGATATAAGATAAATTTATAATAACTCTCCTTTTAAGCAAATTAGAATTATTCTTTTGCCCCCTGGAAAACAATTTTCAAAGATTTCCCCCTAGGTTACTTTGGATATATGCTAGGAATAAAATGACTTACCATGCAATTATTAGTGACTTTCACTTTTCTTTAAATTCTTAGAAGACTCCAAATTTATTATGTCCTCTTTAGACAATTAGAAAATTTGGTCAATTAGAAAAAAGCATAAGTCAAACCTCTTATTTCATATTTGCTATTTTATTATTTAAAATATGTAGTGTTTATCAAGTTTAGAGCACATGGCATAGATTCAGCCATGGATATGTTGGTAAACTCTGTCTATATAGCCAGAACATTTTCGGTAGACCTCCTACACTAATTTATCTATTTGACCACTGATTTATTTCCGTGTGCATGTCATGTAAAAATGTGTGGTGCATTATGTGAGTATATGGGTGCACATTATTCCTGTATAAGCTCAGTAAGGGTCAGGAGGTTTTTGGGGTCCTCATCTATCTTACTTCACCTATTGCTTTGAAACAAGGTTTCTCACTGTTAAGCTGGCTGACCTTTGAGCTCCCAAGACCTGCTATCCCCACAGTGCCCCAATGCCATAGCTGTGAGTATTCTTAGGTTTGGCCACTTTTTTCCTCTGTGAGTCTAGGAATTTAAACTCAAGTCCCATATTTGCCAGAGAAGTTGATTTACCTACTGAACCCACTCCTGACACTTTTACTTTTAAAAATAAAATTTATTTGTTTATCATTATGATAACACTTTAAAGAAATGCTATAGGGATTGTTAAGGGAAAGTAGCTACACTAATACCATAGACAAATCTTAAAGATATTAGACTATGTCTGAGAAGAATGTTCAAGTAAATATTTTTCTTTTGTCTGTTATAGTCTCAGAATTGAAACGAGTGGAGAAAAAGCAGGATTTCAAATGAGACAATTTTGATGTCAAACACTGTTTTAGGATGTAATTGTTAATTAGTTAAGTTAAAAGAGCCAAATAAACACTCAAAACCACACTATCTTTTGCCAAATAATGTTTAAAGAAGGAATTCTTACTTTGTCAAATTTCTAAGTCCCCAATTTAGCACATTGTGGCCACCCTGACTCTTTACTATTTTACAAATGAAAGAGCCACTACCAATAAAGTAAATTAAATAGACATATAAACTGACTACAAATCTATTGTGTTCTTCAAAGAAATAAGTATGCTGGGCTGGCAAGATTATTCAGCAGCTAAAGGCACTTGTCCCAAAGCAAGAAACCTCAGATTGATCCCAGGGATACACATGAGAGAGATAATATGGGAATATTGGAGTGTAAATGAAAGCTTTTCTGTTCTGCCTGGTCCTGCAGCTGTTATTAAAATAATCACACAGAGGCTTAGTTTTAGTTACAAACTGTTTGGCCTGTTGTTCAGGCTTATTACTACTAACTTTTACAACTTAAATTAACCCATTTTGATTAATCTATATATTCTCATGCACTTTCATGTGTTACCTGTTTTCTAGTACATCTTGTTGCTTCTGCAACTTGCTGGCATCTGCCCTGACTCCTCCCTTCTTCTCTGTGTATCTCTTCTTGGATTTCCCACCTGGCTATAACCTGCCTTGGTATAGGCCAAAGCATTTAATTTATTAACCAATGGGAATGAAACATATTCACAGCATACAAAAGAGTTATCCCATAGCATTGGAGTATCTTTGAGAATGACAGCTCTCTCTCTCTCTCTCTCTCTCTACTTGGGCATCCAGGGTCCTGAAAAACGTTGATGGCCACAAAAGCTACCCCAAACCAATAGCATTGGATATCTTATCTTGTGAAACTCACAGAACACAGGGAGGCTGAGTTTTAGAGATTAGCTTCTTATAGCTTCAAAGGTGGAGCTTAAGAGAGGGGAAGACAGTCATGCCATCTGAGTTAGGCATGGAGATTGGCCATGTTGAACCTGTGGTTATGTGGCTAAAACACTAGAAAAGTATACTTATGCTTCAGCCACCACCCAAAAGAAACTAGAAAATGCAGTGGATAGATCTAATAGAACATCATGACATCTTGTAGTGACTTCATAGAAGGCAGGAATTCTGGGAATGAAAGGTCCATTATCTCATGGAGAGAATAATTAGTCCTCCTCTCTCATTTACATAGTTTAAGGAGCACTTACCTCCCTGCAACTTGATTTACCCAACTGGTTTGATTCTTAGGGGAGGAGACAATAGCATGTCTTCACCTGCAGGTGGATTCCATTCTCTATTATATCATGAGGAGGGAACTGATTCTTGAAATTGTCCTCTGACTTCTACATGTTACACACATACACATACACACACACACATACAATGAGAGAGACACACACAGAGAGAGAGATAAGTAAACATCACTCACTTCAAATTTAATCTCAAATTATATACAAAATTTTCTTCTTGTTTACTCATTGTTCTTTTTTCAGACTTTGAAATTTCTACTAAACCAACCCTGTTTTAATTCCATAATGACTTTTCCTCATTTGTTTACATTTAAATTTTTAATATCTTTTAGAATTAACAAGTGAATTCCAACAGTGGCTTTCTAAATATTTAGATAACTCACTTTAAATGGGATCACAAATAATAAAAATACTGCTTTGTCCAAGCAGTTCTGTCAGACACGGACAATCACTGTTCTCTTATAAACAAAATAAAAAAGATGTTTATAAGGAAGTGTGTTTATCATTCCACATATATTCTTCAAAATCTTTTGGATTATTTGCAATTTTCTAGGGATATTTTTGGAAAAGCTGCAAGAATGTGAATGTTGGTATTTTAAGTGTTTTGCATTTGCACAGGAGATAGAGCAGCCTTTCTTAGAACAGCAGGGGGGAATGGCTGGGGGATTGAATTGGAGCTGGGAGCTATATGGAGAGATGCTGGTAATAAAGACACCAAGGCAAAGGTTAGAGTGAGGAAACACAGAATAACAGTGTCATCAGCTCTGGTCTACACTACTTTATCATACAAACCATGAATATACAAACATGTGGAATAAAACCCAAGCCAAAGATTGTACAAAGACATCAGTGGTGAAGCATTGTCTGTAAACATTACAAAATCTGAAAATAATCTATTCACATTGACCATGACAAATTATCCCCAGGGCCAGCACATGTGTGACACATACATGCTGTGTGTCATATATTAAAACTACTCTAAACAGTCAAGTGTTTTATGTGGTTTTAATGTCATAATTAACTCCATTGCATAATTGTCAGTGAAATACAAACACTTTTCTTCTAATTCAAGACTGGAGGTGTAGCTCAGTAATAGAACACCGCCTAGTATTTACAAGCTGCGGTCCCCTGCTCATTCTCCAGCACAACACAAACATAAAAGGAAAAGGAGAAAAGGGAAAGACATCTACCAATAGGAGAGGGGTGGAAGGCAGGGGAAAGAGATGGGAAAGTGGGGAACACATATGAGGATAGCACAAAGAAATGAGGATAGGTTAGAAGGAAGGCTGAGACAGCACACGGGATGGGAGAAAACTGCATCTAAACCAGGGTTCAACAGAGTCCCAAGGGGTAAAAGTAGTCTCAGAGAAGAGGCACCTACAAGCAGACTTCTACTAGGTAGGAGTTAGATAGGAGAGATTGTAATGGAGGAAAGGAGGTAAAGAAAAATCATCTACTCGAGTCAAGGACCAATATAGTCACTGGGGGTACCAGGTATAAAGCCAGCATTTTTATCTTACTGGGTTTGTATATTAGTGTTTCTAGTTCTGTGTTTTTATGAAGGGGGGAGGTGATTCTTGTGTTTTCTTTTTCTTGTTTTTTTTTTTAGTTCTGCTTTATTTGATATTTTTATTTTCCTTTTTGTTTTCTAAAGAGAAAAAGTGTTGTAAAACTGCCAGAGAAAGATCCTGACATGTCCCATGGAGGGTGAGGACAGTGGGCAGGAGACAAATACATCATGCATACGGAATTTGAGTGTGGAGTTTATTGAGAGAAGAAGAGGGGAGGAGGAGGGAAAAGAGAGAGGGAGAGTGGGAAAGAGAAGAGAACCAAAGAAAAGAGAGGAGAAGGAGGAGAAGGGAGAGGAGGAGGAGAGGGAGGAGGACGAGGACAAGGAGGAGGAGGAGGAAAAGTCTTGCCTGTCCCTTCAGAGGAACAGTGGGGAAGATAGACTGGGAGTGGGCAGAGTTTGTACAACCTAGGGTCCTGGGATGGTCAGGCTACTGCCTGGATACATCCTGCCAGATAACAGGACAACCCAACATAATGCCTGAATCCAAAGAGAAAGAAGGTATGAAACTGGGGAGGTGGAGAGAACCTGGGAGGAATTGGGGGAGGGGTAGACATGATCAGAACATATCCTGTGAACATTTTGTTTTTCATAAAAAATTAAATTAAATGTATTTATAATATTGACAAAACAAAAAGGGCAAATCTCTGGTTTTTAAAGCCACCCTGGTCTATGGAGAGAGTACAGGACAGCCAAGACTAAACACAGACACAGACACACACACAATGAATAAATAAATAAATGAAGAAAATAAATAAATAAATAAAACAGAATGATATTGGTCCACCCTTAGAGCTTCTCAGTATATTACAGTACATAATAATATGTGCACATATAATACAGTATAAGACAATAGGAACTCTGTGATTTGACTAGGTGTATAACATTCATAGTGGTGATATTATCCTGGCTTATTCAAGCTATTACAAGTGCAAAAGGAAGACAGACAAATGTTTTAAAGAACTGGGTTTGAGGAAAAATTGATGCCCTGGATCTGCCTCTGAGATGGAAGAATGGTGTGGAAGAATTGTCCATAATCTGTCAATCATATTTTAAATAAATGCTGATTGGCCAGGCAGGAAGTATAGGCGGGAAAATCAGACAGGAAGTAAAGGAGATGCAATGAGAACAGGAGAATTCTGGGAAGCAGGAAGCTCCCTCCACCATTCCTGCCCAGACTACTGAAGAAGCAACATGTGAGCTGACAGCTGAAAAAGGTACTGAGCCACATGGCTAACACAGAGAAGAATTATGGGTTACCGTAAGATGTAAGGATTAGTTAATAAGAAGACTAAGCTAATAGGCCAATCAGTTTGAGCTAATGGGCCAATCAGTTTATAACCTAATGTAGACTCTGTGATTTTCTTTGGGACTTGTCAGCTGTGGGGTACTGGGATGGACAAAAACTCCAACAAACTGGCCCTCATGTTACAGAAGAAATGTGTACAGTGGCCAGAAGTAATTCTATGGGTTCTGAGTGTGGTGTGCAGAGAGAAGAAAGTAGACAAAGGAATGCCAAGATGAAGAGATGCTATTATGTTGTTTAAATGATTAAGATATGGTGATCAATGTTTCATAAATGCTGAAAGTTACCTTTATGAGAAGCACAAAGTAACAAATGTAAGCCTGAATTTAGAATAGATGCTGTCTTCCTGCCAAAGCTGGGCAGGGAGTATATTCTCACTGTCTTGGATGGCTCTACTTGGGGGTTTGTAATGCCTTTTTCTGAACCAGTCAGCCAAAGATTAGCCTGAAACCATCAAAGTCAGTTCCACAGACTGAATTTCCATGACATAGAACATGAGCATCATGTACTTTAAGTTCCAGAGAGTTCTCATGGCTAAGAAGGTTTATGAAAATAAAGCAAATAGACTGATGGGTGAAAAACGTTGGCCTAGTCTCTTGACAATGCTCAAATGGCTTCCTTAATTAAGATATATACTTCCTTGCTCCCATATCCACTCCTCCTCCATCCCAACTGTTCCATTCCCCCAGGCTTTCCCCACCCTCCCCTTCTCACTTCTCTCTCCCCATCTCCCCTTAACCCCTACCACCCTCACCCCCAAGCCCTCAATTTTTGCCGGGAAATCTTGTATACTTCCAATATGCAGGAGGATGACTACATGTATTTTGGGGGAGGGGGTTCACCTTCCTATTTAGCTTCTCTAGGGTCATGAATTATAGGCTCAATGTCCTTTATTTATGGCTAGAATCCACTAATGAGTAAGTCCATACCATATTCATCTTTTTGGGTCTGGGTTACCTCACTCAGTATAGTGTTCTCTATTTCCATCCATTTGCATGCAAAATTCAAGGTGTCATTGTTTTTACCGCTGAGTAGTACTCTAATGTGTATATATTCCACACTCTCTTTATCCATTCTTCCATTGAGGGGCATCTAGGTTGTTTCCAGGTTCTCTAGAGGGGTTCCCAGATGTCCAAGGAGATGTCCCCAGCTTGTTCCTTGAGCAGCTGAGGAGAGGGCGCCTGAACTGGCCCTATACTATAGCCACTTTGATGAATATCTTGCTTATCACCATAGAACCTTCATCTAGCGATGGATAGAGATAGAGACAGAGAACCACATTGGAGCACTAGACTGAGCTCTGAAGGTCCAAATGAGGAGCAGAAGGAGAGAGAACATGAGCATGGAAGTCAGGGCCGCGAGGGGTGCGCCCACCTACTGAAACGGCAGGGCTGATCTAATGTGAGCTCGCCAAGGCCAGCTGGACCGAGACTGATGGAGCATGTGATCAAACTGGACTCTCTGAACATGGCTGACAATGAGAGCTGACTGAGAAGCCAAGGACAATGGCACTGGGTTTTGATTCTATTCCATGTACTGGCTTTGTGGGAACCTAGTCTGTTTGGATCCTCACCTTCCTAGACCTGGATGGAATGGGGAGGACCTTGGACTTCCCACAGGGCAGGGAACCCTGTCTGCTCTATGGACTGCAGAGGGAGGGTGAGGGAGAGTGGGGGAGGGGGAGGGACATGGGAGGAGGGGAGGAGGTGAAAATTTGTAATAATAATAATAATAATAGAACAAAAAATCGTTTGCCTAATATAAGTTATTCCAATAAAAAATTATAAAAATATTTCCAATTAGAAAATTGCTTCATTATTTATGGAAAACAAGAATGAAAGATGTGGGTGATTATTGTACATCTGATCAATTTTGATTAACCACTTAAATTCTCAGGGATTTAGCAAATAAATAGTTTTGCATTTTTATATATGCAGATCCTTCTTTCAGATATTAGTGGCTTTCCAAGATTTTCAATAATTATTTTATCTCCAGTAAGTTATGCCTACCAGCTCCTAAATATTTACATATGAATTTTATATCTACAATATCTCAATGGAATAATGTGGTCTAATGTTCTTTTAAAAATCCGTAAATTATGTGTAAAGACACAGCTATCATTGAATACAGAGCCTTTTTTAGTAAAATTAGTGAAAAGAATTTCGAGAGACAAGTGATTATTAGAGGCTGTGTCTACTGCACTATGAAATTGAGGATGACCTTGAACCTCTGATTCTCCTTCTGCTACTTCTTTAGTGCTGAAATGACTGGCATGCTCCACTATGCCTGCTTCATGTAATGCTGAAGATAGGATACAGCTTTTCGCTGATGCTATGCAAGTACTCTACCTGCTGTTTTATTTGGAGAACTTAATGGGAAGTCAACAGATTTTAGATCAGAGGAGGTATCACCAGAACTCAGCCTGGCTCTCACCATGATCTCAGATTTTCTGAACTATGGGAGACATCTTTCAGTTGTTCTTAACAAACACTGTCTATGGAATTTTACCTTGGTATCCTAAACTAAACCTCTGGGAATTTCCAACATATTATATTTTTAAATGTTTTATCAGTGAAACTTAGACATTAATTTTATATTTTAGTTGCTCTGTGTTGCTGATTCCTGGAATCTCAATGCACAGTTCCACTCAATCCTTTAGTTATCAATTGAAAAAGAAAGTAAGCATCATTATATAAAACTACATTCCTTATTATTTAAGGAACGTAATCATAATGTCTGCCATAAATGTCTGCCAAAGTTTTCTTTAAAATGTAAGCTAGGAAATCACAGCAATCTCTACACACTGTAGTATTGAGAATCTCCCTTTTTGAATAATGTTGTTCACTCATGAACCAGATCTAGAGGAAACAAATAAAAAAGAGGAACATAGAGATAGCATTGTTATCCATAATTGCTGAAAACATGAAGATAATGTTTTTAAACATATGAAAATCTTTCCTTTTCACTTAAATTATTTGATATTTGTCAAAAATTTTGATCAGTACCACATAGCCATAGACTCAGAGTATTATATTTAAAGATGAAAATGCCATTACGAAAAAACAAACCACCATTTCAGGGATATAAATAACTTTCTAAATTACAAGATTCTAAAGGAATATCAAGAAACTATATAACAGCAAGATTTAAAATACCAGCTTATTACAGTGATATAAATGGAAAAATACCTAGCTTATCATTACATTATGGGGCTTTTGACAAGGAACTGTAACTACTTTAAAACTATGAAAAAATAATCAAAACTCTTCAAAATGTCAATAAAAACAAGTTTCTTGATTGAAACATTAACTTTTCTACCAACAAAAATCTATTCTGGTAGTGACAACTTTAAGTCCATATTTTAATACGTTACTTATGAAAATGCAGATTGGTTAAGACATGAAAACTAGTTTTATACATACATAAATAAGACTTTCATTCTCTCAGAGCTTAAACACATGCACATCTTGTAAATAAGTTGAGTTTAATAATAATTAACTCTAGTTTGTAATTTTGTATAAGGATTGCACATAGTCATTTAAAGTTTCTGTATTTCAAAACCTGAAATAAATGTGATCTTATAAACTTTAAAAATTGGATATGAGATTAGTGTTACTGATGTTAGTATAAAATATTTTGCATTTGGTATTATTATTTTAATGTTTTCATTAATTAATTGAAAAGTTCATACAATGTATTTTGATAATATGCACCCCCTTTTCATAGCTTCTCCCAGGTCATCCACTCCACTGCTTTTTCCACCTTCTCATCTTTGTTTTCATTTTTTCTTGCTCTTGCTTTCTTCATTTTATTCCAAGGGTACCTTTAGGGAAAACATTTAATATTATCAAAACCGTTTTCTTATTTATTTATTTCTAAATCACATTGCAAGTGTAAAGGAATCAGCAAATTGCAGTTACTTCTTTAAAAAGAGATCTATTTTGTAAATACTTGTTAACAAAAGAAGTTGAAAGTATTTGCATGGTAGAAAAACAGTTGCTAAAGTTTAACTGAATTAAATTTATATATAAAATGACACACATTTTTGAAAAAAATTGACATGGTTCAATAAAAAGACATTAGTGAAATTACTGCATCTTAAGTATAAAGAAACACTATATTTAATGAAAAATAGTTTGGCCATTTTGATGTGTATTCTTTATAATAATAGTCAATGCAAAAAGTAACCTGCAATTTCCCAGGAAAGATATTTTGACTCATATTTGACATAGACGAGCTGTACAAACATGGTGACATTTTAAAATTAAGCTTTCAAATATAAATAGTAGAAAAAGAGTACAATTTGAATGAATTCAAACACTGGAGAGACTTAGCTGAAGTGTTTTCTGATTAGAAATGATCAATCTTGATTTAAACTGCCTCCAACTCCATTTTCAAAGATTTTCTGAGCTCTCCACTCTGTGTGTTTGCAAACATCCAGAGGCTGGTAGATGAGAGGTACAAAGCTTCTAAACTTTATTTTCATATACACTTTTTCCACAAAAAAGTGACCTTGAAATTGTTATTAAAATGGAGATCATTATGATTAAGTGATAAATATTGTTCAGAAAATTCTGTTTTCACATTTTGTGAAAGCATGTATTTTACTCATTCATTTAACTCTGAGCTTTTATTTTCTTCAAGACAATCTTTAGGAAAAAAATCTTACCAATTTTTACATCTGAATAACACTATGTACAACCTGGTTCAGTCCTAGGTTCTAGAAGCAACCACTGGCAAAGAGATGGAATTATGGCTACACAAATCAGGATGACCCTAGTGATAGTTAGTTTTGATTCTCAATGAGGGGTTATTGACACAGAGGTGACTTATGGGCATATCTATGGGGAAATGTCTAAATTAATTGGTATGAAAAGAACCAACTTCTTAATGTGGTACCATTCTCTAGATAAGGGATACTGGACCATGAATGAATGGAGAAATGATCTGGACACAAGTGATTGAGCCTGTGTAGGCAATTATTGTCTCTCAGGTCTAAGATTAATGTGAATAACAGCTTCAATTTCCTGCCTTAATTTCCCTGCAATGGAGGCCTATAGTCTGAAAATATAAACCAAAGAACCCTTGTTCCCTTACATTGCTTTTTGCCCTCACTTTACTCCAGCAACTGATAGAAGACCAGTACAAAAATTAGCACTGAAGCATGGGGCTATTGTGATAAACCTGGCAATGTGGCATTGACGCCTTTGGTTATTTGTGAAAACGGTGTGGAAAAGCTTTGAACTTTTAAGATAGAAATGCCATTGACTGCTCTTGTGGAAGGTTGGAAGATAGGAATGCTGAGAAAAACGTGGTCTGTGGAGGCCTACTCAGATTTTAGAGTGGAGTGGTGACATTATTAGGAAGTAGGATAGGGGGTCATTTGTGCGATATTTGCCTTTATTGTGTCTGTGTACTGAGAACTAGAGTGGAGTCCGATTGTTAAATGATGATCTCGTGTCACTGACTGGAGAGATTTCAGAATGGGAGACTGTTCAGTCTCATGTTGAAGAAGATGCAGTAATGGAAAGAAATGACGATATCCTAAGAGCAGCACACCATCTCACTGCTAGTTCCTACAGTGGGGATCCTAAGATGAAGAGGTTCTGTGATCCCCAAGAGCAGCGGCTTCGGAAAGTGTTGTCTCACTGTCAAAACACAAAAAATTGGTACAGCTGTGGCCCAGGAAAGCTGGGTTACATCTCAAAGCGTCCAAAGGGTTTAGCAACGTAAGCACTGTCCATATGCTATTGTTTTTGAGTGCATCAAAGATGGATGCTTGTGGGGAGAATGCACTATGTGGTAGACGTGAAATTTCTACAGTAAGTCCACCAAAACCATTCTGTGAAGCTATGATGATGAAACTTCAGTTTCTGTAAAGCCTGTAGAAGATTGGAGGTACAGGGCACATAACCAATCTGCCAAAGTGAACTCTAGGTGTGGAGTAGCATCAACATTAGCCCCAAAAAGAAGCTGAACGTGCTGTACGTGCCAGAGCTTGAAAAGAGGATTGCCAATCCCTTCTGAGTCCACAAGAGCCTCTAACGCTGGACATTGAGAAACAGGATTCAGTGTTTACTATCATGGATTTTGGTTTGGTTGTGAGCTAACTGTTCATTGTAAAGTCTTTCTTCTGTTTGAAATAAGAATGTCACTCTATGTTGTGACAAATATTAGAAGCATAAGAATTGTTTTATTTTTGTAAGGCTGCCACAATTAAGAGATTTTGGACTAAAAACCTTTTTTTAAAATTTTATGTGAGTGCATGTTTTGATTTCATATATTTACACACACTATGTGCTTGTCTGCTTCCCAAGAAGGTCAAAATAAGTCATTGAATTCCCTGGAACTGGAACTGCTGGTGGCTGTAAACTCCCATATGGATGCCTGGAACTGAACGTGAGACCTCTGCAGGATTAAAAAGCACTCTTCCACAATGAGTCATCTCCATGCCTGACTTTGGACTTCAAGAGAATTAAACTTTAAAGTTGAAACATGTTATTTATACTATCAGGTAAACTTAAGACTTTACGGACATGGATGGAAGGTTATGGTTGTAAGGCGATGCATTTGTGTATCAGGTTCTAGTATGATGCTTACATTTGTCAACTTGACGATAGTGTCACCTGTAAAGTTAGTCTTACATTCAGTTGGCTTGTGGGTATGTCTGTGGGGAATTGTCTCAATTAATAAAGTTGATGTGGGAAGATTCAGACTAGTGTGAGTTGTGCCATTCTTTAGTCAATGGCATTCAGAACTATGGGACAGTGGAGAAATAACGTTAAGCACAAATGAATGAGTAAGTATGTAAGCATTCATTATCTCACTGTTCTTGGATATAACATGATGCTGCCGCCTGTCTGTACTTCCTGTCTTGATGAGTACAGACAGGCAGCAGTTTGAACATTGGAAATAGTCAACTGAATCCTTTTTAAGTTGAATCTCTATTGCTATGAGTTTTTTTCTAGAATTACACTTTTGTTTTGTGAAAGTTTTGTAAATATTTTTTAAATAAATATTTTCTATAATGCACATTTTAAATTCATTTTATATGAACCATCATATTAGTTTAGCTAAAAGCATTTTTGTGGATCTTCTTTTGGGTACTCAGTTTTCCCTGTAAAGAAGATGATCTCTGGACTTGAAGAATTTCAGAGCCTGGAGGATGAGTCACAAAAACTGAACAAATCCTGTTTTGATGGCAGCTGAACTAAATATTTTGTAACTGTTTCATACATTGAAACTTGGGGGGAATTTCCTGCTAGTAAGTGAAGAATCAATAAATGTCAAACCTATTGTAAGAGGTCAGAAATAAATCGTGTCTGTGTACTTGTTTGAAATTGTGATTTTCTTTTATCTCAGAAATAGAAGAAATGGATGTGAGAAGATACTTTGAATATCTTTCAAAATACATTTGAAAGTCTTCATGACTGTTTGACAGAAGTACCTAAACTTTTTTTATATATTTGCTTGTTTTTTTTTATTTATTTATAAAACTTTCCACTTCCTCCCCTCCTCCCAATACCCTCCCACTCCCCCCACTCCCTTTCCTCCTCCCTCTCCAGTCCTAAGAGCAGTCAGGGTTTCCTGCCCTGTGGGAAGTTCAAGTTCCTCCCCTCTCCCTCCAGGTCTAGGAAGGTGTGCATCCAAACAGACTAGGATCCCAAAAAGCCAGTACACACAGAAGAAACAAGACCCAGTGCCATTATCAATGGCTTCTCATACAGCCCCCATGTCAGTCACATTCAGAGAATCCGGTTTGATCACATCCGCGTTCAGTTCCAGTCCTGCTGGCCTTGGTGAGCTCTCATTAGATCAGTCCCCTTGTATCAGTGGGTGAACGCACCCCTCGCGGTCCTGACTTCCTTGTTCATGTTCTCCCTCCTTCTGCTCCTCTTTTGGACCTTGGGGGCTCAGTCCAATGCTCCATGTGCGTCTCTGTCTCTATCTCCATCCATCATCGGATGAAAGTTCCCTCTGATCCTGACTACCTTGCTCACATTCTCCCTCCTTCTGTTTCTCATTTGGACCTAGGGAGTGAAGTTCAGCATACCACTGTGGGTCTCTGTCTCTATCTCCATCCATCGCCAGATGAAGATTCTATGGTGATATACAAAATATTCATCAGTTATGGGCCAAGGCCAGTCCAGGCACCCTCTCCTCTGCTGCCCAGGGAACAATCTGGGGACCTCTCCTTGGACCTGGGAACCCCTCTAGAATCAAGTCTCTTGCAAACCCTAAAATGGATCCCTTAGTTGAGATATATAAGAATTACCTAAACTTATGCCTGAAGAGAATTACTTTCATAATAAGACCCTGTACTATCGACAGTGCTTTTTCAAAAATGTATTATTTAAAAATATTAAAATCTATTATTATTGTACTGCTTTTTAAGAGAGAGCTAACTGATATGAGGAATGTTTAGAGTACTTTAAAAGTCAGATACAGAAAATCTCAGTGCTAGACTGTAGATTATTTATTTCTGCCCTCTTAATGAGTTATAGGAATAAATAAAAAAATCAATATATTTCCATTCCTCATTAGATGTATAATTTTTGAGAAAATTACTCATGTATTTTACTTATAAACTACTTAAAGATTATTTTTACATTTGATATAGAATTTTAATTAATTGATCAGTTACTGTACATTAATCATTATACCCAGACCAATATAATATGTTGAATCCATTCTGAAACAATATATTGAATACATTTAAAATTTAAAATCTATATATTGATAACTTTTGATTTATTCAATGAACTTACAACACACTTATTAAACTTCATTGGAATCACATGGAGAATTACTTACTCCTGGAACCCAACCCTGAAAATTTATATTTAGCTCCAGAATCATGATGTAGATAGCCAGAGTTTTAAAAATTGATCCCAAAATATTAAAATTTAGTCCATCTGTGACTTTATTTTGTTTAATTTTTAAAATTTTATCCATGTGCATAAAGTATTAAGTAAACCATTGGGAATAATGCACAAAGTAGATGCAGTAAGAAGAAAAAGGAGGATAAAATAACACAGCACTGCCTCTCATTCTTCACACTGCCTCTCACTTGTTTCTTCTCTTTAAGGGCTTGACCACTGTTTGTTTGCTGATAATGCCAAACAACCATGTGTCCAGAAATCACTGGAAATATCCAACTGCTATGGGGCACACCAAATTATATGTGCCAGAATTACTTCATAACCCTTACTTAACCTAATTGAATCAATCCATTTCTACTGGTAATCTTTTCCTCCCTCTGCCATTAACACACCGATTACGACAGATTCAAAAGAACACTGGGTTGTTCTTCGCCCAGATTTTGCTCAGACCCACATTTGTTTCTGGGGATTCTGACAAGATTACTGATTCACTTGTGGTTTCATAGGGATAGCACCAAAGTTCCCACTATGATTCAAGAGTAGCTTGAGGCGACAGGGAAAGGAGACTGACAAATTTCTTTTAGTATAAATAAGTGGTTGGGATGAGCAACAAGCAGGATTTCTTATGCAAATTGAGTCTTGAGAACTCTGAAAAGTTTGTATACACTGGGAATGACCTGGGAGTTTCCTATAAGTTTCTAGATGTAGACAAGGAGGGAAGGGAAAAGCAAGGCATGAAAACTATTGGAAGCCAGGCAGTGTTATTATTAAAGACCTTGAGTGTAGTCTCTGTGTAAATTAAGAATAGGTGTCACATTCAGTGAACACTCATGCTCAGTGTTAGATGCTTTGTAACCTGTTAACATGACGACTTCACTGGATGCCTCTGGCATTGTGTTTATGATCAATTAAATGTGATTGCTAAGAACTAATTCAGGGATGGGATCAAAGGGATGGTGTGATATAGTTTGAATCTAGTTGACCCCATAAGCTCATAGGGACTGACACTATCAGGTGTGTCTTGTAGGAACAAGCATGAGCTTGCTGAAGCAAGCTTGTCACTGTGGGGTGGGCTTTAAAGTCTCAAGCATATGTGCTCAAGCAACACCCATTGTCTTAGATCACTTCCTGTTGAATGAAAGATGTAGGGCTTTCAGCTCCTTCTCCAGCACCATGTATGCCTCTATGCCTGCATACCACCACATCGTACCATAATAATAATAAGTTGAACCTCTGACTCTATGCTAGCAACTCCATTTCAATGTATTCCTTTATAAGAGCTGCATTACTCATGTTGGCTCTTCATAGCAACAGAAACCCTAACATTTTAAGACAGATGGCTTTGCAGTCAAGGGTATTTTTGCTAAAGTCCTGTGTTCAGTCCAGCACCCAAGTCTGCGGGAACTGGCTTTAGTTAATTGATGCTCCTAAATTCACAATCTCTTTGGAATATAAAGTTAAATATTAAAACTGATGTAAGCTGTTTAAAGCTAGCACATGCAGAGAACTTATTTTTTTGAGATTGAATGGCATTTAACTCATGTGATGGTCTCTGATCAGTTAACTCAGAGTTTTCATACAGCTGTAATCCTGACAGTGAGTTTTTATTTCTAAGATGGCTCCCTCCGTGTGTGCTGTGGCCCTAAAGTCAGAGTTGGCCTTGGGCATATCTGATGAGTGCATTCAGTTAGTTCTTCTTATGACAGAGATGGACAAAAAGAAAATGGGATTAGACACAATCTCTATGAATTTTCTAGAACATATAGTTGACAATTTTAAACATAAGATAAATACTATAAAGTCTCTTTTAAGTTATTTTGTTATTACAAATATTTTTACTTTAATTTCATGTCATTTTATCTAAAATGAATTTGACAACGGAGGATTTTTCTTTTAGAATGAAATACAGACTAAGAATGAGGAAATGTTTTAAGACACGCATTGTATGATCTGCTTGTGATTTTATAATTTCCTCTGGAGAATATATATTTTAAATAAATTTTTTTCTTTCTCTTTCTCCTTCCTTCCTTCCTTCCTTCCTTTCTTTCTTCCTGTCTTTCTTTCTTTCTTTGATTTTTCCAGACAGGGTTTCTGTATAGCTTTGGAGCTTGTCCCGAAATTCACTCTGTAGTTCAGGCTGGTCTTAAACTCACAGAGATCTGCTTGCCTCTATCTCCCAAGCGCTGGGATTAAAGCCATATGCCACCACTGCACAGCTAAACAAATCTCCTATTTGTAAAATACTTCCTTTCTTTAAACATGAAGACATGCTCACACAATCATAGAGAGGTTTACCTTTAACAAAAGGGTTACCTCAGTTATATGAAAGCTATTAGAAGGCAGATACATAGTGGTAGCCCAGTATAGACATTTAAATACGATCTCACAAAAAATTACTAATGTAACCATATTTAGCAAGAATGTAGTTATGGTAACTTTAAACCCTTTCACTATTAAGACTTAATAATTCTAGACAAATGTTATATCTTTAATAAAGAGATTTGCTTAAAGAAGACAAATTCAGAACTGCCACAAAGAGGCAATCCCAGTAACTTAGACTCAGGGAATGGAAACCATGCTAATTTGTCCATAGGGTTTTTGCTCTACAGACACTTTATAGTCTTCCACTTTTTCTATCAAATCTATACTAGTCCTTACAACAACCTCTTACGTAGGCTCTATTCTTAGCCCAAATTGTAAATATGAAATGAAGTTGCAGATAAGTTAAATAAATTAAGAACTGTCATATATGTGGTCAACTGGAGACCCAGAAATGAACCCTAGATAATCTAGAACCCGACTCTGTCAATGAATGAGATTATGGATTAGAGTCTATCGGTTTGAAACAGCACAGTGATTTCAAAGGATCTAAAAAGGAATGCTCAGAGAAATTGAAAACACGTAAACACTGAAGAGCAAATCATAAAATGATAATCATGAATCTGATAAACATTAGATATAAATAAATCTTCTAGAACTTAAAAATAAGTAATTGAAAGCAAAACTTATAGTATATTATTTTAGTAAAGAGTTAAGTAATACTAAACACAATAGAACATTAGAATTATATATTAAGTATGCTTTTTCTATTTTTCTGCTGTCAATTTAAGAAATGTGATTACAGTATTATATGCCTGTTCATAAATTTATTTTTATGTTCTATTTAACCACATCACTGTAAAATTCAGAACATTGCAGTGCTACAGTGTGCCTTTGGAGACTGATCCTAAAAATTTTCATAGTTCTTGAACTTTAAAAAATATTTCTATTATATTATTACTTTTGAGGAAGATTTTATTTCTCTGTCATACGGATTTCTTTAATTTTTATCACGTTCTCCTTGAATTTTTAGATACTATTTTTTCTTTAAAAATTTCTATCATAAAATCATCAAATATATTTTTTATTTATTTAGTTTATATATGTATGTATGAGATCTCTATTTGCATCACACCTTTATGCTAGAAAAGGGCATCAGATCCCACTGTAGATGGTTGTGAGCTACTGTGTATTTCCTGGGAACTGAACTCATGGCCTCTAGAAGAACAGCCAGTGCTCTTAGCTGTTGAGCCATCTTGCTAGACTCCACTAATTATATTAATAACCACTTATCATCGCAATCAGGAGAGTGGATAATTTAAAAGAGCCTATTATCATGTGTGTTTGCTGCACATATATTACAAGTACCCTGAATGTTCTACCACATATTGTAGATTTGTTGACCAGAAATTGTCATTCTATTATCAGAAAAATAACAGCTTCTAAACTCTAAGAGAATACAATTTGTTTCTTATTTCGAACAAATAGTCATGGGTATATATGAGATAATTTTAAAAGAAAAGAAACATTCAGATGAGAGACTCAAAGTTAGTTAGGAAACTTGGGACATTCACTCTACAGAATGTGGTCCCTATAATCTTGAGTGAGACTACTGTTTTTGACTGTTATTCAAACACAGGGTCACTTTAAAAATATAAAAACGTATGCTGTAGTGGGGTGGGGAGGTAGCATTAATTTTATTTGTTTATTTAAATTGCTTTAGTTGTTGTTATTGTTTTTTTTTTTTACTTTTTCTTGAGACATGGTCTTTTTATGTAGATCAGACTGGCCTAGACCTTGTGATACCATCTTATTTCTGTCTCCGCAATGCTGACATTACAGACATATACCAACTTGCCTGGATGCTTTAACCTATTTTTATTTTAGTTAATTTCATACAGTTCAACTGAATATGGTATTAAGCAAGTGTGAAGCTATACTTAATTAAGCAAAGATTAAAAAAAAAAGGACTAGGACAAAAGTATCTCCCTCTTACAGCCAAAAAAGTGTACAACTATTCAGGGCTATGTACTGAAATAGTCAATTTAAATGCTTGTGATAACAGAGAATAAAAAAATAGTAACTTCAGATTATCCTTGCATTATTAAAATCTAAGTTCCATTTTGATATAGGAGAATTTTGGTCTTCTATTCTCATAAACAGAAATTTAGACCAACAATCCTAAGCCAGTTGTGACTCTCTGATAATTTTCCTGGGACAATCTTGGTATTTTTCAGTTTATCATATAGCAGTCATTTTACACTGATAATGATAAAGTATCACAGGAATTTAGCTTCATGGTATAAACATAAACAAAGTATAAAATTGATTAAGAGAAAAAACAAAATACCTGAAACTTAAATTTTTATGAAATATAATGACCAGAGTTAATTTTTCAGAAACAGGGCACTGTTTATAGTAAATGAAAACATCTCTTAGGGCCATGATTCATAATCCATACCACTACAAGCTGAGGTCAGACAATGGTGTGAGTCAGGCCTTTAATAATTTTGGTCATTGTCTCCTCTTAAATTTATGAGATATAGTGACTGAAGAATCAGGATATTTATCAAAAACATTAACTTAATGAGATAATTTAAAAAATCAAATTTTTATTTTTGAGATTTTCCTGCCAAGCATCACTGCCTGTCCTTTTCTTTTCACTCCCTGTCTCTGTGGCTCTGCTTGTGCCAGGACCGCCTAACTCTACCCCATCTCATTCTCTGTCTCTCCTCCTCACACTCGACTTCTCACTCTTGTTCACCACACCATTTGTCTCTGTGTCTGAGCTTTTTCTCCTATGCAAGTCAAAACCAGAACTGTATTGGAAATACCTCTTGTTTACAATATAATTTCATTACTGCTTTGTTTTTATTTTAGAAACCTTATTTGTCTTCAAATAGACATAAATAGACTATCGCTAGTCTGTCTTTACATCTTCAGTGTCATAGATGCCTTTGTTTTCATCATTTTAAGTATTTTATATGTTTCATCCATAATAAAATATATCCCTCCTCCACCTTTTCCCACAAAAAGAAAATTTACTATTATTTTATGTGCCTTTTAACAACAAGGCATTTTGTCTGACAACTACGCTTAATGCTTTTTGGTTGTCCTTAAAATTTCTCATGCCTTTCCTCTAACTTCTTGAGCATAGAATTTTGTCTCTTCAAGCTGGAAATTACCTGAAATTTCTGTGGAAAGATCTGACTCCCAGCATGTGTTAATAGATGACTTATAATTGTTGGGTGACTAGTTTCCAAAATATTTACATTAAATAGATACAAAAGTGATACTGCTATTATAATTTCTAGTCATTTCTTTCATGATGCAGTAAATCATGTCTTCAAACTTATCAATTCAATCAATAATTTGAAAACATCTGAACAAAAACTGTACTCAATGATCTACTGCTGCCCAAGCATCTCTATGTCAATAGTACTCATAAAGTTTTAGAATGTATCAGACATATTGGCTGGAATCTAAACTTTCCTTCTCTTCTTGTCCCAATGCACTGTTATGACAAATAGTATAAATGGGCATAAAGAAACTATGTTTTAAAAATTATTCATTAACTTGTAGTGCTTAAATGCAACCCAGGGCTTCACACATACCAAGGAAGTGTTTTTCCTCTGAGTCATATCCCAGCCCTAGGAATGCAGAGATTTAAGGTAAGAACATGCAATTCACAATTTGTTGGCATGGCAGAAACCACATCTGTGGGCTAGCAGCTATGACTGTTTCGCTCGTTTAATGAAAGAAGGTCCAATGTCTTTGCCTCAGGTGGAACTCTCTGTACGTTCCGTAGTGAGTCAAAGCAAGACATGGCAATTACCACATTATTTTAGGTGCTGGGAGTAAATCCAAATCTCACACATGGTAATTATGTATTTCACTACTGAACTGTACTCCCAGCTCTCATATTTTTTCTTTTATAAATTTTCACATAATTAAAAAGATTACACATTTTGACTTTCAACTTGATTGCCCTCATGAGATAATACATATTATTATTATATATAATATAATAGGGAAATCTATTGCAGAGCCCAGAGAAGAGTATTATTTATTTTTTTATATATCTACAAATCAAAATTGAATTTCCATTACTACATCTGAAAAACAGTGAATAGTTATATCTAGATGACAAGACATGGAAGCAATAATTTGATTATGACTGATGAATACATATAGGGCTACACATCATTATTATCATCTTAGAGATTAGAAAGTCATCACTTTAAGTCCAACTCCTTGTTATGGTAATGAAATTGCATTGACTCACAGGCACACACACCGGCTACTGTGTTTTACATGGTAGCCTTCCAACCACAAGGGAAGAATAGATTAGTTGTATCAGAAACACTTGGCCAGTGAAACTTTAAATATTCGCCATCTTGCTTTTAAAAATGGTATGCTGGGACCACTGAGACTACTTGGGAGAAGTGTCTGCTGCCAAGCCAGATGACCTAGGTTCAATACCTGAGACCTACATGATAGGAGAAAACTATTCTAACAAATTGTCCTCTGACTCACATGTTCTTCATGGTGTGTGCGTGCACATGCATGCACACACACACACACACACACACACACACACACACACAAAGTATATAAAAATTGTTAAAAATAAGCTGATTTGTCCAAAGAACTACTAATACTGAAAATCATAGTCAACCTTAGTGCAAAATATTTGAAATAGCCATCAAGTAATAATGTCTGTAATTCACTTGCAAACTGATCATTACTTTAAAGAGGGGAGGGGAGAGACCAGGAGGGGAGCAGAGAAAAATGTAGAGCTCAATAAAAAAGGGTAAGTTTTTATTTCCGTATCATCAATGTAAAATTTGTCAACCATATCATTGTGCCTTCTTTTTAATCCTCATTTTCATGTTCATGCAATAGCATATACACTCTGAAAGTTGATACCAGTTACAGAAAAATAAAGTGTACATTAGTGAATAATAAAGAAATTCCATATTTTGGATTTGCATTCCAGAAGAAAGAACAGACATTATTACTTGATTTGTCATAGGTGAAAGATCATATGTGTTTCAAAGTTTTAAAAAGTCATTAATAAAATTTAATTGGGACACTTGGTCTAAAGTAGATAATTACATTTGTTAGAACCTTTAGATCAGATACAGTATGAATTAAGTATTGGCCAAATGAGAAATAATATCAAAAGTTGTCTCTGAGATACCAATAATACTAAAATTTCATCCCCTGTCAAATAAAGGGCCAGAAGAAGTTTTATTGCATGTAAAAGTTGGTCATATAACTGACAACTACTGGAAGTGTAAGAGACTTATGTTGAGGTCCCAAGGAGAAGAGGGGAGGGAGGAAATACAGCTTAGAGATGATTCATTTAGTCCCTGACACTGTGTTGTTATTTGAAGGGATTTATTTCTAAAGGTATTTCATTTGCTGAGATATCAGTTGTAATAAATCACTTTTTTTTCAATCTGTCCCTGAAGAAATAAACATGCTTTCTTTTCCTTTGGGAAATATGACAGAAAGCTTACTTTATTAAATGTCTAAAAGTAAGTTCAGACTACATGTATTAGTATAAATACTTAGAGTTACCATCTCAAAACTAAAAAAAAATTAGAACACAAGCAAGAAAACAGATGAATGACAAAGTGACTTAGCACAATGTATTTCCTCCACTAAGTTTAGATATAAATCATTTTGGTCTTTTGATACAATTCACAACTGTCACCCCTAAAAACTGAATTCAGTGTAGAATGGGTCTATTGTATTTTCAGTCTATCCTTATGAACTTGACATATTGATAAGCCTTCAACAAATCCTTCTCAAGAGGAAAAGACATCGTTATATTTTGAACAGAAACTCAATTATTTGATATGCTGTCATATGAGTACACTTTGGGGACTCAAACCTCTAGATTGGTGTCATACAGATAAAGCCTTCGTATAGATCCATTCTCTGAAAGGCTTTATTTCATAAAAATATATAGTCTTACTTTCTCCCTCTGAGTCTGTGTTAGAAATCAGTCAACTGAGAGAAGTTTAAAAGATTTTCAGAATTCAGTAAATTCTTGCTATGTATTAAAATGTTACTTGATACAATTTAGACTCCATTAAAACATGATTAATGTTGAAAACAGATATTTTACATATATAGTATCTCCATAAATATATAAATCACTTACATATATTCAAATAATTTTTAATAACTACATATGATTTTCTTGTCTCCTGTTTCTCATTTAATTACTTAAATATTGATTTACATGAAACATTTCATATTTCTAAACATTTTATAAAACATATACATCCTAAATACCAAAAGAATTGTGACCCATAGACTTACCATTAATGTAGAGTAAAATGGTGTCATGTAATACTTGAAACTTAACATGACAAATAAACACATGGATAACTGCACATAGTAGTAATATATAGTATAAAAGACTCAACTCAGTATTAAGTTGTATTCCACTTTCTAAATTGTGTATTACCTTTAAGAAAATTAAGTCTTTTATCTTCTCTTTCGTTTTCCTTTCAGACACTGTGTGCAAGGAATAAGGCTTCTGTTTCATTTCATTTGCATGATGGCATCTTGAAAACCACAAATGCAATCAAAGGGTCACTAATTGTAGGTGCACCCATGGAGATAATCCTGGAAGTAGGGATTGTTACACTCCCTAGAGGACTGAGAAGCTACAGCCTGAATTCAAACCGTAGGCATATCTTGTTTGACTGTGCAGCATATTAGAAACTGGACAGTTTTGAGAAGCGCATATAACTTTGCTTGAACATAAAATTTAGTCTTTGCACATAGGTTCACCGTGTTGTGTGAAACAAGAGGTTGAATGTAAGACCAGCAGGTCAGCTACCCACCGTGTCTTATTTGCAGTGTGTGTTAGTGATCTGAATTACCTGTAGGTGTGTCAGTCACATTTTCTAGCTTGGCCACTTTCTTCATTCTTGGCTCCCCGCCCTAGTAGGACTCACGATACAACATGTTATTGCACAAATTTACTAGTTTCTTCCCTATCGATTTCATGATCAGTAGACTGTGTATCATGTAATTTTAAAGAGCAAGAGACTTGATTCTAGAGTGGTTCCCAGGCCAAGGAGAGGTCCCCAGATTGTTCCCTGGGCAGCAGAGCAGAGGGTGCCTGATACAGTTCTTACAGAACCAAAAGAGGAAGAAACATTTCCAAATTTATTTTATAAGGCTAATATTACCTTTATATTAAATTTTAAGAAAGTGAGAAAAATAAACGGAAGACCTATTTTAATAAACATGAACATAAAACTCATTATGATATTTACAAACAAAATTCAGCTATACAATAAAAAAGATATACATGAAAAAGTAGGCTTAATTCTAAAAATGCATGCTTGATTAAACATATAAAAGTCAAAACATGTAATTTTTTCAGCACAGTATCTTCAGGATAGAAATTACATGAAATTACTGTAGATATAGGAAAGACTTTTGACCAAGTTCAGTACTATGATAAAAGTGCCCAAAAATTTAGGGATACAGTGAAATTACCTCAAAGTGATAAAGTCTGTCTGTAAAAAATCTACAGCCAATATTATACAAGTAAGAAAACAGTGAGATAATTTCCTATAAAATCAGGAACAAGACAATGGTGCCCTCCTTCTCTCCACTTTTATTGAATACAGTGCTCGATTTTACCAATAACAAGAAGACAAGAAAATGAAATCAAAAGTATATAAACAGAAAATGAAAAATTAAAATTGTTCACGCTTGCAGACAAGATGATTCTATATTTAAAAGTACCTAAGACTCTATCAGAAAATATTTAGATCAATAAATAATTGTGGAAAAATAGCAGGATACAAAATAAACATACAAAAATTATTTATATACTAAAAATGAATAGCATGAATTCTGGAAAGCAACTTTATTCACAATAGCCTATATATGGATGTGTGTGTGTGTGTGTGTGTGTGTGTGTGTGTGTGTGTGTAAAATACACAAAGATAAATCTAACAAGGGAAGAATTTAAAGGCCTTTACTTTGAAAACTTTGAAACACTTAAATAAAGTGAAGACACTGAAAGACAGAAAAATAGACTTCTCATGCTCATTAATCAGCAGTAGAATTATGAAAATGGATATATTTCTGGAAGGAATCTACAAATTGAAAGTAATCCCCACCAGAATCCCAATGGCATTCTGCAAGGACTAAAAATCAATCTTAAAATCCATATGGAATCGCAAAAGATCCTGAATAGTGAAGATGACCCTGTGCAGAGAAACTAATGCTGTTGGAACACAGTGTTTTATTTCAAATTATATTACAAAGTCATAATTGAAAAAGCATTTTTGACACAACAGAGGCAAATAGATTCATGGAATAAAACATAGGAACCAAGAAAAGCACACAGCTAAAGCCATCTGATTTTGACAAAGATTTCGAATTCACACAATGGAGAAAGACAGCTTCTTCAACAAATGCTTCTGGGAAAAAATATATTCATACATTGAAAAATAAAACTAATTGCTACCATTCACTCTGTCCAAAGGCCAATTCAAAATGGATCCAAACTCTTACTGTAAGACCTGGACCTTTGAATGTGCTACAACACAGGTGCGCTGTGGACAGAAGTGTGGATTCCTGTAAGGGGCTCCAACATTCAATCAAAGCCTGAAAGACTGAAAAACGAGTGTGGGAATAGCAGCTTTGCATTGCAAAAGCAAAAAGTCATCTGAGAGAACGACCTACACAATGAGTAAAATCTTTGCTCACTAAACATCTGGCAAGGGATTGATATCTAAAATATAAAATCCAAGTATCCAATCAAGAAAGGGGTAATGACAAATTTCAGAAAGATGAAGTACAGATGACAGATAGACACATGAAAAGATATCTCAAGCATTCACAGTCATGAAGAAAACCATTCCTACACCATGTCAGAGTGGGCAATGTCCGGAAAACAAGCAGCATCATATTCCAGAAGGATGAAAATGAAAAGGAACTCTTATTCATCATCTCAGGCCGTTGGTGTGTAACTAGTTCATCCACTGTCATCTAAAGTAGAGCTATCTTATGACCCACATATAGATATTATTTTTTAAAATCATAAAAAGAAGTATTTCTGTAACTCACAAGGTGAGTGAAGTTCTTAACACTTTATATTCTTGAATTGTGTTCAAAAAGTCCTTTTCTATTCCTGTATCTTAGATTGTTTTTCTAATGTTTTCCTTTAGCAATTTGAATGCTTCAGGTCTTATTTTAATGCAATTGATCTATAGGAACCAATTACAACACTCCTGAGAATATACCAGAAGAAATCAAAGAATAATAGAGATTTTCCTATACATCCATGTTTATTACACAGTAGTAGAATTATAGGATTATCTTATTGTTTACAAATAAACAATAAATAATAATAAGATAAAATAATAAAGAAATTATTAAAAAATATGGTAGAGTTTTTTCACCCATAAATAAGAATAAAATTGTATTTGCATAAAAATGGAAAGATATTATGATTATCATATTAAGATATATAAACTAGGCTCAGAAAGACACATTGTCTATGTTTTCTCTCAGATCTGGAACCTGGATTTTGTGGATGTGTATACCTATGTTTTTATATTTACATATATGTGTATGTATACATGGTATATGACATAAAAGAGGAATGGGGTTGGTAAAATGGATGAATGGTTAAGATACTTTCCATCAAGCCTGATAACTTGACTTCCTTTCTCATGACCCACATGATGGGAACCATGGAGTGTCTACAGTAAATTATCCTTTAACCTTCACACATGTGCCAACGCATATGCACGCTCAAGAACTTACACCCTGTACTGGTTGGTTTTTACATCAACTTAACACAAGCTGGGTTTATCTGAGAAGGAGGAATCTTTAATGAGAAACTGACTCTGCAATACTGAACTTTATGTAAGTCTGTAAGTCATTTTCTTGGTTGATGGGGGTGCTCAGTTCATTGTTTGTGCCACCCCTGAACAGGTAGTCCTGGGTTCTATAAAAAAAAAATATACTAAGATAGTAGTGAGTAAGCAAGCCAATAGGCAACACTTCATGGTCTCTTCAACAGCCTTTGCCTCCAGGTTCCTGCCTTGAGCTCCAACTTTGACTTTCCTCAGTGATGGACTGTTCCCTGAGAGTTATAAAGCAAGATAAATCCTTACCTCTCCAAGTTGATTTTGGTCATGGAACTGTATCACAGAAATAAAAGACTCAGCTAATAAATATTCAGAATAAAAATGCACATGATGAAATTTCCTAAAAAAGTAGAGTTGGGGTTATTTTAGAAAAAGAAAGGTGGTACTCCCAGAGGAAATAAGAACATGAAAGGGTTATGGAGTGGGTATGATCACTATATGCTGAACACATATTAATAAAATGTTATACTACAATTGGTAGCTCACACTATGATCTTAATGTACAGAGATTAAAGAAATATATTTCAGGGCACTTTGGAATACAGGATGATACTCTGTCTCAAAAGGCCAATCAATCCATCAATAAGCAAATAAATGAAAAATCTATTTCTAGTAATGCATAGTCAGGAGGTAATGTTAATATGAGGTGCTATGTGTATATTATAAAACAAAGTAAATGTAAATTTATGTGATTTTTTAAGTATAGGGACTACTGGCAACTCAGTCTAGGGAGATGAAGAAAGAAATACAAAATAAAAGGGATTTTAAATTCTTCTGTGAGCTTTACTTTTAATAAAAATATGTTGGCATAAACTTTTTGAGGTATTATATCTTAACTATATTCCCAAATTCATTCTCTGAATAGATTAAAAAGAATGACCAAAACAGTCATAACCAGTCTCAGCATCATCCATGTTTAGTACCAACATTTAAGACTTATTTCTCTTTGTTGTTTCTGTATATTGCTTTGTTGTTGTTACAGTTCTGGTTTGATCTTTTTTACTTTGAGAGAGACTTTGTGTAACCCAGGCCTACCTAAAACTAGTGCCTCTTCTAGCTTAGACTTCTTATTGTTGGGGTTCTAAAAAGTAAGTTGGAATAATTTATCTTTATTGAAATAAAAAGAAGGGTTGCTTCTTGATTTGTTTTTAAAGAAATTTCAATGGTTGTAATTATTACTCAAAAAATTTTCGAAAAAATACTAAAATGATTTCTAGAGTTATCAAGAGGCATGTTGCTAGATCTCAGAGTTGTACATGTCTGTCATCCCAGATTTGGAAGTCTGAGGAAAGAAAATCAGATTCCCATGCCAATGAATACTTCCTGAGAAGTTCAATGGCACCTAAGCTATCAAGCAAGAACTTGGCAAGGGAGTCAGATGAGTCTAAGACAGAAGGGAAGAACCTATTGATAATACATGTGTATTATGACTTCTGCACCAAAAGATCAAATAGTATTGAAAAAGAGGGTGTGGAAAGATGGTGACAACCACAGAGTTATGGGAAGCACTTTTTTGCAGTGAGATTTCGTGGCCTAGAACTGGCAGAGAAGCTACACTCATAACCTCTCAACAACATGGGTGCTTAATGAAAACCTGAACAGACACAAAACCAATAAACAAGGTAAGTTTATAGGGGGAAATCCCTTGAGATCTCAGTCCTAGGAAAAGAACTACAGGCAACTAAAGAATGCTGAGAGACATAGAGAACATTCTTCTCCAGGGAAGAGGCCCCCAAACTGATTATCTGAAACCAGGTGGTCAGCCCTGTATGTATCACATGTAACATCACATAAGATGAGAAGATTATTTTTATATATTTAGAATGTATATAACATATAATATAGAAAATAATGGATTTGTTACATATTTATATGACAACCACTAAAGAGGGACCAAGGGCCATGAATTTGAGGTAAAACAAAAGGAAAGGTACATGAGAAAGGTTGGACAAAAAGTAAAAAAGGAAATGTTGCAAATATATTTTAATTTGAATTCTTTTTAAAATCTTCTAGAACAGGCTAGTACATATTTCAGCAGAGAAGAACAGAATTAACCTAGAAAATTGCTTATCATCCCATAAGAGACATGGGATAATATCATGTGATAATTAATATTGTCAGATTTGTTGGACTATGAGATGCTTAGGGGATTAACAAAGCAAGTTTCTGTGTTGTTTTGTCTATGGGGGCACATCCAGATATAAACCTAACTAATAGTGGATTAATCCATGAATAGAGTCACTATAGGATGGCATTGGTGGAGTTATTATTGTACTGCTGTGAAAAATCGACATGATTAAGACAACTCTTATAAAAGAAAGTATCTTAATAAGGGGCATGATAAGAGCTTCAGAGGGTTAGTCCACGATCATCATGGTTATAAGCAGACAGGCATGGCACCGGAGCAGTAGCTGCCAACATTAGCTTTACATCCAGGTCTGTACGCAGCAGGTCAGCAGGGAGTGAGAAAGAGACAGATGCAGTGACAAAGATAGGCAGAGAACAAAGAGAGAAGAATGGAGGATAGAGAGAGAGGCAGAGAGAGGAGAGAGGGATATGGACTTACAGAGGAGAGAAAGAGTGCTGTTAAACAATGGTCTTTTACCTTGCAAAGATTCGTCACTTGTACTGGTTTAACAAAATGCTGATTGGTCAGTAATCAAGCAGAAAGTATAGGAGGGGTGACCAGAACAGGAGAATTCTGGGAAGAAGAAAGACTCAGTATGTAGTCATCACTGAGACACAGAGGACACCAGATCAAAATGCCTCACTGTTAAAAGGTACCAAGCCATGTGGCTAACACAGACAAGAACTATGGGTTAACGTAAGATATGAGAGCTAATAAGCCAAGCAGTTTGTATTTAATGTAGACCTCTGTGTGTTTCTTTGGGATTGAACAACTGTGAGACTGGGTGGGACAGAAACTTATGGAGAGAGAGAAAGAGAGAGAGAGAGAAAGAGAGAGAGAGAGAGAGAGAGAGAGAGAGAGAGAGAGAGAGAGAGAGAGAGATACTGGACCTGGCACTGGCTTTTGAAATTCCTAAGCCCACAACAGTGGTACTCCTCCTCCAAGGACACACCTCATTTAACAAGGTTCCACTTATTAACCCTTCTCAAACATTTCCACTTACAGGGCATCAAATTATCAAACAAACATAAGAGCCTACGGATGCTGCTCTCATTCAGATAACCACAGAACGTCTTAGAGAATTTATCTTCCCAAGTCATTTCCTGTGTTTACTTTAATCTGCCTCTTGACACCATACTAGAAGCTGGTCTAGTCTGCAGGTCCCTCTCTTTCAAGATGAACTGATGCCTCTCAAACCATGAACAACACAACTCTTCCGACTTGAAGGAAAGAGAGAGAAAAAAAATGTAACCATAACAAACATTTTAAATTAATGTCAAACTAATGTAGGAAATTATGATATTCATTAGATAAGTAGAAATTTACCAATAAATAAAATTAATTATTGTGTAAAATAATTTATGTCTTTAAATTTTTATAAAAATTTTCAATGTCCTCTTTATTTATACTTCTCCAAGACAGTTAATACAAACAGTTTATTCACTGCTGATCATTTGTAGCCTTCAATGAATCTCACTGTACTTCTACATACAGAGAAATTTTCTGATAATGTTGTGGACTCTTTGTACTCATTTTCTACATCTCTTCTTTTTTTCTTGCATGTCAAAATTTTATATATATATATATATATTTCTTCAAAAACAGAGTCAGATTCAAAATGACATCTGAAAATAATTTGTAATTTCCTCAACCATTGATCTTATGCTGTGACTGATCCTTGCTTATCGGTGTTGTAATTAAACTAGTGTAGGTGTATTGTACAATTTCCAGCAGACCCTGTCCCAGTGACACCATCACTCTTCCAACTGAGAAGCTCTATAATGCCTTCAAAAAAGTCTGTCATCACTATAGTAAGGACTTTAAATCAATAAGGCCATTTATTATTATTAGGTATAAATCATTTGCATAATAATGCAAGTGATGCATTATTGTGTCAGGAATATCATTGAAAACACCTTCCTCCTAAAGCTATCTTTAGGATACTTTGAAAAAACACACAAACAACAATAAAATAAGCTCTAAGTTTCTTAGACCAAATACTTAAAACTGTCTCTTCAAACGCTGTAAATCCTAAGAGTCAAAAGGTAAAGAGTATGGTATTTTGGCAATAAGAAAAAAAAAATATTAACGTCTTTCTGTAAGAAAACCGTTTCCAAACCTGTATGAATTCTTCAAGGAAAAAATGAAATTACAGTATTTAGAGAATGCTTGTTGCTGCCTAAGGAGGCTGGAGCACAAATGAAAAACACTAACTTCTCATTTAAAGGGAGACAACGAAATAAGATGGGAACACAGTGATGAAACCAGGTTACTGCTTTAAAACACACAAGTTCACAGTGTGCTTCAATGCTTATTTGCACAGTGGCCTAATGTTTACTTATATTCCTTAAATGAGGGGTGCTTTAATAGAATTTAAGCTATTCTGTGGTGAGTCAAGAGCCTACATTTAAACACCCTCTGCCTTAAGATTTTTCTCACCCACACAGGTTTGCATAGACCCCAGGGAGTAACTGATTAGAGCCCCAACAAAGCAGGACTTGTGACTGTGAACTGTGAACTCAGCTGACAGCTGAGCAGTTTTGTTTCCTGAGTGCTTCACTGATGATAAAGGAGGAGCAATAAGTAGAGAAAGAGGCAGAAGCATCTAGCAAATGCTTCTGCAGGAATGCTAGATGTTTCTGTTGCCTGGATTTCACCTTTAATTCAGCTCAATTTCAGGTCAACGTACAGTGCATGCGTACATGTATATGTGCAGCACATGCATAGAGGCACATATTTTATAAAATACACACAAACTATACTAGCACCTTCAAGTATTTATGTACAACTACATAACAAACTGAATATTAATTTGTAGTCATTTTATGTGAGCATACAAAATTAAGGTAAGTGCCAATTTTGAGACCTTGTATCCCAAATAACAAGATAACTCATTGGTTTAATGAGGGTTGGATATAATTCATTATTGTTAGATGGGAAACAAATTTGCAATGCACAAAGAAGAAAATAATCTACTTGAAACAGAATACAATACATTTAATAACATGTCCTAAGCACTTAGGAACTAATTACACCCTTAGTTTTTTAGCCTATCATTAACTTGGGACATGACTAGATGCCATCTTTAGGTTAGAAACTTCCTCTTGGTCCACAGGAAGCTGTCAGTCTAATTTATATGGGCAGATGTGCTTTTGCAATTGGGACCATACTGGGATCTTTAAATCTGGGCCTTTAGGAGAAAAAAGGTATAGAAAGCTGCCTGCTTCTTGGTATAAATTTGTTCTGCACTACAGATGGCAATAAAATGTTTTTATTAACCTGCATGTAGAATTCGCTATAGATTTTCCTACAATCTGCAAAAGACAAAGAAATCATTTGATTCTGATTTTGATTAAATCACTAAACTTCAGAGAGACAAATGTAAAATTCTTAAATTGCCTCTCTCGTATGAATTTAAATAGTTTGTAATATATCTTCTAACAGTGTCTCTATATGAATTATTGATTACACAGAAATTGCTCTACAAATTTTAAGATAACCTAACACACTCTCTCAACTGCAAGCCCTAAAGAATTTTTCTGCAATTTTCATTTCCAGAATAGCTAACTGAAGACAATATTAAACATTGTATTTCCATACAGTTAGTGTGCAAATTGTAAGGAAAACTCTCACAGCATCTTTGTGTCATTCTCTCATAATGTATACACTCCCTTCCATGTGGGTTTTCCTTCACCAAAGAAATAAAGGGCGATAAAATAAATAAATAAAAGGGTTCAGCTCTATGGGTTAGCAATATGGTTTTTAGAGCCAAGACACAAATAACATCTGAAAATTTGTTTGGAAACAAGAACAGCCGAGGTCACTTTCCAAAACTGCTGATCTCTATGACCTTAAAGGTCAGAGTTCAGGAATTTCCTAGAGAGATTATGTTTTGTCTTGTGTTTCTTTTCCTAACATCAATCACATGGCAGGAGTAGGGTTATTCCTATCAAAGTTGTAAGAAGACCAGGAGTTTAACCAAACACACTGAGAAGAGAGGGAAAGAAAAATGAAGAGAGCAGTTAAGAACCAAACGAAAAAAAATAATATCAAAAATCAATCCCATTAAATGATTCTGCTTATTGTACTGTTTCTTCTTCATTGCAATCATTTATATATTAAGCTGAATACTAATGCTTTGGAATGATTTGAACATGAGGCTGTTGGTAGCTAGTATTTTCTCTTAATCACACTATAACTGAGTTGTTATCCCTGTGCTTCCTAGTATTTGTGCACGCCCCCAGGTTCCAAATCACTATGACATCACAGCAACCTTCCCACAGTAAGTACTTCTTTTCTTCCCCTTACAAGTTTCTCCTTGTTAAAACAGAACTGAAAAGTCTATGCTTTGGTCACAGTTAATCCTCTTGGAAGTGGTACACTGGAAGTGAACTGGCAAGTTCGAGGTATGACTACAACCCCAACACATAGAACACAGAGATAGATCCAACCAACCTGGGGCAAACAGCAAGAGTCTGACTCAAAAACATTCCTCTTCCCCCAAAGAATGATTATATTATATTTCAATTTAGTCCATACTTTCCTAAAATTTACATACTTGTTCTTTTTTCTTGCTAGAAGATGTGCAGGTAATGAGTCAAACTGAACTATCATTAAACTATCCATGAGAAGGTGTTTGCCTACTCATCATGGTATTGATGCTGCTTGGGATACCTATATTGTGAAATGTTAAGATAAACACATACACAAACACATGACCATATAGGTAAAAATAATTGTGACGTGGACAAGGATGAGCAGAAAAAGGAGGGGGACGAGAAAATGTAAATATCAATATCAATATGTGTGTGTATGTGTATGTGTGTGTGTGTGTGTGTGTGTGTGTAAGCAAATATAATGAATCCCATTATTAGGTAAAATTGATGTATGCTAATGTCTTAGTTAAGGTTACTATTGCTGTGATGAGATGCCATGTCCAAAGCTATTTGGGAAGGAAAGGGTTTATCCAAAGTAAGCTCCCACATTACAGTTCATCATCAGAGAAAGTCAGGACAAGAACCCAAGCAGGGCAGGAACCTGAAGGCAGAAGTTGATGCAGAGGCTGCTGTTTATTGGCTTGCTCCCCATGACTTGCTCAGCCTGCGTTCTTAGAGCGCTCAGGACCACCTGCTCAGAGACTGGGACCTTCCCTAATCATTAGTTTTAAAAAATGCCCTAAAAGCTTTCCTACAGTACTGCTGTTTGGAAATATTTACATAATGGTGGCTTATTCCTCTCTGATGACTCTAATTTGCTGTTAAGCTGACATAAAACAAGTCAATGCAACTAAGAAACTTACTTAATTAATAAGTAAACTATTTGAATGCTAAAAAAAATCACTGTAACTTCAGTCAAAAAAGATGCCATCATTTTCCCTATGTAGGTATATAATCTGTTGTCCATATTGACTCTGCATTGTAATAAAAAGTTCTATCTCAGAGATCCAAGGCTGATAGACCTCATCTATTGTCATCTATTCTTTCTACTAGAGTCTCTAGATGACATAGACAATCATGTGGCAAGCCAAAAGACCTGTATACTTATTTGTCTATCTTCTGGTCATCTTTGCTTTCTTTTTTAAAGAAACAAGCATTCATCATAATGCCCCAACTCAGTGTCATTAGTACTAATCATATCTAGAATATGCTAGCTCTGAATAACATCATTTCCCATTGTTTTAATAGTTCAACCAGGAAGCCTTAGGGGACACATGAAAACCTCATCCAAACTACAGCGAAGTCAACCAAGAGAATGATGTAGTTTCAGCATGACAGTAGATCTGTCACCGTTCATTTCACTGCTGTTATGAAACTTTCCCGTTCTAGTCATTGCCAGCTGAATGTCTGTCTGGGTTGAAGTACTGGAATCTTATATTGGCTTGAAAGAAGGAAAGACTAACATAATCAGTGACATCCTCAGTAGTAGCAGAAATCAGAATGGAAGGACCGAGCACAAGACTGAGGAAAGAACTGATGCCCGAGAAGACAAATGTTAATATATTCCCCAAATTCTTAGAATAAGATCTGACTGTGATTTGACTTTAGTAATTCATTGATAGAGTTTAGGTTAAGCACAAAGATGGGCATACAGTGAGTATAGGAACTAAAATGCCTTTCACTAGCACCCTCTCTGCTCTTAGGGAGTGTTTAAGAGGTACACAAGGAAGGTAAAGTACCAAAAAAATTCTCAGAGCCTGAGAGATGGATTAATGTTTAAGAGCACTGACTGTTCTTCCAAAGGACCCAGGTTCAATTTCCAGCACCCACAAGGCAGTTCAAAACTGTTTGTACCTCCAATTCCCTGGGATCTGACACCTTGACACCAGTGCACTTATAATAATGTTAAAGCAAACTATTAATAGAAAAATATCCTCCATTTTTCTTTCTCCAGTCTCTCTATTCTTCAATTTTTATCTTTATTCTTCAGTCTTATCTGCTACGTGGTAGAAGTTCTAAACTTGAAATGTAGGTGTCTTCAGTCCTGTGATTGTTGGAAAACTTGAAGCCAACTCAGAGTCACTTCTCATAAAGAGGCGGTACTGATTTTAATCAAATTATCTTCAACTTCATGTTTATTACCTACCTAAATTCTCCCTTTTACTTAACTTTATAATTTTCCCCGTTTTAAGTGTTGCTGGGTTTGGTAGGTTGTCACAAGCCTTTCCTTTTTTCTTTTTTTCCTCTCCTTTTACAAGTGGAGGCATTTAAAGAGTTGGCAAAAAGATACATGATAGAAAGCAAGTTCACGAACACACACTCTCTCAAATGGACTATAGAACAAAGTGTATTGAGAGACCAAAGACTACAGTACAAATATCAGAAGATGTGAGACGTACTCCTTGACCAGCAAGCAGGGACGACCACGAAATCGAGAATCCTTCCCAAATCACAACTTTATTGGAGCACTCGGTTGAAGGGGGAATGGGGACGAGAGAGAGAGAGAGAGAGAGAGAGAGAGAGAGAGAGAGAGAGAGAGAGAGAGAGAGAGAGAGAGAGGCCGAGCGGCAGCTGCTTTTCCAGGGTGGAGAGGCTCAGATACTGATTGGTTAATACCATTCCGCTGGAGCCCGGGGTTTTCGGGATAGGCTAGGGAACCAAGGCTCAGTTATGCAAAATACAAGCCCAGGGCGCTCTGGCCCGCCTGGCAACATCAAAAGGATCTGTTTACCTCCAAACTGTAGGACCGCTGGCACCATTTCACCACAGCAACATCCTGGCGGCCCCTTACAAGAAGAAGTAACGGGTTTGATGGTAATGGCATTACTCATCACTGTGCCCCCATTCTTGCTCTGACCTACCACCAGAACTGAGACTGTTCCAAGGGAAAAACAGACATTTAGAGGTGAAGGAACATGAGTCACTAATGAGAAAGATTGGGAGAGAAATGCTTGTTAATATCACAGAAGGGTGAGTGGAGCTAACGCATATAATTCAAGAATTGCGCATGTGTATACAGGATAACTTTACTTTGACTGTAAATATAAATCATATTATAACAGCACATTGCATATAACGCTTGCATATTGATGCACATAATATACAATACACAAAAGTCCATGGAGAGAGCAAAAGATGCCCATCATGCTTGGAAAGAGACACACAGCTAAAAACTGCCTTGTAATCAGCTTTCATATCTAATTTTGATTAGTTGGCACATATGTCATAAATAATTTATATACCTCCCCCAAAGCATTTGGCTCTTTAATTAATTATGGGCCTTATGGCTATGGATTAGACATATTCAGTAATATTCTTTCACCCCGAAGCACAGAGTCCTATGTGAGTGGTTAAAAGAACCTAATATAGGGAAATTAAAACTTTATGAAATAATATACCAGCAAAGGGCTCATTGGCAGTAGGTATTATATCTCAGTATTACTATTGGATTTTGGATATTATAGACAAGGTCACCATATTTCTGAAGGAAATCACTTAGAACTGCAATTTTTAGAAGTAGAGCCTGAATGGAAATAGTAAATGTTCAAGTACAAGTAAAATAAATGGCATAGTTAAAATAATTAAATACCAACAGGTTTTAACTATAAAAATACATAGCTATTTCTTTATAAATCAAGATAGTTAGGGATAATTTTAGATAATCTTTCATTTCAACCTATTTCAGAAGTTACATCACAGGAAACAGTAAGAGAAACCTGGAAGTTCAGTATTACTTTTTAAAATAATTTTAAAACCAATAACTGTAATATTGTGCTTTTTCCTTGGGTCATATTGAGAGAAAATCTTGGCTCTAATTTCATAGTTTCACCAATGAGTGAAATTATTTGTTTGATATTTCAGGAATAACATACTGAAAGTTCACAATTTTATGTTGATACTTATATTGTCAATATTTTCTTTATTATTAATGATAGTTAGATCTTTAATTCATAATTCAGACTCATAGTCAAAGGAATTTAGGTTAAATAAATCCTACTAATCAGTTTCTTTGTCAACCAATCTGTAAAATATTGAAAGATTAAATATATTAAATTAGTATTAAATAATTAAAAAATAAATGTAAAATATTTCAGTGTACCCCAAAGAAACTTTATTTGAATGACTAAGAAGATAAGAGAAATGAGGCTTGTGTGGTCAAAGGATCTCAAATGCACTGCGAATGTCAAGCCTAGTGTTCTTACAAATTTATTATCTGTCATGAATTTATAATTGAGATTAAAGTGGACAAACAAGTCTGTTTCACGTTGAATGCTGTAAGTCAGAACTCTTCCTTTAAATGAGTTAAACTAAAATGGAACAACAACATGCTTCAGGAGTTGGTAAAGAGCTATGTAATCTAATTTGTGTTTCTGCTGCCCAGAACTCACAGCAATGCTGACAAGTATTTTCTCTGCAACATCTAAATGTGACTGTTCTGCAGATCTGAGGAGAATGAGGATACTCGCAGACACCTCAAGTACTGGGTGGGAGAAGAATCTATGGGGCTTACACTGGAGTTTATCCTACATGAAAGTCATCCTGTGCATATAGATTGTTAACGCAATTTCACTTGTGAATGGGGTCGGTGGTCATATAAAATCAAATAACTTTAAGGGCCCTTCTGTGAAATGGTATGTATTTTATAATGCAGATCTTTAAAATGAAAATATACTTTAAAAATGAGACAAATACAAAGCATATACTGTAGCAGTGATATATTTTCTTTGGAAAAGTAAGAGTTAATTTAGACAGGAAAATTCAGTTGCAATGTAGCTGAAGTAACACCTCAGAAAAAAACAGGATTTTAAAGACCAGTAACCGAGCTGAACTCTTTTGTTACCTGAAAAGTAATTTTCATTGAACAATTTAACTTTATTTTCTGAGCATGTAACTCAAAGTTCACGGGGAAGATGTTTTGATCTGTTTTATATGTAGAAGATTAACTGAGGGACAAGCTGGCTCCTACTCCATTATTATTAATCAGATGAAGGGTCCTTTTACCCAAAAGAAGAACTTGCGATAATTACAGTGAAATTAAGCCCTTTCATATATCGAATCAATTTTTTTTTCTTTTAGAAACAGAATCCAAAAGGTTTTTACTCCAAGGAATTGAACTAAATAAAATAATTTGTTTTCATTATGCATCTTTCATCATGTACATCCCTTGGATATGAAATCATATATCATGTGACCCTAAGGGTTAAAGTTTTCTAGAAGTCATTATTAGAGACATTCCATTCCCCCAGCATTTGAGCTTATTTTAAGACAATCCAACATAACAAAATGGTAAAAGCTTAGACGGAAAAACCGTGAGTCAGATGTATACTGACTTTCTCTTTATTATGGTCCTTAGTTAACCAAAAGCTTTGTGAGAATATATCTATCATTTTATCCTTTAATTAATGAAGTCAAACAACTGAGAAAGCCAACTGTTTCAGCTCACATGCTAGAATGTAGCAGGAAAAACAACAATATATTATTGCCTTATCACCCCAAACAAAAAGATTTTACTTGTTTACATTTTTTTGGCAGCAACCACAATGCTCTAGCATCATTATTAAAGATAGTAATTGGAGAACTTGTGTTGGCTTCAGGCCAGACAAAAGCTAAAGATAAAATGCAGTAGCCAGAACTATGAGTACTTTCATCTTTAGAGACTTGCGATAATCCCAAGAAGTAACAGATAATTGTAACTGGAGAATGTTCTCTCTCTCTCTCCTCTCTCTCTCTCTCTCTCTCTCTCTCTCTCTCTCTCTCTCTCTTTCTTTCTCTCTCTCTCTCTCTCAGAGAGAGAAATATATATATATATATATATATATATATATATATGTTTCAGAATCGGGGAAAGCATTTGAATACATGAAGTGCCAACATCATTCCTCACAACAAAGTTTAAAAACAACAAGAGTGGATGTTTTCAGGGCTGACCATTTGGCACTGAATAACCATCTGTTGTGTTTTCTCTAGGGGGAAGACAATATCTCCATTCTCAGCGTTTCTTATTAACCTGTAGCTCTTTGTATATTGTTGAAGTAATCTCAAAATGAGAGTGGGGGGAAGGAGAGAGATGGAAAGAAAGAAAGAAAGAAAGAAAGAAAGAAAGAAAGAAAGAAAGAAAGAAAGAAAGAAAGAAGGGAGGGAGGGAGGGAAGAAGAAAGGAAGAAAGAAAGAAAGAAAGAAAGAAAGAAAGAAAGAAGAAAGAAAGAAAGAAAAAAGAAAGAAAGATTAAAAAACTAAAGCAAGAATGGAGGTAAATTTTGCTGGACAGTTCCTTCTTCAGCTTTTGGACTGTTTTCAATAAAGTATCTATCCAGCCTCGATTAGTGCTTTGGCAAAGTATTTTTTTTTCAAATAAGTTCCATGGAAATCAACAGACAGAGCTTCTCTTAGTCTCTTACACCAATACCTAAGATACAACTCATCAAAATTAATGAGCTCATAATATTGGGGGTCCAGTTCATGCCCACACTGGCCATGCAGTTTTGGGAACTATATCAAACCAATGTTTTATGATTTTATTAGGGATGGAGTAAATCATTCACCACCCTACTAGTAATCAAAAGGGAGGAGCCAAAAAGAATTAAGATTCTACCATCTCAAAGGTACCCTCCAGAATTACTTAAAAGAACCCATTAGGCCCAATTTCTAAAGTGTTTCACTACTTTGCAATAGCATCACTCTGGAAACATTGGCATTTGGAAGTCCTTAAAGATTTAGGAGAAATGTAGATATGACAAAATAAAGTCTATATATGTACAAAATTTTCAAACCAAAAAAAAGAAAGCTCTAAGGTTTAAAACATTACATAACATTTCAGTCATTAGTTTCTACAAGCTGAGACTCTTCCTCTCTTTTACTTCACACTTCCTTCATTGCTAGCAAGCACTATTTTATGTTTATAGCTGCTTGGATACTCTGAGCACCTATTTTTCATACTGGCAACTTTTCCTGACGTTTGTAAAGACTTCTTTTTTTTTTCTTTCTTTTTTGTGTTTTTCTTTTTTGTTTTGGAGACAGGATCTCTCTGTATAGATTTGGCTGTCTTGGTACTCACTATGTAGACCAGGCTGTTCTGGAACTAATAGGGATGCTCCTGCCTTTGTCTCTCCAGTGCTTGTCTTAAAAGTGATCATCACCACACTGAGCTAACAACTTTTTTATATATCACAGACAGATACTGTTTCTGTTCTTGCCTTCTATTTCACTATTTTATTGCAACAGTACATTTAATAAAAGATGTCTTAACTGTTTCCTTTATGGGGAGTGTTTTTGATATCCTAAATAATCATTCTCTGTGCTATTAAGTATAATGTCCTATGTCTTCCAGAGTCTGATGGTTTAATCTTTCTCTTTCATAATTGCTTTTGTAACAAAAGGGTAAGATTTTCTATTTTCTTACATGGGCATTGAGTTCACTAAATATTTTTTTAAAGCTGTTTCTCTGGAATATTGCCTTTATTATCAAGCGAGAGTTCAGAAATGTGTTCCTTAGTTTGTTGAGCTTCCTGCTCTTAACTTCTGTTTGATAGTCCTTCTGCTAAAACATATTCCAAATACTTAAGTTTATATTACTCTGCATGTTTGGGAGAATGTCCTTAGACTTTGTCGTTCAGCCCTGGTCCAGCTCTTCTCAGTTGTTTTCTAATATATAGTATATGATAAATTATATATGATATAAGAAATATATATAATATAAATAATACAATCAGCCTGTCAGATTTTAATTTTTAATTCTGTAACTTTAGTTTCCATTGCATTAAATTTCCATTGCCAAGTTATTTCTATCATGACTATTCTTTCATTTGTATGGTTGAGAAACAAGACTAATTTCCTGTGCCATATTTCAAACATGTGATATGTTGGAAGGAAGAACAAAACTGAAGAATGAGAGCCTTAAGTTAATCCCCAATTAAACGAAAATTTCCAGTTTAAATTCCAGATGTTGTGCTGAGCAAGTTTTTCCTCAAATCAAAATAAATTGTTGCATAAATCTACAGTCTAAACATCATGTTTCAAATGTTACTTAACACCTCAATCTCTGACACAGATTAATGATGTAGTCCCCTAGGGGCAATCTTATTTCAAGGTAGAGCTCTTCCTTGAAATACAAATTATATTCTCTTATAAATTCCAAGATGACAGAAAAAGCAAGTTTATTAAAATGTTTTAAATGAAACTATAGGGAAATATCTCGTAACAGATTTTCTTGCTAACATTTAACCTTGCTGTGTGAGATTAAAAAAAAAAGCATTTTCAAGTTCCTTCTGGGCGCACAGAAATATACATTAAAATTTTACCAGCATCCTGGCCCTTGCCTCATACAAGCTGATAACACTACAACAATGAGAAAATGAGAGCTAAAACAATTCTCTCTCTCCACCCCATACCCCTCTCTTTCCCTTTCTCCTTTCCCACATTCCTTTCCTCCATCTTTCTCTGTCTCCAGCACATATACACACACATACACACACACACACACAGCACACCACACACACCCTCACACATTCACACATGTCCCAGAACCCCCTCATACCTCACTCAACCCACACACTGCAAAGGCGCATATACACACAGCCCATTCTCACACACAAAAGACCACCACATACACTCACACCCCACCCCACTACACACACACAACACCTCCCCCCACTACTCCAGTCCAACACACAGTCACAAATACAACACAGATATATTTCACCCCACACACGTGCACATACACATATACCTCACAAGCACACACAGAAACACATCCCCCCCCAGCACGACACATACATGCGCACAAACCACACACACCCATGTATGCACAGAAGCACACACTGCACACAATAACACCTCCCCCCACATGCTCACATACAAACACACACAGCACACAGACCCCCCATGCACATGCACATACACAAACACACACCGCACACAGGCACACACATGTCTTCATCCACCATAATCTCATAAAGATTTCCTTTCCTCACAGTATCTCAGCCGTTAACTAAGCAACTTTAACTTCTGTCTTCTTCGGGTTCCCTACCCTTTCCTCATTTGGTCTTTTAGTTTCCTTAAATCTCCTCATTCTTCCGATTCGAATCATTTCACAGGATTTCCCATCTCACTAGGAAATTCTCCTCTCCTTTGTTTTTCTTGGACCATTCACCCCAGCATCTGCTATACTCTTTGCTTAGGGAGAAAATGAAGTTGGAAGGGCTGTTGAAAGTAACCACACTTGGAGAGCTTAAGAACGGTCTGGGACTTTCCTCATAGTCGTGGGCAGTTTTTCTCCCCACTCCTAATTTTCACACTGATGACACTGTGGCTCTGTCTTCCACCCACTCACGTGACTGACTGGTAGGCTGAACTGTGAGAGTTAATCTTTATTTCCACTTGGATGAATGGAAAAAGCACATAGGAGATTAGTAAAACTCATGGCTTGTGTCGATGGGGATGTGCCCAGATAGAATTAATTAAGGGGGTAAGAAATAGCCTGGAAGTGTCTGGCTGGATCCAGCAGGCTGGAGACCTGGAGGGATTAAAGGAAAAGGGACACAAAGGCCATACAAACAGTGATTTTCCTTCCCCTTGCTCCTGGCCACCATGAGGCAAGTCACCTCTACCTTCAGTACTAGAATGTTTTGTCAAAACATGGGAGCCAGTGGGCTATAGTTTAACATCCAAATAATCCTCTTCCTTCTTAATTGTTTTCTGAGGTATTTGTCACAATGGTTATGAAAGCTAGCAAATGCTCTGTGATCCTGCTGTGCAGTCACTGGTGAAGATATTTACAAGTTTGTATAAGCAAGATATATACAAGTTCAAGATATAAACAACTTCAGTAAATTTGTAAGATTTCATTTTTAAGCACTGATTTGGTTTTGCTCATTGACAATTCTACACATGTGTAGGATGTGTTTTGACTGAATTATCCTCCCCACCCTTCCCCATTCCTACTAGTCCCTTTTAAGATTCATGACTTTCAGTTTTATCTTGTGTCCCATTTATTTTAACCATTACCATCTCTGTGAACACTGAATTGAAACAATCTATTGGAACATAGTGAGGTCATGAATGGATAGACACCTTAAAGTAATGATTCTCTCTCTCCTGGAATCCATCAGTCAGTTAACATTCTGTTTTAATGTACTAATAATCAATTCTAATAGAAATAAGCTTTAACTTTTTCTATGTATAATGTTGACTGCATGTTTCATAGTGGTCTGGAGAGATGGCTAAGTGGTTAAGAGCGCTGACTGCTCTACTAGAGGACCTGGGTTCAATTTCCACCACTCACATGGCAGCTCATAATGGTATGGAACTGCACTTCCAGAGGATCTGATTGCCTCTTCTGGATTCTTCTGGGTTCTAGAAGCACCATGTATACATGTGGTGCACAGACACACATGCAAGCAAAACACCCACACCCATAAAATAATAAAATAATCTTAAATGTTGCACACTGGGGAAAAATAAGTTAAACCCACTAGACAGAAAGATCTGAGAGTTGTTCACATTTGGAGAAGAGACAAACTTATATGTTCCAGGATATGTAGTACATCAAAGTGAAGAGACTCCGAATCTGAATATGATCAGAATCTCCAGAATGCAGCAAGAAAAACAACACTGTGAAGTCTATTTGCTTTAACTTAGGAGACTAGTTGAGTTAGAATCCAAATGTTCTTCTGCTCAGAGGGTTTGCATCCCACAATTTTTATCATTCCAAACAAAAGCGTAAAAAGGGCTCACGTATGATCGGTAGATCATACGTATCAATACTCAAAAATTCAAGCTGATCAACATTTGAACCAGCTATCACATAGACTCTTACATTGACGCACAAAACCATGTCCACTTGCACACTACTGTGGACACGCCCGCCATCACACCCAAGATCACCTACACACATCACAAACAGCCACTCTGAACAATCAGCTGCCCCCTTTGGCTCACACTAGTAATGTGGCCCAGACAGGAAGGACAGAGATGGAGTAGGAGCCACCTCAAGCCTGAATGAGATGATAATGTGAGTTATAGCATCGAAAATGCTTTCTGCAAAATGCAATGTGGGGGCCAGTTTAAAGTTTTCTTCACCACAGAGCATGACAACCCCATGAAAGACAGCTAACAGTCAAAAGTGAGCTCGATGAGACAAAGAAGCCTGGGCCTTGAGCAGGTACTCTGTTCTTATGAACAGAGGCTTATAAAACCATCGATAGCTTGCTGCCCAGCAACCTTCAGAACAAATACATAATATAGAAAGGGTAATGCTGTTAGGACATGGTGAGCATTCTTAGGGAAAGCAAAGCAAATAGATGTTTCCTGGAACAAAACTCAGGCAGTGAGGGCAAGTTAAGAGACTGTTTTTTTTTTCTCCAAAAGTCTCTCTGCAAGCCCTCTTTTCTCTCTGTGTATAGTACATTATTTCATTGCCATGCTTAAATCATATTTGTTGGCTCGAAATAACATGAAGTGAGTAGAAACACTAAAAATACTTCTCAAGTTGGCTCTGAGGAATTGTGGAGAAAATCCTGGCTTCTCAGCCTGGATTTTGGCTCAGGTTCCATTATTCAAAGCTGCCCAAGGTAAGACTTTTATTTGCCTTGTGCCTGATTTCCCCGATACAGTTCAGGTCCTGCAGGCCTAAGGCAATGGGACACAACTTAAAAATAGGCATTCTTGGAGAATATTTGTTTTGAATTTCATACAGTATGAATTCATCCAGAAATCTATGCATACTTAAGGTGAGTTTAAAAACTTGAAAAAAAATTCTTTTAGTTCCAGAGTGATGGAAACTTGATACTGCAAATGTCATGCAGCATTTTAGAGAATTATTTATAAACTATTTCAGCATTTGGAAGTGAGGAAAAAGATAAAACTTTTGTCATAGAAGAATTTCTACAATATGAGCTTAATTCTACACTAATGCTGAGAATAGCAAGGTAACGTTACAAGACCAGGTTTGTGAATAAGCTACTGTGAAATATAATTTAAAGTTTAAAACAATATCTTCATCTTGAAAGTTTAATGCCATATGTGTATAAACTTATTTCGCACATAAAAACCTGGAAAAAAAGTTATGAAATTCACCACACATAATTTCAAACATTGATATTTTAATGATCTCCAGTGGTATTCTAAAGGAAGAAGATACTGTTTTACCCTTTTAGAGAACTAATAATTAATCTTATAGTATCTTATTTATACTTAAAATTCATTTTTCTTGCTTTTTTTAACAAAGAAATATGAGGAGGCTTCAAATCTTCTAAAGAATTGTTCAGCATATCATCTTTGCTTTTCCTAATATTTATACCATATATTAACATTTTATTCAATTTTTCTCGTGGAGCAATAGGTAAATTTATTTCACATGCAATTAACTTGGATGGCTTAGAGACCTAGGGTAAAATAAAATATGACTGGACAAAAAAGAAAAAAAATTGTCAATGAAATGATTCCCAATAATATGCTGCTATATTTGCAGATGGGGGCCTAGCCCAATCAACATTGGAGAGGCTTCCTTCAGCAGCTGATGGGAGCACAAATGGAGACCCACAATCAAACATTAGGTTGAGCTTGGGGAATCCTGCAAAAGAGGTGGAGAAAGATTGTAAAAATCAGAAGGATAGAAGACACCAGAAGAACACAGCCCACAAACTAAACTAAGCAGGGCTCATAAGGGCTCACAGAAATTGAAGCAGCAAGCTTGGGGTCTGAATGACTCTGCTCTAGGTTCACTGCACAAATTCTGGGGTTGTTTAGCTTGGGGTGTTTGCGTGAGCCCTTACAGTGGGTGGGGGGTGTCTCTGACTCTTTTGCCTGATCTTGGGACCCTTTTTCTCCTACTAGGTTGACTTGTCCAGCCCTGATATGAGTGTTTGTGCCTAGTGTTACTGTGTCTTATTGCACCATGTTAGGTTTATATCACTGGGAAACCTATTCTTTTCTGAAGGAAAACGGAGGAGGAGTGAATCTGGGAGACAAGGGAGATGGGTGGGGTGGGCAGAAGGAGTGAAAGGATGGGACCAGCAGTTAGGATATATTGTATGAAAGAAGAATTTTTAAAAGTTAATACTGAAATTAAATCATCTTTATATATGCCACAAGTAATCAAGTAGAAATTAAAAATAAATATATAAATAGATATAAAGAAGAAAGGAAAGAAAGGAAGTAAGGAAGGAGGGAGGGAGGGAGGGAAGGAGGGAGGAAAAGAAGGAAGAAAGGAAGGAGATAAATTACTTTACGTGACTATACTTATTTATCACCCACTGAGTCCTAAGTATAAAATAGCTTATTTATAGATGGTATATAATTATATTATTCAAATTGCTACCCAAGTTTTATTACATTGTAAAATGTGTTTTGTATGTGTTCTTATGTGTGTTTGTATATGGGTTGTGGTGTGTGTATAGAAGTGTAAGTGTCAGGCCTCTCATTCCACCGTGTGGGTCCTGGGAGTCAAATTCATGTCTTGAGGCTTGGCAGAACTATCTCTATTTACCCTTCATACCACCCATATTTTATTGTTTTATTAGAATTATGGCTAAATACGAATAGTACTGTCTACAACAGAGCACATAATCAACCTGTAGCCAGAGTTTTTGTAATTGAAAAACTAAATTTAAAATTTTACTTGATTTTGATTACTTTACATTTTGAAACATATACTTGATTAGGTTTTAGAAAATTGGCCCAATTTGAGTTCACACATATATTTCCAGCTCTAAATTTTGTGTATTGAAATGTAGTACTTGGTTTTAAATATTTTGATTGTAAATGTAAGGTGTGCTCAAGGTTAAAATTTGTAACATTTTTTAGCCAAGATTTTTAATATAGGTTATAGAGCAATGTTTTAGGTCCACCAATTAAACTAGATACACCTAAACACTAGATACAGCTAAAAACAATTAGCTTCATTTAATGTACTTTTCATAAAACTTGGAGTTAGATATGTGGCTCACATTGTATTTGTACTGGTTTAAGCATCTGTGTGGAATACTAAATGGTGTTTTGTTAGTTTTATTTCCTGTTGCTTTGATAAAATACTCTAACAAAAACAACTTAAAGGACAAAGATTTATCCATAAATCCATGTTGTAACTCATCATTGTGAAGAACTGAAGGAATCAGGGATTGTAATCAACAAATCATGTTGCATTCACTGTCCCCAACAAAGAGCAATGAAAGATTGCTCCCATTCTTATTGTTTCTTGTTATGCCCTGTTTGACTGATATTCCTGGGAAGCCTGATCTTTTCTGAATGAAAATGAAGGAGGAATGTATCTGGAAAATGGGAAAGAAAGAAAGAAAGAGAGAGAGAGAGAGAGAGAGAAACAGAGAAAGATAGAGAGGGAGACAGAGAGAGACAGGAAGAGAGAGAGAAAGGAGAGAAAGAAGGAAAGAAAGAAAGAAAGAAAGAAAGAAAGAAAGAAAGAAAAAAGAGATAGAAAGAGAAGAAAGAGTAAGTTAATTCTCAAAGTATGGATCATTTGTGTTAGCATTTTCTCTCTGTTAGATCAAAACATTAAGTATGGTTAATTTTTAGGATAAACCAAGCACATAATTGAATTCTAGGCCATATCTTTGTTCCACACTATTTTCAGAGACACTAGAGTAAATTTAGCCGCTCATTGAGTAATCTCGTAATGTTTTGACTTTGTGGTTCCTAAAGCTATTGTCTAGGATTATCTTTTTTTCAACTTCTCTCTTTTTTCTAAGACTGTGATTTGGCTCCATTCCCACCACCCCACTACAGAAACACATTTCCTAAAGTTCTTTGTTGCTTAAGCCTCTTACATGTCTTTGTAAGGTACTTTCTGAAGATGTCAAATAAGGGCCTTTGGCATTGGTGTAAAGAGAACAGTGTCGAGCATGTGCTGCTACTTGGGCTGTTTCTCTAGCAGAATTGCAGAGAAGATCAGAGACATAAGATAATCCCTTTCAATGACTATTTCAGCTGCTTAGCAATGTTGCTCTTTTTCCTTTTGTCTGCTTAATGTCTGGTTTGGGCATTGTTCTAGATATGAAACTTGGTGAAGAGGGTCTAGGCATTATTGTTTCTTTTGGCACAAGCAAGTACATATACTAATTAATTCTTCAGCTGCTACTAAAAAGGAAAAATAAATCAGAGTAATAAAATATAAGAAATATAGTATATTAAACCAAGAGTGAAAATATTCCATCTGTTAAAACTTTTATGCTTTTAATGAAAATCCCTTAAAGAACATTCAGAAAAAATAACCTTCAAAGGCTCATTGACAAATTGATTTCAAACACTAGCCAGGAGGTTAAACTGTGTTTTCCATACTTATCTATTTTTTAAATTAAACTGATATTCATATTATAAAACAAATTGGATTAGTTTGCACTGTTTAATCTGAGGCTACCCTAAAATGTCTGTTACTTAAAGTTTTTCTCATACTATAATAAGTAATAAAATTTAAGATGGTCTTTCAATATTAGTAATGTTTGTGCATTAAATACATTGCTTTATATTCTCTAAATGTTGTTTTCTTTCAGAATACTAATATTTATGAAAGATAGGAAACAAAATTTCTATAAGTAGGTTTATAGAGCTTGAGTTTAGAAAACCTTACATTATAAAAATACATTATTTTTCTATTTTTTTCCTGCCAATACTGTTGATTAAACTTAGGAATTCCTGCACACAGGAACTAAACTACACCAAAGCAATGTTCAGCTTTAGTCCTTCTTATATAAATGAACTATAAAGAGTTCAGAGAACTTCTGAAGTTCCAACAAAGTTTGTCACTTGAAAAGATAAGTGATAAAATAATGAATTTATTAATAACAAAAACAATAACAACAATCACCATTTTTGGTAATTCAAACTTGGCTCTAGCATCAGGAGTTAAGGTCAGTCTTAGCCACATAGGGTTTCAAGGCTAAGTTGTCTCGAAATGTACACACACAGAGGATACAAGCACGGTGACCACACAGCATCTAGAACATATCTGCTTAAGAGTTCAGCTGCTGCTGTGAGACATAACAAGTGGAAAGCCCAGGAGCTGCCGTGCTCATGATGCTCTAACAAATAATAGTTTCAATGCTCCAGTCAAAGAGAAGAGAAATGTGAAGCTGGCAATATTCCTTCAAATGTGTATAAGGTTAAACATAGCTTCTAAAGAGGCAAAATGGTGCGAAGTAAACTTGGCTTTCCAAAGAACAAATATTTGAAAATTTCTTAATTACCTGCAATGTTTTGCAACCCTGAAAACATGGGATACACATGTCTATGCCAACAGAATACTCCCGTGAGAACAATGCTCAGAGCAGCCATGGCTTTCCCATAGGGTGTTGCCATTGTGCCATGAAGCTGCAGGGCGAGTGGTAAAGAAAAGTCCCCAGACTATCCTGATACAAAATATATAGCTTTAACAAACAGAAGTAAGACTTACAATAGCTTACACCAGAATCCAACCGATCCGTCCAGACACAGGAGCCAGGCAAAAAGAGGGCTAGCGGAGCGCGTTTGCAAGGTTTATAGGCAGGCTTTTGCCTGAGGGCGGCACACCCCGAAAACAGAATATGATTGGCTGAACTCCCCTATCAGTGCCAAGACACGCAGTGTTGGTAGTCATCCTATTCCTTTAAAAACACAATTAGTTCTTTTAAAATCTATTCTTTAGCATTTTTATTCATGTTTGCGGGGCATTCTGATTATTCCCATCCTTCATTTATATCGCCCTTCCATCACTAATATCTCCCATGTCTTCCCTATGGGTCACCTTTCCATACCCATGCTTTCATACTCATGTCTGTTTTCCGGTGCACTGAGTTAAACTAGGGAGCCGTGAGCTGCCATGAATACCAATGGATTCTAGTGGGATCACAAATGGATGACATCAAAACATAACGACTTACCCCTTCTCCAGTATCCATCCACAGCCACTCAGTGGGGAGAGATGGGCCCGTGAATCCCTTCCCTCCCTGTTCATGACTGGCTGTTTTTAGGTCCAGTAATGTGCTCCCCTCACACAGGAAAACAGTTGCTAGGAGTTTGTGTTTGCAATGGATGTGTATTGCCAAGAAGACAGCATTTCACAGCCTTTCTCCCTGTCTTCCACTCTTTCCATGGTATTTGCTCAACCATAGAGTTCATGGAAGTGTCCTCTGCAACACTAAGCACTTAACTCTCCCTCAGTTACAGCATTTTGAGCAGCTATCTGTCTCTGTTTTCACGGTTTCTTATTTAAATAATTGAGTCTTTGCTGCCAAGAATAGCATTTTTAATATGTTTAAACATATATATTTAGAAGGCGGTCTTTCACCTTATCAAATTTAGCTAAACAACAGCCATAAACTTCTCTTGGAGACATAGAATCTCCTCAACCACGAATTTTTGAGCTGGTTTAAAGCACCAGGAATGAATTCTTTTCTGCTAAGTGAACCTTCACTTCTACCATGGAACGAAAGCTGTCCTACAACAGTTGTTGTATAACAGATGTGCCACTACTGCAACATAAGACATCGTGACTTAGGATAGTTTATAAAATTAATTGCTACATAAGACCTCTGATGCATCTTCCCATATGTCTTCATGTCACCTTCCAATGCCATGAAAGACTGTTTGCGAGAAGCTTCTGGCTCAAATTTAGCCTGATTCCTGTATCTTTTTTAAATCTATTTTTCAATTGCTTTTTCATTGAGCTGCACATTTTTCTTTGCTCCCCTCCCTGCCTCCGCCCTCCCCTTCAACTCTCTCCCAATATCTTGCAACCAAGGTATGCAGTGTCATCAGCAATACTATTTAATCAACTAGTTCTGGTGTGAACCCTGTTATTGTTTCACTTGTGTAATCTCATACACAGAACTGGGATTTTTAATAATTCATTCCTTGCAGAAACCATATTGTCAAACTGAGCAGAAGATTTTTCTTCTAAATTTCTAAACATTCATATGGATTTTTGACATATCTTTTGTTTTTGCTAATCTTCCTCCCATACTTCATTTCTTTCGTACCCTTACTTCCATCCATGCTTTAACCTTTCCACCCCAGTATTCTTCCTCTCAACTCTCATATTACCCTAGGTCTAATAATTTTCTTCTTTAACGACAATCCTCCCAATTGGTTTCTTTCTAGTTTCCTGTCTTCTGTTTCAGACCTCAGTCTGAAAATGGTGATCCTTACCTCCAAGAAACCTCAGAATGGGACTGTTACTGAGAGCTGTCTCCTCCAGTTTTATAATCTTCTCTAGTTCTGGGATTAAAGATGTTCACTACTACTGCGTGGTTTCTATGGCAAGATAGTGTGGCTGCTGGGATCAAAGATATTTGTCATTGCTGCTTGGTCTGTAAGATAGACCAGTGTGACTATTTTACTTTTCTGATCTTCTGCGCAAGCTTTTGTTATTAAAATACAAATGAAACACCACTACAAATTAGGATGTCCATCAATATATTAATACATATTGAAAATGAGATAAATGATGTGCACACATGTGTTAATATTCAGTGGTAATTAAAATGAAATTATAAATTTGCAGTAAATTTCTGGGAAATGTTATATTGAATGAAGTCACCAAGGCCTCCAAAGGCGATAGCTACATATTTCCTCTCATGTGGGGTCTTAGCTTCAAATATTCAGTTTGTGTCTTTAACTCATCGTTCTTTCTCAAATTGCCACTATAATAGGTACATTGTGACAAACAAAACTTCCCAGAATTTGAGAACTTTTGTATTGCCTACAACATTTAAAAATTGATGGAGCATGTGACCAAACTGGACTCTCTGAATGTGGCTGACAATAAAGGCTGACTGAGAAGCCAAGGACAATGGCACTGGGTTTTGATTCTACTGTATGGGCTGGCTTTTTGGGATCCTAGTCTGTTTGGATGCTCACCTTCTTAGACCTGGATGGAGAGGGGAGGACCTTGTACTTCCCACAGGGCAGAAAACCCTGACTGCTCTTAGGACTGTAGAGGGAGGGGGAGAGGTTGTGGGAGGAGTGGGAGGAAAATGGGAGTAGGGGAGGAGGTGGAAATTTTTAATAAATAATTTTTAAAAAATTTAAAAAAACACACACAAAAATAGATTCACACTAAAGTATATCACTTTATGCTTAATTTAAACAATTGAAAAGTTCATTACATAAAGAACAATGAGAGATGAAATGGTAACACAAAGAAAACTGTGAGCCAATGTTGTACCCAGCGTCTTGGGAATTTTTTTGTGCTAACACCACCCCAACACTGTTTCTCTCAAATGTGTTTATTGAATTTCTGTAATAATTTAATTAGCATTCCATTTGTTCCCATGTCCTCAATATTTAATGTGTACAAATTTGGATTTTTAAAGATAGCAGTGGACCTACTTGGGAAAAACTGAGAACTTACTTTCATTCTACACTTTAAAGTGGTTCATGAAACTGAGGAATGTCTGGCAGTCTTTGAGAATTTGAAGACAGTTACACAGAGATTCTTGAACAATGCCCTTGCACATAAAACTGCATTGCAATTTAATGGATTTATGGACTTATTCATAGAGATTTCCCGGGGTTAACAAGGCTCAGGTCAAAGAGATGATTTGTGTCCTTCTCATCGACACACACTGCCAGGAGTTTACAGTTCTGCTTGTTGGAGAGGAATTGAGTTTTGGCAACTGTGGGGAAACAAACTTTTGACATTATATTTTCTGAATATTTTAGTATTTATACATTTGCATTACTTATTTTGGGTTTTACTGTCACTATTAGTTGTGAAATTTATCATTAATAATACTTGTTCCAAAAGCCATATATTATCAAATATAAAAGCCCAGAGTCAGGTATGGAATATCTCTCACCTGGAGTTGTGAGTCAAGCTTCTCCCAGTGACCCCTGAAACATTTAAACATATTCCCTTTGCTCTTGTTAGCTATTAGAACTTGAGAGTAAGATCAGATTGCTGAAGATACCACATGCTTTGCTTAGAGGACATGAAAAAAGTAGTTGCTACTAAACAGAAAGCTTCCTCTCTGCTGGTTATCTGTCATAGTACCAGAAGACGCTGTGAAAGCAAGTCATCCAAAGTCATACCCAGCTGTGAATCTTGTAAACTACAATAATGATCAGCCTGGCACGATATACCCATGGATGCAATAGTTGGACACAATTTATGGGAAAATAACTAACCATTTTCTGAATAGATTTAAAGTCCATTCTATAAGATTAACTCATACAAAATGCAGTAAATCTGTACAAGAACCCATAGGACTCAAGGGATCAAGGAGTGAACCTACTAATATTGCTAAATAGATGTAATTACAAGTTCTTCTCTAAGTATGTGTCTTCTTATCCATATTGGTTTGTGTATAGTTCTGACTTTATCAGAGAATATTTTTGTTCAGTGAGTATCAGCTAATAAACTAACAATTGGTCCAAGTGCAAAGAATAAATGTCAATGGAGTTGTCCTCAGCCACAAATAGAACATTCATATCGCTTCCCTTACAAGGCCATGGAACCACCTCAGAAGAAGATGAAGAAATATTGTGAAAAATATCCCTGAGGTTGGAGAGTTATCAGAGCAGAACTGAGTCTTCTGGATATAGCAGGACCACTGTAATCATGAGCTTGTAAGGGGAAGTTTCTCTCCTGCCTCGTCCCACAGCTCTTCAGTTCCAATAAAACACATTGAGGCTTATATTAATTATAAACTGGTTGGCCTATTAGCTCAGGCTTGTTATTAACCTCTTCTTGCAGCTTAAATTTACTCATAATTCTTATCTATGTATAGTCACATGTCTTGGTACCTTACTCAATGAGGTATTCTTATCTTAATTCCTCTGCATCTGGTTTGTAACTGACACTGCCTTTCCTCTTTCCAGAATTCTCTTAGTCTGGCTGCTCCACCATTATGAGCTCACATAAGATATTGTTTGCATAAGATCAAGCCAGTTAATGTTCTGTCATGAATGGGGAGGTTCTCACAAACATCCACTGATGTAGGAGGGTCATCTGTCTATGTGTTATTTCCATTGGTTAGTAAAGAGACTGCCTTGGCCCTTTGATAGGACAGAAAATTAGGTAGGCAGAGTAAACAGAACAGAATGTTGGGAAGAGGGCGATGAGGCAGATGCCATGGAGCCAGCCACCAGGTCAGACATGGTGAATCTTTCCCGATAAGCCACCACCTTGTGGTGCTACACAGATTATTAGAAATGGGTTAATCAAGATGTGAGAGTTAGCCAGTAACTAACTCTCTAGAGATAATGTGCCAGGCAGTGTTTAAATGAATACAATTTGTGTGTTGTTATTTCTGGGGCCAAGCTAGCCGTGCGGGAACCAGGCAGGATGAAAAGCAGGCCTGCCCACAGCTCCTTGCTACATATGGTGCCCAACGTAGATAAGTGCATCCACAGAAAGCCTGAGAAAGTTTGGGAAAGAATAGAGTAGAGCATGTTTTCTTGGTAGCAGCAATTTCTCAGGTCTGCTCTGCTTGCTAGAGGTAAGCAAGTGCTCTCATCTAAGAGAGGCTTTCTGACTCAGCTTTAGCTGCAAAACCCTGCAGCTCTTTAAGAGGTCCTGCCACGAAATACTTAAATGGTGTTGATGAAAAGCTGAACACATGCTTTTCTGTTTTCAGCCATAGCAGGAAAAAAGCTGCGCTGTTTTAAAATGCCGGCTTTCTGGGCTGTCCTGTCAGGGCAAACTCTGACTCTTTCAGACAGGCAGTCCAACTGAGTGTGGTCTGTGTGCAGAATGCTGCAGCTTGCTTGCTGGCAGGGACCTTAAAATGTCATAGAGTTTTGGCAATAAAAATGGCTCCAGCGGTACCTCTGCCATGAGGCTGGAAAGCTAAGGAATGGACTGGATCTAGCTGTCAAAGCCACAGCTCTTCATATTGCTTAGTCAATTAAAGGCTCATGTGGTCAGAAAAAGAGAGATATACAGTAAAGAGATATTCAAAGAGGAAGAACACCTCTGTAACATGAGGGCCAGCTCGTTGGGGTTTCTGTCCCACCCAGTACCCCAACAAGCCAGCAAGTCCCAAGGAAAATCACACGGAGTCTACATCAGGTTATAAACTGATTGGCCCATTGGGTCAGGCTTCTTATTAGTTCTTGTAACTTATATTAATCCATTATCATTATCTATGTTAGCCATAATGGCTCAGTACCTTTTCCAGCGGGGGCAGCTTACATGTTGCTTCTTCAGTGGTCTGCGCAGGAATGGCTGAGGAACCTCCTTGCTTCCCAGAATTCTCCTGTTCTCATTGCATCACCTCTACTTCCTGTCTGGTTTTCCCACCTATACTGCCTGCCTGGCCAATCAGCGTTTTATTAAAATATGATTGACAGAATACAGACAATTCTCCCGCATCACACCTCTAAATGGTTTAGAGTGTATTAAAAATATATGAAGGTTAAAGGTTAAAGTCATTAAAAATAAAAAAGAAAGAAAGAGAGAAGTAGGGTGTGGTGGTACACATCTTTAATCCCAATGCCTGGGAAGCAAAGGTATATTGACCTCTGTGACTTCAAAGGGCAGAAGTAGATTGACCTCTGTGACTTCAAGGTGTGTAGCACACACCTTTAATCCCAATGTCTGGGAGGCAGAGACAGACAGATCTCTGCCTTTGATCTTTGATCCCAGCACTTGAGAAGCAGAGGCAAGTGGATCTCTGTGAGTTCAAGGACAGCCTGGTCTATAGAGTTATTCTAGGACAAAGATATACAGAGAACCTGTCTCAAAAAGTAAAAGTAAAAATAAAAGAAACAGAGGTTAAAATAAAAATGGAAAATATACAGAGAATCTTGATACTGTATGCTATTATGCTCTCTTTGAATTGTTTGAATGCTGAGGAAGGAGCAACAGCTGCTAAAAGACTTTTGTTTATAAATGCTGCCGAACTAATCCAAGATAGATATGTTGAAAATACCTTGACTTCAAAATTTGGATCTAAGGTTATGATGCTTTGGAAAAGTTCTTCTTTTGTTTTCACAGAGGATGAGAACCTGTGGATTGCTTCTATCCCAATATGGTATGATAGACCCCGTCCTCCTGAAAGGTTGCTGTGTACACCCTCAAAAAATTAATTCACTCAACTGCCAATTGAGATGAACCTGGCACAAAGGATACACCATAAAAGACCTGATTAACAATGCCCCTATACAGCAGGAAGAAGTTTGGAGAGAAATAACTATGTCCATATTCCCAAATATTGCTTATAAATGTTCTTTTACATTTAAAGGGGGATATGATATAGATATGAATAATTTACTTTGGTATGGATTTTAAGGTCAATTTTATTATATGTATATATATTTCTGATCTTGATTGAGGTATTGTGATTGTGTAGTTCATTTAAAAATGCAATGTATAATTAAAAATAGAGGTTGTTAATGGATAATCATCGATAATAGTCAAGCTTGTAGTAATGTTAGTTTGATTTTCTAGATGTGCATAGATATATTTCAGATAGGCATTCTTCATATCTTTCAAAGACTACAGAACATGGCATTTAATGTTTTAATAACTTAGGGCTTTTCATGACAATGAGAAACGTCTGCTCCTGGCAGCACCAATCTACTTCAAGAGGAAGACGGGCATCAAAGAGGCTCCTTATGGAGTTGATTAGCCATTTGGGCAAGAAACTGCTCGTGCCTGGACTGTTGTATAAACTGGACACAAAGAACCTGCAGAGAGAGGACTGAACTTGCCTAAAGGTGATATGATCTTTTGGGGTTCCTGATTCATGAAAGAGTCTGCGAGACATTCTGCAGGATACAGCAGATAGTGACTGAACTGCCTCTGAAATTTCCTGCTTCATGGAACTGTCTGCTGGATATTATGGTCCTGAAGGCTGAAGATGGATGCCCCAACGATACAGAGGAACTTTGGGTGACTGTCCAGGCAGCGAGATGTCTCTGTCATTTCTAGAGTTTTGGAGGTTGCTTACTTATTGTTTACTTAGGTAATATTATATCCTTCTGGAGTCTTTGATGGAGTTGAAGAATGGTTATAGTTATACTTTTCCATTATTATGATAAAGATAAAATAGATATAAATATTGTAACTGTAATTCTTACTTGATAACTGTTTTGTTATATGTAATTTTACTATGTTAAAGTGAAAGCCTTTCTTTTTTGTTTAAATAGTAAAAGGGGAAATGATGTAGACAGGCCTTCTGTCTATGTGTTATTTTCATTGGTTAATAAAGAGACTGCCTTGGCCCTTTGATAGGACAGAAAATTAGGTAGGCAGAGTAAACAGAACAGAATGCTGGGAAGAGGGCAATGAGGCAGATGCCATGGAGCCAGCCACCAGGTCAGACATGCTGAACCTTTCCCAGTAAGCCACCACCTTGTGGTGCTATACAGATTATTAGAAATGGGTTAATCAAGATGTGAGAGTTAGCCAGTAACTAACTCTCTAGAGATAATGTGCCAGGCAGTGTTTAAATGAATACAATTTGTGTGTTGTTATTTCCGGGGCCAAGCTAGCCGTGCGGGAGCCAGGCGGGATGAAAAGCAGGCCTGCTCGCAGCTCCTTGCTAAATCCCACCACTAAAGGAGGAACTATTGACAGCTAATATCTTCTGAGGGAAGGAGAGTCAGTTTTATTTAAGAGTGTAGAATCTGGTAGATCATTATTTAAGAGTGTGGCACTTGATATACTTGAGTATTATAGGTATGGTCAATGAAAACTTTTGATAGTGGGGCAACAAAGCCCATGTCACCTGTCCATATTTAGGATACATTCAATGTAGAGCCACTAGCGTTTTTTTGTAGATTAAATTTAGTATAAAAAGAAAAGTATTGTCAGATAACTTTCAGATTTATGTGTACTTCAGATTTACACATTATTGAAGGCATAAGTAGAAATAACAGTAGAGGAAGACTTGTTGGGAGTTGAAAGAATAACAAAACCTTTTGGGATATTATAAAATCTCAGTGAAATTACTAAATACACAATTTATATCTAAATCTGTGCTCCATGTGGTGTTAAATGGATGAAGGTTTCACACAGGAGCATTTTAAAGGAAGAACTTCCTCCAAATAAAAATGCACAAGGGCAGATCACGACACAGTCCAGCTGAGTTGGAGGCAAACAGACACTAATTGGGAGAGATAAAAAGACTGCTTTTTCCATTCCCACAAGTGAAGAGGAAAAATCAATTACTAGTAAAACATGAAATCGTACGTTTCTTCTAGATGTAAATTTCAATACAATTGCCTGATTTTTTTTCAGTGTTTCCACATGCACTGAGTCAAATTTAAAAATTGCAAAGAGAGGCAGTGTTCAGTGGTGACTACATAGACTGTGGAGTTTGGACTAAGTATGTGTCTCTAGATAATTTACATTACACTTAATCCTAGGTTTATATATCTATAAAACACAAAGTTTTAATGGTTTGTAAAATACAGTAAAAACAAAGTAGCTTCTGTAAACATATTCAATATCAACACCTGTCAAATAACTTCTGAATAACTTGCTGCCATTATGTGAATGGAAAGATTGCTTTAAAAGAGACTGAGGACACAGTATGTAAGGTGAACAAATGTGGTCCTTCAATTGAAACCCTGTGGTAGGTAACAACAGCAAGAAAAACTATATTTCTAGCAACCTAGCAGGTTCTTATAAAACGTTTTTATATGTTCAGCTATTAACAAAAAGTACTAAATGAAAGCACTATATGCAAATGCTGCATATCTAAAGACGTTGCATAATAGCTACCAAAATGCTTATTTTTGTTAATGAAACCATTTCATAATCTTTGAAGTATGATACCGATATAAGACTTAAGAATAAAAATGCCAAGGTCTAAAGTGGTAGTGCATGACTTTAAGTCCATCACTCAGGAGGCAAGCAGATCTCTTTGAGTTCAAGACCAGCCTGGTCTACAGATTGTGCTGCAGAGCAGACAAAGCTGTATAGAGAGACTCTATCTCAAACACACACATACATGCCCCCAATCACAATACACCCAGAATAAAATTGTCTATCAGCAGATTTTTTTTTCTTTGCTAAATGAACAGATTCATCAAAACAATCCGGTAATGGGTTGGCCAGTTGTTTGGGACTATGAAAATGGAGTGCTGCCTGGACTATAAAACAATTTGCCAAATCAATCATCTCCATAAAAACAGCATGAACAAACTAGTGAAAACTTCCAAGTGGGTAGAATGGGAGGGGAATCTCCATTCTACAATCTGTTGTTTTGGAATCACTGGCACATGCTGTGCATGTTTGTTGATATGTTGAATTGTCTTTCTTCAGTTGAATTAGAGACCATTTCATATTTAAAAGGGGGGCTAATTTTCTGATAAAATCACCTTTTGTTGCACTAACGTAGAAAAGAAGTTACAGAAGGAGTGTGCATGACTGAAAGTGTTCAAGTAGAGAAAGTGGAAGAAAATAATCACAGAAAGAATTCTGGAGCTGAGGACTGGAGCTTAAGCCTGGGGGAGTACAGAGGGCAGAGACTTGATCCAATACTGTCATGTGTCTACCAGGTTCAGTTTGTTATGGGAAGAAAAGTTAATATGATTTATATTAGGAATTTATTGTGATTAACACAGTATTGCCTAAAATGGGCTACTCCTCTAGTTGTAACCTTTGGTAATTCTTTCTTATGCTATGTTGGAAACTGTACAAGAAAAGAATCAGTTTACTTACCATGGATTTCTCCTAGTTCAAAATCCAATTATTTAAATGGAGACAAAAAGTGGAAACAAAGGGAAAAAGTGTTAGAACACAAAACTTCAACAGATGATAAGTAATTCAAGAAAAACTCATGAATGGAGACTACACAGGAAAGATTAAAAGAAATCAGATCTCTCTGAGAAAAGCCTTTCTCTTTTAGCTAATAAAATAGTCTTTTAAATGATTTTATTTAAAAGTCGAGCTTCTAGGGCTGAAAACTCGCCTTCACATCATCGTATGTTCATTAACTTTGTAAAATCTCAGAGAAGGCATGCCAAAGAAACAATCAGTTTCCACTCCACTAAACAGAGATAAGAGAGTGGCTGAGTGGATGTAATCATCCTTGAAGGCAGACTCTGGACTTGAGTTGTTTGTGAATATTTTGTTTATCAACCTGCTTTCGTGAAACTCAGAAATTGTCATTTATCTTGACGCCACAAACTGACACCTCAATTAAGGAAACTGAATTTGTTTGTTTACTAAATTGAAGAATAAGTACTGATTTCACAATCTTAGGGCTTTAGCATCTTTCTCTAAGCTCCTGAGAGAAACCTCAGGAAGATGGAAAACGAGAACAAATTTCAGTTCATATTGTTCCTGAGACAGCGCTCCGCTAATTTCTTATGATAACCAAACTGTATTGTTCTCAACAGAGATTAGTTTCTTAAAAACCTTTGAGATTTATCAGAAGTGACCTGACATCTTCTTCGTTGTAGTGAATCCCTTTTCAGAACTGCATGTGTGGGAACGACTATATGTGATTCCTCAATGAATCCCACTTGATAGAGAGAGAGAGAGCGCGCCTGTATCTCACAGCTACTGAGCTGTTTGCTTGCTCTTCTTTCTGTCCCACTCTCTCTCTTCTTCTTTCTCTCTTTCTTGAAATACCACCTCTCTACATAGCCCAAGTCTGGAACTTGTACTCTCCCGTATTGCCCTTTGTAGCCCTGGGAATATAGATGTGTGCCAGTGCGCCTGCTTCATATCTAATCAATTTTGATTCTGAAGGCATGTCTTAAAGATTGACATTTAAGCACTAGTACATTTTGCCCTCATTATCCTGACTTTTTTAGGTACTTACTTATTGATCAATAGCTTCAATACTTTTCTCAGTGTTGTAACAAGACATCGGAAAGATAACGCTCCTGAAGGGAGGAAACGTATGCTTTGGATTATTGATATAGTTGGTTTCTGTGTATCATGATAGAGAAGGCATGGTGACAAGATCATGTGGCAGCTGGCCACATCACAGCAGCAAATTGGAGGCAGAGAAGTGAACAGAAGTAGGATAAAGCTATAATCCTCAGGGCCAGGCTCAAAAGGTACCCAAATCTTACCAAACTGTGCTTCCAGCTGGCAAGCAATTGTTCAAGCACAGGAGCCCGGGGGTGGCGTTTCAGATTCAAACCATAGCTTCCAAAAATCCTGCGTCAAACTATGAAGCTCCAGCAGTTATCCTGTCTTTTAGCTCCCATGTCAATTCTCGGGTTAAAAATGCTATAGAGTTGGCACTGCATCTCAGTGGCAAAGCACTTGCTTCCCACTGTGATGTTCTAGTACAACTCTAGATCAGACTTTTTTCAAGTTTTATAACTTTATAAACAAAGTTAGATGGGAAGCATATTGAAAATATACAGGAAGATGTTAGGTCTAAAGCAATAGCTATAATTTTTATGTCAAACAAGGCAAGCATATCACATTATACCAAGCTGACAATTTTGTGTTGACTCTTGTAAACAAATATTGTTTTATTCATTTAATTAAAGTTACTATATTAAAATAATTTTGTGTACAAGAAACGTTAGGGGTTATATAGCAAGATTCATTATCTCATTCAAATATCATACAGGATTGCATTATAAATACTGCTGTTATAATGCAAATATTGAAAGGCTGGAAGAGAAGGAAATCTCTGGACTCTGCTAGTGCCCCAGGAGTATTTGCCCACCTCGTTCTGCCCTTCACCCGAACAGAGTCACTGAGAGCAGAATACCATACTTCATGAGAAAACCTCTCTTTTTAAAAAATCTCTTGGATTTTCATGTTTTTAAGTTCAGGAAGTGAGGAGGTTAGGAAATGAAACTGTCATTTAATAATACCAACCTCAGCCACTTTCGAATGAAGAATTCTGAGCTCAAGTAGAATCAAATGCTGTAACATCATTTAAGTCAAGAGGTTTGAGGCTCAGAGACGACGATGCTTTAATGTATTCAACTACATTCTATTATCTCCTGCTGGAGGCTCAGACCTATAGACTTCTCTATTATACTCTTTATTAAAATCTATCTCGAAGACCTTGAAAAGGAGTGCCCTTGCGATGCTTTTAAATGAATACATTAAATATGTTCAATGACCCAAGGAAAATGTTCAAGAATGTCTGGAATAGTGTGAAATGAATCTTATACTTACACGGCACTAATGACTCTTTGAGGTTTTAGTATGTCTCTCAGCAGCTGTTGATCCATTGTGTATGGACTTATAATACTATGTACACTGGTAAGTACTTACTGCTGATGACTGTGTGCTCAGCACTGCTTGGTATGGCAAACTCTACAGTGAGTGCCACAAGGTACTCTCTGACTTTGGAGGAGGATAGGACACTCCAATGACAATATATATATATACCTATCTGTGTGTGTGTGTACTTAGAGAGGGAGAAGTACAAAATGACCAAAGACTCGTGCATTTAAAGGTATCCTCCTAAAGTTTAGAAAAAGAAGAAGTATTCTGAGTAATTTATGGAACCACATATTAGGGTTAAGGACAGGCTAATACCAATTTTCTGATTTTAAGTATATTTAAATGAGACACAGGAGGCAAGAAAAAGAGAAACAGCATCTTTCATCACAATTATATGCTTTACTAGTCTGAGTTGGTTAACTTTAGTACCTAGTTTGATTTTAGTATTCCATCCTTTTTTCACAGAAAATTCATAAGGCTGAAAGATTGCTCTTTCATCTGTAACATCTCAAAATGCAGGATCTTCCTTCCTATTCATCTGATTATGAATCTTCCATAGTATGGAAGCATTTTGGACCTACAGTGGGTGCAAGATACACTCATGTGTTTTAGCCTAAATGATTTAAAATCAAAGCAGTACTGGTTGTGATTTAAAAGTCCAACTCTTCTGCACTGATGTCTATGTGGAACAATGTGAATAAAACAGAATTAGAACACATCACTAAGCTTCAATAGCAGTAGCAAATATTTCTTTTTTTGTTTGTTTTTTTCCAAATTTATTTATTTATTTGTTTATAAAAATTTCCACTTCCTCCCCTCCTCCCCATACCCTCCCATTCCCTCCACTCCCTCTCCTCCCTCCCCACTCCCTCTCCTCCTCTCTCTCCAGCCCTAAGAACAGTCAGGGTTTCCTGCCCTGTGGGAAGTTCAAGTTCCTCCCCTCTCCCTCCATGTCTAGGAAGGTGAGCATCCAACCAGACTAGGATTCCAAAAAATCAGTACATGCAGACAAAACAAGACCCAGTGCCATTGTCAATGGCTTCTCAGTCAGTCCCCATGTCAGCCACATTCAGAGACTCTGGTTTGATCACATGCTCATTCAGTCCCAGTCCTGCTGGCCTTGGGGAGCTCACATTCGATCAGTCCCCTTGTATCAGAGGGTGAACACACGCCTCGCGGTCCTGATTTCCTTTTTCATGGTCTCCCTCCTTCTGCTCCTCATTTGGATCTTGGGGGCTCAGTCCAGTGCTCCAATGTGGATCTCCGTCTCTAAAGCCTGTATGCCACAAAATTGGAAAATGTAAAAGAAATGGACATTTTTTTAGATAAGTACCATATACCAAAATTGAACCAAGACCAAGTGAACAATCTAAATAGACCTGTCAGTCGTGAAGAATTAGAAGCTGTTATCAAAAATCTCCCTACCAAAAAAAGCCCAGGACCAGATGGTTTCAATGCAGAATTCTACCAGAACTTCCAGGAAGAGCTAATACCTACACTCCTTAATATATTTCACAATATAGAAACAGAAGAGTCATTGAGAACTCTTTTTATGAAGCTAGAGTTACCCTGATACCAAAACCACACAAAGACATAACCAAGAAAGACAATTACAGGCCAATCTCACTCATGAACATTACACAAAAATTCTCAATAAAATACTTGCAAACTGAATCCAAGAACACATTAGAAAAATTATCCATTATGATCAAGTGGGCTTCATCCCAGAGATGCAAGGCTGGTTCAACATACGCAAATCTATCAAAGTAATTCATCATATAAATAAATAGAAAAAAAACATACGATAATTTCATTGGATGCTGAAAAAGCATTTGACAAAATTCAACACCCCTTTATGATAAAGGTGTTGGAGAGACTGGGAATATGAGGATCATACCTAAATATAATAAAAGCAATATATAGCAAGTCGACAGCTAACATCAAATTGAATGGAGAGAAACTCAAAGCCATTCCACTAAAATCAGGAACACAACAAGGTTCCCCATACCTCTTCAACATAGTGCTTGAAGTTCTAGCAATAGCAATAAGACAACATAAGGGGATCAAGGGGATTTGAATTGGAAAGGATGAAGTTAAACTTCCATTATTTGCAGACGATATGATAGTGTACATAACCGACCCCAAAAACTCTACCAAAGAACTCCTACAGCTGATAAACACCTTTAGTAATGTGGCAAGATACAAGATCAACTCCAAAAAATCGGTTGCCCTCCTATACACAAAGGATAAAGAAGCAGAAAGGGAAATCAGAGAAACATCACCTTTCACAATAGCCGCAAATAGCATAAAATATCTTGGGGTTACTCTAACCAAGGAAGTGAAAGACCTATTTGACAAGAACTTTAAGTCTTTGAAGAAAGAAATTGAGGAGGATACCAGAAAATGGAAAGACCTCCCCTGATCTTGGATTGGGAGAATCAACATAGGAAAAATGGCAATTCTACCAAAAGCAATCTATAGATTCAATGCAATCCCCATCAAAATCCCATCAAACTTCTTCACAGACCTAGAGAAAAATAATCAAGTTTATATGGCAAAACAAAAAACCCAGGATAGCCAAAACAATCTTATACGATAAAGAAACATCTGGAGGCATTACCATCCCTGACTTCAAACTCTATTACAGAGCTACAGTATTGAAAACAGCTTGGTATTGGCATAAGAACAGAGAAGTCGACCTATGGAATCGAATAGAAGACCCAGATATTAACCCACAAACCTATGAACACCTGTTTTTCGACAAGGGAGCTAAAGGTATACAGTGGAAGAAGGAAAGCATCTTTAACAAATGGTGCTGGCATAACTGGATGTCAACCTGTAAAAAAATGAAAGTAGATCCATATCTATCACCATGCACAAAACTCAAGTCCAAATGGATTAAAGACATCAACATTAATCTATCCACTTTGAACCTGATAGAAGAGAAAGTGGGAAGTAGTCTACAAGATATAGGCACAGGAGACCACTTCCTAAGTAGAACCCCAGTAGCACAGACAATAAGAGAATCAATGAATAAATGGGACTTCCTGAAACTGAGAAGCTTCTGTAAAGCAAAGGACACTGTCAGTAAGACAAAAAGACTACCTTCTGACTGGGAGAAGATCTTCACCAACCCTTCATCAGACAAAGGTCTGATCTCCAAAATATATAAAGAACTCAAGAAACTAGACACTAAAACTCTAATTAACCCAATTTAAATATGGAGTACTGAACTGAACAGAGAATTCACAACAGATGAACTTCGAATGACCAAAAGGCACTTAAGGTCATGCTCAACCTCCTTAGCAATCAGGGAAATACAAATCAAAACAACTTTGAGATATCATCTTACACCTGTCAGAATAGCCAAACTCAAAAACACCAATGATAGCATATGCTGGAGAGGATGTGGAGTGAGGGGAACACTCATCCATTGTTGGTGGGAATGCAAACTTGTGCAGTCACTGTGGAAATCAGTGTGGCAGTTTTTCAGGAAACTGGGAGTCAATCTCCCTCAGGACCCAGCAATTCTACTCTTGGGAATATACCCAGGAGATGCCCTATCATACTACAAAAGCATTTGTTCAACTTTGTTCATAGCAGCACTATTTGTAATAGCCAAAACATGGAAACAACCTAGGTGCCCCTCAATAGAAGAATGGTTAAGAAAGGTGTGGAACATATACACATTAGAGTTTTACTCAGCGGTAAAAAACAATGACATCTTGAATTTTGCATGCAAATGGATGGAAATAGAAAATGCTTTACTGAGTGAGGTAACCCAGACCCAAAAAGAGGAATATGGTATGTACTCACTCATAAGTGGATTCTAGCCATAGTTAAAGGTCTTTGAGCCTATAATACGTGATCCTAGAAAAGCTAAATAAGAAGGTGAACCTGAAGAAAATCATATGGTTATCCTCCTGGATATTGGAAGTAGACAAGATTGCCAGGCAAACTTTGGTGCACGGGGGGGGGGGGGGAGGGGTGGAAGTAAGGGGAGATGGTTAGAGAGAAGGGAGAAGGGGAGGATAGGGGATGGCTTGGGGGAATAGAATGTGGGGTGAGGGCGAAGGATGGATATGGGAGCAAGGAAGTATATATCTCAACTAAGGGAGCCATTTTAGGGTTTTCAAGAGACTTGATTCTGGAGCGGTTCCCAGGCCCAAGGAGAGATCCCCAGATTGTTCCCTGGGCAGCAGAGAAGAGGGTACCTGAACTGGTCTTGACCCATAACCATACTGATGAATATTTTGCATATCACCATAGAACCTTCATCTGGCGATGGATGGAGATAGAAACAGAGACACATATTGGAACACTGGACTTAACTCCCTAGGTCCAAATGAGAAGCAGAAGGAGGGAGAACGTGAGCAAGAAAGGCAGGACCAGAGGGAACCTTCATCTGACGATAGATGGAGATAGAGACACAAATATTTCTTATTGTCCTTGGTGTAGTGCTTTATTAATCTTTCAGTTCATTAATCATCGCAGCAATTATCTAAAATAAATTCTATAGAAATAGTTGGCACGAATACAAAGTTCAACTCTTATTGACCTGCGCCAACTGACAACAAGCGATTCCTCTCATTTACAAAGGGATATGGTCCAAGATGTCCTGTGTGTGCCTGTAGCATCTGAGTACTAACTTCTTGCATATTCTTTTTCCATTCCTATATATCCCTACTTTCAATTAGATCTTATCTATAAATGCTGCACAGGAAAATATCTGCCAAAAATAAGGAAACATAAACAATTATAGCAATATACCATAGAAACTGCACGTCTCTGCTGCACTCACCTTTCTCATTGTGATGATTGTTGTGATGTGATGTAATATCCGGGCGATGAAGTGAAATGTGGGCTATGACACAGGTCATATGACATAATGTGAGGCTTGTGAAAGCAATATTGACACACGGTAGTTGCAGAACATCTATATTCAATCTGAAAATATAGATACTGAAAAATGATTAATTACTGGATAGATAAATATGGACCATGGGCATTTTTGAGTGACCTGTACTACTGTTTTGCCAAAGGGATGTTTGGCAGAAAGTGATGGTTCATGTCACAGATGGGACAAAACAGGAAAATATGGCATATCATGGCACTACTAGAGCTTGCCGTTTAATATTTTGAGATCATGTCTGAATGTGGATTAACTGAACCCAAAGATGCTACAGATAAGACAGAGGGTCTCTGAGTCTAGTATATGTTGCCATGCCAAAGATAAGGTGATGGAATTGTTTCACAAGTTATTACTTCACAACCTTGGAGGCTGAAAATTCAAGACAGGGCAGCCCAGAGTGTGTCACAGTGTCATTGATGCCTTCATGGCATAAACACATGCAGCAGGGAGAGAGGCACACGGTGAACCAGAAAATAGAAGACTGGAAAGACGTCAGTTTACTTGCTTAGCACGAATCAGCCTGCTCTTTCAGGAACTAAAGTTCCTAGCAGACCTGACCTACTCTCAAAAGACATCAATGCCACGAGAGTGGAGCCTCATGGCATAATTACCTTCAGTAGTCTATTATTTTCGGTTCTTCCAACTCAGCATTGGCAAGCTAGGAAACAGGCTTCTAGCATGTGAATCTTTTGGATATAAGGTATATCTGAATTATAGCAGGAAGTGGAGGGTGCTTTTGTATTTAATAACCATAGTAATCCTATGATGAAGGTATGATTATCATGGTTCTTACACTGAAATTTAAGCACTGATTAACTATATAACTTGCTTAATACCACATAGAACTCATACTAAAGCAATCTGACCCTTGGTCTTCTCTAAGCAATCACTAGGATGCATCCAGTCACTAAGTGACCCGATGGAATATGGGTGAAAGGAGGGTGGAGGGATAGGAATATGGTTATTCTATGAAGCAATGACCAGAAGATTCTCTTGTCGGAAAAGGGAAAAGGTGGCAGAAAGTAGAGAAAGCAAATGTATATAGAGTTACACAGATCCCACACTGGGTCTAAAGTCTCTTAATATAAACCAAGGTATGTCTCCAATTTGGTTCTTACATCAGGCTAACTGGATTATGAAAAGTGAGACTGACAATACCTATTCTGTTTAGCATCGGGAATAAGTACTGATGAGTCAACATAAGATTACTACGTATTGCAGGAAATCATCCATAAATCTGTGGTTCTACCGATTACTTCAAAAAATTCCAGAAATTTGATTATTTAAATTACATACCATAAAGTTTTACTGGGCAATAGAAATAAAATTTCACTCCTCAAAAAAATTATCAGAGCTAAAACCTGATTATCACACAGCTACTAGTTATCAAATCTCACTTTATAACTTATCCACTTCCCAGATCTTTGATGAATATGCTGTTTCAATCCAATTTTTACATTGAAAATCCCACTTTCAACTGCTTGATGTTCTATTTCCAAATCCTAAAGCCATTCATCACTGATGCTTCCATTTCACATGTAAGCCAAACAAAAGACAAAGGCAACGAGTTGGTTAACCAGTCCGAGTTCTACTTTAAAACTATAACTTATTGTAGCTGAATTCTCACTTTACTTCATAGGGCTCAAAAATCTATTCAGTTTTGGCATGGCAACATGTACTGAGGCAAGATAGTCCAAAGTTTGACGAATTTGGGTTTATCGGTAGCTGTATCAGATCCTGTCTCAATAAAAGGTCAGTTTGTGATACTTAGAGAAGACAAAGCCATGTTGTGTGTGTGGAGGGGGGAGGTTCTATACAGCAATAAGACATTGTCTAAAAAATAAGCAAGGAGAGGGTAAGGCCAGGGGTAAGTGCTGAAGGAAAGGTAGAGAGAGAAATAAAATCTACTCAAGAGAAAGAATTCAGAGACTTAAACCAAAGGTATTTTCATTTATTATTTTTCTGAACCAGGGTCTCATTATGTAGTCGAAACTAGTCTGAAACTTGCCATGAAAACCAAACTTGTATTGAAGTCATGATCCTACTACCCCAGACTCTTTTGAGAGCTAGAATTACAGAAGACCATACCAGAGCAAGTGATTTTGTTTTGTTTTGCTTGGTAACAGCAGTTTTATGTGATTAAACTGAAATATGGCAAACTATAAATATGTAAGTATAAAACTTGATACCATTTGAATTAAGTATTTGTTCATGAGGCCATCACTGGATTCAATAAAAAAATATGTATCTGTCACTTATCAATACTTCTTTATGCATGTTATGGATCCCTCCTTCCTTCCAAACCATACTTAATCACAGCCCCATCCTCAGATGATTGTTGACCTCATGATTAATCTATGCTTTATCTTGCACTTCCTAGATTTTTACATTAATAAAAGAATTATGTACATTTATGTAGTCTGTCTTCTTTGACTCAGCATAACTGCTTCGAATTCATTTCTAGTTAAATGTGTGAATTCAGTTTACCTCTTTTGTTATTGCTGAGAAGGAATCTGTTGTCTGGAGATATAACCAAGAATTTCAATTCTTTGCATTTGTATCTTATTCATCTTTGGTTGTTACAATAAAATAGTTATCAACCTTGATAAGAAAATTTGGGTACAGCAAAGTTTTCTTTGTTTTCAAAGTTTTCTTTAATAAGTACCACGAAAGGGCGTGATGGTTCAAAATAGCTGTATGTATTACTGTCACATGGTTTGACAAATATATTGAACAACGTTGTAGCAGGTAAGGGGCCCTTTGTACTTTGTCTTTTTAAGGAAAGAATGCAGTTATGCAAAAGACTATTGAGGCAAATGTTTGCTTAGCAAAATAAATTATATACTCAAAAGAGAGATTTCAGTGGACAGTCCCAAAGCTGGGTAGTAGCATCACTATGAATTTTAAATAGAATTTTATGGCTATTACCGAGTGTTCCATACTCAACTGGAATAACATGTCTCTTTAACCCCCCCCCAAAATCATAGTGAACTGGATCTCCCTTTCTTCTCCTCTTGTTCCCTCTGACTTTTTCTTTCTTTCCTCTCCCTACTTACCCTTCTTACCTAACTTTTCTTTCCTGTTCCCGTTTTTTGCTCTTTTCTTATTTTTTCACTTTCCAATTGCCACATTAAATCACAGTCTGAGTATCTCCATCAACACCTTGAGGCAATGAAAATAATCCAGATGAAATTTTTCTGTCTAGTACTCTGTTTAGTATAATTTTTCAGTCATATAAAGAGGTGAAATCGCACTATTTCTCCCTCAGTGAAAGACACACAGAACAGTTTGATACTAGATGAAAGTTTAATAATTGCAATTATTTTATTGTTGAGATGCTTGTCTACATTGTAACAAAGTACACTTAAGTAAAGAAACACTGACGTAGGCGTTTCACAAGATTATTTTAGTTATTTTGTTTTGTAGTTTAAGCATACCAAGTGTATGATCAGTGCTCAAGTACTGCTTGAACTGTTGACTTGCACTTTTATGAGGCATATGTTCCCATTCAAATCACACCCACAGCTAAGTCATTTCTCTGTAGTGATGATGCCCAACAGGATATGGAAAGCTTCTGTGGGCTATGAGTCTCAGAGTGAGTAAGGAGGAAGCCATGATAGCATGGAGGTCAAAGGCCCTAACAGTACTTGACCTGGAAAAAATGTTTTCCTTTTTATCTTCTTCAAAAAATGTGTTTAAGTATGATGTCCTGAATGAATTTTAACTGTTAAATTTCTACTGCAGCTCCATTACTATGATGTATTTTATTCAAATACTTTTGTTTTTAAAGAAAATCTATTGGATCTTTTTCTGTTAACTATTTTTACGTAAAATACATTACTTTGACTTAATATTCATAAGGTTTCTTATCAAAAGTACATGTATCTGACTAACCTACATAGGCATGTGAGTTATAAGGGACTAGGAATGTCTTGTTCTCATTAGGGCAAAATTTACAATGTTGTGAGAGTGGAAAATCATGAAGTGATTTTATGAATACCTTGGCCATTGCCGATTCAAAGATAAATAAAATATTGTTGATAGCATTTCTATGATATAAAGCAAAATGCGTATAATTAGGAAGGAATTTTATTTGAAAGAAAGTAAAACCTGCCATGACTGAATGATTATCTATACTGCTTTACAGCTATTTGCGTTCAGATTCATGTGTGTACGCCCCCTTTGCATTATATATTAGATATCTAAGCAATCACTGTAGAAACCTCACTGAATATAGAATATAGGACGCTCATTGGTTTACTCAGGTGAGTTTTGTTTTTGCTCATAGATACAATTTGAAAGGGAAATGTTTCTCTATTTTCCCAAATCCAGGTGTTGAGTATTTGCTCTCCAGCTGGTGGTAAGATTGGGAGGCTCCGGGAAGGTGAACAGGTAGAGCATGGTTGGTGAAAGTAGGACACTTTGTGCAAGCCTTCAAAGGTTTGTTCTGGTCCCCTGTCTTGTCCTAAACTTTCATGCCTTTTGTACAACATGATGGGAAGAACCTTGCCTGCCACCTGATGATCCCAAGCTCATGCTGACAAACGTTCATAGAACAAATCCTCTGCAACTGGAAACCAAAGAAAACCCTTCCTTTGATATTTTATGTCAGGTACTTGGACACAGCACCCTGAAAGTAGCTAATGCACCAATGCTGATGAATTTCAACAGACTCTTACAGCAAAATAAGGCAACAATAGACAGTGATAATAAGTTCCAAAGTGAATTATTGGGAGAGGATGGGGTGGGGGTGATGAGATATAGGGTAGGGAAGGGTGAAGAGGGGAGGAAAGGGGGAGTAGTGGAGGGAGGAGGATCTGTGGTTGGTTTGTAAAATAAATAAAAAGTTTAAAAAAGTAAATAAAATAAAAATAGTTGCCCTTTTGAGTGACAATTTACCTGCACTGCATCAGGAAAATAATAACAGATGAATCAAATAAGAAAAAAAAAGATCAGGTCGCAAACGAAAAACTTGCAATACAAATGAAAATCTCTTACAGACATCAACAGTAGAAGAGAGAACAACTTGTATCAAAATAAAAATCACACACAGAAAATTCAAGTTCAAAGAAGAGTACACCAGAAGGCACAAAAGAAAGAAAAGAAGGCTGTCTAAGCAGTTCAGACAAGGGCAGTGTAGACTGGCTTGTGCTCCTATGGCAGGTGTTCCCCAGTGCCCACCAGCCTCCTCCCAGCTGATATTAAATACAGATGCTGTTGACTTATCAAGTTACCATAACTACAGCAATAAAACTTTCTAGAAGAAACCCATCACTATTAAGAGCTGTTTACACTTGCTATCAGTATTTACACCACTCTGAGATTTTTGTGTCTGTATCTCTATTTTATTTTATTTTTATTTTCCTGTCCTTTTAGTTTATTTATTCTTCTCTCATACATTACATTTCGACCACAGTTTCCTATCCCTCCACTACTCCCAGCTCTCCCTCCCCTCACACCCAGATCCATTTCTTCTCTGTTTTCCTTCAGAAGACAGGCCTCCCAGGGATATCAACCTAACACTGTATAACAAACAAGTTACAATAATAAAACTAGGCACAGCACCCCATATCAAGACTGGATGAGGTAATCCGATCAGGGGATAAAAGGTACCAAGAACAGGAAAAAGATTTAGAGACACCCATCCACTCCCACTGTTTGGAGTCCCACAAGAACAGCAAGCTACACAGCCATTACATACAGGCAGAGGAGCCATGCTGGCTCTGTGATTGCTGTTTCATTTGCTGTGAGACTCTATGAGCCCTGATTAGTTAATTCTATAGGATGTATTCAGTGCTGGTCCCTCTGACTTCTACAGTCCTTCCTCCCTTTCTTCCAGATTTTCAGATCTCTGTCCGATATTTAGCTGTAGGTCACTGTGTCTGCTCCCATCAGTTGAGGGATGAAGTCTCTCTGATAATATTTAGCTAGGCAACAATCTATGAGAATAGTAGAATATCATAAGGAATAATTTCATTGACATTTTCAGGTCTCTGGGTTCTCCCGCCTCTAGTTCCTGGATATACAGGCAGTGTCAGAAGTGAGCGTCCTCTTTTGGTGTGGTCCCCAAGTTGTATCAGTCATTGGTTGGCCACTCCCATAAATTCTTCACCACCATTGCCCCAACACATCTTGCAGATAGGATAGACTGTAGTTCAAAGGTTTTGTGGTTGATTTGGTGTCCCAGTTCCTCCACTGGAAGGCTCGCCTGATTACAGAAGGTGGTTGGTTTATGCTCTGTATTTCCCATTATTAGGAGTCTTTGCTAGGGTCATAGATTCCAGGGAAATTCCTCTACACTGAGTTTTCAAATCACTCAAATTCTTCGAAATTCCAGTTGTCTCTCTCCATATTCTCTCCCTCCAACCTTTGCCTGGGAAACAAATGAAAGAACTGAGAATAATGATTGTGAGAGTAGTAAACCAAAAACTGCAGGAAATAATAATAATAATATAAAAACATAAATGTTGACCTTTTCCCAGTCCATGGCACACAGCTCCCAGTTCTCTCAGAATCCTGGGGTAGTGGGGCCTTTGTTCTACTGAGGTGACTCTGGGCAGGCTTCTCAATGATGGGCATCTACAACATCAAATAGCACGTATTAGTACGGAATATTCAATTCTACTTGCATTTCCCAGACTGATGAGAAGGCCTTGAAAGACAGACACTTACAGAAACATCTTGTGATCCATTTTAGACAGCTCATTTTTGTTTTTTTATTATAAGGCAATAAGAAGAAAATGCATCTTTCTGATACCTGGAAGCCATTCTAGCAAATTATCAAACCTACCTTAAGAGTCACAGGAACGTTTCATTTACAATGAGGCATCCAGACCTGCTAGAGGCTCAGTATGTGTTGCTGCTACCGGAAGCAGGCTTAGTTTCTCAAGATCCAGCCCCTCAGCTTTGGAGTGTATACCACTTCTGGACAGTTTGTGTCAGAACTAACTTGCAATCTTCTCCATTCACTTGGGATCCAGGAGATGAGAGACTGAGTTTTCAGCCCTGTGAATCATTCTAGACTCCCTTAGGTTCTCCTTGTATATTTTAAGCTGATTCCTTAAGTCCATCAACAAAAAGCAGTAGTTTCATTGGTAAACAAAGCAACCTCTTATTACTGCTTCACGTGTGTCATCAAACAATTGGTTTGGACTTAGGGAGCAGTATTTTGCACTTCACACCTATAAAGGAAAAGCCAAATATACTGGAAAATAGTTTATCTTAAAAGACAAATTGAAGAATTGGTCCTATCTTCACCATGAGTTGGAGGGTGATAAGTCTTTAAGGGTAGTCATTCTGATTCTATCAAGTACTCTCAGTGTCTTTTAGGTACAACTTGAATATACAAACTTTAATCGACTCTCTTTTTCTGTTTTCACAGTCACATGCTTGGAATGTGTAGATTTTCCTTTGCGTTAGTCTAGTCCCTTGTTATACTATTTAAATACTGGTGTTTATATGTAACATGAGGGCTGGCTTGTTGGGGTTTCTGTCCCTCCCAGTACCCCAACAGCCGGCAAGCAACAAAGAAAATCACACACAAGACTTCATAAGGTTATAAACTGATTGGTCCATTAGGTCAGGCTTCTTGTTAACTCTTATAACTTATGTTACCCCATTATTCTTATCTACGTTAGCCACATGGGCTCAGTACCTTTCTCAGTGTGACAGCTTACATGTTGCCTCTTTGGTGGTCTGGACAGGAGTGGCTGAGGGAGCTCTGCTTCCAGAATACTCCCAGTCTCTTTGCTCCACCCCTACTTCCTGTCTGGCTTTCCCGCCTATACTGCCTGCCTGGCCAATCAGCGTTTTATTAAAATACATGATTGACAGAATACAGATAATTCTCCCGCACCATTTCCCTCTTTTTTTTTTTTAAACAAAGGCAAATACCCATAGTCCATTTGTTGGGAATGTGGGCGTAGTATTTTAGGCTACTTCCTGCTGGTTGGGGGCGCTGATAATCTTATGGGGACCTAAAGAAAATTTAGAGTTATAATCAAGTCCTGACTGAAGTATCCTGTGAGTCTTCATCATCTTAGGCAGTAGTCTTGAATCTGTTCTGGATGTAGAACTCAGACATCTGGGCCATCTGTTCCTATCGGAGATTTTTCAGGTGGCCTCCCTTGGTCAAAGGTGATTATTCTTAACTCTGAATAAATCCAGAGTCTCTCATTTTCTGTGGAAACAAAAGCAGAATCTCTTCTCCAAAGTAACATACCTTTTGACTTCAGTTTTGAAGCCAAGGTATTTTCAAAATGCCTATCTTGGGTTAGTTCAGCAGCATTTATAAACAAAAGCTTTTTAGCAGCTGTTGCTCCTTCCTCAGCATTCAAACAATTCAAAGAGAGAATAATAGCATACAGTATCAAGATTCTCTGTTTATTTTCCATCTTTATGCAGCTTTATTTCAACCTCTATTTCTTTTATTTTTACTTTTACTTTTTGAGACAGGTTCTCTGTATATCCTTGTCCTGGAATAACACTGTAGACCAGGCTGTCTTTGAACTCACAGAGATCCTCCTGTCTCTGCCTCCCCAGTGCTGGGATTAAAGGTGTATGCTACCACACCTTGAACTCACAGAGATCTGTCTCTGCCTCCCAGGCATTGGGATTAAAGGTGTGTGTTCTACCACACCTTGAAGTCACAGAGGTCAATCTCTACCTCTATCCCTTGAAGTCACAGAGGTCAATATGCCTCTGCCTCCAAGGCATTGAGATTAAAGGTGTGTACCACCACACCCTATTTCTCCCTTTTTTTCTTTTTTATTTTTAATGACTTTAACCTTTAGCCTCCATATATTTTTAACACACTGTAAACTCTTTAGAGGTTTTCTTTATCTTTGAACCTCTCTTTACTGTATCTCTCTCTCTTTTTTGACTACAAGAGCCTTTAATTTACTAAGCAATATGGAGAGCCATGGCTTTGACAGTTAGATCCAGCTCATTTTTTAACTTTTCAGCCTCATGGCTGAGATATCAGCCAGAGCTGTGTTCACTGCCACAACTCTATGGCGTTTCAAGGTCCTTGTTAGCAAGCAAGCTGCAGCATTCTGCTCACAGACCACACTCAGTCAGACTGCCTGCCTGAAAGAGTCAGAGTTTGCCCTGGCAGGACAGCCCAGAAAACCAGCATTTTAAAACAGCGCAGCTTTTTTCCTGCTACGACTGAAAACTGAAAAGCATGCATTCAACTTTTAATCAACACAGTTTAAGTGCTTAGCGGCAGGACCTCTTAAAAGAGCTGCAAGGTTTTGCAGCTAAAGCTGAGTCAGGAAGCCTCTCTTAGATGAGAGCATTTGCTTGCCTTTAGCAAGCAGAGCAGAACCGAGAAATTGCTGCTACCAAGAAACCATGCATAATGCTGTTATTTTGTTCTAGAATTACTTCCCAAGCTGTCTCAGGCTTTATGTGGATACAGTTGTCCACACGTTGGCGCCATTTGTAGCAAGAGGGCTGGCTTGTTGGGGTTTCTGTCCCTCCCAGTACCCCAACAGCCGGCAAGCAACAAAGAAAATCACACACAAGACTTCATAAGGTTATAAACTGATTGGTCCATTAGGTCAGGCTTCTTGTTAACTCTTATAACTTATGTTACCCCATTATTCTTATCTACGTTAGCCACATGGGCTCAGTACCTTTCTCAGTGTGACAGCTTACATGTTGCCTCTTTGGTGGTCTGGACAGGAGTGGCTGAGGGAGCTCTGCTTCCAGAATACTCCCAGTCTCTTTGCTCCACCCCTACTTCCTGTCTGGCTTTCCCGCCTATACTGCCTGCCTGGCCAATCAGCGTTTTATTAAAATACATGATTGACAGAATACAGATAATTCTCCCGCACCATTTATAGTTTATTTAGTCAATTGCATTTGGGTTTTTTGGGGTTTTTTTTTTTTTGGTTTTTTTTGTGTGGAGTAAGATCTAGATTTTCCGAGAACCACTCATGTTCCGGTGTATGTCAGTAGCAATGTACAGCAAATCTGTTGTATGTCTAGAAAAATAAGACAAGTCAATAATTTTATATGTGCAGCAGTGTGGTGGAACTCTTCTAAAATTAATAGCTATATTTTGTTTATTGTATTATATAGATCTGAACAAGAATTATATTAATGGCATCATCACACTTTTACTGAAACGATGGTAAGGGAAACATTTCATGTAGCATTACTATAGCTTTGCGAATGACATCTCTCTGGGAAGAAACAGGCAAATTGTGTTTTGTTGGATGCTCACTTCATCTTTAGTGTTGTTTACTGGCATCCATCACATGTGGCAATATTGACCTTCATAGTTGATATTGAAGACACATAAAACTACTGAATTTCTGAAGGATCTTAGAACTCAGATATCTTCAGAGCTTAACATATAAATATCATTCTGAGCTAGGTAGTAATGGTTCCTCAATGATATGAGCATCGGTACAGAATTAGTGAAGGCTGCAAATAGCTTCTCAGAGTTTTTCCTCTTTAGGTAAATGCTCTAACACAAACAGTGAAAGAATTGTACAGACCCCACCTCTTAAGGGCTTGGTTTGACAAAACTAACATTACTTCAGGAGTCAGTAGCAGTTGCTGATCCTCAGTCACTTTGGAGTACCTGGTTATAAATTGAGGATTCCTGTGATTCTTATTTTAGGATTAATAACTGCTAGAATAAATTCTAGAACACAGAATGTATTTTCTCTATATTTATTGGTTTATAAAAATAAGAACTTGAGTCAAGTTTGCAGGTCAAGTTAGGTCAAAATTTTTCTGCCAACTAAAAAAAATACCCTTCCTTTCCATGGTTTTGTGTTTTCAGAATGATGAGTAAGAGATAATTCCTCAGTATTAATCCAGTGTTTGGATAAGGAACTTGCTGACCTCAGTGGTTAACATTAAGGACAAGATTTTAAACCCATGGCCATCTTGATCCAGAGTTTGTGTTGCTACAGTTGAACATAAATTAAAGATCTGTGGAAGTGTATTCATTATGAAAAATTGGAAAATTGTATTCCATCCAACAGTCATCTATTATTGACTATTTTTAATACTTTCTCATAGTTTCCCAATATGATTAGTAATAACAAAAGCACAGGCAAGATTACTTTTCTGGTCGAAGTTAATTCATACTCAATGAAAGAGAAGCTTATATACTTTCTTCACTTTTGTAATTTCAAATTATGTCAAGTGGCTGTCAAGAGATTGCTAGGACATTGAACGCTTGATGGTAGATTAGATCTGAAGCACCCATGAAGTTATTAGTTCCATAACAATCCATGAGGACTGTTAATTAATTATGATTTGTGCTTACATTTATCTGTACCCTAAAAGGCTTCAGAGTTTCAAATCTGTAAGAATATGTAGGCTATTAACAGGTATTAACTAATGCCATTGGCATGATAACAATGCAACTTTTCCTAAGCAACAATAACAGCAAAATAGCTGGCGCAAGTACTGCACAGACTCTGGGATGCTACTCTGCCAGAAGTTTGACTTGGGTTTTTAGAAAAACATGATGTTATCCTGAATGCCAGATGCTGCGTGCTAAAGCTTTTGGACTGAACAATCCTTTATTGGAAGGCCAAATATAGTCCCTGAGTGTTGCAATAAGCCAGAATTTCCTACACTTACCACTCTACCCTGAGGTGAACTTCCCATGATTACACCACAAACAAACATGGAGTAATTATGGTGGAATGCTTTCAACTGAGATGAGTGTCACTCTTTTCACTCTGCCTAATGAACATTTAGGTACAATTTATCCCATAAGTTCTAAGAAAAGGGCTCTTCAAAGAGCACTACAAATTTTACCCTTTTGCTGCCCTCCTTAGAGACTGAGCGATTGTATTATAAGGTAAGACCTTTAAACAAGATTTTACATTAATTCAAATTATGTAAATATTTGCTAAACAAAATTCTTTTACATCCACAAATTTGACCTAACAGCTCTTTATAGATGTAACTTAAAAGCAATTATAATGCTTTCACTAAAAACAAACAAACAAACAGTCACTGGTCCTTCAAGCGATGAATTTCTAAAGGCTGGGGATGATATAGTTCAGTTGAAGAATATTATGTTAAAATGGAGAAAAAAGAGCTCAAGAATGTGGGGTAAAACTGAAGGAAACTTTAACAGATACCAAGTATCCCTGCATCTATTATATTTTTCTATTTTCTATCTCCTTCTCCTTCTCCTTCTCCTTCTCCTTCTCCTTCTCCTTCTCCTTCTCCTTCTCCTTCTCCTTCTCCTTCTCCTTCTCCTTCTCCTTCTTCTTCTTCTTTTTCTTCTTCTTCTTCCTTTTCCTCTTCTCCTGCTCCCTCTTTTTCTTCTTCTTCCACTTCTTTTTTCTTCTTCTTCTTAGTCCTCTTTCTCCTCCTTTATCTCTCTTTCTCTGTCTGTCTCTTTCTTTCTCTGAAATTACAACTGGAAACTATACAAACCAATCTAAAACTCCAGTGTGTCTTAGTGAGAAAATTGCTAAATAAAAGAGGCATTTGTGACGGACAGTTCCCCACAGGTGTGTGTTTTGAATACTTTGTTCCTAGTTGGTGGTACTGGCTTTGGAGATTCTGAAAACTTTAGGTAGGAGAGCTAGATTGGACTAAATAAACCACTGAAGATGTGTCTCTGAAGGAAGGTTATACCTGGTCCAGGGTCCATTCCTCACTCTCTGCTTCCATACCACTATAAGGTAAAGAGCTTCCTGTGTAACATGCTGATACCATGATCATGATACTCAAGTATATGGGGCCTAATGACTATGGACTGACCCCTGAAACCATAAGCCAAAGTACATCATTCCCTCCTTAAGATGTTCTCTCTATCATTTGAACAACTTTCAATGAAAATAAGTCAATTAATAGTATAGAGCTAGATTTAGTCTTTTTAATAAGTTGTAATGTATTTATTATGCTAACCTGGCCATATAAAGACCACAGTCTTACTAACATGAAATACATGAAATAAATCCCACAGTAGATTTGGAATTACAGTTAGAAGTTCTTTACTTATTGTAGACAGAGTTTCTCTGTGTCTCGATAGCTGTTCCCAAATAACCACACAGAAACTTAATATTAATTGTAAATGCTCAGCCGATAGCTCAGACTTGTTAGTAACTAGCTCTTACAACTTAATTTACTTATTTTAATCTACCTTCTGACACATGGCAGTAACTCTCTTTCATCTTGTACTTCCTGTTTTCTCTCCCTGTCTTGCTGGTAACTCCTCTGACTCCAGACTCTTCTTCTTCCCAATGTCCTTAGTCTGGTTCTTCTGCCTAACCTTATCCTGTTCAGCTATTTTCCAGTAAGCTTTTATTTATTAAAATAATATAATCATAGTGGTGTATTTTTGTACAGTGTAAAAGAATATTCCTCAACTTATATTCATAATTCATGTTTCTGCAGTGATCTCAATCTTGCTTATTGGGCAGAATATTTATTTTGATGTGTTAGAAAAATGCTTTGTTCATAAATCATTGGTAATATTCACTCATAAAGAGAATACCTGTATGTCTGTTACTCTTAGAATAATTTTTCATCAATTTCTTTCCTAGAAACCAGAAAAACTTACATCTTTACTGTTATAGTCTGTAAACTAAAAAGGTTGGGTGGTGGTGGCACATGTCTTTAATCCCAGCACTCAGGAGGCAGAGGCAGGCAGATCTCTAAGAGTCTGAGGTCAGCCTGGTCAACAAGAGATAGTTCCAGGACAGGTTCCAAAGCTACAGAAAAACCCTGTCTCCTAAAACCATAAATAAATAAATAAATAAATAAATAAATAAATAAATAAAGTCATTCATTGTCTAATATATAATATTTCCAGCACCATATATGTGTACGCATATGAAATTTATCAAGGAAAATTTCCCACTAAAAATAGTGTGCAGGCCCAAAAATGTGAGCCTATTTCCACCTTGTCTAAAGCTCACAGAGTTTTAACTTGTTCAAAGTTATTGATAACAAGTGTGGTTATGCACCCTGACCTAGGATGTGGTTACTTGGTGCTTTTGACATTAAGGTGGTCCATACCTGGTAGATCCACTCTCCCCTTACAATAGGTCAAGAAATTCAACCATATTTCAGTTCCTTCTTTTGAAATAGGAGGTTTGACCTTGGGAGTGGCTGCCTTTAGGATGGTCTAGGTGAGTTTACTTCCTTAACAACAGAATGCTAATGACTTGGTGTCTCAAACACATGTGGCTACACATGGACCTAGGATGTGGTTACTTGGTCTTTTTGACATTAAGATGGCCATATAGATAGATCCACTCCCCCATGACCAATGGTTAGGATATGAAAGCATATTCCTGCTCCTTCTTTTGAAATAGGAGATCTGACCTTGGGAAAGGCTGATTTCAGGATTCTTGGTCTCTGGTGGGTTCACTGCCCAAACAACAGAATGTTAATGACTTGATGTCTCAAAGTATTAAGGCAAATAACTGTTCTAGTTGCCCTTTGTACCATGTTAAAAGAGTCTTTGTCTTCTTTCCCCTGTTGTATTGGGGTAAAGGAGTGTATGGAAAATTAAATGCACGAAATTTCAATATTCACTGGAACTCCTTTCCAATACTATCCTATATTTTTCCTTTATTATTTTCATTTGCATCTTTGTGCTTTTTACTAATTTTTCTAATCCCCATACCCCTAACCTGGTAAGTGGTATCTTTGCCAAGGCATGATCCCTGACAAAATGGTAGGGCCATTCATGATGTCACCAAATTTATTATTAAAAGACAAATTTCATTGTCTTTAGATTTAAAGTCCATTCACACTGCTTATATTTATATTAATTCATGGCTATGATAGAAAAGACATTATTATTTCATTGTAGTTCTTAAGGATATAGAATGAAGCACAACAATCCCTTAGCATCTCTGGGGGATAATTGCTTGGGTGCCTTGACAAACTAAGATTGGAAAGCCCTCAGGCCTTTATGTAAAACAATATAATATTTGCATAAACTACATGCACAACATTTTTAGATCACCAATAATACAGAATAAAATACAAATGTTACATAAATACCTGCCATACTATGCCTGTTAGGAGTCAACGATGAAGAAAGTCTTTACATGTTTAATACTGATGCAATTTTAAAAACTGTTTTGCAAGTCTACTCCCTGTGGAACTTATGGATACATTATTGGATCTGTAATGAGAAATGATTTCAAAATATTCAAAGAAACTGGAAAGTGGCTACTTGGCTAATGGTGACAAAAATACGTGTTCCTATTAATATTTAATTTCATTTTATGTCTATTTTGGCTTGGCTTATAATAATTAAACAGACAAGAAAGGGTTAATATCTTTCCCAAATATATCACAATATATTTACTGTTTTCTTTTTTGATGTGTTGGAAAAATGTTTTGTTCATAAATCATTGGTAATATTCACTTATAAAGAGAATACCTGTATGCCTGTTACTCCTAGAATAATTTTTCTTCAATTTCTTTCCTAGAAGCCAGAAAAACTTACATCTTTACTATTATATTCTGTAAACTAATAAGGCAGGGCAGTGGTGATACATGCCTTTAATCCCAGCACTCAGGAGGCATAGGCAGGCAGATCTCTATGAGTTCAAGGCCAGCCCGGTCTACAAGAGCTAATTATCCTAAAATGCAAATTAGAAGTATAAGTGAATATTTAGAAAGACATATTACAAAGACAGAGGATAGGGTTGGCGTCTCAATATCCCTGATGACTAGATTTTTTTTCCTCAGTGTTCTCTTCTTAAAGTTTCCACCATTTGCCAGTAGTCTCCCAGGCTGATGCCCAACTCTTAAATACACTGACCTTTGAGAAAAACTTGTTTAGATGATCATTGAGACCATCTGACATGTCAACGGAAAGAGTGTTCAGCATCTTGTTAATACTATCCTATTCTGTTATATTTTTATAACTGATCCCTTCGTATATTTAAATTCTTAAAAATGACGAAATCTCCCTATACTTATTAAACTCTTTATGGGATTAGAAGTAGAATGGATTTTTAGTGAAAATGTAAGCTTAAAGTGTAATTATACATCAGTAATGTAAGGATTAGAACCACTCATAAGCATTAGTATTTTTATTGACAGGTAAAACATTATTAGAAGGAGAATTTTCAACTTTTCCATTAGAAATAATTATTACTTTATTATCTAGTGTATTGTATATGTATGTATGTGTGTATGCATGTGAATATGTTTGCATTCACTATTGACACAGATCACGTGTGGAAGTCAAAGGAAAACCTGTAGAAACTGGTTTACTCTTTCCTCCCTGTGAGTCCTCTAGGTCAAGATCTTCAGACTTGGTGATAGATATCCAACCCAATGAGAAATCTTGCAGGGAGATACTCATTATAATTTTGGAGAGAAGTTAGAGAAATTCCAGATCTTGAATTCAGTATTTACCTCTTGATAATTCACATTGAATTGCTACTTAGCCCTTGGACCTATAGGCCTTTTACTTGGGTTATTATTTAAGCAGGCAACTTAGTCTGCAAAATCTAGCTATGCTAGCCAAACAACTGCATTCAAAAGGAAAGAAATAAAGAATTGAGATGGCCAATTTACTTAGTTTTACAAATGAAATTTACAAAGATTGAGAATAGTTGTCCTGAGTCCATTACAGATCAGTGTACAGTATCTATTTCTTAATAAATGATTCTTTATAACTCTCAATTAATTATACAACTTCCTAACATCAATTTAACATTGTACAGCACATTTTACTTCCTTATTGATGTGTTTGAGATAAATTATTTTTGTTCAAAAGATTCAATGAACCAAAATTATTCTTTCAAGCTTGATTGACTCCATTGCTTAGGGCGTAAGATTATTAAGTAAGGTGTCTGACACAATAATCTATGTTCAATTTAAATGATATCTATCTTGAGCTTTCTTTTTCAATTTAATTCAAATAAATTAAATATATTGTTTGGTACAATTTGATTGTACAGAACAAATGAATATAATCTGGTGTATCATTTTTAAATGTGATAGAGGGGAAAGACAAGTAAAGTTTGAATCAGAACCAATGTTATATAGGCTGTCTCTGTTACTCAGGCTGACAGATATTTGGTAATTTACTCACCTTCTAAATTTATTTCTTCAGCTTTGAATTAGAATGTTCTAGATTATGTTTTATATAGCTCTACTTTAAGAAACAAGTCACATATGAGACAACTTCTATAAAGTTAGTTATGCAAAAATTATTATATGTATATATGTGTGTATGGAGGTGGTACATACACTTAAATGTCCAGATGTACTTGCTCATGCACACATGGGGGACCAGAGCGGGAAGCTGGGTGTTTATTTACTTTTTATGGGTCTGTGGCTGGTTTTAGAACTCATCTATTTGGCTGAGCCGTCAGGCCAGTGAGATTTTGAATTCCTCTGTCTCACTCAGCCTCTCAGTGCTGGGGATCCAGCCAAGCATCACTGTACCTGGCTTTTCATGTGAGCGTTAGAGATTTGAAAGAAGATCATCAGATTTTCAAGGCAAGCATTGATCATGACTAAAATATTTCTCCAGACCTCCCCAAAATGCATTCAAAATATAACTTCTGTGTCAATAACAGTTACAACAATACATGACATAGAAAGCATGATGTGTTCATCTTTTTAAAAGATCAAGGTGATCTCCTGGAATTATCTTTGGCTGGATATCCTGAGTCAGCTCTCGGAGAGGCACTAGAAGGTTGAGCTCTTCTAATCAGATAACATCAGGCCCGTGCTGTTACTGGATAGAAAGTCACCTCGCTGGAATGATAGCTAGGAATCAGGTTTCTCTGAATAACAAAGCAGAGAAAGAGAGACACTCATCCATTGCTGGTAGAAATGCAAACTTGTACAACCACTTTGGAAATCAGTATGGCAGTTTCTCAGAAAATTGGGAATCAGCCTACCTCAGGATACAGCAATATTATTCTTGGGAATATACCCAAAAGATGCTTAATCATACTACAAAGACATTTGTTCAATTATGTTCATAGCAGCATTATTTGTAATAGCCAGAACCTGGAAACAACCTAGACTCCTCAACCAAAGAATGAATAAAGAAAGTGTGGCAATTTACAAATTTGAGTACTACTCAAAAGTAAAAAGCAATGACATCTTGAATTTTGCATGGGAATGGATGGAACTAGAAAATACCATCCTGAGTCAGGTAACCCAGACCCCAAAAGATGAATATGGTATGTATTCACTCATAAGTTGGTGAGGGAGAATTGTTTGTATTCTGTCAATCATGTTTTAAATAAAGGCTGATTGGCCAGGCAGGAAGTATAAGCAAGAAAACCAGACAGGAAGTAGACATGGAGCAAAGAGAACATGAGTATTCTGGGAAGCAGGAAGCTCCCTCTGCCACTTCTGTGCAGACCACTGAAGAGGCAGGATGTAATCTACCCGGCTGTGAAAGGTAAAGAGTCATGTGGCTAGCATCGATAAGAACAATGGGTTAATATAAGCTACAAGAGTTAACAAGAAGCCTGAGCTAATGGGCCAATCAGTTTTATAACTTATGGAGATCTCTGTGTGATTTTCTTTGGGGATTTCCGGTTGTGGGGTACCGGGCAGAACAGAAACCCCAACAAGCAGGCCCCTCATGTTACAGTAAGTGATACTAGCCATAAACAAAGGATATTGAGCCTATAGTCCATGATCCTAGAGAAACTAAGTAACAAGGTGAACCCTAAAAAAAACCACATAGATTCACCTGGAAAGTTGAAATAGACAAGATTGCCTGGCAAATTTGGGAATATAAAGGTGAGGGGAGAAGGGAGGGTGGAAGGGGAAGAGGAGGGGAAAGGTTAAGGAGAACTTGAGGGAACAGGATAGTTGAGATGGAGGAAGGACACAGATGAGAGCAAGGAAAGATATCTTGATTGAGGGAGCCACTGTGGGGTTAACAAGAAATCTGGCAATAGAGAAATTCTCAGAAATCCACAAGGTTATCCCAACTAAGACCCTAAGCAATAGAAGAGAGGGTTTACGAACTGGCCTTGCCCTGTAGTCAGACTGATGAATATCTTAAATATCACCACAGAACATTCATCCAGTAACTGAAGGAGACAGAGGCAGAGACCCACATCGAAGCACTGGATTAAGTCCCCAAAGTACAGTTAAAGAGTGATAAGAGGGAAAATATGAGCAAAGAGGTCAAGACCATGATGAGTTCACCCACTGAAACAGTCCACCTGAGCTAAGGGGAGCTCACCAACACCAGACAGACTGGGACGGAACAAGCACAAGAACAAGCTAGTCCCTCTGAATATGATTGACAGTTGCATGACTGGGACAGACTAAGGGCAATAGCACCAGGATTTTCCCCTACTTCTTGTCCTGGCTTTTTGGAAACCTATTCTCTTTGGATGGATACCTTGTTCAGCCTACATATAGTAGGGAGGGCCTTGAACCTTCCCCAAAGCAATGTGCCTTGCCCTCTGTGGGTGGGTTAGGGGGGTATGTGGAGGGTATTGGAGGAGGGGAGGTAGTGGGAATTTAGGTTGGTATGCATAATGAAAAAGAAGATAGTTTGTTTTCTTTTTTGAAATAAATAAATAAATAAAATAAAATCTCACTTAAAAAACAGAGAAAGAGAGACAGAGAAACAGAAAGAGACTCAAGAAATGATTTCCATTGCATAGATTATAAATTCTGAGGGCTTAGTTTTCTGGGTCTGTCATAGAAAATGCATATGATTTCAGATGAGCCAATTCGTGATTATTTGAATTAAATGGCAGAAAAATTTAATCCAATCAGTAGAAATCATGTTTTAGTTTTTGTTCTGCTTTGCTTTTTCTATTTTCCCAATATAATATGTTTATTATTTTGGAATTTCATACAAAGCAACCTGATGATCATACTCTCGTCACAAACCTCCCATGCCCACTCTCCCATCCTTGTGCCCTTGTCTAATTACCCCATTGCCAATAAAAAAAATCCAAAACAAACAGAAAACAAGAAAACACCAAGTCCAATTTGTGTTGACCATGTGCATGATCAAACTTCCAGTGTCAGCCATAAAGGAAGCTGAGTCCTTCCTCACCACCTCACGGCCTGGCCCCAAACCATCAACTGTGAAGAGCTACACTTCAACATCTTTATTACAATTTTTATGGACTCCTTTCAATTGCTTCATGTCTGGACTGTTTCCTTTTGGGGAGGGGGAAAGGTTGTCACAATGGCCTTCAGTGTCTCTCATCCTGTTTTGCGTCTGTAGTCATTTGATACCACCGCGAGAGATTCTTCCTTGCCTGTAGCAGCCGTGGCAGCATGAACTGCTCACAGAAACTGGCCTCCAGCCAAGTGTTTCAAGGAAGCACTTCCAGAAAATTCACCTTTGATATCTTGCTGTTGCTCAGAGTCAAGGTGATCCTGGGACTGGACATCACATCTGAGAGCAGGATCTGCTGTACATCATACCCTGCCCTGTGAGCGGTATTTCTCTCAACCACATGTGCTGGTCCGTTCTGCCATCTGATAGTACCAAGAAATCACTTGTGTGTGTATGTGTGTGTGTTGTTGTTGTTGCTGTTGTTATTGTTGTTGTTTGGTTTTTAGAGATGGTGTTTCTCTGTGTAGCTTTGAAGCCAGTCATGGAATTCATCCTGTAGACCAGGATGTCCTCAAACTCACAGAGATCTGCCTGCCTCTGTCTTCCAAGTGCTGGGATTAACAATATGTGCCACCTGGCCATGAAACCACTTTTAAAACCATCTCCCTGTAAGAATTGCCTTTTATTTTTCAGTTGTTCCGGAGATAATACACAGTGTGCCGACTCATCCTTGGTTAGCCTGTCTCCCTGGCATCTAACTGCCGGATACTGCTATATTGAATCTCCTCCAACCTTATTCATATTTCACTTTTTAAAAGGTGGGTTCTTGCTGTATAATGGGGGCTAATTTTAAGTTCCTGAATAAAAATAATGCTCCTGCCTCAAACTTTGAGCATCTGGGACTACAAGTGTGTTTCTGCACTCACCTAAAAATTTTATTTCAAATAGCTCCCCTTCCCAACCCTCTTTCTGTTCTCTCTCCCAGTTTCCCCTCTAAGCCAAACCCCATTCATGAGTAAGGCCCCTCATGGGGAGTCAACAAAACCCAGCACATTAAGTTGAGGCAGGACCAAGAACTCCCCCTGCCCCCACATCAAGCCTGAGCAAGTCGTCCCACCATAGGGAATGGGCTCTAAAAAGCCAGCTCAGACACCAGCGATAGATCCAAATCCTATTATCAAGAGTCCCCTGAAACAGACCAAGTTACACAACTCTCACCCACGTGGAGGTGGCCTAGTTAGGTCCCATGAAGACTCCACGGCTGTTGGTCTAGAGTTTGCAAGTTACCAAGAGCTTGGTTCAGCTGTCTCTGTAGGTTCCCTCATCATCATCTTGACCCCACCCCCTTGCTCATATAATCCCTCCTCTCTCTTTTCAACTGGACTCTTTGAACTTGGTCTGGTGTTTGACTGTGGATCTCTGCATCTGCTTCCATCATTGTGCTATGGTAAATAAACTGTACCGAAGACATTTCTTAACTCACATTCAGTTTATAATTTGTTTGTAGCAAGACAACCCCACTGTTAGATCAGGGACATCTGTTCCTACAGCTATGTGGAACAAATGATGGGAGTTTGCTGTCTCATACCTATAGAGGCGAAAAGTACAATTTTGATTAAACGACAGATTTTTCTCCATCTTAGGTCTCCTCCATCTTAGACGGACATAAGACCATGATCTCATTGTTACCTCACAGGGTATAGTACCTGCATGTATTATTTATGTCTGTCAAACTTCTTATAATGAAATATATTATACTAGACATTGCATTACATTATTAGTGCTTCACCGTTATGTTCCTGATATTCTATACTTAAGACTCTGGCTGCGATAAAGGGATGCTACAATAAAAATTTCTTATATGAAAACTCAGAAAAAAACCACAATATACCCACATTAATAGTATTCTACTGACCTTAAATTATATAACATATTCCATCTATTTACCTGAAAAGGATATCTTTAAAGGCTTTCTCTCTAAATGCAGTTTATATTTTATGTGGACCATTTCATGCAAGAAAAACCCAAAGATAGCTTAGATATTTGTTTTATAGTATCTTCAACAAGAAACCACAAATCTGAGGTAAAAATGACAAAGGAAAAGAAAAGGCAAGCTAAAATCAGTAAGTGATTGGTCTTCGAGTTCCCTGGAATTCTCCTTGTGCTGAAAAGAATCCAGATTGGTATCTGCATCAAATGCATGCAGTGCTCACAGAGGCCAGAAGAGGGCAACAGAACTCTTGAGTCACTATCTGGGTGCTGGGAACTAAAGGCAAGACCTCTGCAAGAGCAACCAGTGCCCTCACCTGGTGAGGAGACTCTCCAGCACTTCCAGTACTTAGTTATCTTTTTTAATTGAAGAGGGTTGGAAAGCCTTGCTGGCTGGTCAAAGGTCGCAGTCTAAGACTGCCTGGCTGACTCCCTCCCTCCCCAGTGAAATTTCCTGCTCTCAACCTGCCCTTATCTGAAGAATGTCCCTGGGTTTGGTTGCCTGACCTTATCTGAAAGCTGTCTCTAAGCCAGATGCCTGATATAGCATTAGCATGACCCTCGGCACAGATTTCTGCTAGAAGACTTGGGCTAGGAGTTCTGCTCTAGGACCCTATTGCCGCATAGGAAGCCTTGTGTTAAGAGCATGCCAATTAATGCAAATTAGAGTTTGTCCCCAGGCCTCCCAATTCTATATATTCCTTATACTCTGAAATAAAGTTGAGCTGATTTATTGAAATCTGTCTCCTGGAAGGCTGTCTTTGTTGTACTCCCAAATATCCTTACCCTGTTCATATCTCTGCTCCTCCTCCCTTATGGACCAGTGTAGCCAACAATCCTGAGGAAAAAGCAGAAACACAGAAAAGAATATTTTTGTACAATATTTTCCCTTCCCCAGATCATCTCGGATTTTCCCGGCCTCTCTACCCACCCAATTCTGCCTTCCTTCCTCTCTCGCTTTTAAAAGCAAAACAAGCCAAAACAAGAAACACACACAAAAATAAAAAAAATGGAAACAAAAATATATAAGCAAAATACCAACAAGACAAAAATATGTCCAACTAAAGCAATATAATATTAAAAAATCTATGAAAATATTATTGACTTTTAGGGTTGAGCTTTTATCATACTCATACTCCTGAGTATGATAAAGTATGATTTGTATACCTAGCAAGATATCATTAAAGAAAATTAATTCTTCGTCTACCATTGGGTATCAATTACAGATACCTACTTGGTAAGGGATGGGAGTTGGTGTCTGCTTTCCCCTCTCAGCTCTGGGACCACATTTGGTTTGAAACTGTGCAGGCTGTTTGCATGTTGCCACAATTTCTGTGAGTTCGCATATGCATTAGTGCTATTGTGTCTGAAAGACGCTGCTTCCTTGAAGTTGTACATCCGGCCTGGTGCTACCATCTTTCTGCTTCCTCTTCTGTATGGACTATTGAGCCCTGAGGGGAGGTCTTGATAAATGAGAGAGCTGGTAAAGACATCCCATTTAGGACAGAGTGCTGAGTGCCACTCTCTGTACACTGCTCAGTTGGGGGTTTCTGTGCTAGTTCCCATGTGGAAGGGGCGGGGGAGGAGCTGTTCTGATGGTTGATGAGCATGGCAGTGACCTGTGAATTATGAAATTGACAGTTTTATTTTTACTGAATATAACTTAGAGAATATGTAATGGGGGTTTACAGTTGATGGCTCAATGGAAAAGAATTCTGTCTGTTCTTTCAGAGAACCCTGGCAATCCGTAGTTACACACTTGGGTGCTCACAAGCCTCTGTAACTCCATTCCCAAGGCATACTCCCTCTTCTGGCCTCAAAAGGCCCTGCAAGCAAGTGGTGCCTGACCTATACCCAGAAAAAAAAATAACACTCATACATACACAATGATAACTTTTTCAATAAATGTGTAATGCTAAATATTTATTCTAAACCCAGTAATGTGAAACTAATTTGTGTTTTATCATAGACAAAAGCAATCATTGAGATATTGATTCAGTTTACAGATATATCTCTGTGGATATACATTTTTGAAACAACAATGATGTTGATAATCTTACAGGCCCATGACATAAACATTTGGGGCCAGTGATTCAAGGTGAATATAAGAATTAGTAGGCTTCTGCCACTAACCTAATATAGTTTGCCAGGTGTTTTCTTTAGTCTCTGGAAGCTTTTATGGAGCTGTCAGGTATACATGGAACCAGCTCCAGAACTGTTTTCACATCAAAAGGTTTGGTTCTCTTTGGACATCATATTAAGAGCAATCGAAACTAACAGAAATAAGCTAAAGACAAAGAAAATATGAATGTGTGGCCATATAAAGGTAATGGTGATAGGAGAACCTGTACCCTCAGAAAGACTGAATTATTTATGAACAGTTCTTTTAGGACGTATAATCCTGATCTCCACAGGTGGTACTTCCCCAAATTCATATAATCTTCATATCTCATACTGTACAACACCTCTTCACTATAAGAAGCAGGCAAATAATATTGATTGAGTGAAGTTCTCCATTGAAAGGAAGGAGGATTGTCTGAGCAGTTCAGGAGGTACTGGTAATACTGAGTTTCCAAAAACATTGGGAAAGCAACGAAAGAATCAGTGGTGAATAATAATCGGAAGAATAGACAATGGAGAAAATGCACAGTATCCTTAGAATGAATAAAATCACATACTTGAATTGAGAGTGCCATCTGCGTTTACAAATGAGTAATAGCCAAGAAGAAGTCTATGTCTTTTCAAGCAGTTGAAGACTAGAGAGAAAAGAAATATAGGCAGTTAGAGTTTGATGAGAAGCCATTGAAAAACAAACAACCTTTGTCATTTTCTTGCTATGAGATAATTATTTTAAGTGAAAATTACCTTTTAGATAAAAATATTTTCCAAGAACTAAAAACTTAGTGAGGCAGACCCTTGGAAAACTTTTCAATAATAAACACTGTGATTCAAAAGTTAGTAGTTTTTCTTTTTCTTTTTTTTAATGAAAGGACCTATAGCAGCTGTGGAAGCTATTTGAAACTGCCGACAGGGAAAGCCACAAGATTAAAAGGCTATAAACTATTAGACACCTTATAACGGAAGAGAAGAAAGGAAGGACAGCCTGACTGATCCCAAGGAGAGATAACAAGACCAGAAAAGGATTCCCAGCAGGAAAACAAAATTGGGGTCAGGTGTGGGGAGAGGCAATCGTAAGAGTGTAGGGGAAACGGAGAGGGGAGAAAGCTAAATATATGTGAAAAAAAAAATTCTCACCACTTTTGCCCATTCTTACCACAAAGCCCAAGCTGGTGTATCCAAGGAAGCTTTACACCTAATTAGACATCTTTTTTAGCTTGATATATAACATCAGCTACAGGTTTTGCTTACAATGCAATCCCACGTGCTACCTTTTCAGTCAACCCGGAGAGCAGTATTCCTAAAGATTTCCTCGGCCTTCTCCTCGGAGACACATTTCCAGACAGCCTGTTTCTCATTAGCTGGAATAAACAGGAGTGTGTTTATAGCACATCGCCAGACTTAAAAGAAGAACCTTTTCCCGGGGAAACTACTAGGGGAATTAGCGGAGCTGAAACTTAAAGGGCAGCGTTCCAGTGCCCAGCTGTGACAAAAGGCAGAGTCGAGTTTCGTTAATGCGGACTTTACAAAGCAAACTGCTCCTCAAGACACGGTTTTGTTTTCCGGGCAGTTTTGAGCAGTTCTAATATGTGAAATTCTATTACTGTCAAACAGATAAATTAGTTAAAGAGTGTGTTACTTCTGTTCCACAAATATTTACTGTGTACTTTCAGTGACCTTAAGAATCAAAGACAGGTAAGGCATTCTTAAACAGTTGAAAGTCTGGTGATTAATTCAACTTATCCTGATACTTCAACACCTAGAAACCATTATTTAGTAGCAGAAAGTAATTGAGGATATTGGTAAATAGGTTAACAATATTTGCACATTTGACTATTATAAAATACAAATCAAATATGTTAACTAGAAAAAAATCAACAACCAAAAACAAAAAAAAAGTATTCAATCACATGTGTGTAATCATATTGCATTATTTAATTTACCTTCTCTTTATGCATAGTTTCACTGTCATGGTGACCTCCACCTACCAAGACCATAAAGTAAAATGAAAGTGGCAAGAGATTATAAAGACTGTTTAGGTTAGTAACTGGGAATATAGTACCCAACAAGGAGCCGGTAGGATATCGCTCACTACAGCACATATACATCTAGATGCATTTGGGTTTATACACAACAGCTTGCCGTTGTCTTCCTGCGCTCACAATTGTGAGTATAGAATCTTAGAAATGAGTATGGAACACTGTGGGACCGAGTGTGTCAACCTACGCTCAAAGGGCTCCAGGTTTGGAATGCAGCTTTTAAGTTTAGCCACTAGAGGATGACATGATCTCACTGACATTCCAGGCCAGAAGGTGTTCCTGGAGAACGCACAGGCCTGCTCACTTTGTGAATGTTGTCAAGTGGAGTGCTTTGATCAGAAACTGGAGAAGGAGGCTGTGTGGATCTTTCAGCAGGGGGAAGAAGCCTTGCGGAAATTGTACTATATAATAGCCAGTCTGGAAAACTTCACAAGATCAGCTTAAATAGATTCAAATTTAGCAGATCATCATTTTCCTTACACTTGACCAATAAAGTCATCATTCTTCAATAACGTTTTCAAGTTTAGCTCGTCTGTCTTAAATATCTCAAGTTGATTAAAGCAAACTATAATACTTTGACATCCATAGTTTTAAACAAAGGTTTTTGGAAAGTAAATCTACTTTCAAAAGTTGTTACAAAGAAAGTGTAATTGAAGATAGAACTGAAGGGGCCAAAGTTGTAGATAGAATACCCAAAGCCAAAAACTTTCTTTTAACCATATATGTATGTATGTATGTGTATATATACATATATATTTTAATGGATTCTTTGTGGATTTCACATCATGCATTCAAATTGCATTTACCTCCATCTCCTTTCAAATCCATGCTCTGCATTTTCAAATCCCTCAACAGCAAAACAAATTTTAATAGAAAACAAAACCAAGAAAACAAAAAAGGAGAGAGAAAAAGGAGGAGGAGGAAAAGGAGGAGGAGGAGGAGAAGAAGAAGAAGAAGGAAAAGAAGAAGAAGAAGAAGAAGAAGAAGGAGGAGGAGGAGGAGGAGGAGGAGGAGGAGGAGGAGAAGAGGAGAAGGAGGAGGAAGAAGTAGAGGAGGAGGAGGAAGAAGAGGAGGAGGAGGAGGAAGAATCTTGTCATGGAACCTATAGTAGTGTGGCTACTATACTACCTCTATTCTACTATATTACCTCTTACTCCATTTATCTTTCCTTACAAGTGTTCATTTCCACAAGTCATTGATCTGTCTTAAGGACCCTGGTTTCTGCCACACCACTGATAATGGGCTCTCAGCTCGCACTGGGGCTCCTCTTGAATATTCTGTCATTGTCTTGTGTTGTTCGTGTCTAGTATGCTGCCCAGACAGAGTGCGAGACTCACTCTCCTTTGTGCTGTAACTACTGAGAGACAGGGCTAGTTCTCTCATTCTCATGACCCCCCAGGGTGAGTTCTTTTGTCTACTGAAGGTAGCAAGGGGCAGAGGGGAAAGGTCATCTTTTCCTCACCCATGCCACCACATGGCAGATCAGGGGGAGGGATGGTGTCAGCTCTCCTGCTCTCTCATTCTCAGAGCTGGTTCACCTGTGCCCCAGACAAGAAAGTCAGTTCTAGTGTAGTGCCAGATAGGGTGCAGAGCCCTTTCTCTTGTGTGCAGAATGTATTTTAAATGAGATAAAAAATTATATAACCTAGGTTGTATGGATGGCTCAAATGGTTAAAAACATGTCTACCACTGAGTCTGACAACCCAAGGTTGATCCCAGAGCTCCATATGGTGAAAAAAGAAAACCAGCTCCCACATGTTGTCCTCTGCCTTCCACAGGCACTGCATGATATGCTTGCATGGGTTCACATGCACACACACACACACACACACACATGCACACACACACACACACACACAAAGACACACATAAACAGTAAAAATAAATATACAGATAGATAGACAGACAGAGAGACACAGATATACAGACAGACAGATAGATAAATGATAGATAGATGTAATAAGCTCACACAAGATGAATGAGTACGTCAACTAAATGATGTAATAAATAATATCATTTCTGCAAATTATAGTGTACTCAAAATATAGTACTGTCATTCTCCGTTACTTCTCCTAGCTTAAGAACTATTTTGGACTTTTTTAAAACTGATTTTCTAAACTTGCCAATTTTAAAGAGGATCTATAAGCAAAATTATACACTGTTCAATTTATCTTTTGTCTTTTTTCCACTTGTAGCACAAATAAGAATTTTCAATGTTCATCTATGTTACTGCATGTATAAGTACTCATCTCTTTTTTGCTAAATATTTCTGTATAATTTAAGAAATTCCATTGCCATTTGTTGAATAATTTGTTAGTTCTACCTATTAGTTGTTGTGAATTGTGTGTCCTGAATGTTTCTATAAAACATTTGTTTCGATCCCTGTTTCCATTTCTTTTGGATATATATCAAGGAGCAACATTGCTAGATTTTGTAGTAACTCTATATTTGAAATTCTAAAGAGTGTTAACACTGTTTTCCACAGGACCTTTATGTTTATATGTTATTCCCACACACAATGGATGAGGGTTTTAACTTCTCAGCAGCTTCAAAAAATGCCTATATTTCCTCCCATTTGGTTATTATCTTCTTGGATGTGAAGTGGGAAATAATTATAGTTTTTCTCTCACTGTAAACATAACCATTTCATTTTCTTAATGTGTCCTTCGTTGGACAAGGGTTATTAATTTGATGAGTCTAATTTGTTGGTTTTTTTCTTGGGCTCTATGTACCTTTGGTATCATTTTAATGAAGTCATTGCCCAACTCACATTAATCCAACGGCATTAAGATTAAGAATAATTTTTCCTTTTGATAATTTTTAAAGTTTTAAATGTATATATGTATTGAGTTTGGCTAGATTTTGCATATGGTGTGAGGTAAGAGTCAACATTTATTCTTTGATACAAGATTTCCTATTGTCCCAGGACAATTTGTTAAAAACACTATCTATATTTTCTACATTAAATAGTGCTGTCAGTACAATTACCTGTCAGTTCACTAGAAATATGTGGGTGCCTTTCTGAATTCTCAGTTCTATTGCATTTATCTGAATATCTATCCTTATGCTAGTTATCAATGTAGATTTATTATTCTTAAACTAGAGAGTATGAGTTATCTTGCCTTATTCTGTATCAATATTACATTGGCTTTTAGAGTACTTTTAAATTTATCATGAATTTTAAGACCAATTTTTCCATTTCTACTGAAATGTTTTTGGAATTTTAATAAAGATTGACTTTAATCTTAAATTGAAGGGGTTTGATCTTTTAATATCATTAAGCCATCAACCTTTTAACACAGGACTTCTATTTTTAAGTCTTTTAAACTCTCTCAAGTGTTCTATAATTTGAGTTTACAAATCTGAAATGCTTCTGTAACCCAGCATTTTATTACTTGGGGTACTATTGTAAGTAACTGAAGATAGTACTTTTAATCTGTTAATTACTAGCGCATAGAAATACATTGAAATGCGTGTAGTGAATTTGCATCATGTTGTTTTGTTTAAATTGTATCTTTAGGAAGTGTGTGTGTGTGTGTGTGTGTGTGTGTGTGTGTACACGCATATGCATGTGTGCATTCTTCAGGGTTTTCTGTATTTAAAAGTGTAGTTTAAATTCTTTCTAAGTTACACCGGTGAAAAATTTTAGTACAGTGAAGTGGCAAATGTGAACATTCATGCTGTGTGTCTTCTTGTAGGGCAGCTTTTTCAGCATCATCATTACATAGTCTGTTAGTAAACCTGTCATAGATCCTGTTTTCAGACTTCAGACACCCTTTTAATAATTGGGGATAATTTTTCTCCTTTTAGTTTCCTGGGTTTGCTTTTGTATAAAAGGTTTTTGGATTTTTATCAACTCTTTTGTGTGTGAATATGTGGGTGTCTTCAGAGATGAGTATGTATTTCCCTGTTGTTCAGAGAAATTTCTCTTACACCAAAACACATTTCTATATTCAAAATAAATTTCACTTGTTCTTGATTTGCATATACTTCTTTTGATATGCTGCTGTATTAAGCTTGCTAAATTTTTTGACGTGGAAATTTTGCCAATTATATAGTTTGTAGGTCTTTTATTTTCCTTTCATCTTGACTAATTTTGATACCTTTTCAGAGTTGTCTATATTTTCCTCTTTTCTTGGTAAGTGTAGGTAAATTTTGCCAATTTTGTTGATCATTTAAAAAAATTAATTACTTTCTTATTGATTTTCCTGTCATTTTTCTCTTCTCTATTTTATATTTCCACAACAAACTTTTTAAGTTATCCTCTTTTTGTTTGCATTGGTTTTAGTTTATCCTTACTTTTCTAATTCCATAAAGCAGAAAAAAATGAAATTCTTGATCTAAAATCTTTCTTCTTATAAAATATACTGGAATACAGCTATGGCTTTCCAATTGAGCATAACTACTATGATTTGAATATGGTTAATCACCATCAAAATTTAGTAGAACCTCGATCCCTCCCAACGTAATAATACTGAGAAGCAGTGAGGTCTTTAGGAGGTATTTGATACCATGAGAAAAACAAATTTCCTCATGAAGAGATTGATGAAGTTCTCCATGGCTGGTCTGGTTATGGGGGGCGGGAGTTACTATAAAATAAGTACAATACACAGTACAACAGCAACAGTAATAAGAGAAAGGTAAGGCTCTTGATCCACTGAGGGACCAACTAACCCAGTCTCTATCATTCCAGTTTTTCTATATATTTAAACCACTATTTGTTGCTGTTGTTACTATTAGTCTTGTATTTTTCGTCTAATACGTTTAGATCAATCTGATTTTAACAGATAGAAGGAAAGCAACAGTAGGACATTTTGTTGATTTGATTGAGAAGCACATGTGAGCAGCAGAGAACTCACTGACCGTGCAGCACTGTCCTATATCAATCCTTCTATCTGTTATCTAGTTTTTACCTTAGTTTTAGGGTCTTCCACAAAAGAAACAAAAAGACAGTTATAGAAAACTACTAGTAGAAACGCATTTACATATATCTTTTATATTGAATTAATTCCCCTGGGAGCTCAGAGACTTTTAATTGGGTGGGACCGTGCTGAAGAAATTTAACTGCTCTCTGTTCCCATTGAAGAAAGCCTGTAAGTCTTTGTCCTTTCTCAAACAATTAGTGTGTCCTTGTTATGTGTAATACTGCCCTCTGATAATTTTTGCTAACTATGATATTAAAGTGATATATGCTGATTCTGTAGATAATTTATGTCAACAGAGTGAGTCATTGGGGTAGAATTATCAGGAAGATCAACCACCAAAGTTGTAATTATGGGGATATACTATTTTATTTTCTTCCTTTTTCTTTCTTTCCTTCTTTTCTCCTTTCTTTCCTTCTTTTCTCCTTCCTTCCTTTCTTCCTTTCTTTCTTTCTTTCTTTCTTTCTTTCTTTCTTTCTTTCTTTCTTTCTTTCTTTCTTTCTATCTTTCTTCCTTGCTTGCTTGCTTGCTTGCTTGCTTGCTTGCTTGCTTTCTTGCTTGATTGCTTGCTTGCTTGCTTGCTTGCTTTCTCCCCCCTCTTTTGTTTGAGTCACATTTCATGTAGCCAAGGCTGGAATTGAACTTACTATCAATCCTTTAATGACTTTGGATTCCTGGTTCTACTTACCTTTATATCCAAGCGTTGGATAAATTGCTGCATCCATAAGCAGTAAGGGTTTCATGCTAGGTGATATCAGCCTAGGGTCCATAGAGGGGAGGAGGTTGGAGAATGAAGAACAAGTTCATTGAATCAGCTACCAGTGCCTATGTAATGGAACCCGAACAAAATGACAGCCCTGAGAAAAAGTTGAGCTTCAGTGATTGTTGATATTATGAGTGCTACCACATATTAGGATAGTAAGGTCTACAAGTTCACAGAGTCCACACGTTCACAGCTAATGAGAGTTTCCATATTTGGGCCTCTCTTAGATCTTTCTCGGTGAAGTTTTCCATTTGGATGGTTCTGATTTCCTGTAGTCATAATAAAGTGTAACCATCAGTATAGCACTCTCTTAAGTTTTGGTGAGTCAGCCTAGCAAATCAAATTTGAAGTAGCAGTGGGAACTCCCAAATTTGTAGCCAGCTGGCAAGAATGATAGTGGTCCGGAGAATCCAAACTAGCAGCTGGTGCATGGGGTGCAAGTTTTCTTGGAGAAGAGTGTATCCTTGAATTGTGACGTTTGGCCCAATTCTATGTAGTTGGTGTCAGAAGTCATTGAGAGGACACAGGAAATGTAATTGTTCCTTTTCTCAATCTTTCCGTGACATCAACTGTGAGAGACAGGGATCTTACCCTGGGCTTGGACACTAATTGCATCCTGTGGCTCAAATTGTCTAGCTATACCCACATGTTTATCTCTTCATCTCTTTGCCATCAAGGGGTGAAACTGAAAATAAGAACTACAGTAAGCATCATCATTTTGAATTTTGAGACTAAATAGGAAACACAGAAGTGGCTTTATTTGAGTTGGAAATATATTACTTCTGCAGTCAATGAAGAAAACAAACTCTTCAAAATAAGATCAAATATCTGAAATAACCAGGTGAAAAATCTTGTGAAAGATCTTACCTTCAGATAAAATTATTCATTTTAAAATGTTACTTTTAATTTGTCAACATAATTCCTTACACTCAAGAGTGAAATCCTAAATTACTTTGGAACATGACTACAGCATTAACTTACGAAGAAGTATGCTTTTACTTTTGGAGTATATATATTTATGAATTATAAAGACTTCTCAGTTGCTTTTGTGGATGCTTGTTTTAATTACTTATCATTTTTATACATTTATGCACTTTTTCCTATGATACGTTCCCATGAGAACATTCTATAACTCTCAGAAAAATCAAATGATTTATACAGTGGCTTGAAACAGATTTATTAAATGAAGGGCCCAAATTATTTGCCTCTGAGTTTCCCAGCATATTTCTGTTCTATTTCAGGCATTCTCCCACTGGAAATTTTATTTTATTTTCAAGTATTTTCAAACATAGCTATCATGAAATCCAATGGTATGACAGAACGCTGGCAAAAGTTAATATAGCCGTGTATTGACAAATTCCTTGTAGTGGGGGCATTAGTAAAGCAAGACAGACAAGATCCATGTTCACAATCAAAGTAATTTGGGGATTCTTCTCAAATTTTATCTCATACCATAGGTGCCTGCCATAAATAGAGGCTAGAAGTCCTTGATCCAACTAAGCTACAGGAGGAGATGAGAAGTCTGACCTGCTTACTATGTCAGGACCTAGCAATTTCCATGGTAGCTGCTGTAGTGCTATGATGAGGTTCTATCTGCTATTCTCCCAGGCCCAGAGACTTGGCCCATGGTAGCCAGGCAGTTTTATAGATTCTTCCACACTTCTCCTCACTACTCATCAGTTACGTTACTGTTGTTGTAATAAAACACCCTTACAAAGCAACTTTAGGAAAGGAGAGTTTATTTTGATTCAAAATACAGTCCATCATGGTAGGCAAGCGAAGACTGAGGAATCTTAGAGTAACTGGTCCTATTGCATTCTCAGCTATATATACTGAGGCTCAGCTTTCTTTCTTTCTTTCTTTTTTTTTTCACATAGCCCTGAATACCAGTTTAGAGAATTGGGCCACCCCCCTACAGACAGGTTTTCTACCTCAATGAATCTAGCAAGGTAATCCTCCATAGGCATTCCTAAAGGATTCTCTCCAGTGAGTTGACAATTGAGATTTAACCATTGCACTGGTTTTTTCATAGTGTCCCTTTGACTTTTATCCTTACCTAAATGCCTCTCTGATCTGTTCCTGTATCACAAATTGCTGACCCCAGAACAATATACCCAACATCCACAGCTTGGGACAACCCATTCTAAATCCTATTCTGATCACAACCATTGGAAGTAATGTAGATTTAAGTCGAAGAATAATTGATATGCAAATCTACTCCTGGTGCAATTTGGAGATGTCATGAAGTTAAGTATTTTTAAATTTGAATTTGCTAGTTAACACTTAAAGTGCTCTTTGTTCCAGGCACTGAATTAAACATTCTACAATATTAATTCAAAATGACCAAATGTAGTTCTATGACTTTGCATTAGGTAGAAAACAATTTGAAGTGAAAAAAAAAAAAAGCAAAACAAAAACCACTTGAACAACATATTTTTTGTCTTTCAGCTGGAAACGAAGAGCCAAAATTCAACATCCATCAGCTGACCCCAGATTGCTCAATTAGTTTGTCCTGCTGTATAATCATCCCATACTTTAATGTTAGATGCCCCTCCCCACTTTCTAAAGAGAAGAAATAATTCCATCTATATTTGAAACTGAGCTCTGATTCACTTTGGGGACACTGACCCTTGAAAGAGGATTTAATAATATCTGAAGTGAGCTACTGATTCTAGTTTTGTCATTAGACTTTGAAAAGTCATTCATCAGCAGGTGTAATGACACATTCTTGTAATTCCAGTATTTGGGAGGTTGTGGCAAGAGGCACGTGACTTCAAGGACAGCCTGAGCTAAACAATGACATCTACCTCAGCACAAAGAGACAAACAAAAGGGGAATCTCTATCTTTTAAGTTCACATGGAAACTATTTCTTACCTATGTTGCATAGAAAAATGCACAACTCAGAAGTAAGAACAATGTCTTTCGGTTGCTCAATGGAGCTTAAGTTCTATGTTATCTTGGTGGCTTTCCGGATGTCTGGTGGAACAGCAGTGCCACTGGGAATCACGGCCGGTAACCTTGGATCTAGAAACCAACCAGTCAGGAATTATGTTTATATCCCACAAAACCAATAAACAAAATTGAGTCAAGACTCAAACTACTCTGAAACACAGCTAATGGCATTAAATATTAAGACAACACACTATTTCTTATTTTTATTCTGGATATATTCTTTTTCTCTTATTTCTACCCACTGTTGCTGTCTTTTGACAGTCCCTGTAAATAAACTGGTAAATGTGCCACAAAAGTGTCATGCCTTATGACTGTTAACGCCAAGTAAAAGAAAAGCCATTAGTCTTACAGTATTCACCTTTTCTGAACAGCTAAGGTGATGATTGCAAGATAGGTATATTGTGAGCCATTGTATTTTATCATTAAAGAATCACTTTGTACAATCCCATTCTTTTTAAAGAAACTCTCAAGCAAAACACAGAGGATAAAAGAGAGTTAAAGGTCTAAATCCAAGATTAGCCTTCCTTACTTGATCTTGGCTAAACAGAATTGAACCAAGCATTCCATTTTTCTTTCTCCCTTGCAGACTCCAAGAACAAAGGCAACAGGAATTTGGTTCTTTCCTTGCTTCCATTGTACTGCTACCCATGTGGGAAGTGACCTAGCCAAAGTGTGACTAACACAGATTGATCATGGCTCAGCAGAGGATGCCCTAGATTCCTGCCTAGAGCTTCTGGGTGACACATAGGCTTGTAACGGGCTGCAGGTAACATTGTACACATTTCCTCTGGGAACAGAGGAATAAAACAGAGCAGCCATTGAAAAGGCAGGAATATTGCTTCTCATGTTTGGCTGGTTAGCTGTATTGCACATAATAGGTCCTGAGGGCAGACATATGGCCTTTTCTGCAACTAGAACTATTTGGGGGCCAATATTGAAATTATATATGCATGATAATTACAAAGATGGTGCTAAAAGATGAGGTGCAATTGAGACTGGAAAAAGTCATTTTTTTATTGAGATAAGACTCTCTTATTTTAGGATATTAACTAAATTAATAAGCAAAAGTCTATATGTTTTTTGTTCTGTTTCTTATGTTTTAACTCCCCTTCTATTTTTTGTAGTTATGGTGGATTAAGGTTAGGATCTTACATTTTAGAGGCAAGTGTTCTACCTATAATCTACATTCCCAGTCCTCAATGTAGAATTTAATATTCAATTTTTAATAAAACAACATGCTTGCTTATGGAATGAATGATATATGTGTGTATAAACTAGTTTCTAAGCACATTAAAAATTTAATCAGTTGTATGTAAAATAACATTGATAGCTGAACTAATATTCAAAAAATTTTGTCAGATTTTGTTCTAATTCCACATGTATTTATTCTTAAACTTGGTACAATTATTTTATTAAATTATATTTCTCAGTTCAAGTGCTTAGATTAATTTGTTCAGATAAGTGTGAAAGTATATCTAGCCAATTCTTCAGCTTGCTCTGTTGAGGTAAGCATGTTTTTCCTTTTAGAGTAGTTCATAATAATAAACAGAATAGTCCTGTACAATAAGGAATCCTATCTTATGGAAATCTGTACAGCCCTATGTTGTAGCTACATTCACTTACAAAACCAAAATAATACATTTCTTTGTTTTTGATTCTGTGTGCGTACTTGGTTTTGTTTTGAGAAAGGCTCTCATGTAGATCAGGATAGACTTCTATGTAGCTGAGAATGACTTTGAATTTATGATTATTTCTCTACCTCCCAAGTGTTGTTATAATAGCATGTACCACCACATTACTCTGATGGTACTCTGAGAGTATTGGAATACTCTCAATTACCTACCTACTAGTATTAAACATACAATGCAGACTTTATTGGTTTCGTATTAGTGGCATCGCCATTAAAAAACACCCTCTTGCTGGTAATACCACACTGACAAGAGACTTTCTCTGATTACTCTTGAGCAGATGTCACCAAGTGGACACATCACAGAGGATCCATGGGAAGTCTAGAACTATGGACACAGAAAAAAGCATCAGGAAACTCTCTTGAAAACAGCACTTGTTTCATACGCCTCAAAGAGACGAGTATGAGCAAGAATCATCTTTACATGGGAAGAAAGTACATCTGATGCTTTCTCTGTTCCGTGCATCCTGTCACTGCTAGTGTAGCAGGAGCTTTGAAAGGAAACTGTGGAAGAAGAGAAGCAGAAGTGGAACTGCTTGTTCTTCCGTTTCCATAGCTACAGTCAGAAACACTTACTCCATATTTCCAGACACCTGAGATCCTACCTTTACAGTATGGGCACAAAACATAAATTAGGTCTTCATATTGGGCAAGTAGATCAGGGATTAAGCAGAGGTGTTTGGGTTTCCTTATTGAGTCCTTCTTCACAACAAGCGGGAATCCTGAGATCCTGGCATTGTGTCTGGTTACAAGTGTCGGTTCCTCCTCTTACAGGATGACAGCCCCCCCCCCCCCGCCCCCATGAGAACCTTGCACCCTTTGTTGCCTACTAATCTCTGTTGGTATTTCCTCAAAAGAGGAAATGAGATCCTGATGACTTCTTTCACAGGCATTTTTTTTTTCCCTTTTTTTGTCTTTGTAAATTTTCCCAGCGCTTTCAGGCACATCTTGAGGTTTTTCTGTATCCTATGAAGACACAGGAGTAAGACCGTCAACATCCTTTGTCAACTGCTACATTTTGCTCCTTGGCACTTACTCATAAAGTACCAAAACAGATTTTCAATTAGGGGTTTTTAAGATTCAAAATGAAACAATCTTTTATTCAGAAAGTCTACTCTGCTCATACATCAAATTTTCCAAGCACCTTGCATGAGAAATTTTTTAAATAAATCTTTTGTTCATTTTTTTATTATTCTCAATTTAATGGAAATTATTAACCAAGAGCAATTAACGGCATTGAGAAACTTAGTCCATATTTCATGCAACAGAAATGTGTAAGAATTCAAAAATATCTATATCTTTGGCACAACCTTTATAATCTTTTATCTAATATATCTTCTTTTTTAAGCTTTTAAAAATATTTATTTATTTATTTATTTATTTATTATGTATACAATATTCTGTCTGTGTGTATGCCTGCAGGCCAGAAGAGGGCACCAAACCTCATTACAGATGGTTGTGAGTCACCATGTGGTCGCTGGGAATTGAACTCAGGACCTTTGGAAGAGCAGGCAATGCTCTTAACCACTGAGTCATCTCTCAGCCCCTAATATATCTTCTTTACTTTTGCTACATCTTTCGTTCTTCATTGTTTCTCTTTTTTTTTTTTTTGTACAAAATAAGGTCTTATAAATTAGATGTTTGTTTTCACAACCATTTAAGCCACGTTTATAATTCAGTTAATAAGACAGGAAAAGGAGCTTGGAAGATTGCACTGACAGATATAATCACACTATTTTTTATGAATCTATGATTTCCTTCTCTCCAGAAATTTGAAACAGCTGTTTATCAAAGTATTTTGGGAGAATAAGCAGAATTTGAAATAATCTCACGTCATAAGAAGAGAAAATTATTTTTATGTTTACCAAGGAAGAGAACTGAGAATTTAAAATAAACAAGTTTATCGTGATAGAAGTGGGGCTCACAGTTCTTGATAGAAAAGCTGAAGACAGAGCCAAGATTGTTCTAGCATCTGCACATCAGGGTGAAGAATATACAACTCTCTCTTATTCCCAGAGCTTCACTAAAAAGCCACATACTGTAGAATACATAAAATGCACATTATTATTCAGAAAAATAGGTGCATGAGCCCTGTACCCAACTTATCAAATGTAGTTCCCTTTATTTGTCTATGGTTCTCATCTCTGACTTCTTTGAAAAATATTCTAAATAGTATTTTTCTCGAAAATAATGCATGGGAAAACTTCTAGTACAGGCAGAGGAGAGCTGAGTTATGTTATAAGCATAACTGTTATCATTATAATTTTCAAGGGAGTAAAACAGTGAAAGCAAGTCATTTGCAATATAGACCAAACATTGCCAAGACTGATGCTAGTCTAATGTCACACACTGAAGTGATCCATGCTGAGCAGAAAGGAAAAAACAAGAATTCAAGAGAAATTTCTGCAAAAGAATGACTAGATTTTAATGACTGATTACACATGTGGCATGGGGATGGATTAATGGCTCAGTGATAAAAGGGCCATACTGTTCTTGGAGATGGAACTAGTGTTGAATTCCCAGCACTCACGTGAGGTGGATACCAGGGCATCTAAGCCTTCTTCTGTCTTCCATAGGCACTGAATTCACTTGAATATACCCATATTAACACACACACACACACCACAATTTTTAAGAAATTAAATTTAAATAATATATTTGGAAGAATGAAGGGATAATATTGTTAGAAGAAAATAAAATTTTGTGCTTGTTGGATGTGATAATAAAGAAATTAATGCCATTCAAGAGAATGGAAAGGGCCATAAAAGCTAGAGAGAATAAGTGAGAATAAGAGATGTGTGAGCTAAGGAACAGCAAATGACTGGAAAGGTCAGCTTTGGAGCTGATACTGTACATTATTTAACATCATTGAAGTAGGTGAAATCCCTTGGGAAATGTGTACACAGGCAGGCACATGTAAATGTTGAAGTTTGAGACTAGCTGGACCTATTCCTATCAGGTAGAATATCACTGAAGTAGAACAGGTGAAATACAAACATATTTCAGGAGAAAAAAAAAGAGATCAGTTCATAGCATCCCTTGTAGAGGAATGGCCTAGCACCAGAGGCAATGTTATTTCTGTGTGACTCCAGTATCTTGGAACTTCTTCAGACCTACCTCTCTGAACCTTCGTGGTCTGTGTTCAATAAATAGATGAGGTTGGAAAAAAAATAAACTATCTCAAATGAGATCCTAGTTTAATTCAAGACTGCTGTGATAAAACCACCAACTAAAGTAGTCTAATGCAGAATAGCCAACCTTGAACACAACAACAGCAAAAATAGACTCAACAAGTTGTATTTGCATATTTTATATTCAAGATATATACATATTTGTGTATTCACACACATGCACATACACATTTATGTTTGTAATAATAATAATCAAAGAAAAAGAAGCTACACTTGGCAGTGGTGGTGCACATCTTTAATCCCAGCACTCAGAAGGCAAAGGTAGGAGGATCTCTTTGAGTTGGAGGTCAGTCTCGTCTATAAATAAAGTTCCAGTACAGCCAGAACTATTACACAGAGAAATCCTGTCTTAAAAAAAAAACAAATAAAACAAAGAAGAAGAAGAAGAAGAGGAAGAAGGAGGAGGAGGAGGAAGAGGAGAAGAAGAAGGAGGAGGAGGAGGAGGAGGAGGAGGAGGAGGAAGAGGAGAAGAAGAAGAAGGAGGAGGAGGAGGAGGAAGAGGAGAAGAAGAAGGAGGAGGAGGAGGAGGAGGAAGAGGACGTGGAAGAAGAAATAGAAGAAGAAGAAGAAGAAGAAGAAGAAGAAGAAGAAGAAGAAGAAGAAGAAGAAGAAGAAGAAGAAGAAGAAGAAGAAGAAGAAGAAGAAGAAGAAGAAGAAGAAGAACTGGGTAAGAAACATGGGAAATATTAGAGGGAACTGGGACATAATTCCATCTCAGTAACATCTTAAATAATAACAATTTAGGAAGGGAAGGGCTTGCTTGGCTTACAGGTTACAGCCTGTCATCTAGGGAAACCATGACATGAACTCAAGATACGATCTAGAAGCAGAAATTGAGAAAGAACTGGATCACTGGATTGGTTTCACGGTTTGATCAGCTTGCTTTATTGTATAACCCAGGACCACCTGTCCAAAGTGGGCTGAGCCCTCCCACATCAATCATTAAGCAAGAAATACCTCACAGATAGGTCCACATACACAATGATAGGGGCAATTCCTCTGCTGAGGTACCCCCTTCAAAATAACTGGTTTGTGTCTAGTTGACAAAAATTAACCAACAAACTTGAAGATGTCTGAGTTTCAATTTGGTCAAAGAACAGAAATCTAGATGGTCCTTTCTTTCTTCCCTTCCTTCCTTCCTCCCTCCCTCCCTCCCTTCCTTCCTTCTTTCCGTTTTTTCCTCTCTCGTTTTCTCTCTCTTTCTTTTTTTTAAATAAGAAACTATAGTCTGAGATATACTTTAGATTTGAATATGAAGTCCATGGTGTGTTTCTAACAGTGAAGGGACAAAAGCAGACTGACAAAATTCACTTGATTGGAGCAGGCCAAGGTACTGAGAATCAAGAAGTGAATTGCTGATCTAAATAAAGATTGGAATCAGAATTACAATGAAAGACAAAACAGCAGTTATGGGAAAATCATTAATAAGCCTTAGTCTATCAGTCAGGAGAAAAAGAACCATGGGTAGATAGTGTGGAGGGCACTTCTTAGGTAGAAAAGTTGTCATCTGGAACCATATTGTCCATGGTAGACATTTGATTGTAATAACTATCAAATACTTGAAATATGGGGTATCTGAATTAAATGTTCTCTAATACTAAAATATACTAAATATCAAATATGTAGCATAATATAAGTGATTATAAAAATGAATTATCTAATAATTTTATTTTTATATTGGGTTTTTGGAAGTGCTTTCAGATATATTGGAATACTTAGCACACACGTGCATAAATTAAAATTAAAAATTGAAATTATTTTCATGGACTTCTTTTATTTTTCTCTAAGATATCCAAAAAAATATTTTAAATTTAAACCTGCCTCAATACCTGAAGTTGTGATTCGTATTTCTGTGAAAAAGGTGGTCAAAAAAATTAAACGATTTCAGTTTATCAGTCTTTTTTTTCTTCCTTTCATATACTGAAGAAGAAAGCCAGGGTTCTATACTTTCATGATTTTGAAAATCAGTCTTACAACTTAAAGATAAGAATTATAATCTTTAAAGTAAATGATGGTTGGCTGGAATAAAATATTTGGAATAAATTTCAGCCCCAAATCTTCCCAGATTTTCAAATTTGGAATGAAGTAAAATCTAACTTTTTTTTTTAGCTTACACAGTAATTGACATTATTCTGCTAACCTCAGTTCTAACCCCTAAACTTTTGAAATAAATTCTTATACCATGACCGAACCAGAAGTTAATCTGTGATTAAAGGTGATTAAAGACTCAAATGTAGAATGTCAAACCATAAAATTCCTAGAGAGAGAGAGAGAAAAAAAGGTAGAATTTCTTGATATACCTTGGCAGTGATTATTCAGATATGACACCCAAACACAGTCAACAGGGAAAAAATAGACAAAGGTGAATTCATTGAACTAAAATCTTACCCCAACAAACTCGTAATTTAGTTGAAGATATATCAAGCAATATAGACCCAAACACAAAAGCTAAAGCTTAGAAAAGGCACAGGAAGACTTCACAAAATAAGGATACATTTAAAATATAAGAAATACAATGGTTTATTTTGCTGTAGGTTTTTTTTTTGAAAGTAATTTTATTAAATTATAAAAGTTTCCATTTCTGCCCCTCCTCGCAACACCCTCCCACTTCCCCCACTCCCTCTCCTCTTCCCTCTTAGTCCCTAAGGGCAGTCAGGGTTTCCTGCCCTGTGGGAAGTTCAAGTTCCTCCCCCTCCCTCCAGGTCCAGGAAGGTGAGTATCCAAACAGACTGGATCCCCAAAATCCAGTATATGCAGAGGAAACAAGTCCCAATGTCATTGTCAATGGCTTTTCAGAAAGACTCCAGGCCAGCCACATTCAGAAAATCTGGTTGGATCATGTCCTCTTTCAGTCCCAGTACAACTGGCCTTGGTAAACTCTCATCAGATCTGTCCCCTTGTATCAGTGGGATAGCATCCCTCGCAGTCCTTATTTCCTTTTTCATTTTCTTCGTCCTTCTGCTCCTCATTCGGACCTTGGGGGGCTCAGTCCGGTGCTCCAATGTGGGTCTCCGTCTGTATCGCCATTCATCGCCAGATGAAGGATCTATGGTGATAAGCAAAATATTCATCAGTATGGTTATGGGTCAAGGCCGGTTCAGGCACCCTCTCCTCTGTCCAGAGAACAATCTGGGGATCTCTCCTTGGACCTGGGATCCCATATATAATCAAGTCTCCTGTAAACCCTAAAATGACACCCTTAGTTGAAATATATTCTTCCCTGATCCCATATTCATCCTTCCTCCTCCCCCCATCCCGGTCAACCGAGCTTTCCCCATTCCTCTCCTACTCCCTTCTCTCTAACCCTCTCCCCTTCCAACAACCCTCCCACCCCCCCCCCCATGCACCCAAGGTTACCTTGGACTCTTGTCTATTTCCTACCTCCTGGCGGATAGTTAAATAATCTTCATCAGGTTCATCATCTTATTTAGCTTCTCTAGGATCACGAATAATAGGCTCAAAGACCTTTAATTATGGTTAGAATCCACTTATGAGTGAATACGTACCATGTTCCTCTTTTTGGGTCTGGCTTACCTCACTCAGTAAAGCATTTTCTATTTCCATCCATTTGCATGCAAAATTCAAGACGTCATTGTTTTTTACCGCTGAGTAAAACTCTAATGTATATATGTTCCACACCTTTTTTAACCATTCTTCTATTGAGGGGCACCAAGACTGCTTCCAGGTTCTGGCTATTACAAATAGTGCTGCTATGAACATAGTTGAACAAATGCTTTTGTAGTATGTTAGGGAATCTCTTGGGTATATTCCCAAGAGTGGAATTGCTGGGTCCTGAGGGAGGTTGACTCCCAGTTTCCTGAGAAACCGCCACACTGATTTTCACAGTGGCTGCACAGGTTTGCATTCCCACCAACAATGGATGAGTGTTCCCCTCACTCCACATCCTCTCCAGCATAGGCTATCATTGGTGTTTTTGAGTTTGGCTATTCTGACAGGTGTAAGATGATATCTCAAAGTGGTTTTGATTTGCCTTTCCCTGATCGCTAAGGAGGTTGAGCATGACCTTAAGTGCCTTTTGGCCATTCAAAGTTCATCTGTTGTGAATTCTCTGTTCAGATCAGTACCCCATTTTTTAATTGGGTTAATTAGGGTTTCAGTGTCTAGTTTCTTGAGTTCTTTGTATATTTTGGAGATCAGACCTTTGTCTGAAGAGGGGTTTGTGGAGATCTTCTCCCAGTCAGAAGGTAGCCTTTTTGTCTTACTGACAGTGTCCTTTGCTTTACAGAAGCTTCTCAGTTTCAGTAGATCCCATTTATTCATTGTTTCTCTTATTGTCTGTGCTGCTGGGGTTCTACTTAGGAAGTGGTCTCCTGTGCCAATATCTTGTAGACTACTTCACACTTTCTCTTCTATCAGGTTCAAAGTGGTCAGATTAATGTTGATGTCTTTAATCCATTTGGACCTGAGTTTTGTGCATGGTGATAGATATGGATCTATTTTCATTTTTCTACAGGTTGACATCCAGTTATGCCAGCACCATTTGTTAGAGATGCTATCCTTCTTCCATTGTATACCTTTAGCTCCCTTGTCAAAAATCTGGTGTTCATACGTTTGTGGGTTAATACCCGGGTCTTCTATTCGATTCCATAGGTCGACTTCTCTGTTCTTATGCCAATACCAAGCTGTTTTCAACACTGTTTTTCTGTAATAGAGTTTGAAGTCAGGGATGGTAATGCCTCCAGAAGTTCCTTTATTGTATAAGATTGTTTTGGCTATCCTGGGTTTTTTGTTTTGCCATATAATCTTGATTATTGTTCTCTCAAGGTCTCTGAAGAAGTTTGGTGGGATTTTGATGGGAATTGCATTGAATCTATAGATTGCTTTTGGTAGAATTGCCATTTTTACTATGCTGATTCTCCCAATCCAAGAGCAGGGGAGGTCTTTCCATTTTCTGGTATCCTCCTCAATTTCTTTCTTCAACGACTTAAAGTTCTTGTCAAATAGGTCTTTCACTTCCTTGGTTAGAGTTACCCCAAGATATTTTATGCTATTTGTGGCTATTATGAAAGGTGATGTTTCTCTGATTTCCCTCTCTGCTTCTTTGTCCTTTGTGTATAGGAGGGCAACCGATTTTTTGGAGTTGATCTTGTATCCTGCCACATTACTAAATGTGTTTATCAACTGTAGGAGTTCTTTGGTAGAGTTTTTGAAGTCAGGTTTCACAAAGTCAAGCTAGCTTCAAGCCCCCGATCTTGAAGGTCTGACTCCCCTGTTGTCATCCTTAAGTGCTGGGATACAAGTAGGAAACACCACCCTTGCTTTTAAAAGTGCTCAGGCAATCTATGTTCTGAGGAGAAAGTTGGTAGAGCACAGCTGTAGACAGAGAACCTGCAAAGATCTTGTTTTCCGCAGAGAACCCCACAAGATACAATTTATATTGGACATTATATAGTCAGTTTAGACCAGTGCTTGTAAGCCTTGCTAATGCTGTGACCCTTTAATACAGTTCCTCATATTGTGGTGACCCCCACCACAAAATTATTTATGTTGCTACCTCATAATTGCAATTTTGACACTGTTATGAATAATAGTGTAAAATCTGCAGGATGGTCTTTGAAAGGCTCATTCGACTCCCCCAAGGGGATCATGACCACAGTTTGATAGCCACTGGACATATGTAGGAGGTACTTTTTCTGAATGGTGTTTTATAAAGCCTTGGGCTACTTCTGAAGCAAAATACTTACATATCTTAATTCTAGAATGACATTAATACAGAATGTCTTTCTAAGAATCTGTATATACTACATCTATATGGCTTTGGTGTTTTTCATTGCTGAATGAATTTTGCATGTCAGTCTATATAGGAAAAAAAGCAAGAAAGGTCTATGCTAAAAGCATAAAATCAATGTCATGAAATTCATGAATAATTTTGAAAGATTAATGTCTAAGGGAAATTTATTAACCAGCTTGTCTTTTACATGAATTAGTCATATAAAAAGTCAGAATTTTTAGTTCTTTCATATGACCACCATTTTGAAATACTATTTTATGAATTTCCGTGAAAGTAAATATTATATTTACTTATAAATTGATTGGCATAAGAATATAATATAGCTTTAATTATTCATGTATATTATCAATTACCTGTTCATCACAAGTAGTAAGTAATATTATCTATGATGTTTTATCTATAATATTGTCTACAGTGTTCATTCTGTAAAAGAGGTACTTCCTATTATTTCTTTCACAGATTTTATGTATCCAAAACATGACATATATTTATAAATTATTCTAGTTTTGAGACATAATTTATATATATTTTATTTTGTTAAAAATGCACATTAAAACTTTGTTATAAAATCCCAAAATAACCACTTTTTAAAAAAACAATTAAATATATTCTGTCATGAACTTCCAGTTGGGAAGAATTGGGAAAGAGTTGAAGAAGTAGATAAATATAATCAAACCATGTACTATGAACTAATAAAGTGTAAAAATAATATGAAGAAATAAAGAAGGAAGAGAGAGAAAATTCCATCAGCATTCAAGAATAATGAAATTTTCAGGGTAGACAAAAACAAAGCCAATACAAAACAATGACAAAGACCTGAATGTGAACAGAAGTGGTACTGTGTTTCTTTATGTATCCTGATGCTGTTCAGAACTCAACTGGTCCCAGGTTCAAACATTTCTTCTGATTCCCCGTTTTCTCTTGTTGCTTTCTTCTATATAATGTGTCCTGAAAACACAAGACTTTTTTAGAAATAAATATATGAATCCTTAGAATATAAATTTAAATTGTGGCATTTTCCGCCCATATTGTCATCCATAAATAAGGAGCAGCAATTCCCATGCCTACCATCAAATAGCTGGGAAGGACTAAGGTGATCGGTGTAAAATTGTACCTCACACAGATTCAGTAACTCAAAGCTACTTCAGTTACTCAAATATTCATTGGCATATTAGGTTAATTTACGTTAAATCTTACATAATCAATTTATAATCTTGGCGTTTGTCTTCAAGTTCTCATTAGGATAATTTGATTCTGTTTCTCTACTTTTAATACCTGTTTTTTTTTCTGTCTCTTAACAAGCTTCTATTCTGATACTTATTATGATAAAATTCAACCTTTAGTGTATATGGGCCACTTTCCTCATTGTTGAGCCTGAACATAGCAGACATATATGCCACTTAAAGTAAGTAGAGCCATTTTAGGCTCAGAGTGAGAGAGTGAGAGAAGATACAATCCATTGGTGGTCACATTACACCTAATGTCAGGAGGAAGAGAGAGAGAGACAGAGAGAGAGAGAGAGAGAGAGAGAGAGAGAGAGAGAGAGAGAGAGAGATGAAGTTGCTGGTCCACATGCCCTCTTTTGACCTAGTTTGAAACTCTAGTCTACTTAAAGATGTGCCCATCCCGTTTTAACATTATTCTTCCTACCGCAGTTAAGCCTATCCAGAATTTTTTTTAACAGAAATCTCCTACATCTGTTTCATAGGTGATTCCACACTCTGTCACATGACAATAGTAGCCATCACACACACACACACACACACACACACACACACACACACACACACACACACACTTTAATGTGCCCCTTTGATGTTGAAACTAAACTGACACTCAATCTGAAGTGTTTCTTTGTTTTTGGGTATCTCTAACAACATACTGTTACCACAAAATGCTACCTTATATTACCTTACTTACATCTCTGTGTTTTTACCCAGATCCAACTTGTTTTCTTCCTTCCTTGTGTCTTTCCTCACTACCTCCATTTCAATGTTTCTCTAGAAAATGTAGAAGACTCTTTTCCCACCTGTTGCTTTCTAATTCTCTACTGTCTCTTAATTGGTCTCTGTAATTATTTCTTTCTTGATTTCCTCTTATCTTGGTTAATTTCTGCAAAATAAATAGTTTTTAGTAAGTAATTGATCATTTAGTAATTTTTATACAGGCTTACATTAAGGAGTTTTTCTATATGATAATTTTACACACATTTATTTTCCCAAAAGTTTATTAAAACATAATATGTGCTATTTATAAAAGAACATTCAGTGATGTAAGCGTAGTGCAAAAATATCACCCTCCGTTCTACCTTTAGGAAATAAGCTACCAATAATTTTGTTTTGTTTTTTATATAGTAAGTTATTCAATTTAGGTATGTGGAGTTTATTATGTGTCACTTGGCCATAAGAAAGCTTTTAAATAATAAATAAGAAAATGTTTGTTCCAAATACCTTATTTACTTTTATTTGAATGTATTTGTGTGTGTAATATATGTGCATATGTGCAAGTATGCATTCACGTGCATGCATACACATACAAGCACACACAGGAAGCTTAGAGGCCAGCGTCAGCTGTCTCCCTTTTATACTTTATCTCTTTCATTGGAAATAGGATCTCCCACACTTCTGTCTCAGCCAAATCAACTGGACAGAGAACTCTGAACATCTACCTGTACTCTTTCCCCTAGCTCTAGAGGAATAGTGCATGTACTGCTGCATCTGCCCTTTGTGTGGGTGCAGGGCATCCAAACTCAAGTGCTCATGTTTGCACAACAAGCCCTTTACCCATTCAATTGTCTCCCCATACAAACCTCTATTTAAATTTAATAAATTGCTATGCTAAATATCATGAGGATAATATTGATGAGTAAAATCCAATCTCTGTATAATCAACTTTTTCTCCACTAATGATAAAGACAACAAAGATCAATATAAACATTTTGATCAGCTCTTCACTTGTGGAGGGGAATGGAGGAAAAGGAACAAACCATAAGGTCACTGTTCAAACATTTGCTAAGTACTATGGTTTGGAAAGGTCTTAGGAATGTCCTTCAAGGCTTCTTGCACTGAAATTCCATTCCTATCGTGAGTTGTTTTAACAGTGGAAATTTAATCTATGATGTTTGTTGAGAAGGCCCTGGGGAGATGATTAAGCCTGGATAAGGGCATTAAGGTGGAGCCTCCGTGATTAATCGATCCTTGTCCTAAAGACTTTATAAATAAATAATAAAAAGGCAAAGAAATACAAAATAAACACACGTATTATTACTTGTCTCTTGCTGTAACCTGTGTAATAGCAGGCTGGAACTGTGTCAGCCTGAAGGCCATCACCAATTGTGCTTCTCAACCTTGGATTTCCAGAGTTAGGAGCCAAATTAGTGCCTTTTCTTAAAAAATAATCCAACCTGTAGTTTCTATGTCATTGACAACCCTCCACCAGTAACCTGAAAAATATCCTTAATGGCATATAATAGCCATTAATTTGTAATTATTTTTCACACTCAATAGAAAGTTTACTGGGAGACTATTAAACCTCAGGCATTTTTTGGAGATGTTTACCAGGATTAACTAATGCTTTATTTGCACGACTCACATGTGGCAAATAGGGGTTCGCCAAAGGTCACATAAGAGAGTGCTGATAGACAGTCAGTTACCGCCATAGTAAGCGGTAAGGCTTGCAATCCTTTGGAAGGTTTGTAAATACAAGGCAGGCAGGTCTCAAATTCAAACCATCTGTTTCTTGTTCCCTTTCTTCCCTGAAAGTTTGTTTACAGATGTTATCTCTGACAGAGGGTCCTTGAGCTGCTTTCACTGGAGACAGAAACTTTCTTTCTAGAGGGTTTTGATTCTTGGTTACCTGTCCTGTATGTCCTTTGTAGGGAGGGGTGAGGTGGGGGGAGAGAATGATTTTAAACAATTGTGAGTAAAACTGAGTATTTTACTATAGGAACTGACTGGTAGCACTTGCAGAAAAACGTGTGCAGATCAGAACTTCAACGTTCATGCTGAACTTCAATGCTCATGCTGCTCAGGCTGTGCACAGGACTCTAAAAGTTTGAGCCATGCAACGACGAAGGACACAGAAAACAACGCTAAAGATAGAGACCTGGAACTTTGGCAGGCTAAACATATAAATCACTAACTTCCTAGAACCTTTGAGTCTGTAGTGATATTGTATCTTAGGGGAGAAAGGAGGACATGGGAGGAAAGGAGGCCAGGAAGAATGAGAAAAGAACACAGGCATCCTAGGATGGCCACTGGCCCCACTGTCTTTTGGGTACTAGTCCTTGGAATGTTGTATGGCAGGATCCCTGTCCTGCAAGGTCCCTCTAGAAACAGCTCTGTGGTAGAAATTCTCTCCTTCTGAGGACTGTTTGCTTCTGGAGAATTGTCAAGAATTTCAAACTGTAAATCTCCTCACACAACAGCAATCTGCTTGCCAGTAGCTCAAATCTTGTGTCTATATAGCCGGGAAATCTTAGTCCCAGTGTTTATAGCCTCTCGTTTTATTAGAGTTCTAGTCAAAATTTTCTTGTTTCCCTCCAGTGTGGCCCAGGCCCAGTGTTGTTCCAGGGACTTTTCTATGCAGTCTTTTCATAAGGACAAAGTCTTTAGAATAAACTCTGTGGAGGCAACTTCAGAGAACACAGAGGAAATGAAACTCCTAACTGTTGATGCTAAGACGAACCATGCATGTCTTGTTGTGCTCTGTGTAGCCAGGCAAAGTCAGAAAGATCCCTTCTTTATAATATTAATGGATTTACGAGAAGAGGAAGAGAGACTTGAATCAGTCAGCTTTTTTTTTTTTTTTAATCTAGATGTTTGTCGTTCTCTGCCCTTTATGATCTTGAGGAAGTTCCTTAAAGAATGGGTAGGATGCTCAAGGACTTCCCAAACTCCAAAACCATAAGATAAATGATCAACTTTTCTTTATAAATTAACCAAACTGTGGTCTTCAGTTATAGCCAGTGAAAATAAACTAAGATAGATCTCAATATTTGAGGGGAAGAGAATATTTATTTTCAAAGGGAAGATGGTTTGGTCATGTGGTTAGAGTAAATGAGCTGTGACCTGAGGGTTTTGTTGCTGTTATTGTTACGTGTTGTGTGCATGAATATGTAAGCATATGTATGTGCGTGCGTACGTGTGTGTAGGTCCAAAGTTGACATTAGGTTTTTCCATCTATTGTTCTCTACTTAATTTATGGAGATAGAGTTTCTCACGGAACTTGGAGCTTGCCAATTGCAGGGAGTCTTGGTAGCCAGCTTGCATAGGAATAATCAGCCTTTGCCCCCCAAGTGGAGGGAATGCATTGTGACCACCATATCTAGCAGGCATTTCCATGAGTTCTAGGCATCCTAACTCCCTCGTTCTCCCACACAAAAAAAGAGTGCTTTATCCATTGAACCATCTCCTCAACCCCTGATTTTAGTTTTAATATAATAATTTCCATATTTTTGCGTTTTTCCAGATAATTGGGGTGGTGGTAATAGCATATTGGAGTTGCTAATGTCTCTAATAACTGAGTCAATACTGGGAGACAGGCTGGAATCCTTCATATCAAGAAGTTTAAAATCAGGGAGTCTTTATCTATTTATCTATTTATTTATTTTGTCAGAATCACACTATCTTAGCAAATAAAACTTTCCTTTTCCTTTGGAAAGGAGCAAATACGGCTCTAGATTTAACATTGCCTGCAAAGAATCTCTAAGGAAAACCTATGGTAAGTGTGCAAAATTCTCTGACACGTGGGCTCTTGGTTCATGATTTACCTTTACAGTGTATCACAAGCAGACTAACACAGAGGAGACATGCCATGGCACACATTCCCATAGCCTTATTAAAATTTGCCACCAATATTGGTAAAAAGAGAAAGATTATCTTGTTCTCCTTTGGAGGATCGTATCGTCTAAAATGTTTTTGCAAGCTTTCCGCTGAGGGGCTCTGGCGGTTGGTAGAAAAGAGTCCCGAGAACGGCACAGATCTCCATCAGTTTTGTTGCTGTTGTTACAATTACTCTTCATGAATCCATACACGTTATTAGGGAACAAAATTAATCCACTAAAAAAAAGATTCAACTAAAATCTATAATGGAACACAGTCCTAATTACAGACCTCGAAAGATTCTCAGTGAACAGAACTAATGGAAAAATAGTTAAGTGAAGAGAATCTGGCAAAGTGACACAAAAACAATCTTCCCAACTGAGGGTCTCAAAGGGGCAAGGCCAGGATCAAAGTGAAGGCAGATGGAACACCGGGAGACGAGTCATTCTTCGGAAGGAGTGGCAGTGGTGAGGATTTGGGCTGAGTTTGCAGCACCGGTATTGACAAAAACGTACAAGGCAATCCTTTACTTTTTTGAGACTCTCTGTGGGGGGTTCAAGGGTATATGGGAAATTGCTTCAACTCACTTGCTACAGGGACACTGATCTCTTCCCTTGGCTGTTTTTCTGTTGGTTTCATTCACTGAAAATTATTAGAGATCTGCAATTAGGAGGGCTGTGTTCGATTATAGATTCCAGTTGAAAACTTTTTTAGTTGATTAATTTTTTCTCTAACAACATATATGTATTCAGATTTTCTCTTTCTTCTCCACCACTCTCCCTTGTCTCTTTCTTTTTCCTATCACTCTCACCATGCATCCCTTTCCATGGATTCTAGTTTTCCCTTGTGTTTCAAATTTGCTGTTTCTCTGAATTGCAGGTTTTCGAGGTAACATGAGCTGAGAACCAAGTGATTTTTCAAGTCTACAAGTGCATGCTTCTAGAGGTGTGAGAGAGCCTCTGCCAGGTCTCCAGGATAGCCTTCCTTCTGTTTGCTTTGGCTCACAAATTCCAAATTTTTTATTTAGAATTTCATTGAAATTTTAATGCTTCTAGTTCTGCTATGAAACTCGGGGTATCTATTGTTGTTACTTAAAAAATAGAAACACACTTGAGACTAAAAAGAATTGCCTTTTCATATCATTTTATTGCAGTGATTGATAAATAATTTTTTGAGAACCTTATACACTGAGTTCTCCAACAAATGGTTACAGAATCTAAGGGCATAACCAGTGAACTCATAGCTTTAAGAAGTGGAAAAAGACTGGTGAGAAACTGTCAAAGTCAGCATCTCATGGGCAAAACAATACCTCTGAAAGTCTTGTCAACTTTTGATAAAGCCTTTGAGAAAGTCTGACCAATAAATGTCAGTCTGAGACAATGTCTGCATGTCTGATCCCCAGGGCTGGCTCAAGGAATTGGTTTAACAAGGTTTACACTTAGTCTCTTTCTTGTGAACTTCCTGTTATTCACTCCCAAAGGAGAAGGACAAAGAGAGCGGTGACAAAAGACAATGTTGTCAGAAATGCAGCGGATTTCTTCAAGGGATAAGTGTGATAAATACAATCAGATAATCAAAGCATCCCTGAAAGGGAGTCCAAGGAGACAAAGTCACCATGCACTTGGTAGCTTGATAAAAAGTAATTGCTACTGAAATCTAGAGGGAACTAGAAAAATCTCCAAGCAAGAACATTCAAAGTCATCAGGGGGTTGATTTATTTCTGAATTAGGGGGTTTTGGTTTGAGCAATGAAGGGGATATTATTATGATCTCAGTGGGACCTCACAAATAACAGCGGGTGCTCTCCCAGTAAACAAAAGTTGCATTTCCGCAGGATTTATTGTCATGCTGGGGAACAGCTTTAACCAGTCTTCTCAGAGTCTCAGCTTGTCAGTGGTAGGAAAACTGAAGGACATCGGAGTAGAACTCCAGAAGTTTCCAGATAGAGCTTTTGAAGTGAGGAACTGAGGGGGATTGGGCAGAGGGCTAGTGACATAATTTCTATAGCATTGGCAGACACAAGAAAGGCTTTTGAAATATCAACTGTTATGATAATCAGACTGCCTGTTGGGGTGAAAGCATTATTTTCATCAGTACATTGATTTGTGGGCATTTCCTGAAGCCAGTGTTAAACTTTAGCTGTTTTATCACCATCTTGCCTTTATCAGACCAGAGCTTTCTAGAAGAGATTAGCAAGTCACGCGGGCATGGTTACAATTTTATTAGTTCATGTTTATACCTGGTTGTCAGACTATGATTTTAATGGGAATAAATAGTATTTTAAACTGGGAAGTTTATAGTAGTAAAACAATTTAATCAAATCTGCAGTCTTAAATAGGAATAAAGACCAGTATAACTGGAGAGCTCTAAAATTTGCCCCGTGTATGATTTTAATATTGCCAAAGAAGCTCAAAAATTCATTTCTAGCAAATAGGGCATATATAAAATTAGTTACAATAATCAACCATTTAGGTACAAAGAAAATACTACTGTATTTCTAAAAATGTACATTATTTATAACCTAACTACATAGAGAATTATAAAATAGCTAAAGTTCTCTTTTCAAGCGATAAAAGACAAACACATTTTTAGTTAAAGACAAATATCAAAATTAATTGAAGCTACTATGATGGATAATTTTGGGTGTCAACTTGACTGCATCTAGAAGCAATTGAGACATAAATTGCAGGACATTTCTGCGAGGATTTTTCTTGATCAGATTATGATGCAGGAAGGTCCACCCTAAATATGGGCAGCACCTTCTGGTGGCGGCTGGATACAAAGACATGGAGGAAGAAAATTTGCGCTTTTAACTGCTTGTCCTCATTTTCCCTGGAAAGTTCATCTCTCCTGCTGCTAGGAATTCTAGGACACTCCTTCACAGAGTTTAGAACCCACTTCTGAGCAACTCCAGTGTAGACTGAAGACCAGGAGCTCTCCTGGACTTGACCAGGCCTTCAGCACCAGAAGGAGCCAATGAGACATTGAGGGTCCTGAACTGAACGGCTTGGGGCCTCTCCAGTGTGGGATAACCATAGTTGGACTCTTCAGACCACATACTGTAAGTCAGTCTAATAAATCCAAAATATAATATGCACACATGTATGTATGTATGTATGTATGTATGTATGTATGTATGTATGCATTTGTTCTATTAGTTCTCATCTTTTACAGACCCCTCCCCTTTATACAGAATCTTTTGCTAAGGCAGATTATGGTACCGAGAGTGGAGTAATTGCATGGTGGATCTGACCATGTTATTCTTCTCAGAAGCACTGTGGAATAATTTTGGAACCCTGGGATAGAGAATGGCAATGAGTGTACAGAGCTGAATGAACTTTTCTAGGGTCTTGGAAGACAAGAGCATTAAGAGACATGCCTACAATGGAGGACCGGCTTGCAAAGTTGCAGAGGGAGGCAAAGACTCTCTTAGAGCCCTTTATTTGATATTTCGGACTTAAGAGCTGTTCAATTAAAACCTTTGCTTTACTGGACAATAGATGCTGGTTAGCTGGGGCTGAGGAATCAGCTGTCATTAATATCAGGCCAACATTATTGAGAAGACATCTTTTGGGGAGTATTTCCTCATAGTCAGCACACAGAAGCTATGGTCCAGACAGAGCCCAGGCTTTATCTGATGTCAGTGGCGTTGTTTACATGGTACTGACATTAGAAGGATGGGGAATATGCCAGCGAATGGGTCATGAACTTTTCCTCCTTGCTTTCAGAGGGCCACTGAGGCCAGGCAATATGCGACACAACTCCAGGTATGAAGGGGACCCCCAGAGGTCATTATGCAAATGTGTGAAAGTGAATCCTGGCTTTCAGACCCAAAGATGTTAGAGATACCAGATCCTTGAAACATCTGCATACAGGACTGGAACCAGACCACAAGAGATAGAAAAGTTGGAGGGGCAGAGTCATGTACCCCTTGTTGATACTGGACATGGTGTGGCAAGATCTGAAATGTGCCCTGCTTGGGTGTGGCTTTGTTTTGTTTCTGTTTTCCTCACTATTCCTTCAATACTACCATTGGGAATGGTAATGTGTATTCTGTGCCCTGGTATAATGGAAGTGTGTAAGTTATAGGGTGCTAGAGTTAAGAAACAGCATTGAGTCTCAGAAGGAACTCTGGACATTTAAACAGTGTCACAACTGTTAAGACTATGGGACTTCTGACATATTAATGCGTTTTGATGTATTAAATGATCGTGAGCCTGTGGAGGCCAGAAGGTGGAATGAGGGGGCTTGAATGACCTTGCTTTCCATAGCCTCAGGTATCAGAACACTTGTTTCAGTTTGTGGTGCTGTTTGGGGAGGTTTAGGTGGAACAGTCTTTCTGGAAGCAAGATGTCACCATGGTGAGGGTTGGGCTTTGAGAGTTCATTGCCTTTTCCTACCTCCATCCTGCTATCTATGCTTCATGCTTCTGTTAAAGATGGGCTCTCTTGGTTTCTTGCTGTTGCAGCCATGATAAACTCTTATTCATCTGAAGTTATAAACCGAAATAAGTTCTTCCTTCTATAAGTTGCTGCAGTCATGGGATTTCACATCATAGCAACAGAAGAGTATTAATACAAAAGTAAGCAAACTCAGAGATCCTCCTGCCTCTGCTTTCCGAGTGCTGGTGTTAACGGCATGCACCACATCACCTGTGGCCAAAAATTGTATATTAAGTTGTACTCCATAGAGACTAGAGTTATGAGAAGGAAATGACTTTTTCATTCAATTAGAAAAGTTTGAACTACAACCACAAAACAAAACCAACAAAGCAAGAAACTAATTGGAATCAGATGTGGGTCAAGATAAAGAAGATGGGCAGAATCTAACAAAAGTTAGAGCACGCACAGTGTATCGAGGACACATAAAGGCTGCATCTGCTGAAAGCACTGCTTGAGGCTGAAGTTGTCTCTTATGCCTGGACCATAGTCCTTCTGAAGTACTGTATAAAAGTTTTAAGCTCGTAAGAGGTGCCTGTCTAAAAACTAATCTCTCATCCCTTTTCAAGGGTAAAAATACCAATAGTTTCAAGATCTCCAAACAGTAAATCATATAGACGAGTTTTCTCAGTTCTTAGGGATGGAAACAAAAAGTGACCCCACATGGCAGCCATTACCTCAAAAATAAAAATCAGGGTTGTCCCCAACTTTAAACAGGGGCGGTCGGGAAAGGAACCAAGGCAAAGTGAAGTGACTTCTCAAGCAGTAACAATTCTTTCCTTGGCAGCAGCCCCTCCAAGCAGAAACAAACCAAATAATAAAGAACACACAGCACCAGCTTGATTAAAATTGTTTGACTAGACTTCTTGTCTCAGGCTTTTCTTCATATTCTGTATAAGCCTGAAATTCTTCTACTACAGGGCCTACAATCTACTACAGGGCCTACAATCTTCCTCGTGTGGCCATACTGAAAATTCCTTTCTTGCATCATTACCACTTGACTCTGATGGACTCTCAAGGTGATAGATGACAGAATTTGGCTCTGAGGAGGCTAAAAATACTTTGATAAGATGCAAACATAGATATATTGTTATTTGCCATCAAACACTGTTGTAGTAAATAGAGCAGCGGGCTGTTTCCTGCCGCCTGGCTCCCGGCTAGTTTACCTGAAATAATTAAATGGAAACTGTATTCATTTAAACACTGCCTGGCCCATTATATCCAGCCTCTTCTTGGCTAACTCTCACATTTTGCTTTAACCCATATCTAGTAATCTGTGTATCACCATGGGGTCGTGGCTTACCGGGAAGATTCTAACCTATGTTCATCTCGGGGCCAGAGCTTCATGTCGTCTGCCTGACTTTGCTTCTTTCTCCCAGCATTCTGTTCATTCTACTCCACCTATTCTAAATCCTGCCCTATCAAAAAGCCAATGCAGTTTCTTTATTTAACCAATGAAAGTAACACATAGAAAGAAGGCCCTCCTACTCCACACTGTCTTCCAAAAAGATTTGAAACCCAATGGCTACAACAAACTGTAGGAACCGTCCAACTTTTACCCAATTCTCTCATCTTGGTGTCTACTAACAATGTAATACTTTCTGGAAAACAAAATAAAGCAAATAGTAAAATGCCCCTCACACCTTCTTTAGAAGCACATTTAAAAGAAAGGTAGCAGTGGGTCTTAAAAGATCTTGGAGGAAGTCACCAATTAAAAAGAAATCAAAACCAAACCCAGTAAAAATAATCTTTTTTAAACTTAAAAATCTGTTAATGGTTCATATAATTTTATAGGTGTTAAGTTGAGAAAAAAAAATCCCCAGAAAGTCTTTCATTTTACTTTCCAAGACTTCTTATTCTTTAAATTGTATGCTGTTAAGAAATGATACTATTACTGCTGCTGCTGCTGCTGCTGCTTTGAGTCCCTAGGCTTCAAGCATGATGGGTAAGCATTCTAACATTGGGCTCTATTGCCAGCTCTACTGTATTCTTTTGAAAGACTACTGGCATTTTTTTTTTATTTAAATAGAACTTTATTTGCCTCAAACAGCAACAGCAGTAGGAAGTTAACTATATTTCGATGGAGAAAGTATGCGCTAAAGATTTTTTTAAATCCTGTCACTAATACATTTTGACACACATTGAGTTTGTCGATGTTATGGTATTCATACCATGCTACACCCTGAGGCTGTTGGAAATGTGTGAAGTTCTCAATGTGGGCTTTCTGACATCCAAGTCTTTTCCCAGAGTGCCGTAAATTCTGATGGTGTGCCCGACCATCTGTTTTTACAGCCACCCCTTGTGATTCCAAGTGCAATAACAGTCGAGGGTCACTGCACGGGGAGAAGATTACAAGGGCACTCCATTTCCACTTGAGTCCCAGTCCAGCCTGTCTTCAGATTTCCAATCCCTATAACTTCATTAAGATATGAAGATAACTGTGATAAGTTCTTTAAACACACCAGCAACAAGAACACTGAAAGAGGGGAATGTATTGACCAAGTCAAGGTCTCAAGTTATTTCAACACATTGTGATGGGCTGACTGTGGCACGGTGGAACTTCCTCATGTTAAATCACAAAGCACAAGTGAGGGCACAGGAAGGCAACCCTGACACAAAGGCAGAGCTATGCAGACGTGACTAAATAGCAGTATGCATGCAGATTTCTTGTGAAATCTGGTCAACTTTAAGCATCCATTGCATCAAGAGTTTGATTTGGCTGCCTGAAAATAAACTTGGTCCAAGGCTATGTCAACAAATGCTTATGCTCTGGACAAGGAAGACCCTTTTCTTGCATGCTTCAATGGAGGAGTTTAAGTATGGAGCCATGTCCTGAACAGTGTACTTTATGAACATAAACTTAGCATGATGGATGAGGATAATTGGAGCTGTCAGGTTAAATAAAAAGGAATCTTTCACTGGTAGGAAAAGTTAGGCCTGGGAGAATGTGACTTGTATTTCCAAAATATCCAAGCACGGTACATGTGGAAGTTAGATTAGATGAAGTGTGCAAAATGCCAAAGTCAAAAGTAATGGATAGATGGAAGGAAACTTCAAAAACATTGGTCTTCAGTAAAGGGAACATGCTCAGGCATACCACGGAGTGTTCCCTGTTTGTAGGGGTATTTGAGTGTTTGTATAAATGTTGGAGATCTTCATATTTTAGGATTTGAATCACAAGGAAAAGTCTTCCCTCAATCTACAATTTTATATGTTAGTGTATTTAATATAGTTCTTTTTTTTTATTAAATTAACAAGACCTTTTATGTTTTGAATACAGTTGAAACTGCTTAACTGGAACTTCTGCAACATGCCCACCAGCCCCAAGGAGGAAAGCCACTACAGTCTCCAGTAACACAACAAAGTCCCTAGGTGCTTTGCCAAAGGACAAAGGCACCACAGCAGATGGCTCTTTCATCATATAAATTGTCACATTCTCATCGACTTTTTCTTTTAAATAGAAGGTAAGCTTTGCAGAAACTTTTTGGGGTGTGTCTCTTTAAGTGTCCTTGAAGACTCCAGCTCATCTAGAAACATAGAACTTTCTGAAAATCACTAATCTAGCCTCTATGTCAACAGAGTGACCTGTATTCTGAGATGCCCTGCATTCTTACTTCAAGCAACAAAGAAAAGCGTGGAGGCGGTGGTGGTGGTGATGAGACTTCTTATTCCATGTCCCCAAAGTTCTCTGCCATAGTGATGACTTTCTCTTGGAAGATTTTTATAACTCTTAGACTGACTCCAAACTTCCTGGGGACTCTAACGATAAAGAATGCATAGAGTTAAGACTTGACCTCAGGGTTCAAAGCTTGTATCTCCTTTTACCCACTGTACTCTCGCCCCCACCCCTCAAAAAACCTCCTACCCCTATTTTTTTGTAGTTGAGCTCAGTCATGTGGCCTCTAAAACTGGTCATGAGGGTAGAGCTCCAGTCCCCAGACTTAACCTGAGCCTCTGGCCGCCCCCTCCCAGCAGAGTCTGGAGAGAAGGGGAGAGAAAGGGAAAGCAAGAAGAGGATGGAGGTGGGGCTGGAGGAAAGCGGGAGGCTGGAGGGAGCGAGCTTCCGAGGGAAAGAGAGGGGAGGGCAGACGGGGCTCGGCACGCTCCCTCCCTCGGCCGCTTTCTCTCACATAAGCGCAGGCAGAGGGCGCATCAGTCATGCCCTGCCCCTGCGTCCGCCGCCGCCACCGCTCGACCCCGCGCGCGCAGGAGACTCGAGCGCCCGGGAGCTCGCCGGCCTCGCCGCCGCCGGGCGCCCCGCCGCCCTCCTCCCGCCCCCCGACTCCGCCGCCGCCACCGCCTCTCCCGCGGCTCCCGCGGCCCGGTTCCTTTCACTTCGGACGAGGGGAGGGAGGAGGGGGACGAGCGACCCGCGGGCTCCTCGGGACCAGTGGAACATCTCGGGGTGACTGGGCTTAACCAACCCCCCCTCCCCTTCTTTGCAAAAAGCCAAAACAAAACCGCGATCGGCGGGCGGCGGAGCCGGCCCCCGGCGCCCTCGCTTCACCTCGCGGGCCGCCACCGAGGGCAGCTCGGATGTCCGGTTTCCTGTGAGCCTCGTACCTGACACCCGGCGCCTCTCCCCGGCGCGGGCTGCCATATCGGAGGGCAAAAGTTGGGAGCTGCGGAGTCCCCGGGATCCGCTCGCCCAGGGGGGTCCCCCGAAGGAAACCGCGGGACTGGGAAGAGGACAGGACCTCAGCCCCGCGCCCCAGCCTGCGCCTGCCAGCGGACCGGCCTCCCCGCTCCCGGTCCTTCCACCATGCACTTGTTGGGTTTCTTGGCTCTGGCGTGTTCCCTGCTCGCCGCTGCGCTGATCCCGAGTCCCCGCGAGGCGCCCGCCACCGCCGCCGCCTTCGAGTCGGGACTGGGCTTCTCGGAAGCGGAGCCCGACGGGGGCGAGGTCAAGGTAGGTGCGCGGACCCAGCCGGGCTGGGCTGAGGATCCTCAGCGTCCAGTCCTGGACTGTGGGCTTGGCTTGCTGGGTGTACAGAGAACCTGCAGTGGAGAGTGTGTGCATAATTATTTATTTAACCTTTGGATCCAAAGTGAGAGATTGGTGCATGCTTCCTTGGAGCAAAGTTTCTCCTTCTTTTTCAGGGAAAAACTGTTACTAGAAAGGAAAGCAACTTAAAGGAGTGAAGGGGCCCAAAAAGGTGTCCTGTGACACAGATGGAGCCTTCTCTTTCAGAGTGGTGTCCTAGTGCCAACAGGGGAGCTTGCACCCTGTCCCAATGGCAAAGCTCCAGAGAGAGTTCATTGCTGTAGGGAAGTGTTCTTTTCTTTTCCTGGCTGGTTCTTTGGACTCCAAAGAGCTTCTGTGATGTGTGATTAGACAACTTAGCTCTCTGACCCTGGAGTGTTTATAGCGGGAGCCCTAGGCTCTGGGAACTAGTTTGGAAAAAGTGGACGTAAATTCAGTAAATAGGCTTGGCGGTTTTAGATTTTAGGATTAACTTGAACTTGCTCAAATCTAAGATGTCACAGAGATTGGGTTCTATTAAATCATTGTCAAGAGAGACTTTTCCCCAACCTGAGCAACTGCATTTCTAAACTCTGGCTATGATATAGTAAACACTGAAGGGTCAATTTGTTTTATTTTGTTTTTGAGGTTTTTTTTTTTTTTTAAATTCCTTTCCTAAACATGTAAAGACACTTTGGAAGACACTCTGATTCTCAAAAGAAGTTATCTTACCTTGTTCTTGTGTATTTCTCACTGGAACCTTCTAAAGGATATCTGTAAATCTTAAAGTTTTGAGCTCCTGAAGAAGATTGCACCGCGAAGCCCCTCTGGCTGGGAGCAGATTGAAGTGGTTTACTGTAGCTGACTGCCAGTGGGAAAAAGGCAAGGGGTGTGTTCCTCTCAACTTGCAGCTGACTTTATTGGGGGACTCATCCAGAATGTGCAGAGATCAAATCCCCCTCCCTGGGTTTTGTCTGAGATTCGCTTAGGTACGGACACGACTAAAGACTACTTTCTAAGATAGCCAACTACCATTGTGTTTACATTTGGGAAAAAAATATCAGAATTTGTAGCTCATTGTGAGAATCGTAACGCTCAACATAAACTTATTAGTGTAACTATAGGGATGAGAAAGTTATTGTTCAAAATACCACCAAAATCAAGCTCTGAACCTAGTACTACTTCTTGTAACTTGAGTCCTTCAGTTTGGCCAGACCCATTCACTTTCTGAGTCTTCAACCTTCATAGGCATGGCTTACTCAGACAACATCTCCATTGCCTCTGATAGCTGACTTTGATTTACCGTAGGGAAGTGTTTAGCACTGAGTAAAATGAGAAACATTTTCTGATAAGCCAATAGTTCACACAATAGTCAGTTATCACCGAGTCAGTCCTGCATGACTGTACCAGAGCACAAATGTGTGTATGTACGTCTGAGGGCTCAGGTGTGTGTTCCAGAAAGGTAGAGAGCTGCAGGATTAAAAAAAAAAAAAGTTTTAATTTTTTTTTAATTTTCAAGGCTATCGTCATTTGTATGCCTTAAATTTCTCCTTTCCTCTGAAAAATCTATGTATTTTGTTTGCAAAAGTTTCTTTTTATATTTAATCACCTCTTAAATTCTGTATGGTGAAACAGTACTGATATTTGGTATGGGATATGGTTTTTATTATCTGTAGGAGGAAACTTTATTTTGTGTCTTTGAGTTTCAGGGGCAGTGTACTTGTGTACTTAGCTGTTCCCTAGGGTGAAGGGGACCTTGACAGCCTCTTTTCCAGATGCCTTCAGGAAACTGCTGTGCCCTTGCTGTGCACAGCACACAGTATACACAGTGAGCCAAGCACTGGTGTAAGAGACTCCATGTCTCTCCCTAGTGGCATTTCCAAGCACCTCAGTTCCCTTCAAGCAGTGGAGAACCTGAAGGAAACCCCAAGATAAAAACAAGGTTTCAATTATACATAGTATTAACTCATACAAAGTGTTGTTAATGCATAGCTACCTGTGTCGCTTTTTTTTTAAATTCACAAATATAGAAAAGCTATGAAGGAAGCTCGACTTCCAGCCTTCCTTGTGGCACCCAAGGCTATGCAGATAATGGAAAGTAGGTTCCTCTTTCTGATGTTTATTTTTTTTTTTTCATGGTTGTATGACGTAATGAAAAGTCCTAAATCATTTTCTGAAGGGTGTTAATGCAAACAGGACAGTGTCCGAAAACTAAATCAACTGGATACTGTGGGCATAAAAAGAAATATTCCAGACTTGTTATCAAACTAATGGCTGTTGTTGACCTTGGAAAAAGCACCTGACTGCTGTAGCTCATAATTTGCATTCCTCGTCTGCATGGACCAGACTCTGCTGAGTTGGAATGGAAGAATTTAGTTTTAAGGAAGACATTGGGTTATGGGAAAAAGTAAGCCAGAAGGAAGACTTTACCTCATATAAACTATAACTATCAAACTTTTTTCTTTTATCGAAAACATATTCTTTTCTTACCTAATATATCCTGATTGCAGCTCCCCTCCCAATTACTTCCACTTCCACTTTGTCTCTTATTTAACAACAGAAGGTTTTGATGAGCTGATAATAAGTGAACTATAATACATAAAACAAAAATGAGCTTGTTGGCTGTGACACACATCTTTAATCTCATCACTTGGGAGGCAGAGGCAGGTGGATCTCTGTGAGTTTGAGGTCAACCTGGTGTACAAGAGTTACTTGCAGGACAGTGGGGCTACATAGAGACATTGTCTCAAAAAACCAACCAACCAAACAAACAAACAAACAAACAAATCCAAAAACCATACAAACAGATGAGAAAGAGCCCAAGAGAAGGCACAAGAAACAAATAAAATTAAAAAAAAGAAAGAAAGAAAAGGAAAGAGAAAGACTTGACAGGACATTATGAGACAAGGGGCCTCCAAAGATGCCACTGAATTCATTTTCTGTTAGCCATGCTTGGCTGGGCATGCAGCCCACCCTTAATTGAAGTTTGTTTTATTGGGTTAGGGATGGGGCCATGTGTTCATTTCTTCTTTCAGGTCTAAGACCCCATCTAGTACAGAGACATGGCGTGCTTTCCTCAATCTCTGTGAGTTCATATGAGTATTTTGTTCATTGTTCATTTAGGGACCACCGGTGGGCCTTGGCATCCTCCATTCCCTCTGGTTCTTACAAATTTTCTGCCTCTTCTGCAGTGTTCCCTGATCCCTGAGAGAAGGGATTTGATGGAGACTCATAGTTATAGCCAAGTGTTCTAAGGTCTCTCCTTCTCTGCATGATGTCTGGCTGTTGGGACTCTGTATTTGCTCCCATCTGCTGCAGGAAGAAGATTCTCCAATAGTAGCTGAGCAAGGCATTGATCATATTTGTCTTTCTAGGTAGCTATCAAACTTTTTAAATACAATGTTTTTATTTTTTCTTTGAGTTTTTTTATTCATGTGTACAATGTATTTTGCTCATATCTCCTTCCTCCACTTTGCCACTCCAACTCCTTCTAGAACTCTCCTCCCCCAAATTTCATGTTTTCCTAAATTGTTCTTGAAACAAGGTATGCAAATATGTACGTCTTTACTTACTTTGGCTTACAATAGACCAGATTTTTATCAATTTTAATAGGTTTATATAGTTTTGTGTGTTTTAGTTTATTATTTATTCTGTCAACTAAATCAATGGCAGTGTTCTTCAAGGTACCATATGCACCAGATTTCCCTAGAGGTCTTTGTTTTCTCTTTTAACCTGATCCCAAGTAAATCTCTGGGCTTTGGTGAGGAATACAGATTTGAAACAATATCCCAAGTCATTTCTATTCTCAATAAAATTATTACATGGTGCATATGGATGATTAAGTTCACTAGAGTTTATCATGATCATCATGTAGTTGTTCAATTTGTGAAATAGGTCAGGCAGAGGTCATCTTGGAAGGCATGGTGCTTTTCTTTGTTTTTGGAAAGTAGTTTACCATTGAGATGAAAAGGTCAAGGTAAATTATTATCTATTATTATAAACTTGAAATTATGAATTTTTATCTATTATAAAATTTATCGATTATTATGAAACTAGCATTGTATATGTTCTGAAGTTTTGAAGAGACTCTGGGGGCTACATGATCTAGAATCTGTGATCTATTGGATTGTGCATTTTTAATAGATGAGTTCATCAACAGCAGACTTAACACTTGCTGTCCAGGATAGCGTGGAGACATGAGAAGGCTAATAGGGCAGTTTGGAGCTGGGGTGTTATATAGATAACAGTGAGTTCTTCTGAGTCCCGGTATGTTTAGATAGCCAGAATTCTGCTTGCTTTGTTTCTTCACTCAACCTACAGGGTTTCGACTTAACACTGTGAGTCATGGGGGAAGGGTTAGTTATGATCTCAGCAAATAATAAGCAGACCATTGAAATCAATCCTAAGACTGAATAAAAGTCATAAAGATTAATGAAGAGTGTCTAATTAAGAAGTCAAAGAGATGCATCAGATGGAGAGCCATGCACTGCCCCAGCAGGGCAGAGACAAGGACATGATGAAGCAGCTGTCCCCAGAGGATGGACCCATCATTCTGGGGATTGATTACTGTGAAAGTTGAAGGAGCAGGAGAAATTAGCCCTGACCTCGATATTTTAGTCATAGGACAATATTATTTTCCACTTGTAGAATTAGGCAATTTCATAGAAGAGCATGGGTAGCAGTATAATTCCACAGATCACTTAAGGTACTAGCAGGAATAAGACTTATTTGGAAAAGCAAAATAAACCTCAAAGTAAGCTCTTACTTCAGTGGTTCTCAATCTTCCTAATACTGAGACTCTGTAATACAGTTTCTCCTGTTATGATTGCCCCCAACCATCAAAACTGTAATTTTGTTGTTGTTTTTCAAGATATCTGATATGCAACTCCCAAAGGCATTGCGTCCCATAGGTTGAGAGCCTCTGTTTTAAAGGGAAGTGACTGTCTCGGGCCAGTAGGATATACGGCGTGTGATAAAGTTGAGACAGTTGTTGCTACAATCTCTCTGAAAAGTTAAAATATATTAGATTGTATTTAACACATAAAAACATAACTTTATTCAAGTAAAACAGACAGTTAATATAGCGATGATGTGTCGTCATTTAGTTCGAACCTTTTCTGTGTTTCTCTGTTCTCCTATCTATAAACTTCTTGGTAGGAAGCTCCCCCCTTCCTCAGTATCAGAATTCTAGAATTAGGAATAAGGTGCTGTTAACTTCTCCTTTTTTCATCCCACCTCAACTTCTGTTAGAGTCTTCAATTTGACTTCTTAGATGTCTCTTCTGAGGAAGGCAGAGGTTTGTATAAGGGAGGGATTGGATTATTGTCCGCTTTTCTGAATTAGCTACTATCTAAGGACAGACATAGAGTCATACAGCTTGGTCTTGCTCAAAGTATAATAATGTGTTTTTCTCATTCTTCTCTCTGGTTTTTGCCATTCTGTGTTTACTGCTCTGACGGTGGTGGGACCTGGGAGAAGGTGCCAAAGAGGGTAACTGAAGTTTCATGCAGTAGCCAACTTTATACAGAGCATCAGACAATTTATACTCTGAGGGTTAAGAGGAGTCACATGAGTAAAGTGGACAGTCACAAGGGCAAGCCGCACATGACAGGCAAGCTGCACATGGCAAAAATGTGTTTTTCCATACATGCATATAAACAAATAACAATAGCCGTTTGTAGTGAATAACCTGAAATAAACTCACTTCTATCCACTACACCTGAAAGAAGCAGGAAAATATATTCTGAGAAAAATTCCATGTTTTTGAAGAAACTGAGGTCACAAGACTCTTGTCTTGTTTTCTTGGAGTTTTCTCACAAGCGCTCAGAAATCTCCCTCTAACTCTGTTCTTGAACTGTATTCTGATAATCCTGGATACATACAGATTTGTATCCAAAACGCTCAATTCGCCTTTCTTTGGCTTTCACTTCTTTATATTTATTCTCAACTATGATTTCCTGATAACCATTTTTTTTTCATCTCACTCGATAAGAACTGACTTAGCAAACAGTTTCTGACTGCAGTGCATCCTCTTTAGGTCTGTAGTATTCATTACAATCCTACACTGATTTGACAGCTTGGAGTCATAGATTTGAGGGCTGTAGCTCTTGTGGGCGTGATATAGTCACCTTGTTTGCAGCCTGGATGCTTGGCTCAGCTGCAACTGGGGTCTTGTGGACAAGGGGATGAGCATGTGGGGAATGTCAGATTCTTTCCGTGCCAGTGCTGGTCCTGCCCTAGCTGCTGTACATACACACCATCCTCTAGATACCAGCAATTCTTTAAACATTGAGACTAAGGGCGAATAATAATGGTCCTCACCACCCTGAGAACCTTTGTGCATTCTTTTCGTCACTCTAGACTCATAATCTGATGGTATTTTGTTTTTCACGTCATCTCCATAGATGGCTGCCATGTTATATGAAGGATGATAAGCAAAAGACATAAGTTACTGAACCAGGAATAATATCAGTCTTTAGTCTTAGCGTATGAGATGGTGTTGATGTTGTGTATATGTGTGCGTGTGGATGTGCAGAAGGTGTTTGTCAGTACGTGCCCAATACTCATGGAGGACAGAAGTCCACCTTAGTGTCCTTTTGACTCAACCTGTACTATTTCTGAGATGGTATTTCTCACAGAAATCAGAGCTCATCGGTTTGGCTAGGTTGTTTGTCTCAGAGTCCAGACCCCTCTTCCCTGGGTTGCAAGTGAACTCTGCTGTGACTGGCTTATGTGTATACTCTGGTTCAAAATCAGATCCTTAGGCCTTCACAACAAGCATTTTACTGATAGCCATCTTCCATCTCAAGAACAGTTTCTTGTTTTGTTTTTCCTATTTATAAAAAAAGTAAACCTTTAAACATTTATCTTTTTTAAAAAAAATATTTATTTATTTATTATGTATACAATATTCTGTCTGTGTGTCTGCCTGCAGGCCAGAAGAGGGCACCAGACCCCACTACCGATGGTTGTGAGCCACCATGTGGTTGCTGGGAATTGAACTCAGGACCTTTGGAAAAGCAGGCAATGCTCTTAACCTCTGAGCTATCTCTCCAGCCCCTGCAACATTTATCTTATAATAATGGTTTCACCAAGCATCTGGGCTGTGAAGACTCATGCTCTTTTTTTCTGTTTTTTTTAAATGTAAGTGCTCTATATGCATGTATGCCTGCAGATCCCACTACCGATGGTTGTGAGCCACCATGTGGTTGCTGGGAATTGAACTCAGGACCTTTGGAAAAGCAGGCAATGCTCTTAACCTCTGAGCTATCTCTCCAGCCCCTGCAACATTTATCTTATAATAATGGTTTCACCAAGCATCTGGGCTGTGAAGACTCATGCTCTTTTTTTCTGTTTTTTTTAAATGTAAGTGCTCTATATGCATGTATGCCTGCAGATCCCACTATAGATGGTTGTAAACCACCATGTGGTTGCTGGGAATTGACTCAGGACTTCTGGAAGAATAGCCAGTGCTCTTAGCCTCTGAGCCATCTCTTCAGCTCCAGGACTCGTGCTTTTATTTCCTTTCAGAATCCATCTGCACTTCTTCTGCTGATTGTATCATTGTGCAAGAACGCAGAGGAAAGCATTCCAGCCATTATGGTAAACTAGTTACATTTACTTATGAATGAGCAGGAACCTTCTTCCAGCCTTTACCTTTGCCACACCTTTGACTAAAAGTAGATCATAGATGGACAATATCCCTCTGTCAGCCTGCTTGCCTGTCTGTCTGCTTGCTTGTCTGTCTATCTGTCTCTCTGGATCAGGGTTTCACATAGCCTAGGTTGCTCTTGAACTCTATGTAATCTGGGGGTGAGGAATTCTCTTTTAGCCCCAGGCTTTTGCCACAATGCATAGTGCATAAATGTCCTGGCTGCCAGAATATTGAAAAAAACAATTGCTTAGCCAGGGCCTTTGCAAGAATTTCTAATATGTTTTCTAAATTTGCAATATGATTTTGTGAAAAAAATGAGGTGGTGACTTTTCACGTCTAACAAGCCTTCACCAATCAGAGGGCTCAGAAAGAACCAGAGTTAACAAGAGACCCACCCCTTCTGAAACTTCCAGAAATGTATTCCGTCATCTTTTAAAGATTGCTTTATTACTGGAGGGTGTACATTCTTGTTATAAGCTGGCCTGACCTTTTACTACAGAAGTGAAGGTTCATTTTTATGTTCTTTGGGATTTAAGGTACTGTTGATAATTGGAGCTGCCAGGTTAAATGAAAAGGAATCTTTCACTGGTAGGAAAAGTTAGGCCTGGGAGAATGTGACATATATTTCCAAAATATCGGAGCAGAGTACATGTGGAATTTAGATTAAATGAAGTGAGCAAAGTGCCAAAGTCAAAAGCAATGGATAGATGGAAGGAAACTTTAAAAACATTGGTCTTCAATAATTGCAAGACAGAAGAAAAATGGATTCAGCAAAGAACTTTGAATAGCAAGGGATGATAATGAGTTTGATTTATATTTAAATTCTAAAGTTTACAACAAAACACTTTAGGCTTGAAATTGGTTCTTCTGCAATGGAAATGTTCAGTTCCTATTGCTCATTCAGAGTTTGCAGTTTATGCAAACAGAGACTGTTTTCAATTAGTTGGTTTTATTGAGCATTCATGGCAAATGCTTTTTTGTATGATTTTTACATAAAATACTTTTTTGTATAATGAATTCTCATTGTTTTACTGTTTTCTTGTATGAACATTGCCCTGGTAGGTTGGAAAGATGGGGTATGTGTCATCTACAGGTGTTCGGTAGACTCTGTTTTGGTATTCATTTTACCTTGTATCTTAGTTTTCCTTCTTTTCTTCCTTCCTTCCTTTCCTCCCTTTCCTCCTTCCCTCCCTCCTTCCCTCTCTCCCTTCCTTCCTCCCTCCCTCCCTTCCTCTCTCCCTTCCTTTCCTCCCTCCATCACTCCTTCCTTCCTTTCATTCTTTTTCCTTTCCTTTCCTTTCCTTTCCTTTCCTTTCCTTTCCTTTCCTTTCCTTTCCTTTCCTTTCCTTTCCTTTCCTTTCCTTTCCTTTCCTTTCCTTTCCTTTCCTTTCCTTTCCTTTCCTCCTCTCTCTCTCTCTCTCTCTCTCTCTCTCTCTCTCTCTCTCTCTGTCTCTCTCTCTCTCTCTGTCTCTCTCTCTCTCTCTCTGTCTCTCTCTCTCTCTCTCTGTCTCTCTCTCTTTCTGTTTTTGGAACTCGCACTCTTGACCAGGATGGCCTTGAATTCACAGATACCTGCTTGCCTCTGCCTTTCAAGTGCTTGAATTGAGGGTGTGAGTCACCACTGCTGGGCATATCTTGATTTCTAAATGACCCTTTTTGTTTCACACAAAGTATATGGCCTTAAGTGGTGAAAGTTGGACACAACCTTACTTTTTCCCCTATGGTAGAATCTTTGTACCTTCCTTTGAACTTTCAAGAACAGTGTCCAGAAGTCATCCTGATTGTTTGAAACTTGTTGCACTCACATAACAGTCAAGAACAGAACTGTTTGGACAGAAAATGAAGCAATGGAGAGGGGTAGAGGCATTGTGATACTTCCTGAATCCTTATCGTGGCTATCCACATTCATACCCTGCCAGTGCCTCCTACTCTGTGTAGGACAACAGGGGTTAGCTTCTTTACAAGTAAGGAAAAGATAAAAGCAAAGTTTCCCACTATATCATTGAGGTTTTAAGAGTAGAGAAATAATAGGTAATGGCGAGAGGGATGGATTAACACTATGACTGGCCTCTGTGGTTAGCGTTCTATACTGCAATGGTTTGGCTTTCTGACTAAAGGAAAAAAAAAATCAAAGCATAGATTATGTCACGAGCATACAGAGTAACTCTGATTATCTAGGACATTAAAAAGAAATTTATTGCAAAAAATGTATTAAAAATTGTCATAATTTCTAAGAAGTTATGTACGAAGAGTGTTAATTGTTCAGGCTAAAGCCCCACATGTGGTACTTATAACATGTTTTCACCTGTTCTGGGTGCCTGAGTTTTGTCTGTCCTTGGAAGTGACAGCCCTGGCCTTTTAGAAAAATATTTAAAAATTTTAAATATATTTTTATTTGTTCAATCCCCAAGTATTTGTTTACTAGTTTTTTGCTTATTCTTCTCTCATATTTTACATCATGACCACAATTTCCCCTCCCTCTTCTCTTCCCAGTCTCTCTGCTCCCCCACCCTATCCACCCCTCCTCCAGTTCCCTTCAGAAAAGGGCAGGTTTCCCAGAAATATCAACTAAATCTGGATATCAAGTTACAATAAGACTAGGTACACCCCCTCATATTAAGGCTGGAAAAGGAAAAAGAGGGTCCCAAAAGCAGACAAAAGAGTCAGAGACAACAGCACCCTCTCTCACTTTTAGGATTCCTATAAGAACACCAAACATCACAACCGTAGTATACATACAGTTTATCTAGGTCAGACCATGACCCTGTCTTAAGAACAAAACAAATCTAAAAAACACTCTTGAACAGAATATGCTAATTAAAAATATGCTAATATGGTACTTCAGTGTGTGAGCATCTAAAACTCTCAGAAAATTATGTTGACAAATCTATAAATCTAAAATTAAGTTAGTATGTATGCCTAAAATATTAAAAGCATTTCACTGAAGAAGTGTAAAGAAAACTCAGTGAAAATTGCATGCAGCAGCTAAGCTTCTGTGGATTTGCTAGGAAAAGTGAGCTTTCATTGCTTCTTTGCAATTGTCTTCCTGTATGGCAGTTGGTACAGGATGTACCATGCCTGTTGTCCATTAGATAAATCATGGAATCAATACTTCTGGTTTACCTGTGTGCTTTGAATGTCCTTAGTCTACCATAGTTGGTTTCATTTGACCACTATATTAGGTCATCAGTCAATGCTACCAGCTGCATGATTCCCTTGTGTCCAATAATGTGTGTTGCTGGGCATTGAGGAACGTGAGTGGTCAGAAAAAAGGAATTAAAAAAAAAGACATCAATTGGTTTTACATGCAAATGATCAGCCATGAAAATAAATACATACAAGTCACATACAGACTAAGAAGGTCATATCTATGTATTTAGAAATATGTATGTATATATATACATATATATGTATGTTACAACAATTAAAGAAAAAAAGGCCACAAGAAAGAAGAAGGTACAATTCTAAGCTCTCAATATCATCTTGAACCTAGTCATTTTCTTAGGATCCCCATGTTTTAGGACTTTCAAGCAGCTATGAATCATACTTCCCAACAGAACACAGTAACCATCCAGCACATAAATAGATGTGCACATGGACAATTCATTATACATACATTTGTCTACAAGCATGCTGGTATCACCTTTTTAAAAATTTAATTTTGAATTTTAATTTAAAGATTAGAATTTTAACTGAACAAAGCACTTATGTGGAAGTTTCACAACATTCAGATTTAGACTTATACATAAAATAATTTCTTATATTGACTTTTTTCGTTTATAGATTATTAGACTATTTTTCTTAAATACTGCTGAGCTTTTTATTTTTCAGGACAGCGTTTCCACTGCTGCACCTTGTTTACTTCCTTTTATTTTGCTTTTTTTGGGCAAATCACAATCGACAAATAATATTGTTTGCTTAATCTTATTTTCCATGCAGAGAAAATTTTCATGAAATCAGTAATATTTTTGAGCCTAGTCTTTTAAGATACTAGAAGAGTTTAAAAACAAAAGGAAACCAAACAGAGCAAAAGAATGTGTGAGTGTGTGCCATGCAGAGACAAATAGCACATCGATCACCCTTGTGGGAACTAACTAGGCATATAGGGACCTACTCCCTCAGCAAGTAGTGTGAAATTTGTGCCACCTTTTCAGAAATGGCAAACACAGTTACCAAACTTAAAAAGGTGTGTTGATAGCCTTTCACCAAGAAAATGTTGCTTTTTCTCATTTTTTCTTTACAACATAAGTCAGGTCCCTCCCCACCACATGGATACATTTGACAAATTAAATCATATTGGAATCTTAAATAAAGTGTTTTGTTTTTCTTTTAACATGAGTGACCCCATGGCTGCCTTGTGTCCCGTAATTGAATTCCTATAATTTATAAAATGCGTTGCTATTTCCACTCACTCAAAAAAAAAAAAATCTTGGAAGTAGTCAGTTAATATCAAGGACCAGATGTGGGTTTGTTTGAAACCACCATGGTTCTCTTTACTACAGTATCATTGTCTAAATGGAATATTTTTAATTCATTTTCTTTATTTGTGTCTGTTGTATTTAGTTAATTTATTCCTTTTAAATCTCTCTTCCAAGTTTCTGTTTTGAAAATGGAACACTTACTTAGATTCATGTTTGCTTATAGGTCGTGACATTAATGACATCCTAGGAAAACAAACCAATCCTTTTGTCTTAAAGCCAAATTTTAGTTTTGAGAGGAAAGTGATTCATTGCTTGTTCTCTTTGAGTCTCCTGACTTTCTTCTATTTTTTGGTGATTATCCATGCGAAACTACAATTTTGGGCCAAAATCATTCATATGTCATGATAATCACGCTTAAAACCAGGGTGTCTAGAGCCGCTTTAGATACACAAATTAAGCAAATAATGAAATCATAGGTTTTAATGTAAGATTTTCCTCTCTTAACATTGCCAGTAATGATACCTGATGTGGTAGAGATGAATTCTAATCTAGAAAAATACAAGTTTGTGATCATCTCCATGAGTAGAGCATCACTATGTTACTGAGTCATGGTGATACATGACAGTGAGCTAATTACGAGAAATTTAAGATCTAAGATCAGTATAACCGATTGGCTCCAAACTCATTTGACTGTTCACATTCTTAGTTACTTTTCTCTTTCTGTTGTAAACTCCATGATCCAGGAAATTTATAAAAGAAAGCATTTAATTTGGCTTAGAATTTCAAAGATGAGAATCCTTGATGAAGGAGTAAAGGAATGACTGAGCGCTCACATCTTGATCCACAACCACTAGGTAGAGAGAGAGAAACACTGGGTAGGCAGGAGTCTTTTGAAACCCCAAAGCCTATCCTCCTAGCACACCACCTCCAACAGGGCCATACCTCATAATTCTTCCCAAACAGTTCCACCAAGTAGGGACGAAGTATTCAAAAATATAAGCCAATGGAGGCTGTTCAAACCGCCACCGCAGTCATAACAGAGGAGTGTTGTTTCTGTGAATGCTACATTTTACACTGAGGTGACTCCGTTTTGATTCATGTGCCCCTCCTCCTTTCCCTTCATCATTTCTACCTCTATTGTGATTTGGTTGCCAGCCTGTAGCTCGTGCTGCTGGGAAGAGGATTTGAGGTCTAATGAAAATGAATTAAATTTGGTTACTAAGGCCATTCCCTTGGAGATATTAGAATCTCCTCACTTCCTGTTCTCCATGAGGTTTTAGTACTCTATACCACCCACCATGATACTCTGTTTTTACCAAATGCCAAAATGACAGAGCCAAGTGATCATGTACTGAAACCTGAAAACCGTGAGTTCAAATAACGCTTTTATCCTTGAAGTGTTGAGTATTTTATCAGCCTGTGGAAAGCAGTCTCGCACAAGGACATGCTTCTAAAGCTCCTCAATCCTTCTTGAGCTGACACACTCTAAAATTCAATTTTGGCTCTCCTGTGCCATTTTTATAAGTACTGAAGCTGCTCTTGATGGAGATTTTATGACACTACTGTGAAATGTGTGCACTGTGGTGAGAATATGCCTGATGTGCCTCAGGTAATAGCTACACTTATTCCATTGGGGCTGCACAGCTTCCTCTTTATAAGATCTCAGACCAATACAAATTTAAATTAAGCAGATAAATATAATTTAATTCTCAATGTGACTTAAAATACCTTACCAATTAAAATTTTTATGCACTCAAGTTAAATTTTGATATTGAGACGAACTATACATTTTACTGGAGCTATTTTGTATTGTATATAAAAAGTAGATTTTTACTTTGTGAAAGCAATAGGTGAGTGTTAATAAATAGCTCAGTAAAATGCCAAGTTCCCAATTGCCATTAATCTGAATTTTGAGTTCTACATAAGGGCACACCTTAAAAATCTTTCATTCTTCCAGTGGTAGTGGTAGCACAGACCTTTAATCCCAGCACTTGGGAGGCAGAGACAAGCAGATCTGTATGAGTTTGAGGCCAGCCTGGTCTACAACGCTAGTTCCAGGACAGGCTCCAAAACTCCAGAAAAAATTTGTCTCAAAAAAACAATAAAATAAAATACAAAAAAATCTTTAATTCTTTAATAAAAGGCCACCAAAATCTCTTAAGTCTGGATTTCAATATAGTGGCTATGGATTTCACACCAAATCAATGACTTATCTGTTTCTGAAACTGCCTGATTTTACCTTAGAAGTTTACTGAAGTTCTTATATATAACATCATATATATATATATATATTATCTTATATCCATAAACATATTTATATGAATATTTGTTTGAAACAGGTTTCTCTGGGTAATAGCCTTGGCTGTCCTGGAACTCAGTTTGTAGTCCAGGCTGGCAGAGAAGTCATAGAGATCCTCCTGCCTCTGCCTCCCAAAGTGCTAAGATTAAAGGTGTGCCATCACACCTGGCAGCGGTCACCATTTTAATTAATTTTTTTCCATGAGAACTTTGCTATACTCTAGGTCCTGTGTTTTTTAATTGATAATAAATTGTTCTTTTCTATGTGATGTAGGAAAAGATATGTAACCATGCCAGGATTTTTGTAAGAAAGTTAAAATTACTTCCAATTTAGAGTATACTGTTTGACCGTAAAGCAAGGTATCCTATTGGACAATGTGGTCTTTGATACTCAAAGACAGAGTGCTGTAGGAATTCCTACCACCAGTAGCCTTCAAGTTACCAGCCCACTTATGCATGGCCTCTTTTTTATGCCAATGTTAAGTACACGTCTGGTCTTTTTTCCGACTGTGGTATTTGGTGGCTTGCTGTTCTCCGTTCCAGCAGAGGATTGTGATTTGTGAGTCTAACCCTAAATAAATAATCATCTATTATTCTCAATTCTGAGCTAGTGTGGGATTTCTTTTAAGCATCCTTCTTCAAAAGAGTCACTGTTTAAAAATAAAATATGAGACACCAAGTAGTAAGTCTTCTTATAGTACATCTCAACACTTTTTTTACATTATGTTTATTTCCATTGTGATATTTTTCAATTAAATATTTTAAGTAGGCTTGAAATTACTTTAAAAGATGAAAGAGGGAGAGAGGATTAGAGGGTTGGAGGGAGTGGTTGGGAGAGTGTGTAGGTAGTAGGAGGGGGCTGGGAGGAGGGGATGGAGTGGGAATTTTGATTGGTATTTTCTTTAAAGTAATAAAATAAAAAATGCAAAAAAGGAATTATCTCAGGACGTGAATGTGTTGGTTTTTTTCTCTTCTTAGAACTGATCATATGTTGTATTTTATGCCCTAGCTCTGTCAGCTCTGATTCAATTTGTTTGTGCAACTCAAAGAAATAATTGGAACTTTTCATAGCTGAAACCTAATTAATTTAGGTCATGGAACCCAGAGTAACTTGTAACAAGTACTGCCAGAGGTTAGTTGATAAAATGCAGTAGGGGCTTATCTGCTTTTTCTTTTTAATCACTTTTCTGCTAAAGGAACTATTTTCTTCTTTGCAAAGCAGAAAGTGTTTTACAATTTTAGATTGTTCTGTATGTCAAAAGAAAATTAAAATTTTTATATTTCGGTGGACCAAGATTTTCATAATTACTACATAAACCTTTTATGAAGGATTGCATTTCTAAGTTAACACATGGTGTCATGAATATATTGACCCTTGAAGTTAGACTAACTTTTATCTTTGTAATTTAATTTCTATATTCAGCTGGTGGATACTTTAAAAATGTTATAGTTCTGTTTTGTGCATGCTTTAAGATGTCTTACTCAGTAGTGGATTTCAAATAAATAAAGGTTGTATGTCTTGGTAATGCCATACTCTTTGTTCATTCTAACTATTTCCTTGATGGGGAGTGAGGATTACACTTATCTTTGAGTACAAGGCTAAATGTTTAAACTGTTAGGGATTATGCTGGTTTTGGAAATTAGTGGTTATAGATTCTCCTCCAATATCCACGACTTCATTAGCACTAAGTAATTAGCTAGGATTCCAGCACCAGGCATGACTTCCTCTTGTTGACGAGGTCTTAAGTCTAATTCGAGAGTAATTGGTTATCATTGAATTGTGCATGCCACTCCTAGTGCAACCTTAGAATTGTTTTTTCATGTTGGCCATTGATGTTATGACTCAGAAATCATCACTGGGTAAAATTATTGGTTGCCTCTCTCATTTGGAAGACTTCATGGTCAAGAAATATCTTTGTGACAGATGAAGACTGCTACAGAAAACCACAACCAATCAAAATGCAGAGTGTGGAGCCCAGTCCCAATGGATACATCCACAAAACATTCCCACAGCTAAGATACAAGGAACATTGTGGAAGAAGGGGTGGAAAGATTGCGAGAACCACCAGGTCCCGAATGTGTGGTGATACTGTGTGCCCTAGTAATACCAGAAAATACATTCATAAAGTATCACCAACATGACAATCCCAAAATGAGCGAAATGAGGACCATGCCAAAGAAGACAGGGACAAGCCCATAAGGTCTCAAACCTATACAAAGAACTACAGGCAACTAAGGAATGCTGAGAATGTAGAAATAATATTCTCCAGGAAAGAGCACACCCTTGGTTACCCAATACCAAATGGTCAGTTCTGAAAACATATATAATTAAAATTATACTGATTAAGTAGCTTATACTTAGGAATATATATGTATGTACATAAATCAAGTAATAAAACATAATGCAAAAAGACTATGCATTTGAAAGAGAGCTAGGGTGAATATATGGGAAGGTTTGTAGTGAGGAAAGGAAACAGATAAATGCAATTAATTTATGATTTCAATAATAAAAAAGAAAGTTGTAAAGAAGTGTTTGTATCCTAAAGAAGAACCTACTCTAGTTCTGATTGCTTGGAAATTGACAGGATAGAGGGGGGCATTCTTTAAGGTGTTAGAGAGGAAAATTGGATGAGAAGTCTTGAAACTGAAAAGAAACGATGTTGAAGAAAATATTTCCCTAAGATTCCTCAGATCAATGAATAATTAACACATCTGAACTATTCAGAACTAGTGATTGATTATAGGCCTTGGGAACCCTGAATGTGTCATCACAGTCCTGAGATGCGACCTTAGGAAAGAATGCTCATTGAAATGTAAAACAGCTGGGTATACCAGTTTATGACTTACAAGCTTATCACATCTGTCAGCAACGGCTTGCAGATGTCACATAACTGTTTTAACTGCAGTTCTAAAACTCAAAGGAATGTCTAGAGGTGATAAAAAACATGATTGGGTGACTTGCAGAGTTCTTTTCGTCCAAACCATTCTGCACATCGTACACCCAAATGTGTGCAAACAGTTCTACACTGATTAAGGGTTTCAAGTTATCATTTTTTTTGTCGAAAATATCATAATAAATGAAATATTGTGCATGTTAATATAATATTTCTAATAGTTTGCTTATAGACTTGGTGCATTTCTTTCAATTAAATTATTTTTTTAAGTTATAAATAAATAACTAAGAAAATAATGGAACTAAATAGTACAGGCCAGATGGCAGTACAGCTAAAATTATTCAAGATTTGAATCTTGATCAGCTTCTTACCTACAATGTATTTATTTCTCTTTTGGGCTTAGATTTGCTCAATGTAACTCCCGGATATGTGTCTAAAATCATTTCTGCTAGATCATTTCCCATTTGGTTGTTTGTTAGACTTCCTTGGAGTCGGCAGCATTTATGCAACATATTTTCTATGGTGAGGCACTTTGACAGTATCAATTATTTAAATCCGATCAATTGCTCCATAGCTTGTCCTGGTCTGAAGCAGGAGCAATTAATTTTTAAGATATTCTTACTTGGCAATCTGCAGAATATAAATCTAGTCAGGTATAAGAAGCAATGTTAATTAAAACATGTTCTGATGTGTCCTTTCAAGACATAATCTATATCAACAAATGACATTTTTACTAAGCTTAAATAGGGAAATCAATCTTTTTTTCAAAAAAATATTAGAGACAGCATCTTTCTACGTATCCCTGGCTCTCAAAGACCTTGCTCTCTAGATCAGGCTGGCCTCAAACTCAGAGATCTATCTGTCTCTGCCTCTACTTTCTGAGTGCTGGGATTAAAGGCATGTGCAACACACCTGGCAAATTATATCATTTTAATTGGTAAGACTGGTCATATTTTTTTCTGATTCTTGACTGTTTTGTTTAAAGTTTTAGTTTCATGCTCTTTTATTTTATATGCTGTCTACACTTTGTTTGCTATGAATATTTGATAAACTCCATGAATTTTGAAATAGCTGCCCTAACTGTACACGGTTGCTGAGTGACTGACTGACGGAATGCTCTAAGTGTACACGGTTACTGAGAGGCTGACAAATGCTCTGACTGTAAACCATTGCTTAGTGACGGACAGGAAGACTTAATTGTACACAGTGGCTGAGTGACTGACATGATGCTCTAACTGTACACAGTTGCTGAGTGACTAACTGACAGAATCCTCTAACTGTACACAGTCTTTGAATGATTGACGGGATGCCCTGTCAATCACAGTTTCAATAATGGCTGCTTCTCATTGATCAAGTACGCTCATTATCATTTTCCTCCTTGCCTTCTGGCGTTTCAACAGTTTCCTTCTACATTCCTTGCTCTTCTTTGCTGTGGGAGAATGCTCTTGTACATTGAAAAGATTTGTCACTCATATTAAGTTAAGAAAACACTGATTGGTGAGTAACCATGAAGTATAGGCAGGGTGACCATACATTGACAATTCTGAGAAGAGGAAAGAGAGAGATGCAGGCAAAAGCCAGACTCATAGGAAACAAGATAAGAATGCCTCACTGAGAAAAGGTACCTAGGCATATGGCTCAACATAGATCTGAGTTATGGGTCAAGGAGTAATAGCTTGTTTATTAATTAATTAATTAATTAATTTATTTAAATTATTTATTAAAAATTTCCACCTCCTCCCTGCCTCCCTTTTCCCTCCCCTTCCGTACCTCCTCCTCCCTCTCCAGTCATAAGCACAGTCACAGGGAAGTCCAAGGTCCTCCCCCCTCCATCCATGTCTATAAAGGTGAGCATCCAAACAAATCAGGCTCCCACAAAGTCAGTCCATGCAGTAGTGCCAAAACCCAGTGCCATTGTCCTTGGCTTCTCAGTCAACCTTCATTGCCAGCCACATTCAGAGTGTCCAGTTTAATCACATGCTCCATCACTCTCAGTCCAGCGGGTCTTGGTGAACTCACATTAGATCAATCCCACCGTCTCAGTGGGTGGGCGCACCCCTCGTGGTCCTGACTTCCTTGCTCATGTTCTCCCTCCTTCTGTTCCTCAATTGGACCATGGGAGCTTAGTCCACTGCTCCAGTGCGGGTCTCTGTCTCTATCTTCATCCATTGCCAGATGAAGGTTCTATGGTGATATGCAAGATATTCATCAGTGTGGCTATGGGACAAGGCCAGTTCAGGTACCCTCTCCTCTGCTGTCCAGGGAACAATCTGGGGACCTCTCCTTGAACCTGGGAACCCCTCTAGAATCAAATCTCTTGCAAACCCTAAAATGGCTCCCTTAATTAAGATATTTACTTCCCTTCTCCCATATCCACCCTTCCTCCATCCCACCCATCCCATTCCCCCAAACTCTCCCAAATCCTCCCCTTCTCCCTTCTCTCTACCCATCTCCCCTTACATCCACCCCCACCCCCGTGCACTCAACTTTTTAATGATAAGCCTGAGAAACAGGTCAAACAGTGTATAACCAATATAAGCCTGTGTGTGTTTTTTGAAACTGAACAACTGTGGGACCAGATGAAACAGAAACTTATGGTCATACTTCATTTCCAAGCTTTCTTCTATACTCCTGTTCTTTGATACTAGAAAGAACTTTTAATAGTAATGGCAAAACCGTAAAATAGTTTTATTTCAATCTCAAATTATTTTACACAATATTTTTGAGATTATCAGTCAATTAGTTGCTGAAAAAGATGGAGTTTATAACTATACAGTAACCAAACAACCTCCATGGGTGGCCTAGATACAGTACAGCATAGATTTTCTCTCGGGCATATATTGCCAAGGTTCTGGACTTCAGTTTCTTTTTCAGTTGTTCATTTTACCATGAGTGTGGTTTTCTTTACTGTGTTTCCCCTTTCATGTTTGCAGTGACTTTTAGGTCTCCATAACATTATAGCTGATTGCAAGGAAGTATAAATGGAGGAGCAGGGTAGTGGTGGGGTGGAAATACCTCAACAAAAAGACAAAGCTTTTCAAAATAATTTTTGATCAGAATTATTTTTTTAACCATCTTTAATTGCTGAGAATCAAAAACTCAGTGACTTCAAAGATGTTCAAATGTTCCTTATAAGGAAGCAATGGAGAATAGAATCTAATTAGAATACTGGTAGTATTTGTTGCTTGTTTTCTGGTTTCTAAATATTTTACTTTTTTGTGGCTTACAATCTTGATGTACTCTTTTCAGATTTGCTTACAAGGTTAATGTTTCCAAAACACTGGGATTTTAGTAAGATTGATATTACTGTGCATGTCCAAAAGATTTAAAACCTAATTTGCAGAAAGCATTTTTACATGAAATATTCATACAGATGAGGATTTGAACTCACTAATTTTAATGTGTCAAAAGTAGATGCACAATAGAGAAGGGAAAAATTTTGGGAAGATTATAGCACTCAGAAAGTACTAAAACAATGAGGTTTCATGAAATCAAATTAGGTAAATATTTTTATTAGTTTTTGCAACATAATGATAGTCAGAGTTCTTTCACTTTCTTATTTTCTATGCATGAAGGTGAAAGCAGAAAAATTTCCAGTATTGATTCTCCCTGAGAGTTTTCTTTCCTTGCTTACTGTATGGACGATGACCCAGCATTCATCAATCAAAATGCTGAGCTTTTTTATGAAAAGTGGGCTGTGATGCTAGATCACAGCCATGTGCTATGTGATTATGGCACAAAATAAAAGGTGAATCTTCAAGCCAGGTATTTGATTACATTGTTGGCACTGCTATACCACCCCAGGTACACACGCATTGCTGTCTCTCCTGGGAGTAAATTAATGGTTCCTCTTCTCAAGTGGAATCCTATATTGTTGGCTCCGGTACGACACTATGGAACTCTTCATGTGTGTTCAACAGTATGTATGTGTGTCTCTTTTGAACTCTATGATTTACCAACTAAAAAAAAAAAAATGAAGAAAACCAGAAGCTTAAAAATGTGTTTAGTGCATTTGTGATGTTAATGAAAAATAGGAACACATCTATCTATTTCCTTGTTATCCTTGTTATTTCACCCTATTGATTTCATGATTCTAATTCTTAAAAATTAGATTTTTTTAAGTGTATGATTGTTTTAGTCCTCATGCATGTATATTTGTATTGTATGTTACTGCCTAGTACCCTTGGAGGTCAGAAGAATGCTTCAGGACCCTTGGGACTGGAGTTACAGGCAGTTGCTAGCCACCATGTGGGTGCTGAAAACTGAACCCAGAACCTCTTTGAGAACAAAATTCTTAAGTGTCGCGCCATCATCTCTTCCGCTCCTATTATTCTAATTCTAAATCATAATATGTAAAACACATTTTCACTACATAGACAGCATATTAAGTGTAATGGAACTTGGACAGGAAAAGCATTTAAGCTAGAGCTGAAAACATCGATTCCTGCAAGAACATTTGGAATTTGAGCATTTTCTCATTTAATTTCCTTACTATGTGTTGAAGGAACAGAGCGGCAACTGCGTTCCGCCCGGATCCCGGCTAGCTTACCCCTGAAATAATTACACGGAAACTGTATTCTTTTAAACACTGCATGGCCCATTATCTGTCGCCCCTTATTGGCTAACTCTTACAGATTGATCTAACCAATTTCTAATAATCTGTGTAGCACCACGAGGTGTCTTCTTCCCAGCATTCTGTTCTGTCCACTCCACCCACCTATGTTCTGACCTATCAGGCCAAGCAGTTTCTTTATTAATTAACCAGTGAAAGCAACACATAGAAACAAGACACACCTACATCAACTATGTGTCTTGTCTATGACTGGTTGACATTACTTGAATTTTCACTTGCAATTGGATTATGTGTCCTTAATGTTTTGAACTGTTTCCATAGGATGACTTTCAAATGGGCTGATGGTTCCGGTGTTGTCCACATTAGAGTTTACATTTAACATTGATTCCTGATTTGAAAGATGCTAAATAAATGATTGCTATAAGAGAGACAATACTCACATAATTATCAGTTATTTTAATTGCCACACAGTATGAAGTAAGAGGATGTTGTGTGATTCTCATGAGAACTTGTGGCATCCAGTGAGAATAGCCACTTTGTGGACATAAACGTGGTAATCACATGTGAAAAGAATCATGACGAACCTCACTGTTCACCTGCCACAGCACAGTTCCATAATTTTAATTAAACTCTAAACTGAAATCTATTAAAACTACTGCACAGCGAGTTGGCTTCTAAAATAGCTCAGTCATTCCTTTTAGAGATGCGGCCCCAAAAAGTAGATAATACCAATGTTGAAACATGAAATGTGCTTTTACCTTGGGGCTTTATTTTGCTCTGCTGTCTCATGGCAACACCATTTGTCATCACTGGAAATGCCAGGTCACTTTGCAAAAGTGACTTCTTAGGTAATCAAATCAAACTGCTGAAAATATTTTTAAGGATCATTCTGGTGACTATTATCTTAAAATGTTTCCATAATAACAGGTTGGGTAATAGTATAATTTATGTTTTTCATCCTAAATGACTTGCCAAATTTGAAATGAAAGTCTCAAAAAGTCAAATATAATTGCCAAAGATATCATAAAATGCTTTTTCAAATAATAAAAGGTCTTTTTCAAACATAGAATCTTACTTTTAAGTAATAGTATTTATACAGGCTACTCAGTTGCTTCAGAGAGAAGTGGACCTGGTTGTAGTTGGTATAACTCTTCTAAGTATTTTGAGATCATTGCAATAAAAGGGATAGGAGCCAAGTAACAACCAAGAGATTGAGCATTTACTCTAGTTTAATTTCCATAGTTACTGTTTTATAATCCTATATAATTGCCCGATATTTTGAAAATTGCCTGAGGAACTTTTTTCTAACAGGGATTTCTTATCAAGCATTGTAAGAGTATTCTTTATTGAATTTATTAAGTATGTGTTACTAGGTAAACAACATTTTTATTAAGTGTGGGATTTTAAATTTGACTCCCAAATAATTCAAGTATATTACCTTTAATCATTATATTTTGAACTATTAGTAGAGACCATAGGATAGTTAAAATCACATAAATTTGGGAGTCAGACCTAGGTTTTTTGTTAATGTCGTTGTTTTTCTACCTACTAAGTCTGGCTTCCTTGACTATAAACTGAACAAACAGTACATCTTTTTGTTTGTTGAAAAGTAAAACAATATATGCTTTTCTCATTGTCATTACAAAGTATCTGATACACACCATGTGAGGGAGGAAAGATGTGCTTTTAGCTCATGATTTAATAAGGCTCCATGTTTCTAGACCCTTGGTGAAGAAGAGCATCCTGGCAGAGGAAGCATTTGGCGAATCCTGTTGTACCTACTTCATGGCAAGCAGGAAGCGAAGCTAAGAGGGGCAGAAAGTCTAGGATCAAGATATCCCAAGGACGTCCCCTTGGTGGCCAACTGCCTCCATACAGGACCCACCTTCTAAAGTTTGCCAAATCTCCCAAAAAATATCTCCTCGAGCTGGGGTTCATATGGACCATTTTACTCAAACTATTGCTCTTCCCACATTGCAAGGAAGTCCATTTAAACCAGAGTTTTATGCATGTGTTCAGTTCCAGTAAAACATTGGCTTATTCTCCAGTGCCTATCAATTGTTAGCCTCCTAAGTTTCAGTTACACTCCTGTCATGGCCCAGAGGAGAGAAGGAAGATCTTCCAAGCACTCATTTATTAATGCTATCTGTGTTTGTTACTACATACTTAGGAGATATAGATAAAAGTAACTCTTTTTAAGATACCAATGCCCTTCATGCTGCAGAATCCATTTGAAGGTAACAGATTGTTTTTTTTTTTAAGTCACTATCTGTCATCCAAGGACACAGAAAGGAACAAGTCCAGTGTTCTTTGCTAATAGATTGAGACACCCTTAGGGTAGAACAACTCTTTCACAAGGACTACATATCCCACATCTCAGATATTTTCATGACGATTCATAACAGTTTCAAAATTCCAGTTATGAAGTAGCAATGAGAATAATTTTATGGTTGAGGGTCACCAGCACATGAGGAACTGTATTAAAGGGTCACAACATTAGGAAGGTTCAGAACCACTGATCTAAGAGATGGCTGGGATCATATTCTGTGATACATGGTAACAGGACGTCTTATTCTGTTCAAGCCCCTGTAACAAAATACCTTAGCAATGAGACCTGGGTACAACAGGACTTTATTGTTCACAGTTCTAGAGGCTGGAAAGTCCAAGATCAAGATGGTCATTGACCATACATGTCACCTTTTGGCTGTGGCCTTATACAGAAAAGGAGAGAGGGCAACTAGTTGCTCTTATTCCTCCTTTATCATAAGAGTTCTGTATTGGCTTACTTTATGCCATCTCGATGTAGCATCGAGTCATTAGGGAATAGGGAACTTTATGTTATTGAATGCTTTTACCAGACTTTCTGGTGGGTAAGCTTGTGGGGCATTTGCTTTTTAATTTCTTTTGTTTTATTTATTTATTAAAAATTTCCACCTCCTCCACTCCTCGATTTCCCTCCCACTCCCCCAATTCCACTCCTCCCTCCCTCTCCATTCCTAAGAGAAGTCAGGATACCCTGCCCTGTGGGAAGTCCAAGGTCCTCCCCCTCCATCCAGGTCAAAGAAGGTGCGCATCCAAACAGACTAGACTCCCAAAAAGCCAATACATGCAGTAGAATCAAATCCCAGTGACATTATCATTGGCTTCTTAGTCAGCCCCCATTGTCAGTCACTTCAGAGAGTCTGGTTTTATCACATGCTCGTTCAGTCCCAGTCCAGCTGACCTTGGTGAGCTCCCATTAGATCAGTCCCACCATCTCAGTGGGTGAATGCACCCCTTGCGGTCCTGACTTCCTTGGTCACCTCCATCCCTCTGCTTATGATAGTGTACATAAGTGAACCTAAAAATCAACCAAAGAACTCCTACATCTGATAAACACCTTCAGTAATGTGTCAGGATACAAGATCAACTCCAAAAAATTCAGTAGCCCTCCTATACATGAAGAATAAAGAAGCAGAGAGGGAAATCAGAAAAACATCAGTTACACTCCTATCATGGCCCACAGGAGAGAAGGAAGATCTTCCAAGCACTCATTTATCAATGCTATCTGTGTTTGTTAGCTACATATTTAGGAGATATAGATAAAAGTAACTCTTTTTAAGATACCAACGCCCTTCATGTTGCGGAATCCATTTAAAGGTATCAGATTCACGACAGCAGCAAATATCATAAAGTATCCTGGGGTAACTCTAACCAAGGAAATGAAAGATCTATTTGACAAGAACTTTAAGTCTTTGAAGAAAGAAATTGAAGAGGATACCAGAAAATGGAAGGATCTCCCATGCTCTTGGATTGGGAGGACCAACATAGTAAAAATGGCAACTCTACCGAAAGCAATCTATAGATTCAATCCAATCCCCCATCAAAATCCCAACAAAATTCTTCACAGACCTTGAGAGAACAATAATCAAGTTTATATGGAAAAACAAAAAAACCCCGGATAGCCGAAACAATCCTGTGGGGCATTTTCTTAATTACTGATTGGGATGGTGTCAGCCCCACAGTGGTTCTTAACACTTCTGTGCTAATGGTCCAGAGTGAACTGAGAAAGCAGTCTGAACCAGTCAGGAAGAGCAAACCAGTAAGCCGTACTTTTCCATGACCATTGTGGGTGATGCCACCCATAGGCAGGTGGTCCAGGTGTCTAAAGAAAGAGGTTGAGCAAGATATGAGAACAGAGCTATTGCATCCAGTAAGAAACATGACACCTTTGTCAGCTCCTGCCTGGTTCCTGCCCTGACTTCTCATAATGGCCTGGAATCTGTAAGCTGAATAAACTCCTTTTCCCCAAGATATTTTTGGTCATAATGTTTTATCATAGCCATAGAAACCTTGATCAAGACATGTAATTATCTCATTCATGAAGCATCACCCTCAAGACCTAGTTTCCTTTCAGAATCCCTATACCCGAACACCAATACACTGAGGACTAGATTTCTATGTGAGTTTTATAAAAATACACTTATGCTAATCCATGCATTGGAGAAAGTGCTAAGTTTTGTTCAGGTGGCAGTGATCAGTAGGGAGGAGAGAGCTTCGACCACAGCCTTTATCGATATGTTTATGGACAAAGCAACAGTAGGAGATTTAAATTGCTCAGGATTGAATAGTTCAAATAGTTTCAATAGTCCCTATAGTCTAAGGTTGTCTCTTGTTGATCAGCAGCCTTCAAAAATAAGGTAGAGAAGTATTGCCTCCTAGAGAGTTGGAGTCGGATAGAGGAGGTGAGTCCAGGTAGAGAGAAGTTAAGACTGTAATAACCCTCCCGCTTTCTTTAGCAGCATCTGCAAATACTCCATTCTTCTTGCTGAACTTTTTCGTTAGTTACACAGTTTTACCTCACTAATTACGTTTTCCATTTTTTTCTTTCCTTTTCTTTCCTTTCTTTTTCTTTTCTTTTTTTTTCTTATCTTTTTGAGACAGGGTTTCTCTGTAGCTTTGGAATCTGTCCTAGAACTAGCTCATGTAAACCAGGTTGGTCTCAAACTCACAGAGATCCTTCTGCCTCTGCCTCCGAGTGCTTGGATTAAAAGCATACGCTACCAGTACCCGGCTCCTTTTCCTATTTTTCATCCTGGCTCTGCCCTCCATACACTCAAACATTTTTAAGTTTTATTTTGTTGTTATTTGTTTTATTTACTGTTTTTCTTTCGGTATTAAAATTTAGAAACTCCAGTTTTTAACTTCATTGCTATCATTCTTTAAAAATCTTGTTTTAAGCAGAGAGCCATCCTAGGGCCTCACATAGAATAGAACAGAAATGCAATATGATTTATATCCTCAGTGATCATTATATCACTATTTCATTATATCACATTTATATTTTAGTGTGTATCAGTGTGTGTGTGATGTGTGTCTGTGTGTGACTGCACACTAGTGTGAATACCAGAGATCAGTATCACATGCCTTTTTTTTAAAAATCGTTTTTCATCTGTCTTTCGAGACAGAGTCTTTTACTGAACTTGAAGTGGGACAATCTTCTAGAACTGGTGAGAACCAAGCCCTAGGCATCCTTTTGTCTCTGTCTCCCCAACACTGCGGTTGAGTGTAAGCCACCATGCCATATCTTTATCTAGGTACTGGGGATTAAACACAGTATCTCACACTGTGTGCCAATCACTTTACTGGCTCAGTCATCTACTTACTCCCTTCCCCTTTTAAATATGGTAATATTTCTATTATATATCTACTTTATTTATTTATTTGATTAGTTTACTTAAATCTCTACTCACTCTCAGAACTCTTGTTCTCACTTTATAAATTTTTTTGAATTCTCCATCTTTGTCTGAACCCACCTTCTTAAGTTTAGAATACGATCAGTTCCTTATTTGATATTTTTACTCTATCATGTTTAGGACTTTCAGAACCAAGTTAGTGGACTCCCCACTCTTGGTAACATTTGCTGTATGCATGGCTTTCTTCAACTCATTCAACTTCCCCAAATTAAATTATTTAAGTAGAAGTTCATGTAATTTTCCTTTATTTCATTTTCACCCTATGTTCAAATTGTCAAACAATCTAGTCCTTTTGATTCAGACTTCAGGATATTTCCAAGGTCTTGCCACTTTCTCCCAAGTACTGGAGTCTCTGATCTGAATGCCAATGTCTAAAGGGGTCTATGCTTATAGTCTATAGAGAATATTAATCTCAAAGCAGATATAATGATCACTGAGGATATAAATCATATTGCATTTCTGTTCTATTCTATGTGAGGCCCTAGGATGGCTCTCTGCTTAAAACAAGATTTTTAAAGAATGATAGCAATGAAATTAAAAACTGGAGTTTCTAAATTTTAATACCTAGTTTTTTCTCTTTCTTGTTTTATTGGATTTTATGTCGTGATTTAAAAAAGAAAACTGTGTATGCCCAGTTTCATGAAAACAGCTTTCTAGAAGCTCGATTATTTTTGCTCTCACATTAATATTTATAGTCCCCCATAACTGTCTTTGCAGGGCAAAGGAAAGGGATTGAGATGAGTTTTTTCATTTGCATATTTGTCTGCATCAGCATCTTCTCTCCTCATTGTTCATCCTGTCACTCCTGTCATAAATGATACCTCCCTAAAGCTTCCATTTGGACTGTATTTTGTTATTATATCAATTATATCTGGAATCAAGATTCATTACTTAATTCTCTACTTTCATATTTAATATCAATCTGTTGCAGAGCTATATCCAGTTGCTGCTGAACATGAACTTGAATGCATGCTATTATTACTTAAACTCTTAGGATCATCTCCTTTTGCATCTGTGAAATTCGTAGCAGTTCTTGAATCAAAAAGTCTAATGAGTTTTTCAGCTTTAGAAAACCCTAGACAGTTGTCCCTCGAATACTCCTGTCTTTCTTTTCTGACTGACACTGATGTGGTGGTGTGAATAAAAATGACCCCTGGAGGCTTCTATTAGGAGATGAGGCCTTGTTGGAGTAGGTGTGACTTTGTTGGGGGAAGTGTTCACTCTAGGCAGGCTTTGAGGTCTCAGATGCTCAAGTCTGACCGATGTGTCACTGTCTCTACCTGCTGCATGCAGATTCAGATGTATGGCTCTCAGTTACCTCTCCACCATGTCTGCCTGCATGCAGCCATGCTCCCCACCATGATGAGAATATACTAAACCTCTGAAATTGTAAGCCGGCCCCAGTTGAGTGCTGTCTTTTGTAAGAGTTGCTGTGGTCATGGTGTCTCTTCACAGCAATAGAACACTGTATAACCTCTGATAGTCAGTTAAAATTAAAGCAGGTCACTTCAGTTATATCCCAACATGCTACAGCGTTTTGTCTGGAGCCCTTGCTGGTTCTGGCTGGTTTGATCCACATTTGTTGACTGGGAGTTGACATTTAGTAGATACACTTCAGAGACAAAAGTTTTAAATACCGTACCTCTTTCTGGTTTTGAAAGTCCAGTGTGGGTATTGTCAGCACTCTGGGACTACTGAAAACATACTTATGCCTGTCGAAAGATTTCATTGACTTATTTTCATCTAATCCTATGTACATGTACTTAAACACTTTGTTTCCTGATTTTAAAAATTCAATTAGTAATCATTTTATATGTTCTTTATTTTGATTCATTTTAGTGTTCAACAAGTTTACTCTCTCATCATACATATTCTCCATGCCCTCAAGAATCTCTCTTATGTGACTGTTAGTGACATCCCAAACACCAGAGATTTTCATTCTAGTCTTATAAAAATGCTACAAGTCTCATTTTCAAATATAAACTATTTCACATTGATATTAATAGTACTTAATTTCTTGTAGTTTTGGTAAAGTACAATTAGAAACACCTAAGGGAAAAATGATTTAATTAGACTCATGCTACACCATGATAAGAAAGCCATGGGAGCTAAATGATGTCTTCGAAAAAAGGGTTTCATAATTATGTGAATTAATGGATTAAATCCAAGAATTTCTAACACAGGAGAAGATTTCTAGTCTTGTCTAATTATCTAACAAATAAGGGCTATTTATTCTCACAATACTACACTGTACTACAATTTATGGTGTTAAGATTTTTTCCAGGAAGTTATCTTAATTTCATGTGTATTTACAACTGTTTGTGATTCAGTTGTGTCTTTACCATTTTCACTAGCTTTCTTCTTTATGGCAGGTAACGGGGATGCAGGTTCTTAGCAGGAAGTTCTATTACTTTAGGAAATTCTCCAGAAACATTTAAGCATTTAAATGTATTTCAATAATAATTGATTTATAGATGAGTGATTGCAACTCTGATGTGTGTGTGTAGTTGATTTATAGATAAGTGATTGCAACTCTGATGTGTGTGTGTGTGTAGTTGATTTATAGATAAGTGATTGCAACTCTGATATGTGTGTGTGTGTATGTGTGTGTGTGTGTGTGTGTGTGTGTGTGTGTGTGTGTGTAGGTGTCCATGTATTTACCCATACTTTGGAAGCCAAAAGCCGGAGGTTGCTACTTGCTGTCTCCCTCCAATTGCTATCCCCATTATTTCAGGAGATTGGGTATCTCAATGAATCGAGATCTCACTGGAGAGATTGACTGGGCTTTAAACCCTAGGGATCTTCTGTCTCTGTCTTCTCTACACTGCAATTACAGGCAGGTACCATGCCCAGCTTTTCACGTGGGCGCTGGAGATCTGAATTCAAGTCTTCTTGCTTGTATGCCTCATGCTTCACTGACCAAGAAGTACCTTAACTCTGTTATTATTTGTCTTGTTCAGGATGGGAAAAGCTCAGGAGTCTATAAAAGAGCTGAACAATTACTAACTGAAGATAAATGTGTAGAAGGAGCCTGGTTGGCTTCTAAAGTGATCATTTGATAGTGGCCATGTCAAAAAGCACTTGACCCTGAGCATTCCAAGAAAAAAGCATTTGACAACACAGATAGCAATAAGGTCTGGTATTTGAATACTGCACAGGCTAAGAAGTAGCCATTATGGAAAGGGCTCAGTCTTTGCATCTAAGTTGCAAACTACAGCCAGTAACAACTAGATTTGGAAGAAAAATGCATTTCCTGGGAACAAGTTACCCACCCAAGCAAAGCATTAAGTCCAAAATGATGCTGACTTGGGAATCCACTGACAAATGCAGCTTATATCCTTCCCGACATGGATCAAGATTGATAATCACATCTAATTTAGTTTTTGTCAGCATGGAAGTGTTCTAGTGCCAACTGACAAGACTGAAAGTGTACATGCCCTGATGCTCACGACTGTCTGCCGTGATTGATGCTTGGTACTTGTTCATCTAAATGCAAGTTTCGTCCTAGGAAGTATGTTAAAGCTCTAATGTTCATTTGGTAAAGCAGCAAAGCAATAAGGTGCATCAGAAATCAGGATGACTAGAAAGAAAAGTCCTATGAAGGAAATCAGAGACAGTTGGAAGATTTGCCCACTAAGATGAGCCTTCAGCGATGTAATCATGCGTTCCTAGTTTCTGTCCACTAATGATGCACTTGCACATTCGCTGCATTCCATGTCAGTGACCGTTTTTGTTTAGAATTCTGTATTAAACAAGCCTATGTTATTGAATGGATGTTTACCAAAGAAAATGCTGTGATGTAAACTACATCATTTCAGATTATGAAACACAGAAAACCTTCAGTGAGATTGTGCATTCATCTCTATGAAAAAAAATAATGAAAAGAAGAGATGAAAATTTCCCAAAAGACATTGACTCTATGAACTTTCTGAATGTAAGTTGTCCTAACAAAGAATACTAAGGGGCCAAATAATTTGGTTTGTGATAGTTTCAGGTTGTTTAAAGAAACTGTTGCCCATCAAAATTAGAAATAATTATATGTTGAGGACATGTGAAAAAATTAGACCGAGGAAGCTATGAAGAAAGGTAATTGAAGATATATTCAGAAGAAGAAAGAGATCATTTAAAATTGATCACAAGATGATGTGGAATAATTGTAAATGTTACTAGTGAGTACCTGCTATATGTGTGTGTTGAAAATAGCATTTTTGGGTTCATTAATCTCTCTAATGTATACTTAGAATTCCCATTAGAATTCAGTTGCTATGATTGAATCAATATTCTTCTGTTGGGAGTAAAGCTTTGTTTTTGATTGTGTCTACTTGTTATAGTTTTTAACAAATCAAACTTTTGGTTTGAATAAAATGCTTTGTGATATCATAAAAGCACAGATCTAGGGATCTCACATCTTCTAACTTTCATAGTGATTATGATCTATTCAGTTTGCAATTAGCATGTATTACATTGAGGACTACTGTCATATGTGTGGCTTTCTCTTAGATTTTTGTTTGATTATTTTGTATTGTTTTTCAAGATAGAGTTTCTCTGTGCAACCCTGGCCGTCGTAGAATTTTCTTTGTAGATTATGCTGGCATCAGACCCAGAGAGAGAACTGCCTGTTTATGTGCCAACACTGCCCAGTTGATTTTTTATAGATTTAACAACCTAGTTAGATGGATCTACAATATGGATATCCTCATGTAGAAAAAAAGAGAATATGTTAAGAAATAATTGTTTCATCCATTAGCTTATTTTGCTGTCTATTAGCATACACTCACCCTGTTTCTCAGTTAAGTGATCTGTATTTTAATCCTCTTCCTGTATGTGTGTGGTTATCATTTCATTTACTGGGTGCTTCCTATATGTCAGACATTGAGCGTGTGTGTCTAATTAAAATGGATTTACTAAAATCTTTGATTTTTTTCATTTAATATTATTGCCTAAACCCTTGAGTAATCTATCTGTAAGTCATCTTTTCTCTTTCTCTAAAATGTGTCTAAACTCTATGTATTCCTTGCATTTCAACTGTTGCTGTTTCTAGACTGAGTTAGTATTATACCCTGTTCTCATGATTGCAGACAAAAATCTGACTTATCTTCTTCATTTTCTTCTCCTCCTCTTCTTTCTCTTTCGCGTCCCGTTTCTCCTCCTCCCCCTTCATTGTTTTGCGTCTTCAAGTCAAATCTGTCCACGGAAGACAGAATGTTTCTCTAATGTGAAGAAACACCATCCCTAGATAACGCTACCACGGAGTATAATGCAACCCATCCTGCTCTGACCACTAAGTACTTCTGTGGTTTATATTTCCACCATGCTGCCACATACACCATTTTCAGAAGAATGCTGCTTTTTCTTTCTGTCTGTTTTGTAATCGCATTCTTTTCTGAGAGCTTGGAATGTTCTTCCTTAGATGAGCATGGCTGGATCTGCATTTTGTTGAGGGTCTGGCTTCAATGTCAATTCCTTCGGGGGGTATACTTTCTTTTTCTCTTCCAAAGTAACGACACAGTTCCTACCATGGTCCTCTGTTTCCAGCATAATTTTGATTATTACTTTCTTTATTTGCTTATTTCCTAATTGACATTGTCTCCCTCTATATAAAAAAAAACCTCCAACGCTTTGAAGAATCCCATTCATAGCTGTGTATAGCCGAATATTCATAATATAGAGTGAAAATTATTTTTCTTCATTCTCTTTGTCATATCATTTTCTTTTCTATTTTGAGAGAGGGTCTTACTGTATAATTGAGCTTGGCTTGAAACTTGTTGTGTAACCTTGTAACTCTGCTGATTCTGCTAGGATTACTGGCACATGCCACCCACAGATTAAAGGGATTTCTAACACTGTCTATAAACATTTAGTAATTTTTTTATTCTGTTGTAAACTTTTTATAAGATCGTGGAATACTATTTTAAGTTTAATGACATTATTATGATTTGATAGATCTTAAAGTCAAGAATTTTCCTAGGGTTATATAAGTGTCATGTGACAGACAGAGTGTGTTCTCAGCACTGTTAAAAACTGAGGGAGGATTAGCTCAGGTGAGAATTACTCATGGAAGAGGCTCATATGGTTCTGGAAGGATGGTTTAGCTTCCACAAGAACAGGCTGCACTGTAGCACAGTGAGCTGGCTCCTCCCTCTTCTCCTCCCTCTTTCCCATTTGAACTCTGCCATGTAGAAGCCATCTGCCACACGGGGTGACTTAGCCAGAAGGCCTTCACAGGATACCCCTGGTGTACTGTCTGATCTTTGACTTTTAACCCTCAAAACTATGTTCTAAATAAATATCTGTTTTTTTTAATAGATTAGCAACTGCCAAGATTTGAATAACATTAAATATGGACTAAGGCAGTATGAATATCTGAGTAGCATGCTTGCCAGGCATATTTAAGGCCCTAGGTTCATGCTGAGCTCCACAAAAGAGCAGATGTAGTTCCAGTAAAGCTATTCCCTTTAAAGTCAGTGATAAGATGAGGGGTCATAGGTCAGTAATCTCAGCAGTGCGGGGGTGGAGGCAAACGAGGGTCCCCAGACCAAGGCCAGCATAGATTTAATAGCCAGACTGTTTCTCAAAAACAAAACAGACAAGCAAAGAAGAATGAACCAAAATCTAATCACATATGCGTGTATGATTTTTAGAAGTTGCATGGCGTATCAATCAGTTATGAATCTACCTATAAATATTTGTGATTAACTTAGTTTAGTTCTGTCCCAGAAGTAAACTTTGAGACTTATTTGAAGGGAGAGTTTTCTGAGGGAGGGATTCTAGGTTAACTGGCAAGGAGATGACAAAGTGGGACAGGATCAGAAAGGATTGACACTAAGGGAAGCTGAAGCTAATTCTATGGGTGAACTCTGGAAGATAGTACAGAACACGTGCCTGGGTGTAATCCTAACGTAAAGCACTCAGATGAACACATGTAAATTTACTCACGAATTCTTGTTAGTCACTGGCTAAGCAATCAAGGGCTGTTTTAGGGGTTTTAATCCCCCAAATGCCCATTCTCCTGTAAGTGGGCATTGTGACGTTAGGCAGCACATAGACACTCAAACAATAAAATACAGATGTTGGTGATGGAAAGTAGACTAGAATTTACTGAAATTGGAAGGACCTTAACATACTAGGGGAAGCAGCTTCTTAACTTTTTTAACTCCCCATATGTGTGGTAACCTGTATGCATTTGTGTACGTTTACAACTGATTAGGGACAGCAGATGAGAGTAACTAAGTGAAAATCAAATATACGAGGTACTGAAACCCACCAGTAGCATTAGAATGTGGACAGTATTCTAAGTATACTGGCTTTTATGTGAATATATACATTGATGTAGATAATAAGGCAATTTGTATTAAGAATTGCCGGTGTACTATCGAAAGTTATGCACACGCATGCACACATGCACGCACACTCACATGGTGAAGTTACTATGTAACCTAAACTGTTGTGGTACTCATAGTCTTCCAGGTTACTAAGTATTTGTGCTATGATCATGCACTCCATACATAGAGAACGTTATAACTCTTCCTCAGGATGTATCAGTAACACACTAAACCTTTCTATATTCCCTGACTTATTGACCCTCATCCCACACTGACAGATTTTGTTTGTTTGTTTTGAGATGGGGGTCTCTCTATATAGCCCTGGATGTCCTGGAAGTTACTGTGTAGATCAACGTGACTGGATCTCACAGAAATGTGCCTTCCTTTGCCTCTTCAGTTGCTGGGTTTACAGATGTGCCCCATCATTCCTGGCTTACATAGACTTCTGATAACTCAAACCCACCTGTATTATACTAAATAATGACCTATAAAGATGAGCATGTGCTGTGACCTAGATAATGAATGGTTTCCTTCATTGCAGTACTCTGCACTAGCAGATGTTGCTAAGTTAAGATTCTTGAGATGAGAAACTTGTGATCTGTGCTGTAGATGTGGAATGGAGTCCAGTGAGTACCTTCTGGTATTTCTACATTTTTTTTGTCCTGGAACAAGAATTTGGATATATGGATAGGGGTGAAGAAAGACAAGTTATTAGGAAAGAAACCATTCCCAAGAAAGGAAATAGGTCAGAACTGGGAGAAAGATCAGAGGCTCAGTGGCTCCAAGCAGAGAGGGTTATAATATTTTATGGCTCATTCGCTTAGTGCTGGTCTTTCTCTCACATGCTGTCCCGTGTGTGTTGGCTTGTTCAAAGAGGTTTCTTGTCATTCTCCTTGACTAATGATGTCTTTTATCTTCTAATTTTGACCTTCCTCCCTACCCTAGTCTCCTGCTACCTCTGGGTGGGCCCAGTGTGGTAATGTGGGTCCTTATAAGTGCGATACAGAAGGTAGAGAGTTGGCTTCAGAGTAATGAGATGGAGCAGACTCCTCGGATCATGGCTGGCCTTGGAGGCAGTAAGGCCATGAGCCAAGCGGTGCAGACAGCTTTGTGACATTGGAAAGGCAAGACATGATCCTTCTGTAGACTGCAGCACAGGCCCCATTCACACATTGACCCCAACAGAATCATTTTTAACTTCTTACCTCTACATTGTAACATAATGCATCTGTGTTGTTTTAAGCAACTCTCCTTGTGTAATTTATTCTAGCAGCAACAGGAAACCGTTATTTTTCCTAATCAAACACAGAGATATAAAGTCTTCTTTCCTCAAGTGAAAACAGTATAAAGAATTGCGGTTTTAAAAGTATGGCAGCATTTCCATTTTCTGTATATATTCAAGTAGTTATAAAAGCTAAGCTACAGGAAGAGATTTGAAATGTAAGTAACAGTGGGTTAAAATTCTTCCTAGTTACTCTACATTAGCTCTCAGATAGTTTTACATTTCTCTTAGCTTTAACTGCAACATCAGGAATATGAAGACAGCAACTTTTCTTTTGGAAGTTCGTTGTATTCATTTGCATAATTCATCTTAAAAATACATTGCAGATGACAAAGCAGTGCAAACCATCTTGTTTGTCTCTCAGACAGTGATAGTTGTAGAAGTCATCCCCGAAGTCAAACATTCAAAAGATAGAAACTATGCTACGTAGTTCTCAGTAGAGTGTTTGTAAATCATGTAAGTCAGCATGGTTTATGTATGTATGGATGCAGTAACCTCAGATACAGAACACATTTTCACTTCGGAAGAATTAGAAGACTGAATTTTAGCTTTGCTTAAAAACGTTGGTAAAAATGGTTGTGTGTGTTTTCTTCTCTTCTTTGCATCTATCTTAACATGAACAAAGATGCCTTTGGGTCACACACACACACACACACACACACACACACACACACACACACACAAGAACCAATGATCTCTGATGAAAGGGTCACCCTAGATTCCAGTGACCAAAAGAGCTGCCTGCTGACAACTTTGTTGCAATCCTCCAGGCTGCCACAGAGTCATGGCTGAGGAATCCACACAGCTAATGAATTCCATAAGGTGTTTCTCTCTTCTTAAGCCCGAGGCATGCAGCATTGCTGCTCCTTGTTTAACAATGTAGACTCTAGCTCATTCTTGACACCCGCTGCCATTTCCTGTCCCTCCCCAAAGTCAGCCCCAAACAGAACAACAATGCACAACTTTCAATTTAATTTCCAACAGCATCCCCCCGACTCAGCTGGTAGGAGTACCACTGCTGCAGCCCTGAAGTATCTCGCTGGGGTCATATGTGCATATGAGAAACAAGGATATAGATAAAGCAAAGCTTCACCACCTTAAGGATTTCACTTCATTGCTAGCAGTTCTAACAAACTGTCTTGGACCTGTTTCTCTGTATTTATTTCCATCATTAAGTTATAAGTAAGCATGACTGAACAAAAAACGTGCCTCACGTTGTAGTTTTGTTCTTAAGATAATACCAGGACCTGAACATTGGTATCGTCTTACAAACAAGGAAACATTTCTAACAGTGACCAACATTGCAAACAAATGGCATGGCTGATGCGCTTGGAAATTAAGTCTCTGTATTATGCTTTTTTTAAAATTTCAATTATGTGGGGCAAATGTTTCCGAGTTAAGTGTGAGAAGAACCCTTGATAAAGAAAATGTGCACATTTATATCATAAGTTTGACTTTTTATTAGGGGAAAGATTTTATTAGAGGTTTATTTCTAGTGTTGAGAATAATTCCAAGGAAATTAGAGGTCAGGAATTTAAACATACTTTAATATAAAATTTCAGTCATATTACTAGTATTTTAGTAATTATTTTATATTGTAGTTCTTATATTTTGTAGAAAAAGAATTGTATGGGGTGTGATATTTATCCATCTGTTTGGTTTTCTTTTGTCACATATCCCAAATATAGAAGAGGGCAAAGACCCAAAGCCTTCACGGTCACACTAAAATTTCTTACAACTAGCCTTATGTTGCCATATGTGTATGTGTGTGTGTGTGCCATATATATGTCACATATATGCATGATAACATAAAGCCTACACATACATGCATGCACTCATATGCAAGCATATGAATGCAAACATGCATATACTCATGCCTACACACCACACTTAAACATACATATGTAAAAATAGTTGTGCATTCACACACCCAGACTTGTACAAGTATACTCAGAATAATCTTATTCATATATGTTTGTGTGTGTGTATGTGTGTATTTTTTAAGAAAAATAAGTGACAGATTTGCAGACTGCTGAATGGTCTGTATAGATCTCATCCCCCTCCTTCACATTATCTAGGATTCCAGATCCGGAGCTTTCTCTGAAAGCATGTGCTTTACCACATATGTTCAGATCCTTCACCTTTCTGGATTTTCTCATATCACACATGTATTCAATATGGTGTGATGAGGGGATAGTGTGTGTGTGTGTGTGTGTGTGTGTGTGTGTGTGTGTGTGTCTGTGTGTGTGTGCGTGTTGGGGAGGATAGTGAATGATTTACTTTAGAAATCAAACTCTGTTGATATCCAGAACTTTTCTGAATATGTAGAAATCAGATGTAAAATTCATGATTAGATGTTCTCTGGAAGACAGGTATTCAGGCTGATTCAAACATTTCACTCATTCAATCATTGCTATAGTGAACATTTTTGTTTCCAAATGAAATAGAATGTCTATTAATTATTAATCACTTTATATATTCATACTTTATAAATTATCTGTTAAAATATTTTTTCTCTCTTTCTCTCTCAAAGAGACTCTCTGTCAAACAGACAGTGTTTCTCTTTGAGACAGCATTGGCTGGCCTGAAACTTTCTCTGGAAACCAGGCTAGCCTTGAACTCATAGAGATTTGCCTTCCTCTGCCTCCCAACTGCTGGGATTGAAGACGTGTGCCACCATAACCACCCAAATATTCTTTAATTTTACTTAAATCTTCTTAAAGAAAAAATGGCTATGTATGTTTTCAAATTCTCATAGTTTCATTCCCTTATGAATTTCACTATCTCCTTTATACATAATTACCTGTTTTTAATCCTAAAATTCTTTCTGTGTAAATTCCAATTCTGAGTTAATCTCATCAGAAAACTGCCTACTTTGTATTCCATTAAAATAGGTTATTTTGATCCTATATTATATTTGACTATTTTATGTTAATGTTATTGTCCCAGTGAATAGTCTTCCTATTTAAATACATTTTTATCATTTTTAACCCTAGTTCAATAAAATTTTGATTTCTTTCCCATATTCTAGCTTTTAATAAATACATTATGTTTTTCCATCCTAAAATCATTCTTAGAGATTTGAAGCACTGACACTTTCATTATCAAACTCAAATTTTATTCCCCCTTCTCTCGTTTTCTTTCTCTTTTCCTTTCCTTTTTAAAAATTGAGCTATACATTTCTCTCCGTTCCCCTCTTTTCCTCTCCCCTCCCCTCCTACCCTTTCCCATGGTCCCCATGCTCCCAATTTACACAGCAGATCTTGTCTTTTTTTACTTCCCATGTAGTTTAAATCCATGCATGCCTCTCTTAGGGTTCCCTTTGTTGTCTAGATTCTCTAGGATTGTGAATTGTAGTAGATTGTAGGCTTTTTTTATGTCTAAAAGCCACTTATGAGTGAATACATGTGATATTTGTCTTTCTGGGTCTGAATTACCTCACTGAATATTATGTCTTTTAGATCCATCCATTTGTCCACAAATTTCGAGATGTCATTATTTTTTCCTGCTGTGTAGTACTCCATTGTGTGAATGTATCAGTTTCCTTATCCATTCTTTGATCGAGGGGCATTTAGGTTGTTTCCAAGTTCTGGCTATGACAAGCAATGCTGCTATGAACATAATTGAACAGAGGTCCTTGTGGTACAATTGAGCATCCTTTGGGTAAAAACCCAAAGGTAGTATTGCTGGGTCTTGAGGTAGGTTGTTTCCTAATTTTCTGAGAAATCGCCATACTGATTTCCAAAGTGACTGTAACAGTTTGCATTCCCATCTGCATTGAGTTTTCCTCTATAATCTATGGTTACTTTTCTAAACATTTACAGAGGGTTTTTTTCTTTTCTTTTTGTCTTCTCTTTGTAGTAGATTTTATTTAAGTATTTCTGCACTGTGTTCAAATTACTTGTTCCACAGATTGTTGATATCTGAAATAGTTTGAAATGTTTCAGGACTTCATAAGTGTATATGAAATGACATACTTTTTGACTTGTATGCACATTTCCATACATACACATCTGTGATAAAAATCTGCTAATTCTGTGTTGAACTTTATACTGAAATCTTTCTAGAGGCTTGCTTCCTATGAAGGCTATATACAATATTAATTAGGTTTGTAATTAGACTGACTTCTTACTATATAGTGTACTGATGAACACAATATTGTGCATTTTATATTATGTACTACATTTTTTCTTGATGATATTAGTAGTGTCATATTATCTTCCTAAATAGCTATCTTATGTGCTTTATCTTTATTAATTCTTGTATTTCAAAGTGAATGTAATTTTGTCTTATGTGTCATTGTTTACACTGCTACTCATTTTAGAACAAACTCTGAATACTTTCATTGTCAATGTATGCTAAATCTATTTTATTAGTGATCTGCTAGAGTATTAGATGAACATTCACCTTCAGGTTTTATTTTAGTACTTAGGATTAAATATGTGCCTATGTTATCATCATGGTTTTTAATAAGGACAAGTTTAATTTGTTTAGTATTTTTTCTTTATGTTTATTTCTCTTTCTCCTGGAAAATGTATTTAATTTTCCTCAAAACAGATAATTTAATCTTACATAAAAATCAAAACCAACTAGTTCTAAGGTTGGTGAGATGAGTTAGCAGGTAAAATGCTTGCTGTCCGAGCTTGGAGACATGACTGAGTTCAGATCCCCAGCACCCATCGGGCATAGTGATGGGGTCTTTAACCCTAGCATTTGGGCTGTGTGAAAGATGGGGCCTGGTAGATCTTCAGAGCTTATTGGTCAGCCAGACTACCTAATTGGTGAGATCCTGATTCAGTGAGGAAAAACCTTATCTCAAAAATAAGGTGAAGAACCACCAATGAAGAATGGAATGTTATCCTCTGGTCTCCCCATGCACATGCATCCGTGTACATGCACTCGACCATGCACATATATGCATATAATCATGTCAACATATGCATACATCATGCACCCACCCTACACACCACAACTGCTGTTTTAAATTTCTAAGTAATTATACATTTTTTACTGATCGATTGCAAGTTTCCATAAGTTTTCAGAAAAAGTATTATTCAAAATTTTTAAAAGAACTATTTGGGATTTTTTTTGCTAATTTTTTTAAAGAAAAGAAATATGTCTTGTCATGGAATATTTTGGATTAGTTAATATTTCTAAATTTTATTTCATCTTGTGTTAATACTTAACTGGTATTATGTGCAAAAATCATCTGAAAGACTAACCCACATTTAGTTTACAGAGTGTATGTTTCAGCTATTCTTTCTTTGCATTTATTTTCCAAGGTCTTTGATCTTTTGATGATCTTACAGGGAAAGAAACTGGGTTTCAGTATTTGGACGACTGTCCACTGCCCTGGAATATTCTTTATTGTCAAGATGATTGGTTATATTTAGGTACATTTTCTTTTTCTCTCTTTGATATCTCTATTATTGCCCTGACTTCTGTATGCTTTTAGTGTTTAATGTGATCACAGAATTTAGATTATCATAGGATGGCTATGCATTATCAGTGTTCTCTTTAAGAATAAAATGACAATTCATCTTCTTATTTTATTAATTAATCAATTAATTTTTCCCAGCCTGATTACAGTTTCCCTTCCCTCCTCTCCCCCCAGTCCCTTACTTCTATTCTGCTCATTGTCTTTTTTTTAATTGATTTTTATTGAGCTCTACATTTTGCTCCCCTCCCTGCCTCTCCCCTCCCCTTCAGCCCTCTCCCAAGGTCCCCATGCTCCCAATTTATTCAGGAGATCTTGTCTTTTTCTACTTCCCATGTAGATTAGATTTACATATGTCTCTCTTAGGGTCTTCGTTGTTGTCTAAGTTCTCTGGGATTGTGATTCGTGTTCATCTTTTTATATGATTGACTTTCCCAGTTGCTTAGATCAATCTCTATTTTGTATTGTTTCATTAATTGCCTATTTTCTTCCTACATGAGCTGCTTTCTCTCTTGAGAAGTACCTTTAACTCCTATTCATTTGTCTTGAATTTTGGTTTTATACCATAGTCTCTTTCAAAATTTGTTCATTTCCCTTCTGGGTTAGTTTGCTTTGCCTTTCATTATGGTGAATATCCTTTGCTTCCATAGTTACTCATGACCTGTTTATACAGAAAATTTATACAGAAAATACAGAAAAGTCTTTCTCTCACCTTAAAAGAAATGCTATAGATGTTATGACAATGATGTCTAAGATGTGGGGTTAATATGGAGCTAGTTTAATGTAGTATTGATAAAGTCTAAAATTTTTAGAAGTGCTGATACATGTGCTAAATGATCCTGAAAATATCTTAAATGACTCTACCCATCTCAGCTTATTTAATATATTGATTTTTATTTTTGTTGTAGTCTTTAAAAAACATTAGTCTGGGTTAGAAAGATGACTCAGCAGTTAAGAGCACTAATTGCTCTTATAGAAGACCTGTGTTCCGTTCTCAGGACTCAACAATGGACAGCTCAAAACTGCCAACAATCCTAGTTCCAGGAGTTTAGATATGCCGTTCTAACCTGCATGCAACTGCACACAGGTGGTGTACAATAATCCACACAGCCATATAAATACAAACATAAATCTAAAAATATTAATGTAAATTCAAGATTTGTCAAAGAAAATAATTATTGCTGGGCCCAAACTGCTTTCTTCTAGAATCTGTTTAATGAAGCACACCTTGGTTATTACGTGTATGATGAACTTAAGGCATCTAATCTTTGTTTCTGACACTGGTCTTCCAAGTACATTCTTTACATTTTTTGAATGAGGACTATAGTATTTTTTTAAAATGCTGTTTTCATTTTTACATCATTTGCTTCTGCCTTATTATACTTTTCTTAATTATTCAAAAAAACACTGACATCAACAAATAATTATAATTAATTCATTTGCTATACCCCGACCTACTAAAGAAGAACATTTTCAGTTTTCAACGTGAGTTCACATCTATCTTGACTTGCCTATAAGGGCATCTCATTTCCTCATGCCTCTATTTTTAATGCTTATATAAACCACATTGCTAAACCTTATGCATGATGTAACAGGATACGGTCCCATGATATATTTCCATGATGTCAAAGCTTTGAATTATGTAAATGGAAACATGAAGCAGAAGCCTGCCACTTGTTCAATATGCGCTATCACGTGGCATTTTGCATAGTCAAGTGAGGCTGTCTATCTCCCTATCTGCATTTTTGTAAAGTGCATATCTCTGCGGTATCTATGCACTCAGGCAGTAAGTTTCTGCATCTGGTTAATAAACCCAGCAAACAAAAGTTTATCTGCATCTGGCATCCGCTTTCCTTTTGTGAATTTCCATGAATAACTAATGCATGGTGACCTTTGATAATTTCGGTGTTTGCTTAGAATTTCAATGGTGGTTCATGTTATTTCTCTGATACTGGGAATTTCAATATGACAACCAACCTCTTCATGGTTACTTACCTCACATTGGAATTCATAGGATTAATCACCCAAATGAGACTCAGCCTTAAGTTTTGCACATAGACCACACTAACTGGTACAACTTTCCAAAATATAATAAACTCAAACAAGATAATCTGAGAATTATGATGATGGGTGGTCACATTTTTGAAAATATTTGGTATGGATAATTTTCTTTCTCTTGTATGTTAGAGCACAGGAAGCTAATAAACAACACACACTGTGCTGGGAGGATCCTGGTGTTCTAGATCTCAGCAAAATACCTCCTTTCTCTTTTTTCCTCTTTGTCCTTAGCCTTTCTCTTTCTCTTCTCCCCTCTTCCCCGTCATCCTTTGCTTTTGACTTTCTGGTACTAACGTATCATGTGTTTTTTCTTAGTAAATGGAGTTTCCCAAAAGGCAGACATTATTAGCCTGATATGAATTAATTTTCCCTCCTTCTAGACAGAGTCTAGGTCAAGAATGGGCAGCACAGGTTTATCTAAAGTAGGCAGAGCCGAAGGTATTTTTGTTCCCTCTGCTTGTCACATTGAAATGGTGGGGAAAAAAAAAACTCAAGGAACTAAGAAATAAAAATTAATCTGCCAGATATCTTTCTTACTGTCTCTCACAAGTTACATATTTTTTGTTATGTTGATCTCACCCCCTTTACGTTACATTTCTGAAAACTTCCAGATTAGAAAGAACTGCATCTCAGGAAACCATTTCTTACATTGAACTGAGGTTTTTGTCTTTGTCCACTGACTCTGATTGTATAAACTGAGTAATTGAAAACATGTCTTCTGCAGGTCAACACAATAAGTGCATGCAAAATGATGATACATCTTTTGTTTGTTTTCCATGCTGCATGTGTATCCACAGTGCCATTAATAACACATTAGGCAGTCTGTCTTGTAGCTGTTTTTATCCCATTGTCTTGAAATACAACAGTCACAATTACAATTGGACACCATATGGCATGTGTCAAAGGCCTAGGTCATACCCAGGCAGGCTATGGCACAGCTTTAGCAAGATGTCATATGTATGGCTTGTAATAAATTTGTTAGGTCTTTCCACTCGATTTCCCATGAGTCCTTGATAAACAAGGATATTTAGGTTGTGTGCACGTTTATTGAGACTGTTGTTTACACAATTGTCCCTGGAACCACATCTAAAATTTCCATAGCCTGGCAGCAAAGCCCATAAACAACCCCGTAGTTCTTCACAGTTTTGGGTAGCGTGCACTGCAGACAGAATATTGTAGAGACTCATGCCACACGGAATGCTCGCCCACCAAATTGTCAAGGACTCATAAGTCAGAGTTTAAAGCGAAGGATGTGAATTTATATATTTTAAGCAGCATGTGTTTGTGTGGGCTCACTTTCAACAAAGGCTTTAGAATGACTGTTAAAAGGAAGACCTTAGCAGTGGTCATGCAGGCAAGTAACTGGGTGACTCGTATCAAAAGTGATAAAACGTCTTCAGTCCTCAAAGAAACAGTGACATTTGGCCATTCATAAGGATCGTGGCTAGTGTATGACTCGGGGCCTTCTGTCACTGTCTTCATCTGTACTTTGTTTCTTCCGGTGGGTGGCGGAAGCTTGTCAGAAACTGTCCACTCAGACAGAAGCTACCCAGGAGCGCACTACCGCCCGAGATATGAGGGCACTTCAGAACTGCACAAATACTGTAAGATCGTCTGGATAGGTAGTGCAGACTCTAGAGGAAAAACATTATGGAAGAGAGTTTGTGCTTTTCCTCTACAACTTCGTAACTTATTCAGAACTTAACTTCTCTTTAAACTTCAGGTTCATCTTATGTATTCTGACATGCTCTAGCTTGAAGTGTCTGAAATAACCATGTATTAATAAGCAGCCCTGATTCTGGCCAAGATAAAAATAAAAATATTCATATCTCTAAAGATGAAAGTTTCATTTGTAATATTAGGCTGTGGCAGCTGCTGCACACCTGTAGGATGCCCTGAGGCCCGGGGGCATTTTTACTGAACTTTGCACATATAATCTATTATATTGCCTCCCAACTGAACCTAAGTTTCCTAAAGAATGAAGTCATTTTTCTTAATTTAGAATTTAGAAAATGTCATAAGGAAATTTTAGTCATGAACATTGTTGGATTTATAAGAATACAAGGTGGGTTTCCTCCTTAAAATATGTGTAGGCTGTCCAATCTTCTCCAGATGCTCTGATCAGCCTGTACATTCTAATGCAAATTTCATTTGTCAAAGGCCCCATTAACAATAAAGTATGTTTATGAGTTGGCACAAACTATGCAATTGACTTTGACTTTGTTGGGTTTTTTTTGTTGTTGTTGTTGTTTTGCTTTTTGGTACCAGTGATTGAACCCAGATCACTGCACATGATAATAAGCCACAATTGGCTTCATTAAAATAATTTCATGGCCAGTGACTTCATATTCATATTTAATCAGCAGATTTTGGGAAATGGATGTGCAAGATTAATTGCAGCCAAACATTGTCGACATAAGGAGATACTCATTCTCAGAATGATATTTTTATTACACTCAAATTTTATTAATGTTGTAAACATGAAAAGTTCGGAGACAGGTAGTGCATTTGAGATACATGACTATGGCCTTGGAAACACAGTAACAGACCGGAAGCCTAGCTTAGAATTAGCATGCACTTAGTATGAAGCAAAGCCATGAGTTCAGTAGTTAACACCAAAAACAAATCAATCCTGACATGGCAGAAGCAAATAAACATAAAACACTGCTTCTATCAGCTACAATTCCATGATGGTGGCTATTTTCCCTTTTCATAAGGGAGACTAGAGGATTTGGAAATCCAAACTTGGATGTCTTTGTGTGAACTTAATTATAAATAAAATTAAGCATAGGACAGAGATTTGAGGCCACTGGTTAAAAGATATTTATTCCACATTTACTTTCTACTTAATATTATGAAGGATTTAGAAAGGTTATATTTCTTTAGCTGTAGGATAATGTTTTAAAACTCAATAAATAGCATACTTCATTAAATGCCTTAATATAGTTTTCATTCTGTATAAAAATAGATAAACAAGTTTTGATTTTTCCTGATGAATTTTAAGCCAGTTATTTACAATCTATATCATCAGACATGTTTATAAGTATCTATAAAAGCATTATTGTATATACTATAATACACATAGCATATATACATATATATGTGATTAAAATATGGGTTGTTTTTATGTAGATTATAAAACTTATTTTTAAATTTTGCACATTTTTTTGCATATAACAATCACATGATTGTACATGAAGAATACCATCTTAAATCTCTTGTCATTACAAGACTTTTAGCCACTTAACCATTTTTTATGATTCTGTAGTACAATTTTTATTGGCTATAAATTCTTACTAATGAGGAAAACATCCAATCAGCAGCCACCTAATTTACTAGGGATTTTCTTGTCCTAAATATTTTGACTGTTGTGTATTATCCACGTAAAAATAGATATTTTTGAAGACAAACTTCAATGTTCTGCTCTGCCTTCAGTCCTTCCAAGGAAAGCATCCCCAGGGAAACACACATTGAAATGTACAGGGAGAGTCTCCCATTGTGGTCTGCAGAGTTGTCCTGTCTACCTTTTGCTGTTTCCTTCTAACTTGTTAGTCTCTTGGCTTCGCTGGGTTGCTCTTCTTTTGTTGAGTATATCTGGCTTTCAGTGTTAATTCTTCTCCTGCCATTATGCCAGCATTCACTGAGCTCGCCTTTGGACTTTGACTCACCTCCATTGCTATCAGGGTAATTCAGTATAGTGATATTTTGTTTCAGTTTTAATAAATAAAGTTTGCTTAAATTAGATCAGAAGGGCAAAGCTAAACCACTAGAGGTCATCTAGGCAGTGGTGGTGCAAACCTTTAATCCTAGCATTCCAGAGACAGAGACAGACAGATCTCTGTGAGTTCAAGGCCACACGGGGCTACACAAGCTGGAAACTGAAACAAATCCAGGTGGAGGTGCCTTACACCTTTAATCCCAGTACTAGCGAGTCATGCCTTTAATCCCGGCACTAGAGTGGATACAAAATGGATGGAGAGAGAGGCTTAGTGTGCTTAGTCTGCATAGTTTGCAGTTACCCAGCCTTGGTAGACTTAAGACTTCTCCAGTGGCTTGACTCCTTTGCTTTTCTGATTTTCGGGTTTAACCCCAATATCTGTTTCCGGGTTTTTAATATTAGTATTTAATTCAGTATTGCTCCTGTCTGAAATTAGGAGATACTTGACAACAGGAGATCCTGTTGTCTCTAGAACCTGGCTCAGTTCTAGCCTAGTAATTATTTTATGAGATAAGCTTAATATTTGACCTTTCATGTCATCGTGGGCAAATCCTACTTTGCAAATATCAGAGAGCTTTGAAGAGAGTTGACTGGGAAAAGAATTGCAGTGCACAATTTTACAATTTAAATATCATTCCTAAGGGAATATGTTACAGCAGTGATTGGCCATTATGTGTACCATGTGTTTAGTACTCAGCATGACTGAAAAGATCTTTGTGATGAGGCACATTTAAACCTGATAAAGTTGAGTTTTAAAATGACTGCCGATATTATTTAAATGTAGATTTAAGAATTTTCTAAGATGGAGAGTTTAAACTAAGATGCCTGTAATTCCAAATCATTGATATTGCTCCTAAGTCATACATATAGATGTCATGTAGAAGGAAGTGGAAAGGAAGGAAGGGATTAGAGATAACTGTTTTAATCGTCTACCATTCAGTGTCTTTTTCTAAAAATGGCAAATGCCAAGACATTGTGTAGAATGGATAGATATAATTTGCTTTTCCTTCTTTTATACAGATCTTGGTTTCAGTCCAGGTTATTTTCTTTCTCATGAACAATCCATTCAGCAATACTTAAAACAAATATTTTAATTCATGACATGCACTAAATAGATTTTCATGCAAAGGTTACACCTTATCTATTTTTTACTAGCCACAGCATAATATATTGTAGATTGTATAGAACACCATGTACTCTATTAGCTTTAAATTAGTAACTAAGGGTCCGAGGTACCACATCCACAGCATAATTCAGTAGCTTCTGGCAGTTTCCCAATGACTCTGATACTAAAGATAACCATAGCAGATAAATCAATCCCCAAAGTGGATTCTCCAGCCCAGATTGCTCAAGCTTTAATGTGCCTGTGTAATCTCCCAATGCAATCTTCATCACTGCCGATTACACAGCTGCCGCTGCCTAGGGCACTAAAGTGATTTACATAAGCTAAGTCATTATTCTAACAATTAAATCACTTGGAATTAGCACAAGCACTTTTTTCTTGCTCCAATATTAGGCCTTGAAGTCAATTGAACACAACTCCCCATATGTTACATAATGTTACTAGAAAACAATGGTTTAATAGAAAGGCAAACAAACCAGAGCTCTTAGACTGCAAACAAAGACCTGTTTATTCAGGTGACAAGGAATAAAGAATATGCAGGAAATATTGGACGATGGTGTTTCAAATTTAGAATGTAAAAGTATCTTTCAGCTTGATTTCCCCTTTCCTTTTTCTTTCTTTAATCAGATTTAAACAATTGTTTTCAGCCTCATCAAGTAATGCGTCAACCACTAAATATGACCAAATGTTTGTTGAGTATTGCTATTTATTCTTGATTGCAGAGTCTCTTGTTTCACAAAAAATAAATCTCTGAGCTCATGGCCAAGATGATTTACTTTTGCTTAGATAATTTTGTGTATTTAATTTATGATTTCTATTAGCATTTATTTTTATTATTCTAAAACGTCTGAATGATGCCATATATACAGATAAGCAGAATCATCGATAAGTCTAATAAATAAATATTTGTTTTATTAGGCAAGGCTGAGTTTTTATCCAAGTGCCTCTATGAGAATCAATTGAAGGGTCTTATTTCCATGTTCTGAGACAATCTTGAGCTTCTGCTTGAATCATGTTCCCCAACTGACTTTACAGCTTCTTCCCCCAGACTCACAATCAGGTGAAGCCTCGAGAGGACCCACTTTGTTATCCTACTGTTCATGAAATGAGTTGGGGGCTGACTTCTTGGGAAACTAACCTTGCTGTGTCAAGCTATAAATAAAGGATTGAGTGTCAGAAACAGGTGGAACCTGAAAAGTTAGCACTTAAATGTTACATGATGTGTTTTATAACGTGACAACCGTGAGTGACATATTTTATTTCTCTATTTTTGTGGTTCTGGAAATGGGACCCAGAGTCTGGTGCTCACTGGATGAGTCCTCGACCTTCAGATGTAATATGAAACCTTTGATACTTTTAGTTTAGGTACTTGCCTGAATTTCGACCCTGAAAGGACTCTGCACAGAGTTTGCTATGACTTATTTGTCCATCGCATGTTTCTGAAATTTCAAAGTATATCTTCGTATTAGACTGGCATTTTGAAAGCATCAATTGATTAGTTATTTTTGTTCTTAAAAGATTTTAAAACATTCCTAATGGCAAGCTTTAGTTTATTAATCTCTTTTGCCTGGCTTATAATATTCATGCGTATGATTCATTTATTTTGTTTTTAAATTTTATTTCTTTTTTCAAATTTGGCCATCTATTTTTTTATTACTTTATAAATAATACCAATGAAAATTCCCACTTCCCTCCCACTACCCCCCACACACCCTTCCCCCCTCCAGTCCTAAGAGAGGGCAAGCCACCCTGCCCTTGAAATTTTATCTCTTAAAGCCTTGTATTTGATTCTTTATATGGAAGTATTTTTTATGAATTCTTTGAGAATTTTATACATTATATTTTGATCATATTCACTCCTTTTCTCCAACACCTCATAGATTCACCCCCTTTTCTATACCTACCCAGCCTTGTATCTTCACTTCTTTAAAACTCATCCAGTTCAATTAGTTCTGGCTGTGTACTCGGGTGTGTGGCAATGTACTGGAGTCTCTTCCACAACAGGGTCCATGCCTGTTGACAGACGTTCTCTGTTCTGCCTGGTCACAGCCAGTCAGTCCCAAAGAAATGCACAGAGGTCTACATTAATTATAAACTGGTTGGCCTATTAGCTCAGGCTTCTTATTAAATCTTACATCTTAAATTAGCCCATGATTCTTGTTCTGTGTTAGCCACGTGGCTTGGTACCTTTTATCAGTGAGGCATTCTCATCTTGCTTCCTCTTGGTCTGGGTGACGACTGCAGACAGAGCCTTTCCTCTTCCCAGAATTCTCCTGTTCTTGTCAACCCACCTCTACTTCCTGCCTGGCTACTGGTCAGTCAGAGTTTTATTAAAATAATCCAAGTGACAGGGTACAATACCATGCACTTAAAGAAAACTACCTCCCTGTCTCCTGAAAACTATCCATGGTCAAGCGCGTTATCTGAGGGTAGGATTTTTTCCTGATTTTTTCCTCTTTCCATGCTTGAATTTCAGTTGACTTGTGCTTGCCATCACAATGTTGACTATACATCTGCCCTTTTGTTTCAGGAAAACAGTATTTTCTTATTTCCTTATAGTAATTCCCACCTCCGGTTCTTACATTTTTTTAACCTACTCTTCTACAGTGATTTCTGAGTCTTGGCTGGAGGAGGTGTGCCATAGATGTCCATTTAGGGCTGAGAACTCCATAGCCAATTATTCTTTGCCCTTTGGTGAGCTATGTTAAATGCCATCTACTGAAAAGAATCTTCTCCGCTGAGGTATGAAGGATGCATTAATCTGTGAGTGTAAAGAGACGTCATCAGGAGTGGGATTAATGCTATGTCCCGTTAGCAGAGTAGCAGTTGCAGGCTCTCTCCTAGGGCTTTTGATCTGTCTAGCCCTAGGTTCTGTGCCCCAATCATGGTGCCAGGTATGGATTCCATCTTGTAAACGACCTTAAGTGTAATCAGGAAGTAGTTTGTTACACTCAGGACATTTGTGTCACTTTTATACCACTGAGCTTATCTGCCAACCGTGCTATTACTGTACTTCGCAGAGTTCACAGCTCGATACTATTGATTAATTTTCTCTTCCGGTGGTGTCATAGCACCTTCCAGCATTTTGAAAGCTAGCCAGTAGAGATAGAAGCTTCAGTTTCAGCACCAGCTGGATTTATGCATGTTCTATGACTCAAATAAAGTTCTGCAGTGTAAGGATGAGCAATAACATGAATCTGTACTTTTGGGGGATTGGTGGGACCTCACTGGTCAAAAACTCCAGTAGAGATTGCCCATTTCCAGCACTGTACTTTTTATTTTATAATCTGTGGTGTGTAGTAGAGCATTGTTACCCACTCTAGGGTAAGTTAATTTAAATTCTTTTTATATGTGTGTATGTTTATATTTTAGGACACTTCTGTAGTGGTAGTTTTTCATACTAACTTTCCAAAAAATCTTTCGTGTTATTTATCACTCCCTGTGTTCATTCTCTTCTCTACCAGACCCTCTATCCCTCATACCATTTAACCTACCCATTTCTAGTATTTCCCTTTAAGTCTGTATGTCACTGGGTTCTTTTTTCTCTACCTTGTCACCATTTTCCAGTGGCTTCTAGAGTTTCTAGACTGCTGTAAATGTTCACAAGTATTTTCTTTTGAAACAGTCTTTCTTAACCTCAAAGTCACTGTGTAGTCCAGAGTAGGTTCAAACTTGTGATTTCTGTCTTTTCTCTTCTCAAGCTCTGAATGTGCACCACTAGATAGATCCTAGCATCTCAAGCAGACATCACATAACATTTACTTTTTACTTAATACGTTATTGATGTATTACAATCAAACAACCTTAATTAAGCCACCAAAGATGGTGGCGTAATCCCTATTAAAGTTAATAAGGCATGATTATACTCATTTATTGCTTTCTTCATGTATGAGTTGTAAAAAAATAAGAAACATACTCTGAAGTAGGACCAAGGTTGAAACATGAAATATTTGAAGTATTGATGTAATTTTCTAATACAGGTTTTGTTTGACAAAAAAAATCCCACAGTTATGCAAGTAAATTCTTCTTATAATGGATCTGTTCAAAATATTAACTTATGTTGAAATATTTGTTTTTTGTTTATCAATTAAAGAAATGTCTTTTTCAAATCTCCATGAACTCTCAAATAAATTTTTAAAAATTTTTGAATAATTATAGATTAAATCTACAGATACATTTTAAATAGAACCCTTTTTGTGAAATAACTATTATAAGACATTTGTAAAGGATATTTTTGCATAACCTTATTATATAATCCTGGTATTTCAATTAACTAATTTTCATACTGGTTTATTTTTCTTTTTAAATGTTATTTTACATTTGACTTAAGAATGTTTACTACTTAATGTGACAAAGTGGGTGGTCTTTTAAATTATTGTTACCACATATTTTGTGATGAATTCTAGATTTGCATAACAATTTAAAATCTATGCACACTAATATATTAGACATTTTGTTTAAGTATTCCTAAAATTTTGGACCCAGAAGATCATTATTTTAAATAGCATCCTTAAATATAAAATCAGATACGCCTCTCTGTATAAGGAGCTTATTGATAAATATATATTTCATTGTTTTGTCTCTTTGTATTTGTTATTTGAGAAAATTTAGGATTATGAAAAACATCTTAGTGATTATAAAATACTAAATTTACAAAAGAGAAACATTTAAAATAAGTATGATAAATATTTTCATTGAAATGAATGATTATGTGCAAGTCTTTCATTCCTTGTATGTGTATATATTTAAATTTTAAAGTTCTTGGCAGGCATCTCAAGGATAATTATTTAATATTTACTGAATGTCTATTATGTGTCCCAAGCATTATACTGAATTCTACTAAGACATGCCTTTTAATCATCACAGGGTTTCACGAAGCAGATTCCAGCCTTTTTAGAATAGAAGTAATTGAAGCAAAGTGAAACTAAACAACTTACTCAATTTCCACAGCTGTCAGTGAAAGATAAATTATGTGCTCTGGCCAGTTCACATTTGATGCGATCCAAATGGCCAAGAAACAGTGGCCATAATCTAAAGACTCTTCTCTTTGCTTCTATTTTGGGTGCACAGAAAAATAATGTGATTTTTAGTTTTAAGCCAAAAGGAAACAGTTGAACTGAACTACAGATATTTGTGTAAAATATGGTGACATCATTATGTAAATATGTTTAATTGGTGGGTGAATTCTACAGACTCAGAGCAAGGTAATTCAAAATTATTGTCCAAACCATTCAGTTGTTTATTTTTTTTCTTGTGTTAGTTATAGTTTTTGTTTTCTCCAAAATGATTCTCCCTATTTAGTAAAAACGTAGACTTGGAACCCTTAAAGAATTTTCTGCTAGTAAAAATTAATGTAAATATATCCACAGACAAAAGATGTTTTTTTCTCTAGCAGTAAGCAGTGACTATAAAAACTTTTTTTTTCTTCTTTCTTGTCATTTGGTCTCTTCATTTCAATTAAGGTGGATCAGTTTCCAAAGCTTTTTGTGTTTTAGGATTTATAAAAGGCTATGTATATGTCACAGTTTAATGATGCCCACTTTAAATATTTTTCCATACCATACTAAAACAATTTCATGATCTTTCCAAATGATGAATTTTAAAACACTCAAATGCTAGGCATCTCTTTACAGTGGTATTTATTGGCTGTCAGTAAAATCTCTCCTCACCCTGGGAAGTCAATACTAAGTTTCCTTGAATTCGATGTAAACTTTGCAGTTCCTGTTAAAAAGACCCTGTTCAGAAGCCTGTTTTTAAACTATTAAACTAGGGTTTCAGAATTTCCTTTCTACACTGAACTCTTCTTCTAATTCCAAATAAAGAAAAATAGGAATTTAATTTCTGTACAAATTTCTTCCAAAAGCCTCTGTCCAAAATACAAAGTGCTGAAATGTAAAAAATGTTCAACGTGGCATATGCTAATTTACGCCTTTTTTTCTATTCTTCTTTTGTTCTTTTTTTAATGGCTAAATGATAGGACAGTTAAATGACCCACTTTCAAAATGTGGCCCATTCTTTCCTATTACAAATATGAATTACTTAATACTGTTGTTATTTTATTAACTGTGCTTTGTGTATACAAAATAAAACAATTTTAAATTATGAAAAGCATGCAATAATTAATATTCTGGTGAAATAACAACAGGAATTTTATTTTTGATGCTAATTAGTTGATAAATCAATGAAACAGGAATGCTGTTTAAAATTCCTAGCCATGTTAATAACTGAAGTCAAGTTTTTATTTATGCTTAAATTCTGGTTTAGATAAATAGTAATAAGAGGCAAATGTTAGGTGGACATATTTGGCTAACTTTAAGGAAATGATTAGTAAATGATACAGGAAATAATCCAGGAGAAGAGAAAGCATTATACAGCAAGAGGAAAAAATTTCTCAACAGATTGGATTATAAACAGATTCCAAGAATCAACAGGGTCCATCAAAATATGTACTTTCTAAAAAATGACAGAAAAAAGATGAAGGAAAAGAAGAAAATGCTGAGAGAGGCAATATAATATAGTTAAAATATAATAGTTACTTAAAATGCAAGAGAGTTAAAAGCAGGTTTGCAAGGCTTGCTAAGTAAATAGTCAAGTAAATAAGTGAATAGTTTAAAAGTGAAAGAAATACCTTAAAAGGTAATCTCTCTCCTCCAAAGCAAGAACTGATTCCAGCCACAGATGACTTTAAAAAGCTTATTTTGTTTGATTTGCTAGTCATTTAAAGTAAAAAATTAAAATGTATGATTCATTATTTCAAAGTGTATTCATTGAATATTTTGCTTAACTGAAAAGTCATAGTTATTATGCTATTTAATTCTTTAGTAACATTATTATTATGAAATTTTATGGCTCAATATTATGTTACTATTTCTACATAGACATTTTATGTTAGACCCCTCAACATGAGATATGGCATATAACATAATGATTAGTTAATACATACTTGCAAACACATGCAATTCTCCAAATACTTTTTTCAGATAATTTTCCACTTATTTAGCTTGCTCCTATTGAATTTTTGATCTCTCATCATTTTTAAAGCATAACAATCAAGTATTTGAATATAATTTTGCTAAGATAGCTGTTCAAGTATTCTATTTTTGAAACAGGGTTATTTGGAAAAATTCATATATTCTCTATAAATTCTTTATCAGATATTTTATGCATACTTTATTCACGATTTTAGTTTGTCTTTAATTCTCTTTAAATTTTAGTACATTTATTTATTTATTGTGTGTGCACGTGTGTGTGTGTGTGTGTGTGTGTGTGTGTGTGTATTTGGGTGTGAGAGAGAGGCAGGGGGCTCAGTTGTATTAGTCAGAGGACTATTTTTAGACAAGCTCTCTTCTTCTGTCATGTGGGTCTCCATTATTGAACTTAGATATTCTAAGTTCTCTTAGATTCTCTAAGGAGCTTGTTGCCTATACTTGCTCTTTTACTGATCTTTGTCTTTTATTTTTCTTTATGCTTTTCATTGAAGAACAAAATTGTAATTATTTGGTTAATCCAACTTATTCTTATTTTGAAAAGTTCTGCTTTTGATGTCATGTCAGAGTTGCAAAGAGTTCAAAGTCACGAAGATGAAATTACATTTGGTGCTGTAAGTGTTGTAGTTTCCACGCTGTATTGAAGTTAAGATCAGAGTTTTGGTTTGCCCCGCAGAACAAATTTCTCGGTTTCACGTAGGATTTGGAAAACGGTTTTGCTTGATAGAATTAGGATAGTATCTCGGAAATATGAAGGCAACCTTGATCTTTAATTAAACCTTAATCAATCTACCAATTTATTCTCTGCCTCTTTGTTTCCATTTTTGCATAGTAGCTAGTGTGTGAATAGAACTATATATTTGGAGTTTTTAATCCCTCTTCATTTAATCATTATCCTAAGTAGGCACATCTATTCTGCTTTTTCTCATGGGTAAACCTAATAATCTTCATCCTAAAAAAATTATACTCTTATACATGTGGCATAATTTCATTAATTATGAAATTAATTAATTAATTAATTAATCATGTGGCGTGATTTCATTTCTTTTTATCTCTGTGATTTTAACATATTACTCTAATTTTAGTAGATTTGGAACAAATCCAAGCTGCAAGCCTGCATTCAAACTGTCATGTTTTATTAGACGCTGAAAGATTAATCTTCCACTTCAAGTTATTTATTCACACATTTTCTGTTCATGTGTGTGTAGATCTGAGCATGTGTGCTTAGAGGGCACATGCATGAATCTACAGTCATTTACATGGCAGAAGTGCCTTTCATTTCTGCTCCCTGGTTTACTGCCTTGACTCAGATCTCATGTGGAACCTAATTTTTATCCATATTTTGAAACAATATCTCGTATAGAGCTTAGTGCTCATCAATTTGCCTAGGATGACTGACCGAATCCCACCCACCCCCCAACACACATACTGGTTTTCCTTTCTCCACCCACTGACCAGCCCTAGTCCTGAAATTAAAAGCACATACCACTGCACCTTTGGGTACTGGAAGTATAAATTTGACCCCCGTACTTGCATGGCAAACGCCCAATTTCTCACTTGTAATTCACCTGGTCTTAGCCCTTACCTTAGCGCTTAATGCAACACATGTATTTAAGACTAGGACAAAGTGATGGAAAAATATTATAAGATTTGAAGATGTTGTATGACATCACTTTATCTTTGTTAAGGCCTGTGACTGCCCTTGCTTATGTAAGGCTTGCACAAGAGTCAACACATTAGAAAGAGATGTCATTGATATTTTATCTTCACAAAGCAAACGCTATACAAATTACATTTACCAACACTGAGTTCAAAGCCCTGACTCCCAATTTTATCTTTTGGTGCACTTCTGAAATTTGGTACCAATGTGTTGGAAGATGGATGTACTTGTATGTGCTTGTACGTGAACATGATTATGACTGTACTGCTATGTGCCCCCTATGTATGCATGTGCAAAGAACAGAGCTTTAGATCTTTCTCTACTCCTTCCTTCCTGACACAGATCTCATACTGGAAAGCTCACTTTTGATCTTGGTTGTCTAGTAGGGGCAACTTAAAGATCTGCCAGTTTGTTACCACCCATTACTGGGGTTACATGGACAAACTTTGCCATACTTTTTATGTGGGTCTGAGGATCAGAACTCAGGTCCTTATGCCCTCATGTCTGCAGAACAAGTCTTCCTTCCATTTCCACAGTCCTGTTTGGTAGATTTCCATACTGGTACTTTTGCAACTACCTTTATCCTTACATGCTTTTCGTCTTTATTTTCTGTTAGGCTAGGCTGTGCTTCAGGTAAAATGGGGTTAGTTATCTACAAGTAGTAGCAGTAGTCAGTGGTAGCCATTAGCCAGTAAGAGGCTTGGACCAGGCATAAATGACAACCCAGTAAGACTTTATGTATCAGCACTGGTGCAGTACAGGTGATACTTCATCTTCTCTGACTTTAGGTTTCAGGTCTTCAGGAAAGAGATGAAATTAATATTTCTTTCATTATATTAAATGGTCCTTATAGAACTTCTTATAACAGTGAGGTGTTCACATTACTTTTTAGTTGGTTTAAAAGGAAATTTTTTAAAAAATCAGATAAAAAAACATAAAATTTCTGTGTTTATTATTCTTCCTTTTGCTTAGCCTAGTTGGAAAGTTACAGTACCAACATGGTGAAGAACTTGGCTGAAATACAAATATTCATTCAATCTTCCCTCTTAGAAGGAAATTATGTTTATTTTCTCTATTCGTGATTGAGATTATAAAAGGAAACCCGCCTAAATACCACTGTAGAAGCAGTTACTTTTGGAGCAACTTTAATGAAATTACGTTTAATTACTTTTATAGGGCTTTGAGAAAGTCATCAGTGATGCTATTTCATGATGTGACAAATGAAAAGCTACTGCTTACCTGCACCCCGTTATACTGTTTCCTAGAGGTGCTTAGAAGCAACAGAACAGGTGTGAAGGGGAGTAAATGAGAGCACATGAAGAAACAATGAGTGAGGATGCTTTCACAGTGACATAGGTGGTATGAAAGACATAAGAGCAGGTAAAATAAAATTTGTGACTCGGGATATCAAGTTACTTGAGATGGACGTCTGTAGTGGTAATTTGACATTTACGTTGTCCCTTAGTGACAAGAAGGTACCAGCCATATATAGTGTTAGGATAATCTAATTCTATGGAATGAAAGAGATCTTTGCCTTGTTTGTTTAAAGTAAACTTAAGGATTGTAAGACGCTAAAATTCTAAAAGCAGTGCTTCTCAGTCTTTATAATGCTGTGACCTTTCAATATAGTTTCTCGAGTTGTAGTGACCCCCAACCATAAAACTATTGTATTGTTACTGAATAATTGAAATTCTGCTACTTTTATGAATTATGATGTATATAATTCATATAATACATATATATATGTATCTCATATATATATGAGATAGAAGTTGGTCAAAGGGGTCGCGACCCACAGACTGAGAATCACTATTCTAAAATGAAGTTTAGAGGGTTGTATATGCAGTTGAGAAAAACTGAGGCATCAGCTGGAGCCAGACCATCCGAGGACTTAGTGTCTATTTAAATATGAGGGTGAGTTACTTACCCAGCAAATCGGCTGGGTAAGTGGTTTTGTTAAGAAAGCGTTAATAAGGACTTCGCTGGTTTGTGTAGGAAGCCAGTTGCATGGATTAGGAAAGCAAGAGGATGGACCAGTTTTGAGATTGATGCTGTGACCTGGGCAGAGGTGATGGTTGTGTTGATCAAGAATTTCATGGCAAACAGGAATGGCATTGCTAGAATTTAGTAACAAAGCATTTAAGACTTACTGATAGATTTCATTGGAATAAGATTGAATGATAACATCTAATTTTCAGGCTCTTGAAAGTACAGATTAGTAAATTCTGTGAATATGGAAAAAAGATTCTGAGGGGGAAGTTAGAGACCTCTATGTTAGATGCTAGAAGTGGTGTCTTGAGAAATCTAATGACAAACTTTGGAGCTGAATGTACACGTTTTCATCTTCAGACACAGATTATTTGGGGAAAGTCAAGAATAGATGACGTTACTAAGAAAGGGAAGTAGGAGGATGCGAGGCAAAATAGTTCTGCATCTTTAGTGCCCAAATGGAGAGATTATATATGGGGGAAGTAAGCAAAGGTCAGAGATAATAATAGACACGGATGGAGAGAAAATAGCAGAAAAATATGGCCTCGAGGAGGCACAGACACACACATGGCTTTAATGGAAAACAGCACAGTGACCCATGGGCTAGTTCCAGTGGACTTCTGGGGAGAAGAACCCAGATGAAACACTGACTGGCAAGAAAGAGCACAGCACAGGAGTCCTTCCAAACACTTAAGTTATGAGAGGGAAGAAGGAGGATATGGATTTAAGGAGTGTTTTTATCTGCTTGATATTTTCGTTGTATGCTCGTATTTATTATTTGTAAGCTGGTGTGTGTGTGTGTGTGTGTGTGTGTGTGTGTGTGTGTGTAGAACTCCCAATAATAAGAACAGTTACAAGTTGCTTTGATAAGGACAGAAGTGATGCCGACATCTGCGGCGTTAATGGCCTCTGGAAAGAATGAAACAGCATTTGATTAGTTTTCTTGAAAGGAAAAAGAAAGAATTGGAAGTGGGATTCTTGCTGAAGGTCAGATGAGGTGATGAGATATGCTCCAGGAATTGCTGGGAAATGTGAGATTTGATCCAATACCCCAGGTGACCACCCATGAAAGGAGATGAGATTCTCTCTAAACTCAAGCAGCGGGGGAAAAGAACCCTGTTAGTTAGATTTTCATCACTGCATCAAATAACTGGGGTAATTAACTTATAACAAAAGAAGGTTGATTTTGGGCTTACAGATGATTCCAGTCTATCAACAGGTGCTTATGGACCTGTGTTTAGGCAGCAAACCATGCCATGAGTGTTTAGTGAAGCCAGATTCCAAGTCATCATGAGTCTGGAGGAAAAGAGAACAAGAAAGGGTCAAGGTCACACAACCTCCTTCTGCTAGCTGTCTGTCCCCAGTAACCTAAAGAACCTCCCACTGAATCCCACCACTTAAGTGTTCTAATGCCTTCTAAGGTTATCCTCCTGAGACCCAATACTATCACAGTGTCATTGGGGGGACGGGGGGGGGAGTTAACATTCAAACTATGACTTTTTGGTTCTTCGAGGAAATGTTGGTAAGGCACAATGATAAGACCTATTGAATAGGGGCTCAACAGCTTGCTAACAGTTAATTGTCAGCATGAGCTAGTTATAGTAGAGATTATTAAAGCTGTTTATACATTCAAATTGAAAGAATACCACATTTTCAGAACAAAAAAGATAGATGAGAGTAGTGACATATTAGTTTTGTGAACATGGCTTCGGTGTATATGCCCTAGATTCCCCTCTCTATTGGAGTTACCTATTGAGAAATGTGGGCCCTCCAGAGACATAAAAAGATCCATTCACATAAATATCCAATAAATAGTAATTGTATTAATGAATATATACAGCAAATATATTGACATGATTTTCTGCTAGATAGATAAGCTGGTTTCTTCCACCTGTCTCTCCCTCCTCCTTCCCCTCATCCTTTCCCTACTCCTCTCTTCCCTTCTCCTTCTCCTAACTTCCTGCCTCCTCCCCCCTTCTCTCCCTATTTCTTCTTCTCCTGACCACCTTCCTTCTCTTCGCCCTCCTCCTCTCCCTTCTTCTCCTGATTCTCAAGTCAAATGTTGTCTTAGGAATAGTCTAACAGACAAGAAGAATAAAGAATATTCATTTCAGTTATCTTGAAATTAAATCCAGTTTGGTAAATATACTGCTCATTTAGAGCTGTCCCTAGCAAATACTAGCAAATATGCAGTTTGGAATTTTACCAGCTAAATCAGATGAACTGAGCTCCATAATGCTTTGGTTGTATCTTAGGGTCAGGAAGCTAATAGCAGACAGGAGTAGAGAGTGCAATGTTTGAAAGTTGCTGGCTCAGTTAAATGGATAGTTTCCTCTAGTGAAACTTTAAACATGAATTCTGCTTATTGGCACAAAGCATTGCAGAATGTAAATATTTAATTCTTAACTTGACCTCCACAGGTCAAGATTTTAAACGAGAAAGAAAATGTGGCCTAGGATTATTCTTAAACTAAAATCTAATGTTTAAATAATGAATATTGATTGCAAATTTCATTAACATAATAGTTTTCTTCCCTTATTTAATGAAAACTTTGACTCATCCACTTACATTATCCTAAAGAAAGGTAGAAATGCCTGTGTTAAAGATCAACCGAGCTTTTAGCACCATACTCATTTGTTTAAATTCTAGTTTGTTAGGACTAGGAAGGTCACAGCAAATATTTATCACTGCACAGAATTTGGTTTTAAAGTTTCATCTTCTGTTAGTAAGGAATGCTTCCTTCCTTCCTATTCCTGTACAAATAATAGCATTTGCAATGACACACCTGCCGACAGTCTTGTGAAAGTCTAACTGCACAAAGCATGAAATGAGGAAATATGTTGTGGGAAGACATTGCCTAAAGCAGCCTTGGCATTGAGTAATGGAACGGGCTTAGTGATGTTCTTAACGTAAGCAGTTAGGGATCTAGGGAATCCTGGCGTGATAAGGAAGTGTGTGTGGCTTTCCAGAGTAAGTACTTTTCCCAGAGCTCACTAAGTGAACTGACCTCAGGCAAACTTAATGATGAATTAGACATAGTGGTAATAGTTCCTTTTCCAGCTTCCTTAAAATGTATATAGCCGCATAATCTAACCATCAACTGCTAAACCCTCTTCTCTGTCTCTCCCTTCCTCCTTCCTTCCCTTCGCTCTCTCCCTCCTTCCCTCTTTCTCCCCCTCCAACCCTCCCCCACAAATTCTAGAAGCAAAATACAACTGTGAACCAAATTAGTGTCATCATATAAGACGATGAGTTAATGGATTTTATTTGTGTATCCATTCATTCACGTGTGTGTGTGTGTGTGTGTGTGTGTGTGTGTGTGTGTGTGTGTGTGTATACAGATGCTCTCGGGGTTAGAAGAGAGTGTTAGAACCCTTTGAGTTATGGTTCCAGGCAGTCGTTTGCTCTCCTATGTGGAGAGCTGGGAATTGAACTTAGGTCTTCTGGGAGGGCATAACTCTCTTGTAACCACTGAGCCATCTCTCCAACGCTAGTGAAGAGATTTTTTAAAAGACAATTGAAAATGCATAGTTTGCCTTTCTGAAATAAGTTCTTGCACAGGTTTTAGTCATAGAAAGTAATTTAACGGCTCATGAGTTGGTGAGAGTACAAAAGAGAAGTTTTATGTTTTTAGATGCAGTACTTCTGGTTAAATAATTCAACTTTGTTTTCCTCAACATTGTTTCATAGCAACAAATTCCTCTCCCTGACACTTTAGTAACTAATCTGGAATCCTTTAGACACAAGCACATAAACTACAGAGAATTTGTCTGGAATTAATCGCCTTTATACAAAACAGGTATGTCTTAAGATTTGCAAGTTCCTCGAAAAGAAGAAATTCGGGAAGCTGCTATTTAGGATTCTTAGTTCTCAAAATAAACATATGTAATATCTAGCTTACAAACTGCACCAAAGGAGAGGCTTTGTTCCAGTATAACATGCCTAGAACATTCCTTGGCACACTGTAGTCACTCAGTAGAAAACGGTTACTTCATAATCTTTTCTCTTTTGCCGTTTATTTAAAATACTTTATTAAATGTGGAGGCTGCCTAACTAGCATGTTTCAGTCTTTCACTCTTTACAAAGATAGTGGTTAAGTATGGGAAATAGAAGCTTCTCAAGGTACACCTCACTGTATACTATTTGTTTGTGCACAGACATAATTAGATTTGTGGTTATCTATACATTAAAATGTATTAGGACTACATTCCAAAAGTCCCCTGAATAGGCATGTAGTATACATACATACATACATACATACATATACATACACTATATTTATTAAGGAACAGATCATAGTTCTGCTTAAGGGTTTCAGGGGTATACAAGATGCTTTAGAAGAAAAAACACGTGACCCCTTTAGTGTCACACAAATAAGTAAAGCATGGACTTCAAGATTAGCCACGTAGGGCTAGAAAGGGAAGTGTGGGTAGCTTCCAATGTCACTTACCATTCCCATCACTTTAATCCGGGACATTTCTTATGTGGACTTTGCCTGCCTTAGATGACAATCTTTCTTTTTCTGTAAAATGCATTCTGTTCTTCACTCATTGTTGGCTATCTCCTTTAACACTTCCAGGACTGAGTTATGGTCACTTCTTCCTGGTTTTGTATAATAAACAGAGGTTATCTTTGTTTATTTGAAACAATTCTGAGACATATTTTATATATAATATAATTTATCAACCTAAATTTTACAGTTTGATGAGTTTAGATAATTCAGAATCATGCAGCCATCACAATATATCTGAATTTCCCACCAGTTTGAGTGCTTTTGGGCTGCAATACTGTCATTCATTTTTGTAACTCAGTGCATACTACATACGGCATCAGGTAGGACAGAGGTCTGCAGTAAATGTTTGTTGAATAAATGAATATATGCATGCATGAATTAATGACTTGATGAGAATGTCAAGATGGAAAAAACAAAAAACAAGGAAGGAAAGAAAGAAAGAAGAAAGGAGGAAGGAAGGCAAGAAGGAAGGGAAGGAAGGAAGGAAGGAAAGAAGGAAGGAAGGAAGGAAGGAAGGAAGGAAGGAAGGAAGGAAGGAAGGAAGGAAGGAGAAACACATTTTGTTTCCTTGTAAGCTTTGGTGTGTGTTATGGTTCTTTTGAGAAATGGGCATGTAAATCCTTGAATCCTCTGGGTTGTATGGTACTTAAGAATGTCTCAACTGTTTGCAGCTGATGCTTAGCTAAATGGGACAGGTGGTAGAATTAAGGAAGCTGTTAAAATTGTGTATCATCCCCACACCTAGATTAAAGTGTAGGCATCACGTAACCATTTAAAAACCACTAAGGATCCAGAACACCAGGCCGGCTTCTCATTCTCGAGACTTTTGAGCTCTGTCTTAATTCTCTTGAGTAGATGGAATATGTTATTCCGGTCTGTGTCCTCACAGATATTCTTTTTCTTCTCCCCACTTTCCATCCTCACAGGATTGAATGGGCTCAAAGAAGCCCCTTTTGGGGTAATGATAAACCTTAAAGCTTCTTCAAGGTATTTCATAACTTTGAGTATATTTCAGTTTTTGTGGAAAGGCTAAAAATGTTTTGCCACAAGGAGAAATAATTGTTTCCCACTCCCCTACATGGAGGGCCATAAGTGAAAAGAATAATAAATAAATAAATGAATGTTGCTTTATGAATAGAAACATTGGAGAAAGAAAACAATAATTTATATGAAATAGATTGGTATAATAAATTCAGTTCAAGCTCAGCCATAAAACAAAACTAATAAAACATCGTTAACATGGAAAGAAACTTTAAAGAAATTAGGAAACCATAAATAAGTATCTGTCTACTTACATACCTTATTTTGGCTGGATCACATTAAATTTTTACCCCTGTCCTCATATTTCAGTTGAGGAAATGAACCCTAAAGGTCATGCACGCAGTACATGTGACTGCCAAGAATCAAAAAATGAGTTTGTCTGTCTGTGCTGTGTGTTATGTTATGCATGTGTGCTTGCCAAAATATGATCTGCAAGAAAACCTAGATCTTCGGCAGATACTGTATTAAGCATATGTCTTTAGGTAGGCAACGTGTGCTTTTAGTTAACATGTACATATGATTGGGGGAAATGAGATTGCAGAGAATATAGGTTATAAGGTCTTGGGAATGAAGAGTGCTTTGAAGTTGAACTTGCTATATCAGAGTGAATACTCTTAAAATAGTGCTTAGATGGTTACTGTTATTACCAACACTCTTAGTTATAATAGTCCTTAGTACATACCATATATGAAACACTGGGCATTTCATTAGACCTGCTGATTCATGCAATAGAGAACATGAGGTATTATTTTTTTCAAACAAATGTAACTGAAATTTGTGATAGAAGAAAAAGAAATAAAATTTTAACCAATTTGGATATCAATGCTGTTAAAATAAGGAAATCACACGTACAATCCAAATAGTATACTTAATATCAAGCTTCATTGTAAAGCTACTGTAGGGATTGGTGATGTATTCTACAGTATAGTGCTTACTTATCCACACTTGTAAGACCCTGGGCTCAGTCTCTAGCACCACAGTACGTAATTAATTGAACAGTCTGTGTTAGTATAGGTGTAGATAATTAAACAAATACCTGAGAAGGGGATCAGTTTTGCTCTATGCCAAAGTGATGGAGATTTGAATAAATGATGCAGGATAAATTAGATATAAAAATAGGATTCTGGCATCTGCTTCACACTATACTGGACTATAATTCCAGGTTCATAACTGTCCTAAAAATAAAATTTTAGAAAATAATGTAGAAAGACAATTTTCATGATTCTGACTTATATGTTTTTTTTAAAAAAAATATACCAGTAACACTAACCTTGAAAAATTCAGGTGATAGTATAAAAAACTTCTGTTCACTAGAAATCACTGTTGAATGAGTGAAAAGATTTGCACAGTATCTGTCTGTGGTTTACATATCCAGAGGTACACAATAAAAAGAGCTTTTATCCAGAATATTTTTATAATTCTCACAAAGAACAGCACCAAGGATGGTTAACAGAAGTGAATACAAAGCTTTTAGTAGCTGACTCTACAAACAGCCAAACACATTAAACCACAATGAGATATTATTACATACATATTAAAATGACTGGAAATTTAAAAAAAAACAACGAATATTTTTTGGCGAAGACACAGAGCAAGAGAATTTATATACAGCCTTCAGAAGTGTAAATTGATACATTTATTTTGGCCTTATCTAAACAGCTAATTATGTGATTAATTCATGATCCTCAACTTCTTTTCTTTTATGTACCGTCCCCAAGTGCATAAAGACTAGAGAATTGCAGTAGTTTACTGAACGGTTCAATTTCATACATACAAAGTTGAGAAAAGAAACCCAGTACCATGGATACATACTGCAGCATACAACTGTGGTAAACTCAAAGCAAAGTGAAAGCCAGATTAAAGAACTCAGAATAATGTTAGCTACATTTAGTGGACTATTATAATTAAAAAGCATGATGAAGAAATCTTCTAGGATGTATTCAGTGTGCTCTGTGATCATCTGTTTGGGGTTACAAAAGTTCAGTTTATGAAAGTTCCTCAAACTCTGTGATCATGATGTAGTCACTTTCTAATGGAATATAATATGTTTACTAAAAATTTAAAAATTGTACTATTGCTATTATAATTAGTACTAAATAATTTCAGCATCAGTTGTTCCTTTTCATATCAAAGAAACGTTACTAAAATAAATGTTTTAAAACCTATTACATGTTTTATTTTTAAGACAAATTTCTAAATATTTATTTGTGTGTTTTTGCGCGTGACTGTTGACATGTGTGTGAGGTGCACACATGTGTGCGCATGAGAATAGAGACGGGAATTGACACTGATGCTGTCTGTCCTGTCCATTGAGACAGGGTCTCACTTGAACTCAGAGCTTGCTAATTCCAGTATCTATCTCAGAAGGACTAAGATTACAGGCCGTTACCATACCTGCTCCCCATTCATGTGAGTCCTGTAGATACAAACACGTCTTCATGCTTGCCCCATTGCCAGTGCTTCCTTAGGAAGCCAGCTCCCAAGGAGTTGGGTGCACATTTTTCAAGGATGTAAAGCTTGTTTTTGAAATTATAACCAATAAAATGGAAATAATCAACATTTTGTATTTACTTAGGAATACCATATATAAATAAAGACATTTTGCTATTTGTTCTGAGCCAAAAGAACACTATTAAGAAATACTTAATGTAAAAACAGAAATGTGCTCCTGTCACTGAGTAATACACACTAATCCAAAACAGGTGGTGGTATTAAACCTACTGATTCATTTCAAATTTCAAAGAATCTTACAGAATGAAATTCATTAAAAAAAAATTCCCCTTTTCTGGAATGTTCTTGAGTGCAATATGTGACGTGTACATTACACCATCAGATAAAGTTAAATTAACCCACCTAATGAAGCCCTCTACTGCCCCCTGCAGTGTTTCCTAAAATTAGCAGTGTTAAAATGTTTCCCTAAGACAATTTTTCTGTAGGACATTAAAATGCGTGTGTAATGATGTCTTGGTCATTGTCCCCTACTGATAGTAGGAACACACTCATTGTTCTGAAAAGCAAAGGTACCTCTAGACCTAGTGAGATGTTTCCAAATGTCTCTAGATGGACAGGAATCAAACCTGCTGAAAACATTTTTTTTTCCTTCATCTGTTTAATGCTATGTTTGCAGTCATACCTGAGGGGAAAAAAACAGAAGAATTAATATTTACAAGATCATTTTGCCATTGTTCTAGAAAGAAGAATCAATGGGAATTTGATTCTAGAAAAAAAGTCTTGTCAATAGCTTTCCGTGTCCTGTGTCTTTCACGTGTCTTGTTTTCCATTGTGTAGACTGCAGAGCTGACATGAGAAGCAGAAGGTTGCCTTGGAAATAACATCATTTAAAATGAATAAAACATTCTTCACTATATCACCTAAAATTCATTAGGAAAATAATTCAATATTTTAATATCTCTATGTAATAAACTAAAATGTAGACTATTTAAAAATAATCACTGTTAAAAGCATCTATTCTTTTTTAGAGAATTATTTACAACATTTACAATGCAACATTTAAGATTAAACTTAGAAATTTAAACTTCCCAGAGGAAGCTATGAACGCTAAACTAAAATTGAAATAAGCTTTTCCATCTTTGGTCTTTTGTGGTTTCAGATTTGTGTAGACCTGACTGGCAGGTGGCCTGAGAGTGGAATAAGCCCAACTCTTCCCTTTCTTTAGGACATTAGGTGAAAGGACTTGTTAAGATTTTGCAAAAATATTTACAAAATTCATTTCATTAGGATAATGTTTGAGTTGCCTTTTCTAGTTATAAATTATAACAGAGAAAGATTTAAAAGGTGAATTTTATTATTTCATGTTAAATCTCATTTTCCTGTGGTGTATGTGTATGTGTGTGTGTGTGTTTTAAATATTAGGATGTAATTTTAAATTTTTATACATTCGCCCAAGAGAAAAATTCCATGTGTTATGCAAATGCCATTTTTAAGTAGGACAAAATAGCAAAAATAAAACACATTTTTGTTTTATATTTATTTTTGCTATCTTAGTGGATGAGTAAATTAAATACTCATTTAATTTAATAATTTAATTTGATCCTATTTAAAAGAAAGCAATGCAAGCAATATGTCAGTAACTGACTTTGATTACTGTGGTAGGTGACATCTACTAATAATTTGATTTTTTAAGACAGAAAAATGATGTGTATAACAAATAATATGAAAAATGTTTTCTGTTCTGTAGTTTAGTCAAACTCTATTCTTATTGAATTGATACTTTGACCTAGAATTATAAGATATTATCTGCTATCTTATAAATTGTGTAAAATAATACAAATTACTACTTATAATACACCATTAAAGATAATACATGGCTAACTTAAAATACAAACATTTAGCATTTAAGCTTATGTATTGCTATCTTCTTCTTTACCCACTTCTAAAATACAAATATATTGGGTAAGCAATCAGATTTATATATGAACCTTTGGGCTCTCATAAAAATATAACAGAATGATAAACCACTTTTTTCATGGACTCTTACGCTTTCTATCACTTCTGATTATTATCACTTAGTAATTGTTTAAATTTGAGGAAAAAAAAGCTTTCCTAATTGCAATATATGGATTTACCCTTGAGTTTCAACCCCATCCAGTTATTAATAAAGATCCAGTTTATACACACATGCTATATACTTGATAGCAGTTTGAACAAATGCTTGGCATTTGTTTATACACTGCTAAAAAACATAGCAAGTTCAGCATGCTTTTCACACTTACTATTTATTATAATCCCCTGGGCTTTTTTTAAATAGAAATGCCTACATGCAATCATGTCTTCTCCCTGCCAGTCACCTGAGCAAACTTTAATCAAGCCAACGCACCTGAAGGAAGACTAATGAGTAAGAATGTTGTCGGTCACACCCGAGAGCCCACTTTGTTCATGACTTTCTCGGCTTCTCCTACGGCTTTTCATAACAGAAGAAACACGGAGTGCAGGTGAAAGGCTACTTCTCACGTGATCCCAAGGAGTGTAGATTGGCATTGTTGTTCCGCTAGCGTTGACACCGAGATAATTGTTCCTCTTTTTCTCTCTCATCATGTCGATAACTTCTCTCTGACGTTTGTTTCACCTCTGCGTGTTTCACACGGTGTCTTTGGGGTTGTTCTTTGCTAATATAGATGCTAACAGTAATCCAGGGACTACTGCTAATATCTCCTAGGTGATCCACCCACATTGACATGTAAAATTACATTAGATTGCATGAAACTTTCCTTCAAGTTACGTATCTGCTTTTAAGATATTGTCACTTTTAAACTGTACGGAATTTCTGGGAAAACAAAACCCACACATATTCAAGCAAATAACCTAAGTGTTCTAGACAACATTAGTGAAATAAATATTCAAGAGTATATTAAAACTAACCTGACTCTCATGTCATTGACTCTTCCCTTTGAAGGGGTTTTGAGTGTCACTTGCTCTAGGTTGCTGAGGCCTCTTCACGTCTTCAAAAATAGAATACAAATTGAATGCTTCACAATTAGATGGTCAAATATAATTTTAAGTCTTCTGTACACTATCACTGTTACTTGAAATACTAACTGAACACCTGCCGCTTCTTAGCCAACAGTGCTCAATTACTAGCTTGCTAGTCACTTATTATAAAAATGCAAGGGTCATATCAGAAGAAAGTCCACATCGCACCTGTGTTCACAGCAGCGTAAAAGCTTCACTTTAACTAAAGAGGAGCAAATGACAGTTCCTCTGCTGTCTGCGGCAGTTACATTATGCTTTTTAAGTGGTTTCTTTGAACCATCATAAAAACTCCATGAATAGGCATGATTGTCATTTCACAAAGTAAGATAATGCTCAAAGAGTTGAAGCTTAATAATAGGCAACATAATAGGATCTTTCAATCCAAGATGGAGATCATCTGGGTCTTTCAGTGATAAAGGCTGTCATTCATACAAATGTACTACAGTAATGAGCATCTAGTGGGTAAAGGGACTGGATAGCTCAACCTGTAATTCACTTTCATTCCATTTGTTTGTAATAACCTCTGTCCTTTTCAGTGATTCTTACAATTTAAAGACTATAGCAAAGGCACATTCTATGAAATTATAAGAGCTAATCTGAGAACCTACAATTTACTTACAGATGATAGTTTTATTTGATTATTAAGAGTTATGTCTGTACATTACTTAAAACTTATACTACAAAGTGTATTCCAAACAAAATTCACCCTACAATTTGTAGAACATAACTAGACTTGCTGTGTCTCTTTTACTCAAAACAGTATACATTTACCCAATATGTATATTTTGTTTAAAATGTATATATCTTATAATTATGTGTGTTAATGTACATATTATGTACCTTTTTGTGTTTAAATCGTACAGCTCTGTCATCATTTTGTAAAGTGATCAATTACATTCTGTAGTTTCTGTTGTTTTTCACAATCTGTTTGATCAATTATTTTCTATTTAATACTTGTTCACATTCATGTATGGACAGACTTACAATGAGTTTGCATGTATACTTTGGCAGAACAAACACATATGGAAAAAGTGATTCCAAAGTGAATTTGCTGTCTTTATGGAGCTTGTGTAAAGACACATCAGCTTGTAATACGGTATTTTCCTTGACAAACCCAAAAATATGCTGCCACTGGTACTCAAAAGAATTATTTTTCCTTTCTTTGTTGTTATCCAATATATATATATATATACTTACAGTCCATCTAATATTCTGTACATGTCTCCCATTGGATGCTCTTCTTGGCTCAGTAAACACATGACCCTATTCTGCATGTCTCTGTGATTTGATACGGTCAGAAGTTGACTGTAGTCTTAGCAGAGTTGTAGGAGAAGAGCTCTAGAAACATTCCTGTCACAGATAGTCCCCCACTGTTCCTCGCTTTCTAGAAGCTATTTAACAATTAGATGCTAATTGGAGCATTATGACATTTTATTGCACTTGGCAGTTTTCAAAAATATATCTGATTATTGTTTTATTCTCTAGCCTTACTAAGGATTGATTGGCAAACAATATATATATATATACATATATATAGGCAAACAATATATATATATAACATATGTATTGGCAAACAATATATAACATATATATACACATATATGTGTGTGTGAGCATTATGTCTTTTTTTTTCTTTCTTTATTTTTTTTATTATTAAATTATAAAAGTTTCCATTTCAGCCCCTCCTCCCACCACCCTCCCACTCCCCCCACTCCCTCTCCCCCTCCCTCTCCATCCCCCAGAGCAGTCAGGGTTTCCTGCCCTGTGGGAAGCCCGAGTTCCTCCCCCCTCCCTCCAGGTCCAGGGAAGGTGAGAGTCCAAACAGACTGGAGCGCCAAAATCCAGTACATGCAGAGGAAGCAAGTCCCAGTGTCATTGTCAACGGCTTTTCAAAAAGGCTCCGGGCCAGCCACATTCAGATAATCTGGCTGGATCATGTCCTCGTTCAGTCCCAGTCCAACAGACCTTGGTGAACTCCCATTATATCAGTCCCCTTGTATCAGTGGGTGCTCGCATCCCTCGCAGTCCTGATTACTTTTTTTATTTTCTTCATCATTCTGTTCCTCATTTGGACTGTGGAGTGCTCAGTTCGGTGTTCCAATATGGGTCTCCATCTGTATCGCCATCCAACGTCGGATGAAGGTTTCCTGTGCCCTTGCCTTCATTGCTCACGATCTCTTTCCTTCTGCCTCTCATTTGGACCTAGGGAGCTAGGTCCAGTGTTCCAACGTGGTTCTCTGCCTTCATCTCCATCCATCGCCAGATGAGGGTTCTATGGTGACATGCAAAATATTCATCAGTATGGTTGTGGGCCAAGGCCGGTTCAGGCACCCTCTCCTCTGTCCAGAGAACAATCTGGGGATCTCTCCTTGGACCTGGGATCCCATATATAATCAAGTTTCCTATAAACCCTAAAATGACTCCCTTAGTTGAAATATATTCTTCCCTGATTCCTTATTCATCCTTCCTCCCTTCCCCCCATCCCGGTCAACCGAGCTTTCTCCATTCCTCCCCTACTCCCTTCTCTCTAACCCTCTCCCCTTCCAACAACCCTCCCACCCCCCCCATGCACCCAAGGTTACCTGGGACTCTTGACTATTTCCTACCTCCTGGCGGATAGCTAAATAATCTTCATCAGGATCGTCTTCTTATTTAGTTTCTCTAGGATCACGAAAAATAGGCTCAAATACCTTTAAATTATGGTTAGAATCCACTTATGAGTGAATACATACCGTGTTCCTCTTTTTGGGTCTGGCTTACCTCACTCAGTAGAGCGTTTTCTATGTCCATCCATTTGCATGCAAAATTCAAGATGTCATTATTTTTTACCGCTGAGTAAAACTCTAACGTGTATATGTTCCACACCTTTTTTAACCATTCTTCTATTGAGGGGCACCTCGGCTGTTTCCAGGTTCTGGCTATTACAAATAGTGCTGCTATGAACATAGTTGAACAAATGCTTTTGTTGTATGCTAGGGAATCTCTAGGGTAAATTCCCAAGAGTGGAATTGCTGGGTCCTGAGGGAGGTTGACTCCCAGTTTCCTGCGAAACCGCCACACTGATTTCCACAGTGGCTGCACAAGTTTGCATTCCCACCAACAATGGATGAGTGTTCCCCTCACCCCACATCCTCTCCAGCATAGGCTATCATTGGTGTTTTTGACTTTAGCTATTCTGACAGGTGTAAGATGGTATCTCAAAGTGGTTTTGATTTGCATTTCCCTGATCGCTAAGGAGGTTGAGCATGACCTTAAGTGTCTTCTGGCCATTCGAAGTTCATCTGTTGTGAATTCTCTGTTCAGTTCAGTACCCCATTTTTTAATTGGGTTATTTAGAGATTTAGTGCCTAGTTTCTTGAGTTCTTTGTATATTTTGGAGATCAGACCTTTGTCTGATGAGGGGTTGGTGAAGATCTTCTCCCAGTCAGAAGGCAGCCTTTTTGTCTTACTGACAGTGTCCTTTGCTTTACAGAAGCTTCTCAGTTTCAGTAGATCCCATTTATTCATTGCTTCTCTTATTGTCTGTGCTGCTAGGGTCCTACTTAGGAAGAGGCCTCCTGTGCCTATATCTTGTAGACTACTTCCCACTTTCTCTTCTATCAGGTTCAAAGTGGACGGATTAATGTTGATGTCTTTAATCCATTTGGACCTGAGTTTTGTGCATGGTGATAGGTATGGATCTACTTTCATCCTTCTACAGGTTGACATCCAGTTATGCCAGCACCATTTGTTAAAGATGCTTTCCTTCTTCCATTGTATACCTTTAGCTCCCTTGTCAAAAATTAGGTGCTCATAGGTTTGTGGGTTAATATCCGGGTCTTCTATTCGATTCCATAGGTCGACTTCTCTGTTCTTATGCCAATACCAAGCTGTTTTCAATACTGTAGCTCTGTAATAGAGTTTGAAGTCAGGGATGGTAATACCTCCTGAAGTTCCTTTATTGTATAAGATTGTTTTGGCTATCCTGGGTTTTTTGCTTTTCCAAATAAACTTGATTATTGTTTTCTCAAGGTCTGTGAAGAAGTTTGATGGGATATTGATGGGGATTGCATTGAATCTATAGATTGCTTTTGGTAGAATTGCCATTTTTACTATGTTGATCCTCCCAATCCAAGAACAAGGGAGATCTTTCCATTTTCTGGTATCCTCCTCAATTTCTTTCTTCAAAGACTTAAAGTTCTTGTCAAATAGGTCATTCACTTCCTTGGTTAGAGTAACCCCAAGATATTTTATGCTATTTGTGGCTATCGTGAAAGGTGATGTTTCTCTGATTTCCCTCTCAGCTTCTTTATCCTTCGTGTATAGGAGGGCCACTGATTTTTTGGAGTTGATCTTGTATCCTGCCACGTTACAAAAGGTGTTTATCAGCTGTAGGAGTTCTTTGGTAGAGTTTTTGGGGTCACTTATGTACACTATCATATCATCAGCAAATAACGAAAGTTTAACTTCATCCTTTCCAATTCGAATCCCCTTGATCTCCTTATGTTGTCTTATTGCTATTGCTAGAACTTCAAGCACTATATTGAAGAGGTATGGAGAGAGTGGACAGCCTTGTCGGGTTCCTGATTTTAGTGGAAAGGCTTTGAGTTTCTCTCCATTCAATTTGATGTTAGCTGTCGGCTTGCTGTATATTGCTTTTATTATATTTAGGTATGATCCTTGTATCCCCAGTCTCCCCAACACCTTTATCATAAATGGGTGTTGAATTTTGTCAAATGCTTTTTCAGCATCCAATGAAATGATCATATGATTTTTTTCTTTCAGTTTATTTATATGATGGATTACATTGATAGATTTGCGTATATTGAACCAGCCCTGCATCTCTGGGATGAAGCCTACTTGATCATAATGGATAATTTTTCTAATGTGTTCCTGGATTCGGTTTGCCAGGATTTTATTGAGAATTTTCGCGTTGATGTTCATGAGTGAGATTGGCCTGTAATTCTCTTTCTTGGTTGTGTCTTTGTGTGGTTTTGGTATTAAGGTAACTGTAGCTTCATAAAAGGAGTTTGGCAATGACTCTTCTGTTTCTATATTATGGAATACATTAAGGAGTATAGGAATTAGCTCTTCCTAGAAATTCTGGTAGAATTCTGCATTGAAACCATCTGGTCCTGGGCTTTTTTTGGTAGGGAGATTTCTGATAACAGCTTCTAGTTCTTCACGACTAACAGGTCTATTTAGATTATTCACCTGTTCTTGGTTCAACTTTGGTATATGGTACTTATCTAAAAAAATGTCCATTTCTTTTACATTTTCCAACTTTGTGGCATATAAACTTTCGTAGTAAGATCTAATGATTCTCTGAATTTCCTCTGAGTCTGTGGTTATATCCCCCTTTTCATTTCTGATCCTATTAATTTGCATGTGCTCTCTCTGCCGTTTGATTAGTTTGGATAGGGGTTTGTCAATCTTGTTGATTTTCTCCAAGAACCAGCTTTTTGATTCATTGATTATTTGGATTGTTTTCTCTGTTTCTATTTTGTTGATTTCAGCCCTCAGTTTGATTATTTCCAGTCTTCTAGACCTCCTGGGTGAATCAGCTTCTTTTTTTTTCTAGAGCTTTCAAGTGTGCTGTTAGGTCTCCAATGTGTGCTTTCTCCGTTTTCTTTATTTGGGCACCTATTGCTATGAACTTTCCTCTTAGCACTGCTTTCATAGTGTCCCATAGGTTTGAGTATGTTGTGTCTTTGTTTTCATTAAATTCAAGGAAGACTTTAATTTCTTTCTTAATTTCGTCCTTGACCCAGGGGTGATTTAGTAGTTGACTGTTCAACTTCCATGAGTTTGTTGACTTCCTGGAAGTAGCATTGTTGTTGAATTCTAATTTTAATCCATGGTGATCTGACAAGACACAGGTGGTTACTAATATTTTTTTGTATCCGTGGGAGTTTGCTTTGTTGCCGAGTATGTGGTCAATCTTCGAGAAGGTTCCATGAACTGCAGAGAAGAAGGTATATTCTTTCCTATTTGGTTGGAGTGTTCTATAGATGTCTGTTAAGTCCATTTGATTCAATACCTGCAATAAATCTCTTAATTCTCTGTTTGGTTTCTGTCTGATTGACCTGTCCATCGGTGAGAGAGGAGTGTTGAAGTCTCCTACTATTAGCGTGTGTGGTTTGATGACTGCCTTGAGTTCTAGAAGAGTTTCTTTTACATATGTGGGTGCCTTTACATTAGGGGCATAGATATTCAGGATTGAGACTTCTTCCTGATGAGTTGTTCCTGTTATGAGTATGAAATGTCCATCTCCATCTCTTCTGATTGATTTTAGTTTGAAGTCGATTTTGTTAGATATTAGAATGGCCACACCCGCTTGTTTCTTAGGTCCATTTGCTTGGAAGACCTTTTCCCAACCCTTTACTCTGAGTAGGTGGCTGTCTTTGTGGTTGAGGTGTGTTTCTTGTAAACAGCAGAATGTTGGATCCTGTTTTCGTATCCAATCTCTAAGTCTGTGCCTCTTTATAGGTGAATTGAGTCCATTGATATTAAGAGATATTAATGACCATTGGTTGTTGACTCCAGTCATTTTTTTGGTGGTAATAGAGTGTATGTGTTTTCCTTCTTTGAATTGTGCTAGTGAAGGGTCGCTAGATGTCTGAATTATTGTAGCCAGTGTTGGCAGTGTTGGATTCCTTGGGATGTAATTTTCCTTCTAGTATTCTCTGTAAGGCTGGATTAGTAGTTACATATTGTTTAAATTTGTTTTTATCCTGGAATATTTTGTTTTCTCCGTTGATAGTGAACGAAAGCTTGGCTGGGTAAAGTAGTCTGGGCTTGCATCCATGATCCCTTAATTTCTGCAGTACCTCTATCCAGGACCTTCTGGCTTTCATGGTTTCTATAGAGAAGTCTGGTGTAAGTCTGATAGGTTTACCTTTATAGGTTACTTGACCTTTTTCCTTTGCAGCTCTTAATATCCTTTCTTTAATCTGACTGCTTTGTGTTTTGATTATTATATGGCGAGGGGACGTTTTTTTCTGATCCAGTCTATTCGGTGTTCTGTATGCTTCTTGCACCTTCATAGGAATATCCCTCTTTAGGTTGGGAAAGTTTTCTTCTATAATTTTGTTGAATATATCTTCTGGACCTTTGATCTGCAATTCTTCTCCTTCTTCTACTCCTATTATTCTTAGATTTGGTTTTTTTATTATGTCCCATATTTCCTGAATGTTTTGTGATGAGAATTTGTTGGATTTGCTGTTTTCTTTGGTCAGGGCGTTTATTTTCTCTATGGTGTCTTCATAATCTGAGATTCGTTCTTCTATCTCTTGTATTCTATTGGTTAAGCTTGATTCTGTAGTCTCCATTCGTTTACCTAGATTTTCCATATCCAGGCGGCCCTCGGTTTGTGTTTTCTTCACTGCCTCCATTTCAGTTTTCAATTCTTGCACTGATTCCATTACCTGTTTGATTGCTTTTTCTTGGTTTCCCAGGGTATCATTTACGAATTTACTCATTTCTTCAAACTTTTTGTTATATTTGTCTTCCATTTCTTTACTCATTTCTTCCATTTTTTTGTTATATTTCTCTTCTATTTCTTTAAGTGAGTTATTCATACCCTGTTTTAGAGACTCTAGTGCTTTCATAATGACACTGTTTTCCACTTCTTCCGGAATAGGGCGTTCAAGTCCTTCTGTCGTAAGATCGCTGGGATCTGGTGATTTCATGTTGTTTTTCAGATTGTTGGAGGAATTCTTGCCTTGGCGCCTGCCCATCTCTTCCTTCAGATGCTCTCCAATGGCTCTTCCCTCCGCTGGGTCTTCTTCTACTGGATTAGTGTCCCTTGCTATCCAGGAATCACTTTGCCTGCAGTCTTAGCTAGCTGCAGGCAGGCTATTAGAACAAAGGGACTTCCTTCCCTTTGCACTCACCACCTATCCAGACCCGTGGTGCCCACCCTGGCTGAGATGGAGGAATTTAAGCCCTGAAAAAGGGAGAGGGGAGGGGAAGGGTTCGAGGCCAAAAGCTGGGATGGCGTAGCAGGAGAGAGGGATTAGCTGGGGGAAGCTGCCCCTTTGGAGTAGCCAGGGAGATAAGGATGGCGGGAATATTGTGTGTCTCCTCACCGGTCCACACACTTACCCCTGCACAGGATCAGAGCCCCTTGCTGGTCAGAAGAGTCCCTGCCTGCGGTCTTAGCTGCTGCAGGCCGGCTATCAGTCAAAGGGACTCCCGCCCCTTTGCTCTCACCGCCTGCCCCGGCCCGCGGTCGAGCATTATGTCTTGACATACATACTCTTGGTATTTTCATATTCTCAGAAGCTATTGTCACAGATGTCATCTCATAGAATGAGCTTCCTTCAGTCATTTTGTCTTAATAACTGTTGTCTCCCTCAGTAAACATTTTGTATCTCCAAACTTTTGATTCTTGAGTTTTGTGTCATATGTGAGGTTTTCCTCAAACAAATATAGCATGTACATAAACTATATACGATATTGTGTCACTTTTCAGTGATGCTAAGATCTCTTCAACATCAAATATTTATGTCATGCTGCCATAACTGGTCCAGCTGTTTCCCTTTCTCTTAGTGCTAGGAATCAAGTCGAGAGCTTTGACCATTCTAAGCAAGTGATCTATCACTACACCAGTCATGCAGCCTTCAATCCAACTTTCAAGAATCTGTTATGTAATTAATATTTTAATTAAAATTAATAGGTACATATTTTAAAGACTACATTTTTAAAGACTAGTTGTATAGATGCTGGTGTATAGCTTTAGAAGAAAGTTATCTCATTTTGTTTATATATAGTAGATGGGCAATATATACGTGAGTAATTTTTATTTTACTTTATTTTTTAATTTCATTTTATATTCCATTCACAGTTCCCCCCACTCCTTCTCTTCTCCCCCACCTCCACTCCAGTCCACCCCCCCATCCACTCCTCCAAACGGGTAAGAGCATCTATGGAGAGTCAACAAAATCTGACACATTAAGTTGGAGCAGGACCAAGCCCCGCCCCACTACATTAAGGCTGAGCATGGCATCCCACCATAGGGAATGGGCACCAATCAGCTAGTTCATGCACTAGGGATGGATCCCGGTCCTATTTCCGGGTATCATATATTCCAAGCTTCACCACTATCTCCCATATATGAAGGGCTGATTTCAGTCCCATGGGGGCTCCACCACTGTCAGTCTGGTGTTCATAAGTTTCCATGAGCTTTATTTGTAGTTTTCTCCATCATGATCATCAAGATCATGAGTAAGTTTGTAAACCAACAAATTTGTCAATGTGCAAAAGAGCTGTGATACAACAGAAAAATTAAAATCATTTTAAAAATCATATTCACAATATTTGTCTTAAAACCAAATACAGATTAACTGTGCTGATTCAGAGACATTGAATATTAATATAAACTGTTTTACCATAAAAATTTCAGCAAGTCAGCATTCGTTGATAAGACTTTTATTAGCAGATTCAGTGTCTATCATATTAAAGCAGACGGGTTTTGAGTTTGTCTTCCTAAATTCTCAGCCTGGTGAAGTCTTGATTATGTGCTTTTCCTTGACAGGCTTTCGCAGGCAAAGACCTGGAGGAGCAGTTGCGGGCAGTATCCAGTGTAGATGAACTCATGTCAGTCCTGTACCCAGACTACTGGAAAATGTACAAGTGCCAGCTGAGGAAAGGCGGCTGGCAGCAGCCTACCCTCAACACAAGGACAGGGGACACTGTCAAATTTGCTGCTGCACATTATAACACAGAGATCTTGAAAAGTAAGTATGGGCAACAAAGTGCAAGAAGAGCCTTGTGCTTTCATCAGTGATGATGATGGTTTGGGCCTTTGCTTCCAGCTCAATATACTTTAACCCCCCCAATAATGAAAAATAAAAATTAGTGGAATTACTTTTAATAAAACACGTTGGGAAATCTTTTTACATAGTTAGATGCTTTCTTGAAATTCACAGCTAGAAGACACATACATATCAACAAATATTTATTTTGGGAACTGAGACAATAGTTCACTGCAAACATTTGAAAATACTTAAATTTTCTACACTGTTTTAATTTATTTTTGTAACTTAGGTTAGTTTAAATGTTTGTATCTCAAGAAAATTTGTATTTTAGGAAAAAGCAGTGCATGAATTTCCTTCTTTTTTGGGATATGCTTAATTTAACTTTTGTGCTAGAACATTAGAACATTTAGCCATTGTGCATAAGATGCAGGGCACTATTTTCACAGACAGGCAGGCAGACAGACACACATGCATGCGCGCGCGCGCGCACACACACACACACACTTGGAAACAATGAAAGGAAAGTAGTTGCTTATCCACATCACCTTCCGAAAACTACATGCTGTCTTCTCACCTCAGAGATAACTGACTCAGAGTTTCCCTTTATGAAGTAGATGAATATCTACCATAATATCTCACAAAATTATGTTGTATAAAATGACATAATATGAGTTGGCAGGCCAATTAAGTAAAAGCTTTCTTTAGTTTTAAATATTACTCTGTTTTAACATTTGATATTAGGGTCAAGGAGATAACTCAGGGAGTAAGAGAGTTGGCTTTACAAGCATAAAGACCTGAATTTGAATGCCCAACACTTATGTAAATGTATGTATAGTTAAAACCTCAGCATTGTAGAGAACAGACAATGGGAAGTCCTGTGAACTAAGAGGCCAGCCAGCCTAGCCTAAACAGAGTTTCTGATTCACTGAGGAAACCTATCTCAAGATAATAAGGTAGAGAACGGAAGATATCCCAACATCTCTCTCTAGCCTGTGCATGGCATGCACCCTACCACACACATACAATTTGCAAAGTATGTTTAAAGCAAAACCAAACAAATTAATGGGAATCATGGTGGGATAACCCATAATTTATTATCCTTGAAAATGTTTAGAGAAAATATGGAAGTAATAAACTACAACACTCAGGAACGGCATCATTTGTAATATAATACAGAGTCAATAATGTCACAGGTAAGCCAACATCTTATTGGAAGCAGAGGTCCAAAGGAAAGCATGAAGGGGCTAAGAACTCTGATTTTCCTAAGAAGAGTCAGTTTAGGTTACAAGTCATCATAGGAAGAAAATAACTTTGCCTTGCACATAGCTACTGTCATGACATTATTCATAATTGTTGGAAAGTGTGTCTGAAAATGAGCTTTGAATTGACACCAAGACCATAGTTTCCTTTTCATTTACATGCCAGTTTAAAAAGAAAAGCAAAAACATGTTGTTTGCATTTGCTTCATGACCACAGAAGTTCCACATGCCAGGCAAAGAGCGCGGCTTAGTTTCTGCACAACTTGTAAGCCTCCATACTTTAAATTTCCCTTTTTTAAGCAAGGAGAACCAAAGATATGTGTTATGATAGTGGTGTGATTTTTTTAAATCCTCAATTTAATTCATTTTTGTTACCTCCCTGAAGAAATCATTTTAGAAGGAAACTTCCCCTATTCTGCTAAATCTTGCCGTCCGTTCCGATTCCCAGGGACACATAGGATCCAGTCAGTTGTTTTTGTAACTTTTTATACAAAATATTAAAATCTGAAGTCAAATATGAGTAAGTTCCCAATGCTGTAGGCTTTGTTTCTCCCTTGGTGGCTTCTGTGTAACTTATGGACTTCCCTATGACTCGACAGGTATTGATAATGAGTGGAGAAAGACTCAATGCATGCCACGTGAGGTGTGTATAGATGTGGGGAAGGAGTTTGGAGCAGCCACAAACACCTTCTTTAAACCTCCATGTGTGTCCGTCTACAGATGTGGGGGCTGCTGCAACAGCGAGGGGCTGCAATGCATGAACACCAGCACAGGTTACCTCAGCAAGACGGTAGGTATTTCTTACCTCAGTTCTACTATAGAACCCTCTAAGTGATCCGGGGAATAGGAGCATAGACCTCTGATCCCATTGCAGTGACTTACTTCCTGTAGAACGGTTCTTACGTTTTATTTGGAAAATGAAGTAAATGTAATGATCATCTTCATCATGATAATGAAGTAGATGTAATGAGCATCGTTTTGGTGCTGCAATTTCACAAGGGAAGAAATTCAGATATTATAAATTCTGCTCATATAGTAAAGTCTTGTCAAGAAAACAGTATGCATGACAGTACAATCATATGCATATGTGCTGCATTTAGGACATGTATGTCTACTTGCACTGTGTATACATTTATTCATAGCCGTGTTTGTGGTGAACTTTAAGAATACCCATCATCGGGGACTAGAGGGATAACTCAGTTGTTACATTGCTTAATTTGGAAGCGTAATTTCTAATTTCAGTCTCCAGTACCAGTGACATGGGTTTATATTGCCTTTGCTAAGGAGTGAGAGATAGGCTCAGTAGCCAGCCAGGATAACTTAGTAAGTCCCAGGTCTCTGTGAGAGACACTGTCTCTAGTAACACAGTAAGTGGCTTCGGAGGTATTATGTTGACCTATGATCAGACTGAGGTTGACCTATGTCTGTCATATGTACACGCACTTGCACACACACACATACACACACACACCATGTATATATATATATATATATATATATATATATATATATACATAGAGAGATAAAAATAGAGAGAATAACCATTTTCATTTACTGACCAAGCACTTTTAAATGTTTAAAGCCTCTGGCTTTAAAAATGTAGCAAAATATGTTCTCAAAATACAAAGTTAAATAATCACTTTCAGTGGTACTATCAAAAATTTAAACTGTGATTTGATATGCTTGATGTAAAATTGCATCGAATTGATGGTTTAATTGAATACACACTTTAGCTGACCAACAATACCAGCTATTTTAGGATAATCTCATTGGTGGTAGAAAGTAAAACTATTCCCTCAATTGATACTGGTCATTCCAGTTCAAAGCTAATCTTTAAATCTAACTAAAAGTTATATGTGAAATTACTAGAACAGAGGGGATTAGGTGATCCTTAAGAATTGAAGAGAGCCTAGAACATTGGTCATACCAAAATGGTCAGAAAATACTAGAGTAGGAGATTCTAAAGGGTAAATTACAGGGTAGTCATGAATCTGATAATGTAATTCTAAAACCAATGGGGCTCAGTGAACGACCTTTAAGTTGGAGAATGACTACATTAGACGTGTTTTTTATAATAACATGCTGGTATAAACGTGATACCGGATAAATGTGGAAGAGAGGAAACTAAAGTATGGAAAGCAGAAAAGATACCTTCGCACTAACTGGGAAGAGCAGCAAAGGCATCTTGATGTGCAATGATAGTGGAAACATGGCGATTTAAGATAGTAGGGAATCAGTTAACATTTGTCTAAAGACCCCTCTTATCCAGCTGCACACTCATGGTCTCCTATCTACTGGGTTTGCTTTTCACAGTGATTCATTCCAAATCTCTCCTGATTTCCATAAGCCATACTTAAAGTTGTGGCTCGGCTTCCTCCTAGAAAGTCTGGCAGTATGCCCGTGACTGCCTGTGAAGCAACTAAGTCAATCTCACTCTCCCCCATTTCCTTCTGTTTTTATTGTCACACTCTCATCAGTTTGGTGAAGCCAAATATTCTTTTAACGAAGAGTTTAATCAACAGTTCCACGAATAAACTTAGCTTCCAAGTACCTCCGGAACCCCGATTATGTCTTCACTCTGATGTAGCCCACATCTCTCTCTCACTAGGACCAAAAAACATGAATCCAATAGCTGCTGTCCCACATCCATGTTTAGTTCCTTCCAAGATACTTGCAACATTATGTAGTGAGGGAAACTCTTTTCAGTAGCCCTGTATTCTTGAGTCCGTGCCAGCATCTACCCAGTGTACTGATTGGCTCGTGTTGGCCTCTTTCTTTACTCAGAGAAGCATGTCTTCTTGCCTTACAAAGAATGCAAGCTGACTGCTTTTATCATTCCCTTCATTAAGACGTGATTTGCCAAGCCCACCATAATCCCTCACTCTCCGCTCCCATCTCTCATTGCTTCTGCCCTCAAGAGCTGCTCTTCTCTACTACTTGTATTCCTCTCACTCAGGTCACGTGGCTGCTCACCTGCCAGTCATTTCAGCGTTGTGCACCACGTCAGAAACGTCTCCTTAGGGGTTCTTCCCCAAGTCTCCATTCATCCTGCGAGGAGGCTCTGCTTGCCCTTAGAGTCACTCAGAGAAGCCGGCTCCTCATTTCCCTGACATCGCGCTGTGTTATTCCATAGCTTTTTCGTTACCTGACCTTTTCTGTCATCACATCCTCTGCCGTATTTGCCATATGTTTACTTCTTGTTTTGTTTTTTTTTTTTTTTAATTCTTTTCCCTTAATTCCAGGAAAACAAAACCTGTGTGTTTATTAACCTAGAAAATACAGTGCAGTCTTTGGCACGTGCTAATAAGCACTTGGCTGAGTAGAATGAATAATTGAGCGAAAGGATGTTACTTCCAGGTCAGAGGTCGAGTTTGCGGCATGCTGGTTTCAGGAATTTGAAAGCACTAAAAGGTGCAGATAATTAGAATCATGTTGCACCAGAACTCTCTCTAGTGAAGTCTAGTGGGTCTGTTGCTTTTGATTTGTGAGAAAGCATCATGCTGCTAATTTTTATTTGAAGTGAAGCCTAATGTGCTTTTTAGTAGCTAATTAATTTTTCAGAAGAGAAAAACAAATACCAACGTAAAATCAGCATTCATTGTGTGTCTCAGCCACGACTTCTTATTTTGTAAAACTATGCTTTTCTTAGGCTAAAACAATGAGTTTGACCTAAATTCACATAAATGAGTGGCATCCCATTGTGTTTTACAGGAAGTTGTGACATATACATCCTGTTCAGGTGAGATTTCATATATGGCCAGGATTATTAGTATCTGAGACTAGAGAGATAACTCAGAGTGCTGATCTTATACAGGACCAGAATTCAATTCCCAGCACCAAGATTTGGTGGTTCACAAAGACCTACAACTTCAGGTTCAGGGGATCCAACTTCTCTAATATACAGGCCTCCCCAGACACACACACGTACAGATAATTAAAACTAACCTTGTAATATAAAACATTCATAAAGTCATTAAAAGCAGTACAAGTGTTAGGAATGAGGACTGCACAGGTTTATGGAAGTGCATTCGATGAGCCATCCCAAGTGGATAAAGCATAAAACTCCCAAGAGCAACATGGAAGGCTCAATGTATTTTGCTTTTTAATACAGTTTGTTAAATCGTCTACTTAAAAAATGTTTCCGAAAAAAAAAACCTCACCAATTTAGACATGAGCATGTGTAAAGATTTCTCTCCAACTTAAAAAAAAGCTTTTTACTGCTAAATTTCTTTAGAATAAAAGAAAACAAACAAAAAACCCCAAGTTTTTGTTTTGTTAAATTTCAGACACATATTTGAGCAGTCAAGGTCACCTGTGTGAGTCATATAGACTTTAAGACTACTGGGGCTTCAGGTGTTGTGCTCTGGTTGCTTATTTTTTTATAATGGAAAAACAGAATTTTTTTATAGGTCTCTGTGAAGGGCAGGTTATCAGAATGCATGAGGAAGCCAGTTTCTAGTTGCAAAGTAAAACCACATGGGCTGAGCATTCCAACCTGAAGTAATCAATACCAACTGTTTCAGAGGCTTCCCCGTTAAACACATAGAAACATAAAAACATACAGATCGGATGCCATCTTAAACTCCTGCAGAAACATTCTCCAAGTGTGTTTTCTCCTGTGAAGTTGTATATTTAGGCGATAAAACCAAAAGCTATAGCAATTTGTGCTGGAAGTAAAAGTTATTTAGAGATGAAAGTAGAGACAGAAGAAGTGTGGGTGCTTTGAAGCCAGTTGCTTGGTGTAAAAAACTCCTGAATGTTCCTATTTGCCCAAAATGTTATTTTAAAGATGGGAATATGTGAAAGAAAGTAACTAGGACCACGGATCTCACTGAAAGGCCTGACTTTTGCGTTCAAGAAACGGCCTTTTTTGTATAATCGATACTATTAAGCCAGAGCTACCTGCCTGGCCACAGGAGTTAATTTTGAGCATTATTTAAAATACTGTATTTCCATATCAAAAAATTCTCAATTTATGTTTAGTATTTTTATAGCAATCATATAAGGTCACGACTTTAATCCCAGCACTCAGGAGGCAGAGACAGGCAGATCTCTGTGGGTTCTAGGCCAGCCTGGTCTACTAAAGTTAGTTCCAGTACAACTAGGACTTTTACATGGAGAAGCCCTGTCTTGAAAAAACAAGTTAAAAAAAAGAAAAAAAGAAACCATATAAGCATAGGTGTTGACAAAATTATTCCTTTGTAGTTTATATTTAAAGAAAAGATATCATAATCGCTTTGTAGCATTACATTTCTACCTTAGTATAAAATTGAACTTTATAATAAAAGTGGGCACTATTGTTTTTGCACTGTAGTTAGAAACATTTCTTCCCAGCATGCTGCAGTAATATGAAAGATTAATTTATTCAACTCATGTATATTTGTGAATTTGATAACTAAAATATTATTTGTCTTGTATCTTTAGCATGGTAGTATTTGGCAAGTACAGTTGTTAGAAAACAGGTTTTATCTTGATGGGAAGAAAAGGCTCTCGGCCAGAAAGAGTTTCAGGAAGTTTTGCAATAATTCTATTTTCTTGAAGAGAATAATAAAGACATCTGTGAAAAAAATACTACTTTGGTCAAATAATAATATCGCTTTGTTAAAATGTTATCATGTAATCTGAAAACTCCTAATTTGGGGTTTATTTGTAACCCAGTGTGTGCATTTCATGCATGACAGTCTGTTGAGAAACTCTGTCTTCTCTCTGCTTTTCCTTCCAGAAACATCTATGTTCCGCAGTCTTTGAATGGAACACTAAGAATAACCACTAACCTCAACTTTGAACTTTCATCTCTTCCCCTTTTTAGGAATTAAATGTTTTGTAATATTAAGTCTGATTTTACTATTGCTATTACAGCCTCCAGCCACACAGCCTTTTTTTTTTATGTTGAGTGTGCTAAAAGTTAGGATAGTTAGAGGAAAAGCGAATTATATTTTAGATATGAAGATGGTTGTAAAGTTTCAATTTGTGATTATATTTCTGTCCAGAAATATTCCTGTTGAGTTTAGTAATGCACTGTAGCCCAGCTTATTCCCAGCGAAGAAGTTCTGCACGTTCTCTTGGCCAGCCTGTAAGATGTATGGACATGGGTAGTGCTGATCTGCAGCAGTTGCTATGCTGAGTAAACACTATTGTTCCAAAGTGTGCTTTACTTGAAGTCCATTCTTGTTGGTGAGAGTTGGCCATTACATATTCTTATTAAAGAATGCCAGTAGATAACACCAGGGAACGTAACGTCAGAAATATTTCCCATTTCTCTTTACTTAGCACGTATTGGCAGAATATAAAATCAGGAGTTTTTCAATTTTCAGACATTAAGGAAAACCTTCTTAATATGTATGCCTTTTAAGATCTATCCCAAAGCCAAACCAAACATGTAAACATATATAACATCTGTTCATAAAAATATTTTTATCTCTTAAATATTAAATCAGATATAAATTAATATTATGTGTTATTCTGGAAGTACTTTCTTTGTAGCATAAAACTGTTTTATTTATTTATATTAGACTGTAATTCATTACATTTTTAGGTAGATTGTGCTATCTTTTAGTACCTACTAAATAGACGCACTAGATAGGGACTCTTATTTAATTCTGCACACCATGACTGAATTTTTTACTTTGGACTTGAAGTGAATAAAAAATGCTGCTAGGTACGGATTAAAATGCAAATTAACGTGACACCAGCGTGAGAATAGTGTTAAAGCATGATAGAGTCCACTTACTATTTCAAACATCAATATTTTTATATAGGTCATGACTCTACTGACAGATGATTGTAGTTAATTGTTCAGATTTCTCATGGACAGAGAAACTTTACATGAAGTTTACACTGCAGTTTTTTGCTTACTAAGAGCATTTGTTAGAAACTATGTGGTACCTTAAAAATTCTCCCATGGTATCTGTACATGCACACACGTGTGCCATCATTCACTCTTAGTAATAATACCATTAACTGTGAGCATTGTGATTGATGACTATCATCTGGGAATTCCACTTAGGACCTTTCCAGTTTAGAGATACTCAATCAATAATTATTGATGATCGGAATAAGGAAAATAATTTAAGCAGAAATAAAGAAAAATAAACATCAGAATCCATTCAACAAAGTTTTACATTAATCTCTTATTATGGTTTTTTTAAAAAGGAGCAGGGAGAAGACAGAATCCAAACTCATCACTAGTCATCACTATTATCACCATAATATTATACATAATGGAATGGATGCTTAGGATTAAAATCACTGTTCCTAAGCTATACTCACACATGGCAATTCCAAGACTCTACCCAATGTCTGGTATTCCTTAAAACTTCAAGCTCTTGGTTGTTGTTGTATACTAGGGATTGACTAAAGACAAAAGCAACCAACTATTTGAAGAGTGTATATATTTAATTAGAGAGTGGCACATGCATCTTTAAAATGTACGTGTAGTGATTATCTACTTGTTTTTTAAAGTTTCTGCTTTGAAAGCACATATCATCTGATTAGGAAAAGAGGCCTATGTATTCGCTCTAAGTAATATCGAGTTCATCAATTATTGAAAAATCACAAATTAACATGCAAATAGGCACGTTTACAATAAGTTACAATGTAAGACAGATTTCCATCAACATACACACACAGGGCAATAGAGAAGGAAATTGGAAACTAGAGAAGCCTCTTGAGTATACAGCAAAAGTTGGCATGGTTACAGTTAGCCTTAATACACACATATAATTGGCAATGTTTTTGAGGTTGATAGATGGATAAAACTTAAGTATTAAGAATCCTTCTACTTGGCATGTTAGTCAAATCTTTCTTGGGATCCCTCTCCTGTCACTGATATAATCAACTACATAATGAATAAAGCCCCCTGAAAAACTTGTCTTTGGAATGCAAGTTTCTTGTTTCATCGTAATTGTCCCCATTGGTTGAATGGACTCAGTTCAGCTTCCCCATTCCCTACTTAGCCATAGTGAATTGTGAAAATGTTCATTGTGATATTGTTCACCTTGTGTTTAGTTAACCCCGAAAGCACCCCTGTGGCCACTTATTACAGCTCCTCAGCCTAAAGCAGAGTCAACTCTGTAGTGTTAGGATCTCCAGCCTCTTCTCCTGCTACCTCTACATACTCATTATATATCTCTTCCTACCTTCCAAAGCTTACAGCCATGTTATTTTTCTAAGGCTGTGCTTTATTAATTCACAGTTCAACAGCCCTCCATCTTACCAGAACATTCTTCAAAGCTCTCGCTACTAAATACAACCCAGACATGTGAGAGATGCTGATAGTGAATATTATCTATGTGGTTGAAATAATGGTACCATGATTACTGAGGCTTTCCACTGTGGCCTTCTGGTCCCTTTCCCCCTTTGATAACAGGGTGGATGGAGCTCTATCATAGATAGAGATATTGCTGCCAAGGCTTGGGAGCAGGGCAATTCAACCCTTTGATGTAGCTGTTATCTCCAAAATATCTTCTCCATCACTGTGGGATTCTGTGCTGCCTCATCATGTAAGGCAATGTCAACGTTTGCAATAGGCAACCAATAACAACAGATCCTACAGTGGTCTGCTCCCCCCCCCCGAGTCATTTTCCAGCCATACTGGTTTTTCTTCCTGTCCCCCGTCCCAGTTCTCTTTTCTGCTCCTCTCATACAGCTTCTGCCCAACCCCTGCGTGCAGAGCTGTTTGCAGAGCTCCTAGTCTCCACCCATTCCCTACCACTCTGGTTAGGAGATACTTGCCCAACACTTAACCAAAGGCACCCTTTTCAAGTTCTTCTTTCTTTCTTTGACTCAGCTTCCATTGCATATTCATTCCCTTTTGGCTTTCCCCCTACTTAGTCTATCTTTTCACAAGATATTTACGTGTCTCTGCCTCCTCTATTAATGTTCCTGTTATTACATTCGTCCTCTTTCCATTCTCAATGATCTCACTGCATTTCACAGCAATGCCACGCTTTATTTCACAACTTTCATACTGAAATCTCTCCTACAGCTCTAGACACAAGTATTTATCTGCTTATTATAGCCATTATTGCACCTTTATCGCTAACTTATAGATCTTGCTATCGTTTGCATCATTCTAAAATGTAAGATGCATTAAAATATGCAATTAAAATCATACGTAACTATAAAAATATTAAGAACTGGAGCACAATTCAGTGTCAGATCATATGCAGGTGCCCAGATTCTGTCCCCAATATCACATAAATTAAAGAAGTAATTTATAAGTATATTAAAATTTCTATTTTGATGCACAACCTAGGCATCTTCTATACTGATTACTGTTATTGTAGGCTTAGTGCAAGTCCTAAAATACAGATAAGCTGTTACTTATGTAGACCTATCAAATTCTTTCTTAAAACAGCTATCTATAGATCAAATGAGAAGTTTCATCCCAGAAACATAAGCAATTGCATGCTCAGAGAACAGCTGCTCAAAATCATAATTCTGGCCATGTTGTAATCATATATTATCTATGAAAAAATACATAGTATTCTGGAAAAAACATAGCCTTGAGCATTTATGCCAATAATAGCATCTCTATAGCAAATTGTATCCGTAATCATATTCATGCACACTGTTTTACATAATTTTCATAGCAATCTTGTGAAGTAATACATTAGTCAATATCTTTGGTTAACTGATTATTAAAAACAAACTATATTTCTTGGAAAAGCTGAGCTACCTTTCTAAACACATGTAGTTTTTGAATATGGAAACTAAGAAAAATATCTTATGTTTTTCTAGAAAATAGTTGAATTTTTGAATGTATATGTACCCTTCAAGTAAAGAAAATACACATCCTTTTTCTTCAGTTTAGGTTTATTTTGATAGCTACATTAAAAACGGAATTTCATATTGATAGTATACTATATATTTAAATATGTATGCATTGTGTAATCCGGTTAAGAGCCTATGTGCTCAAATATTTATAAGTTATTTCTGCAAAAATACTGAAGATACTTCTTGCTTTTTGAGATATGCAATACACAATGACTATAAGTGGTCCCCTCGCTGTGAAATGGTACCCCAGAGTGTCTTACTACCTCCTAACTGAAGCCTTGCTTATCATTCCTCCCCATTTTCTGAAAACCGTCATTTCTACTCTTAATTTCAATGACATTGGTTACTTTATTTTCCATGTACATATTAGACAATGTAGTACTTGTATTTCTGGGTCTGGCTTGTTTCACCTTACACGATCTTCATTCAGGTTCAGCCATGATGTCATAAATAACTTTTTTACTTGAAAATTCAGTGAAAATGTCTTCCTAATGTGTGACCCAAGCTGTCAAATGTAGTTTAACCCCTCACCACTGTCAGTAATTGTGATGTGATGGTGTGAAATTACAACCAGGGAACAGAGGGTAATTCCACAGCTCTGAGGTATTTCTCCCTTTGAAGCACTTCTCAGACTGCTAAAGCAATACAGACTAACACAAAGTCCAACTTTCATTGTTTTACTATAAGTAGGTCTTACAGGCGAGCAGCTAATGGGTAGGCTTTTGCTTTTACCATTCTTTCTAGTAATAAGCTGGCTTATGAACCTTAGAACCAAAATCCGCTTAGTTTATGTGTTACACTTGCCCCCATCCCTTTGTGATAACTATAGTTCTCCATCAACTAGGAATGCAGAAAACACCTTAGTTGCACCTCATCTTCAGACTCTGGTCCAACAACACATAACATACCCTCCTTTATTTTCAGCTCCATTTTTATAAGGTCTGTCAAGATTGCAATAACACAGCTTTGTTTGTCAAAATAATGGATTGCTTGTTTTTATTTTAAATGTAAGTTCTTGAGATCTGAGATGTGTAAAACTTTCAAGAAGAAATTTCCTTTGGAATGGAAATGAGTTTTATAACTGTAATTTATGTCTATGGATGTGGTTGACATAAAATAGGACTTAACTAAGCATTTCTAGGCTGTGTGGACAGTAGCTTTGCTCATAAGTCAGGAAGATATTTACTACAGATAATTTGTGTTGCATTTTAAATTCCTAGGCTTTTAAGACCTTGATACTGAGTAATCTTGGACTCTGAAACAATTCTTTTTCCTTGAACTTACTGGTCTGTCACTCCCCTGTACTATATCATTAGTTGGTCATCATATTTTTAATATGCTCCATAGCTGGTGATTTGGTGTAAACATCTGAAATATTTATTATTCTGATGGAAGACAGTATTTAGGAGCAAACTTTTTTTTACTTTGTTATCATTTTAAAAGCATTAAGGAAGCTCTGCCAATATTACATAGTACCAAGTCATAACAAGCTAATTTCATGCACTCTTGTGGACTCCAACATTTACCATAGAAGTCCTTAGTAGCATGTATATAATATTTTTTTTCTTTTTTGTCCCTTTGTAGTTGTTTGAAATTACAGTGCCTCTCTCTCAAGGCCCCAAACCAGTCACAATCAGTTTTGCCAATCATACTTCCTGCCGATGCATGTCTAAACTGGATGTTTACAGACAAGTTCATTCAATTATTAGACGTTCTCTGCCAGCAACATTATCACAGTGAGTATGAATTAAGTCTGTCTTTCTACACCTTTTCCTAAGTTAAAATTATCTTCAAATAAATCCAAGTTTATTTAAGGAAGTTTTATAAACACTGTTCTATTTATCATCAAATACAAAACATAAAACATTATCCAATAAAAGTAGATTTATACTGAACTACCCATTGTATGGACAGGGTCGTTCACAGCATAAACAGACAGCCTATAGAATGGTGCACAACCCACCGCCATTCACACAACTAGTGAAGTAGCCACACTGATTTAATGTCTGTGAACTTGAGTATTCACTTGGAAATTATTCTAAAGCTTAAAAATTTAATTCTTAATGATTTAAGTTTAAAACAAATATTAACTATTCATATTATGATGATATACTAAAATGTAAGTTGAAACATACTTCCTATTTCTTGTTTCAGCAAAGATTGACTATTGAAATCTTACTGATTATTTGGATTTTCTCTTCATATTACTTGAAATAATATCCAAACTATCATTTAACACTCAAGTTGTTTTCTTGTCTTTTAATATAGCAGAGAGTATCATTTGATCAAAGGGAAGGGCAGAGTATCAATTCGGACACTGAATAACTTACATTGGAATATTTCTTATGTCATTTCAGTCCTAGGAACTTTAGTCTCCCAAACAGAGATGCAGTTCAGTGTTCTTTATCATTCCTCGTGGATGTAGTAGGTACATACAAGGGAATAATATGATATTCTAACACTTACTACAGCACCACAGGTAAATGGATGAGCTGGACTACAGAATATTAAGAAATATGCTCACCTTCAGGGCCTCAACAGAAAATGTACAACATTAAGAGTGGTCTTCCCATGATTGACAGAATACAGACAATTCTCCTGCACTGCTCTACTTAATTTGGCAGAAAAGTGGCTCTCTTTGGGACATCTTAGGGGAACTCAGTGATAGCCTGATATTAGTACAAATCTGTCCTCCTTTGCTTGAAAAAGAAAAGATCTTGCAGATATCGCTGAAGAAAACCATAGTAATACAAGGAAAGTGACCCACCTTAACCATCAGGGCCCATCTCTCATCTCATTCATGCAGCCCCTGGAGGACTGTTTATTTCTTGACCCTATTTCCATAGACAAAGCATCTGTTCTGAGAACTTTAGGTATCATCTCTTTGTTCATGGTTTCCAAAATTTTATTTGAAGATCTGATCATGTATTTGCTTTGTAATAATTTTCTACACTTATCTTATTTCCATATAATTATGTTAGCCCTGTCTTAGACCCAAAGATTAGTTCAGTCCCTTCCATTTCTCCGTATTTCATATCACAAAGTCCTCATATTCTTTTGAAATTTAGAATTTGCAGTTATCACACTACTATGATTCACTATCTTGGAGAATAGGGAGATCCATCTTCAACCTCCATTTAATTCTCATCACTTCCATTCATCCACTCTAGTCTGTGTGGACATCGGATTTAGCACATCAGCAACAAACTGGCCTCTTAATATCAACTCTTTCCCTCATTCCTGCACACTATTGTAAATAAGCTTCAAAAGACATCGTTTGATTTATCCAAGCAAGAATAGTGCTTTTCTATTGCTCAAAGAATTGTGCACAAGTTTCTTACCATTCTTCCTCTTTGTCATCTTTCTTGTCATTATTTTAAAAAGTCCAATTCCCTGATCACAAGGTCTTTCTCTACTCTGTATTTTGTTTCTATTATGACTTTAGCTTGAAGTAAGTTCTTTCTTTTCTTCCTTTCAAAGGCCACATTCATTTCCTAGAGCTCAGATGAAAGCCTTTCCCCTGCATTTGTCTCATCAAATACCACAGTCAGCATTGCTTCTGTGTTAATTTGATAGCATATTTGCTTTGTGCTCTTAACATTATGGCTTTAGAGATGTAATCGTGTTACTACATGTACATGTAGCTTGCTTATTTCGTAGCTACTATATTCTGTTAAATTGAAAACTGATTATGTTTCCATGGCAAATACTACAGGAAAATCAATGTACTACAAAATAGAAATAGATGGGTATAATCTTTGAAGGGTAGAAAAAGACACACACACACACAGAGAGAGAGAGAGAGAGAGAGAGAGAGAGAGAGAGAGAGAGAGAGAGAGAGAGAAGGAGGGAAGGAGGGAGAGAGAGAATTTAATATTATATAAAGACACACGTATTTTGGTTTTTTGAGACAGGGTTTCTCTGTATAGCCTTGGATATCCTGGAACTCATTTTGTAAACCAGGCTGGCCTTGAACTCACAGAGATGTGCCTGCCTCTGCCTACTGAGTACTGGAATTAAAGGTGTGAGTCACCACTGACTGGAAAGGCACAAGTATCTTAAAGTTACTAGTGGTGAATTTATTGCTTAATTGGTTAATGCCTGCACTGTGCACGAAGATGTAAGGAAATTTAAGTCTAGTAGCAAAATTGGGATGATTTAATTAGATTTTAAGCCATGAAATTAATATGCTATTAAATAATCAAAAGACTAAGGCTGTGATTTTGAAGCAGTGAACACCTATCTATGAATTCTCATGTTTTTCTAAAAATATGAAAATAGAATATGAAGTTTTATTGATAAATGTTATGTAAAGGTTTAATATAGTCAAAGCATCTTGAATTGTAATTTATGCATCATAAAATGACTGCAAATTATTATTTGAAATCAATCATCTTATTATGGCAGTTTTTGAGGTAGTGCCCAATTTAAAAGAAAGATAAAAGGGGATTGTAAAATAGAAAATTTTAGTACAGGTTATAATTCATCTTTTATTTGATCCTGAATTATTATAAAATGTTGGCCCTAAAACACTAAATATGTTTGATAGCAATAAATTGCATTTATTGGGATTTAAGAGTTTCATTATTGTGAGGACTCTTATTTTTGCTAAAGAGAACAGAGGATACATAGTCCAGGGAACTTTTTACTTAAGACATGAGAACGCAATGTCTTTAGTCCATTAATCTGTAATAGATCTTCAACCCCATTGCTTAAAAGCTCAAAAGCTAGTATGTTTTCTTTTTCCAGCTCTAATTGCCCAGTTTTTCTTTGAATTCTTGAGTGTCATGCATTGTTTCTTTCCTTTAAATATAAATAAACAGAAAAGCAGAAAAATAATTTACTAACATTTATAAAAGAGTAGACATTGGATACTCCCATTAAATTGATTAAGACATAATCTTAAACCATTTAATCAGAAAAATTTTTCATCAGAATTCAAAAGAAATCATTTTAGAAAGTTCTAGAAATGTTCTCTTTGCAAATTTAAAATCCTCATATACATAGGTCATTATTTTTTGAAATTTTAATGTATATGTCTGTTTATCATTTTCTACAGTATTCTCTCTGTATATAGAAATAGAACATATATATGTGCTTATTTTTTATTTTTTAATTTTTTCTTTGATTTGTTTTTTTTTTTTTGAGACAAGGTTTTTCTGTGTCACTTTGTTGCCTGCCCTGGAACTAGCTCTTGTAGGTTAGGCTGGCCTCGAACTCACAGAGATCCTCCTGCCTTGCCTCCTGAGTGCTGTGTTTATATATAAGGATATAGAATATATATACCTACACGTATAGAAACATAGTTATAAAATATTTATGAACATATGTTTGTGTAGCTATAGAATATATATAGTCTAACTTGCTCAGTTTAGGACCTCTTGACATGAATGGATCTACCCGTAAAATTCAGTCAAGAGAAGTATTGTTTAAACCATGAAGTATTATTTTTTTCCTAGCAAAATACTATGTAGTAGCTGAATCACCTGGTTTATTGAATAATCATAACATTTCAGTTCATTTCTATCAAATACCAATAGAAGTGGTAGTGTATTTTAGTTAATTTTGCATAGATTTGGAGAGTCAAGGATCTCTTAGTGCACAAAACCTCAGTGCGAAAATATAGAGAAAATGAGTCACAAATATGCACGCATGAGGCAGCATGACATAAGATTCAAAGTGTAGGGAGTAGTAATTGTGACCCAACATTTAGAATTTACTCTACCCAGAATGCACACATTTTTTCTAAATTTCAGAGATATAAATGTACTAATAAAATTGATTTTAGCATTGAATACACCATTTTTTCTCATTGAGAAATGCATAAATCCTCGAATTCATGACCAGAAGTTTACAAATAATGAAATAATTCTTAAAAAAGTAACTTTATTCTTCATAAAAATTACAAGTTCTGTTTAAATGAGAAAGTAAGGTTTATTTGCTCTCATTTTTCCCAACATAGATCTACATGAAAAATTATTTTATGCCTTGCAGAAAGTGTACGCTTCAAGTAATATGTTTTGCAAATGAAGCACATGAAATGTCTTATTTATAAAAATGTATATGTGCACATTAATCATTCATTACTTTTGAATATCGATTTCAACAGCATGAAAATGCCTTGAAGATTGAAACATAAAGGCAATAAGCACTTTATCGTAATCCTTCTATCTATTCTATATCTTCTTTTCATTATAATATAATAACATTTAAAACTTTTGTTTCTGTCTCGTTTTTTAGGATAGTATGCTATAAATCCTAAGCTGTTGCTTCTTACACCTGAAGGAGAGAGTGTCATTTAGGAGTTATAAAAATATATTTCTCCAAATATTGGTTTCTTTAATTCAGTAATATCTAGCATAATTTCAGATTTCAACATTAAAATATGTTTATGATGAGTAATATTTTCTTATCTGTGTGAAGCTTCTTATATATTTTAGAAATTTAAATTGGGTTTTAAAACTAATAGAATTCAAAATATTTATTTACCTTTAAGCAAACTGTTACTATTCCAAAGTTTGTTTTGTCAAGAATATTCCAGTATAATATAATTGAAAGTGTTTGCCAAAACCTCTGTTCTTGTTCAACATGAGCATGAAAAAGAAGAAGAGGTGGCACAACCAGAGTATGTGGACTCTGTATTTTCTAAGTATGAAAATCCATATCTGGATGTTTGTATAACATTCACAAAGTAAATTTCTGCAATTGTGTCTACACAAGGAGTTCATATGCTAAAATTTATATTTTTTAAAATGCTCTGTCATAAAATGGAAAGCTCTATGTAAAAGAAAGAAATGGTTCTGTTTTCTTGGCTACTAAGGGTAGAAATCCACCTGGGTGGACATATTTAAATGGAGGCGTAAACCTTACAAAGCTCCCCAAAAAGGGAAGACCCTTCATTATGTGCAGGGCTAGAAACTGAGAGGACTACTGGGACTCTGCCATTTATATAGCTTGGATCTCTGTTTGTCAAAATATTATACTGAAATAAAAAAGGATAACTGCAACCAAATAAATGGGAGAGGGGACCCGTGTCTGAGACCTTGTATGAGCATGTTAGTGCGTGCTTGTGTCTGTGTGTAACTGAAAGAAAGCTGTAGAAATCCATCTTTACCACACTCAAGTCTGATAGGCTGTGTTATTGCATGCCATTCCATCACACTAGGAATGTATGGCTTTGACTTTATTTTGATTTTGTGTGTGTGTGTGTGTGTGTGTGTGTGTGTGTGTGTGTGTGTGTGTTTGAGAAGCTTTCTTACATAGCACAGGCTAGCCTCAAGCTTATTGTATAGTCCAGGAGGATAATCTTAAACTCCTGATGTATCTCCCTGAGAATTTCAGATGCTGGAATTCATTTCATATGCCACCATGCTGGGATTAAAATGTGTATTTTGACTCTTTAATTGGCTTTATGTTCCACATAAGAGCTAACCAATGAGTAGTGAAATACCACATCAGAGAAGTATAGGATGAATTACATTTTACCAAAATGAAAAAGGAATGTTTTCTTTTGTCATCACTGTCATATGTGTCCACCTATAAATGATATGCCCTGTCACCACGTGTAGAAGATACTAAAGGTTATTTTGTGGTAGAAAGCTAAAGTTTGGATAGAATATCTATACAAAATTATTGATATTTGTTTATAAAATTGATAAATACTCTAAAGTTATCAGGAACAACGCATATTCATGATTAAACTAAAATATAAAATAATGACTTATTATTTTCTTTTCTATTGCTATGATAAAATACCATAACCAAGATAACAATTTAAAAAAGAAAGAGTTTCTTTGAGGGTTTCCGGTGCCCAAGGATAATAGCCCATTACTATCCTAGTGAGAATCATGGGAGTGTGTGGTTCTGGAGCAATAGCTAAGAACTTGATCCACATGCAGAAATTAGAACCCTGACTCAAAATGCATCAGTTTTTTTAAATATCAGGACCTGCTGTCAATGGCACTCCTTCTAGAAACCACAAGCATCTACCAGATGGAGACCGCATATCCAGGGATCTGTGACTTATAGGAAGCCCCTCCTTCAAACCACTACAGTGACAAAATAATGGAGTGCGTAGAGATTTTCCCTTAGGATTAAGTGGATTTTTCTTTTTTTTTTTTAGGATAGTCTGGCATGTTCCGAGAAATACTAAGTGAACAAACAAAGTTTAAACATGTTGCCCTGTTGTTGACTTTTGGTGGGTCGTTTTCCAGGAAGAAATACTGAAATATATAAACAAAAATAATAGAAAAGTAATGGCACCCTGGGGTATGGATCAGAATGAGCACACTTCTCATAGTCTTAACTCATTAGCACATAAGTAAATATGTTTTAGTTTTAATATTAAAAACAAGAGGTATGTAGTGTACACAGGATAAAGCAAGCAACTATTTGTATAAAGATTGTTGGAGCCCAAGTATTTTACTGGAATTTGTTAGGATGAAGTCAAACATATGGACTGAAAGTCCTAGCTATCTTGTGTTGGTTTTGGACATAACTTATCTTCTTTTTGCCTAAAAGTGTGTACATGCTTATCTCCCTTAAAATTTCATACTTATTGCAGAAAATATCTGTGGCAAACCATGTTTAATTTTATTTTAAATAGAAAAAAAATACAGTGAATTGTAATTAGTTCTCAAACCCAGCTTATTTCTGATGAATTATCATGAATCATAGTATCTCCAAAAGACACATTTTGAAAGCATCCAAGACGGTTAAAAAGGTTTATATTCATCTAGCAATTATCACTGCTTTTATATATACTTGCTTTTTGGTTATCATCTAGACTATTTGCATGCTCTACAAGAGACTGTAGTTTCCATGATGTACCAAATAATATAGCGATTAACAGGTCAGACTTAAACTAAATCAAGAAACTCTCTGTGATGGACTCCCTAAGTAGACTGAAACATATGGGAAGCTTTAGACAAGCTGCCGTGTTGAAAAGGATGAATGAACCCTTCCTTGGAATTGCTGTAGACTGCTGGAAAGGAAAACACTGATAAATTATCAGAGGTGATGTTCAAAATGACAGTACACATGGTTATAATGTACAGATTTAGAAGATAAGCATAGAGATGTGAGTCTGTGATCCCAGCACTGGGGAGGCCAAGGGTCAGAAGTCCAAAGCCAGCCGTATACTATATAGTGAGGGCTTTCTTCCAAGCACACACAATTTGGAATTGCTTTTTCTGTAAAAGAAAGCCCAAAACAAATTCTTTGTGTGGTTTCATAGTACTTCTTAGATGTTTTTGAAACAGTGTTTCATCACCTTGAATAATCTATGTAACTTTTCTTAGCAACATCCAAAGCACGGCCTGTTTTTTCTTCATTTGGAGAACATTTCAGGGTGTCTGCAGATCGTTTCTGTGTTGTGTTATTTTGGAGCATTCTTCACCACATACTGTTGTTTATAATATTGCTTTAAAATGAATGATTTGTGATATCTAAGTAAATATTTGCTTTTGATGTACACACCAGTGTCCGTGATAAGTAGTAAAGGTTCATGAATGCTCTCTCTGTTAGAATATTGAAAGGAAAGGTGTCTTCTGGATAACATTAACCAGGAGAAGAGGATGCAGAGTGTATCTGCATTTGACTCAAAGGATCTAGAAGAAATTGAATATAATGGCACAGAACATGATTAAACCCAAATGATAGATTCTAAATGTCATTTTCCAAAGTAGTAGTAGTAGTAGTAGTGATGATGATGATGATGACGATGATGAAGACAATTTGTTCATAATGTTTTCTAAAACAAATATTGAATATTGAAAGGAGGTAGGGACAAAGGAAAGAAAAGATGGTAAGAAGAAAGAAAAGAAGGAAGGAGATAGTCATACCAAAAAAAAACCCAAATGTGTTCTTGGATATTTATGGTGGAATGGAAAGTGGGAATTATACATTAATCAAGTGATATTAGAGATATAGGATCTAGACTTCAGAAATAAAACAGTAAATGTTTGTATGAGAATATCACCATAGCTGCAGTTCTTTAGTGAGGCAATAGCTGAAAGCCACCTAAACTATTATAATAAGAATTAAACTATATTACATGTTTTCATGAAATTTTGTATGTAACTAAAAGTCCTCCAGAGAAAAATCATCAAATGACCTCTAGAGTTGCCTGAAATATGTACTTTATTTGGTAAAGGAAATTGCACAGTAATATAGAAGGCATCATTGCATTTTTGATAAAATTAAAACAGTATGTCATTACACAAAGAAGCCTACTTGCCTTTACAAAGGTTAAGCCCAGAGTCCTCTTAGGCCTTATAACTTATAAGGGTAACCTCAGATTGAAGCGTGAAGCAGGTGAGGTGGAGGTAGTTTTAGGGGAGACACTAATAGTTTGTCTCCTCTATTGTGTATTTTCAAGCTTTGCTGTAACCATGTTTTGACTTGTAACATGTACATGCAAAGAAATGATCCTTCTCCATGCTAGTTACACTGTTCTTTAGCTCCTGTTTAATTTGTCTTCCCCCAAGGTGTCAAGCAGTCAACAAAACTTGTCCAGCAAACTATGTGTGGAATAGCTACATGTGCCGATGCCTGGCCCAGCAGGATTTTATCTTTTATTCAAATGCTGAGGATGGTAAGTAAAAAAACACTTCAGTCTGTCTCTGATCTGTATTTTGATTAACATACTTTCATATTAAATGCTCACAATATTCTGCACATCACTTACTGAAATGAGTTCAAAATAGGATATTAACTACTTCCTTTGCTATTACTTTCAACTTCTGTTTAAAGTGTGTTTACATACATTACTTTATTGAAAAACGTAAAAGGAGGGTGTTTTGCATGCATGTATGTAATACCACATCCTGAACTACTAAGGTCCAGTAAATATGTTGTGTGTTTTTCTAGACTCAACCAATGGATTCCATGATGTCTGTGGACCCAACAAGGAGCTGGATGAAGATACCTGTCAGTGTGTCTGCAAAGGTGGGCTTCGACCATCCAGCTGTGGACCCCACAAAGAACTAGACAGAAACTCGTGCCAGTGTGTCTGTAAAAACAAACTTTTGCCCAACTCATGTGGAGCCAACAGAGAATTTGATGAAAACACATGCCAGTGTGTATGTAAAAGAACCTGTCCGAGAAATCAACCCCTGAATCCTGGGAAATGTGCCTGTGAATGTACAGAAAACACACAGAAGTGCTTCCTAAAAGGGAAGAAATTCCACCATCAAACATGCAGGTAAGGAGTCTAGGTAAACAACCCTAATTCCCTTCTAGAACATGCAGTGTTCTCAACCAGGAGCTGTTTATCTCAACCCAATCTAGCAGCTGCTAATTTGAATGAAGACTATAAACCCTCAGAGGGGGAAAAATGTAGTTACTTAAATCAGTGCTATTCTTTCTTAACACTAGACTTTTTGTGGGGTTTCTAGCTTCTTTGAGTCAGACTTGCTATATAGCCAGGCTGACTTAGAACTTAGCATTCTCCTGCCTTGGTTTCATAAGTGGACGGATTCTAGGATTACATAAGTACATTTGGTCTCTGAGAGTTGAGTAATATCAAAGGCAACAAAGAAACATCAAGGCACAAAACCAAATCTAGAATATACCCAAAACTAATTCTTTGTCCAAGAGACTAATGTAGCAGACCCCTATATGAGTAAAGGATAGATATTTTAGAAATGCATTCAGCAATCTATGTCTGATGCCTTCAAAAATTTTACTTTCAGATGTAATTTAGGACCAGATGTTTCAAATGAATCTTTTTTTTTTTTTTGACAGGGTTTCTTTGTAGCTTTGGTGCCTGTCCTAGAACTAGCTCTGTAGACCAGGCTGTCCTTGAACTCACAGAGATCCACCTGTCTCTATCTCCCAAGTGATGGAATCAAAGGCATGCACTACCACCATCCGACCCAGTGAATTATTTTAAAGCTTAAAAATAAAACACAACAGCACCATTTTCTGAAGAATTTTATCTGAAAATGAAATATTTACACTGAATTCTTAATGAGAACTAGATAAATGCTCTAGCTTGCTTTCTTTTGCTGTGATAAAATACCATACCCAAAAGCAACGTGGGGAAAAATGGGCTTATTTTACTTCCAGGTTGCAGTCTATCACCAAAGAAGCTAAGGCAGAAACTGAAGGCAAGAACTGGAGGAAACCTTGAGGAACACTTTATATTGGCTTGCTCCTAGGCTTCCTTGTAGGATCAAAGCCTACCTGTCTAGGGATGGTACCATCCACAGTGGGCTGGCTCTATATCAGTTAACCATTAAGAAAATGCCTCACAGACATGGACATAGGCCAGTCTGATCTAATCAGTTCCTTAGTTGAGGTTTACTATGTTCTCAGAAGCCTCTAGATTTGTGCCGTGTTAAAGGTTACTCGAACAACTGGAGAAATGACTCCGTGGCCGAGAGCACATGGTACTCAAACAGATCGCAACTGCCTTTAACTTCAGTTACAGGAGGAGCCAACACCCTCTTCTGGCATCTGTGGTCACATACATATACTCAGAGACAAACACAGACCTAAATACATAATGACAAATTAAAAACAAAATTACTGAAAATTACTCAAGATTCACTTTTGAAATGGTATTTTATTTTACCTGTATGGGTATTTTACCATCATGCATGTCTGTTCTGTGCCCCACAGATGTGCCTGGTGCCCACGGAGGACACTGGATCTCTGGCACTAGAGTTAGACAGTTATAAGTCAGTTATCTGGGTTCTGGACGCTGATCCTGTGCCCTGTGTAGGAGCAGCAAATACTTAACCACTTAGAGATAACCACAGTCATCTCTTCTGTTCCATCACTCACTTCTGTTTTAAGAGTTTAGGACTTTTCATTTGTCTTAAAGTCACTGAAGCAAACAAAACATGATACACATTCTCTTACAACCCCCAATGCAAAAAAATAAGAAGAAAAAAAAAAGACTGTGGGAAAAGAAAACCTCTTGAAATGTCCTTAAAAGGCTCTGTCGTTACTGGCTGCAACATCTGTCATTTATTTTTATTTTACAGCATGGCTTTCTACTATTTTTCATTAAGAAACATCAATGAGGTTCTTGGATTCAAAGACTTTCTATATTTGTGTCTGAATTTGTATCTCTGACATCTCAGAAGATACAATGACTACTGTTTAATATAGACCTCTCTTTGCCATGTTTTCTAGACCTCTCTTTGCCATGTTTTCTAGACCTCTCTTTGCCATGTTTTCGTTGTTTTCCTTCGATATTGGCCCAGCAGCCTTGCCTCTGCTTAAATTACCTCAGTATCTTCAGCTCAGCTTCCTGCTCCCTCAGTTTATGAAGATTACAGATTTCTTACTTTGATGCGGAGAGCACTTCGTACTGTTTCTCAGAGTCGCTCCTCTTTCTATGTCATTGGTTTTCTCTTCTCTTCAATCTCCAGTCTAACAAGGGACCACAGCCTGGCAGAGGACTCTGTATTAAGCTGTGTTTAAGCATCTGAGTTGCTAGATCCAGTAAAGATTGTCATATGTATCTAGAACAGTGATTCTCAACCTTGCTAATGCTGGAACCATTAATACAGTTCCTCATGTTGTGGTGCTCCCCATCTATAAAATTGGCTTTTTTTGTATTTTATAACTGTAATTTAGCTATTGTTATGAACCATAATGTAAATATTTGATATATAGGATATCTGATATGTAACCCCTGTGAAAGAGTCAGTCGACTCCCCATAGACGCCATCACCCATGGGTTGAGAACTACCAGTGTGTTTAATGTCACCATTTTTCTGGTTTTATTCTTTTCTCATAGCACATGAGATTTAAGTGCCCTCATTTTCAATAAATTTTCTCTTTCGTTGAATATCTTCTTCCATCCACAAATTAGACATGGGCAAACAATACCCTTTCAACATCTAAGATAAAAGCTGTTTTCTTTTTCTTTTTAGTATTGTATCCTTGTGACTCTTTATCATTAACCTTGTGCCCATTAAGTAGAGACAATCTTTGAGTCTCAGGAGTTTGTGTTCTTATTTTAACTTTTAATTCTGAAGATCTGTCATTTGTAGTTGCTGCATAATGGGTCACCACTAAATCCAGGTTTTTCATTGATGATAATTTTTTCTTCCTGTATTGTTGAAGAGTTCCTTATATAAATCTTAATACTTATTTTTGGAAAAAAAATTGAATAATACACATTTTCCAATTTTACTATACTTACCAAAAGGTAGATTCAAAATTCAGTATTATATCCAAAAGAATACAGCTATTATATTTCAGCAAACCTCATTAAGCCATGTTTCACATTGAATCTTTTTTCAATGAATTTAGTACATATTAACAAATTTGAATATTTTGAGACTGAATTTTAACTAGCCAGACATCTAAATTTTCTACAGAAAATTAGCTGCTGAGTAGACTATATCTATATCATATATTTTGCTGAACAAGCAAGACACGTCTTTCTTAAATTCTTTTCCTGTTTTTCTGCTACTTTAGGTTGAAGTTGGTTGTCCTGGTCAAGTGGCCACAGAACAATTCTCTCAGTCCTGAACTATATCCCTAGGCTGACTTATTATACATATTGTAACTCTTTGTATGCCCAGTTTTCTTACCACACTAAGTTCCATAGGTTATGGTATCAAATAGATGGAGCAAAAGAGAAAATTGTAAAGTATATACACACACATTTCTCTTAATATTTATTTCGGTGAAGAAAGGCAGAATGTATTTTCATTTTACTGCTTTAATCATCAGCTGTCAGTGACCTTTAAAAACTGCATGCTTTTTTGATAAATAAATTGCATTCGTTATATAATTATGGATATTTTAAAAGTTCTTAACAAGACATTTAAACTATCCTCCTCTAAGGCTCTAAGAACATTCTAGAAATGAAGACTGAAAGGATGTAAGAGCTAGGAAGATAGAGCAAAGAGCTGCAGACTCCTGGGAAAGGCACAGCCATTACAGTCATGAGCTCTTTGTGGTTATAGATGCTCGTACTGGCTCCACAAGAATGGACCTTTGTGGGGCAAGGATGGAGGAAGGGCTAGGAGGACACAGCCCCTTGCTGCCGAGTTCTTTGTTCCTGATGATTCAGGAAGAGAGGACTTATTGCCATTAGTTATATACCCACCTCTCACCGATCCTTCCCCCTACTCTACTGGATACTTCCAAACTAGTAATCACTCAGTTGGCCGTGGTTAAAATGAATGGTTGAATGGCTCAGGAATGTGTGAGAGGGACTAGTAGAGAGGATTAGAAGTTGATAGGTGTGGCAGGGAGATGAGAAAAAGTTATCAGGAGACATTATATACAGAAACTGTCAAAGATAAAATGAAAAACATTAAGAATTTAAAATATATAAAAAAATTATTGGCTAAGCTTTCCTTTCAATATCTAATGAGATTAAATTTGAAGGGTTTACTGATCTCTTTAGTTCACTTTCACTTTTTCTGTCTAACCCATTACACAGTGAGGCTTGCTCATCTTCCATATTCTACAAAGCTAGAATAAATTCACTATAGCAAGCAGAACTTCCAAAAATCAAATGATGGGAAATTTGTCTTTTCACCACTACCATCATCTGGAAGTCTAGTGTGGATGGAGAAGGCCCTAACCCATCCGGAGTACAGGTGGGGAAGGAAGAGTTACCCACCCTTACCCAGCCAGCTGCTGAGTAAAAGCACAAGAGTGTGGATGGGGCTGCTTTCCAAAGACTATGGTCCTGCCAAGATGACTGGGTTTAATTGCCTGGAAGTCTGGGTCCCATGCACATCCCAGACTTCTGTGAACGTTGCCATGTTTATGTGATCACAGGAAATCAGCAGACCTTAAATATTCACTTTCACAATTTCTGTTTTATGTTACTTTAATCCACAAAGCAGAGAGTACTTCAAAAGAACTACTGCTCACAATAGCTCATCTTTCCATTCTTATGTCAGCAACTGAGACATGTTTTTAAAGGCTTTTCCATTCTCCTACAGTTCCGTAAGCATAAGCACACACTTAAACATTTATAAAGCTACAAACACATTTTAATAAAGTTAGTAATTTTTCTGGGTTTAAACTTAAGAAAAACATAAAAGCTGATTTTTAGCATCATGACTCTCTACCTTGGTCTTCACCATATGTGTTTCTCTCTGTTTTTCTAGTTGTTACAGACGACCCTGTACAAATCGACAGAAGCACTGTGATCCGGGAATGTCATTTAGTGAAGAAGTATGTCGCTGTGTCCCATCATATTGGAAAAGACCACATATGAACTAAGATCATACCAATTTTCAGTTCATCATTTTACTGTCTTGAAAAACTGTTGCCACGATAGAACTGTTGATGCACAGAAAGACTCTGTGGGGCCATGGTAACAGAGGCCCAAGTCTGTGTTTCCTGAACCGTGTGGAGAGCTGCAGGAAAGGACTGGTGCTCGTGTGAAAAGGCTTCTTCAAAGACTGCTTTTCTACCAGTGACAGACAGCCGAGGTTTTACTCTTGTGATTTAAAAAGAAAAGAAAGAAAAAAAAAGAATGACTATATAATTTATTTCCACTAAAAATATTGTTCCTGCATTCATTTTTATAGCAATAACAATTGGTAAAGCTCACTGTGATCAGTATTTTTATAACATGCAAACTATGTTTAAAATAAAGTGAAAATTGTATTATAAACTGTGAAATTCAGTCTATCGCCATCTTACATTATGTTTCGGTTGTAGGAAATGGAATGTCATCTTCCAAAATTCTCTCATCACAGATTTTTGAGTTGTCTTCCATTTCTGCACACTCAAAGCAGATATCAAGTGCATTATGCATTAATTTACATTTTGGATACACTGGAAAAAGTCTACTTTTTTAACTTTGATGAAAAAAGAGAGTGAGAGAAAAAATAGATTTGATAACATCAGGATGTTTAAACTGAGTTCATCATTGTTTAAAGAGGAAAATCATGGTCAATCTCTTTGAATCCAACAGTAAAGCATGATCCCTGTTCATTCAGTGTTCTCCATCTTTGAAACTCACCCAAAATTCAAATCATCTTTCAACTCATTGGTCCCAACAATGAAGCAAAACATGTTATATATCAGTTACTATCCATTTGATAAATTATTGTTTCATTTCATACATTTAGAATATAATTATTATTTTAGCAAATAGTATTGTAGCTTCATTTGGTAAGCTTTCTGAAGCTTTGTAAAGAAGGTTTGAACCCAATACACGGACTGTTGTGAATTAGCTTGAATATCAATCTAAGTCTTCTGTTTCTTAAAATTTATTGGCAAAACAAAACAATAAAAGAATCACTGAACTAAAAATTAAAGCCAGAAGTATCCAAGAGACAAAAAATTTATTTGTCCCTGGAGATGTAATAATTTTGATTGAAAAGCAAGAGTAGCATAGACAAAGATGACACATTACCATAGAAGCTTGAAAACAATTTTATTTGGACCATAAAAAAAATCCTACTTCAACACATTGTAATAAATGAGTTTTTTGGAGTCATCAGTATAGATGGACTAGGGCAAAAGCTGAAGAGTTGTTTAATTTATCCACACGTGATTTAACAAAAAGCTAAAACTTAGAGTGAGAATATTCTTCATCTCTGCAAAGAATCCCAAGATACCATGGTTGATCCAAAAGATAAGGTAGAGAAAACACTAGAAGCTCCCAGCAACAGCTAATATATCCAAACTTGGAAAGTTTATAAGCAACATTTCATGTGCAGAAATCTAATATTGTATTCTCAGTCTAAAAGGCTAAAGGCAAAAATGTTTTGCTAAGCAGTTGTGTAAGATTTAACTTCCAGATTGCTTTTGAAAGAAAGTTTTAATATTTACAAACTGTTTGAGTGAAGCTGATTCCATTACTAGAATGTCTAAAAATATCTTTTCTTCCATATGTGTACCACTTAGAACAGAGTTGAGTGGCGTGAGCGTAAGAATAAGTTCCTCACTGCATGCTCTACGAGAGGGAATAAGGGTTAGTCACTAAACTGGACTCAAGCCTTCCTCTGTGCACACCTTGCTCTCAAAGGAATGCCACTCAGTGGTGAAGAGAAGAGTTCGGTGTTACAGGTGAGAGGGTTCACATAGAATAGTTTTACCACAGTGTCAGAGCTTTGAAAAACTGAATTATGGTGTAAGCGGAGATTGTACTCTAGTTTCTGGGCCATCCAGACCCAAATAATCACACAAAATTACCACACTGTTTGGCCAAAGGCTCAAGCATGGTTCTAACTACCTCTTCCATCTTAAATTAACACATTTCTATTCTGTGTATCACCGCAAGGCTGTGGCTTACTGGTAAGATTCTGGCATCTTCTCCTTTATCAGCTACATGGCATCTTTCTGACCCTGCCTTCTTTCTCTCTGGATCTTTGTTTGGACTTCCTTACTAGCTATATTCTGCCCTGCCATAGGTCAAAGCAGCTTCTGTATTAACTAAATGGTAATAAAACACATTCACAGCATACAGAGGGAAATCCCACATCATTATGGTCTAAGTTTAGTCAACCTAGAATGTGCAGATAGGGAACGAAGGAGCATCTTCACTCTGCGACTCTGCTGTGTGCATAGCACAAATTTTCATTAGAAAATGTTCCAAATGATACCTTCTGAGTTTATGAGTTCTAGAATGATCTGAATTAATACATTATTTAATCCTTAAAAATGCACATACAATACCCAAATAACTCTTTATTTTTCTTTATCTTTATCTTTATTTTCTTTATCTTTAAGAAAATCAGTGACACATTTTAAAACACTACTTATAATTACTAGCTGATCTCTCAGTATGTTTAACTGCTGTTCTTTTGGTTATTATTGCTTTAAAGAGGCAAGCTGTGGTAAAAGAGTCCAATCTAATTGGGTACTGAATGATAAATAATGGACCATGTTAAATTCTGACATGTCTGTGTCCCTAAGAAAATACCAGCATCCCCAAGTATCAGCATATGAGACTTTGAAGGGAAAGAACTGAATTAAAACTGTGTTTAAAGATCTGTCTGTAGTGTTTTAGACAATTTTTAGGTTTAGACAGTGTTTTAGGGTAATTTGTCTTACCCAAAGAGGTAAATCAAAATCAGAACAACTGAGAACTTCATGGAAACACTACTCAAATGCTTCATTTATGAAATTATGAATAAAAACTCTACTTCCCTTATGCAGTCCTTCTAATTTGATCTTTAATCCTAAGTAATGTGGATAGCTAGGAAGCACTGTTTGTTCTGACTTTTTAATGTCAAAAGTTGTCACATATAGAAGCAGAAATTCTTTATAAATATTTTAAAAATCAAAACCATGCAACTTTTTCAGAATGACATTAAGGTTAACTGTATTCTTCTTCCAAAGCTATGTACAATTAGTTGTACATAACTAGTATTTAATCCAGAAAGAGGCTTTGAAACAGAAATTGACTTTGAACTATTGCTGTTGTCTGTCATTCTGACCATAGAATTTGGGTTAGGCATTAAGAAGAATTTAGTATGTATAAACGTATATGTATAGTGGCCAAAATTCTTAGAAGGTTTGTTTAGTGGATTCATCAGTGTTGATTATATACTAGGCAGAAGACAGAACTATCCATAACAGATAATGGTAAATGTTTAATTTTTGTGAAAGTAAGGCAATATTAAAAGCTTCTTTTTCAAAACTTGAAGTTATGATTGATTGCCCAAGAAACAATCCATTCTATGTGGCTCCATGCAGAATTTCATATTTAATTTCAGTGATAAAATAGGAATTGAAGTCTATAATTTCAGCTTTTAGGAGGGTGAGACATAAGGATTGCTGCTAGTTTGCTCCCAATGGCCATTATTGCATAGTTGGTTCCAGGACAGCATGAGATATATTGTAAGAATTCCTAGAGAAAACAAAAGATAAAACACATTACTTTCATTTTATTTACTTTTTTTTCCAGACAAGATCTTATGTAGCTGAGGCTAACCTTGCACTCCTGATCCTACCACTTTCCTCTCCCATGGTCTGTGTGCTTCATATTTCTTTTTAATTAGAATTTTTAAGCATGCATGTGTGTGTGTGCGCGCACACAACACATGTATGCAGATGCTTGCAGAGGTCAGAAGATGTTGTTTTGAATTGAGTTAGGTATTGTTAGAGTACCTGGAGGCTGAGAAAATCCACACCTTACACTGTGACAGGATCCCTTGAAACTGGAATACAGTTGTGAGCTACCCAAAAGAAGTTCTGGGAATTGCACCCCAGGCTTCTTTGTAAGAGCAGCAAGTGTTCTACCAAAGGAACCTTCTCTCCAGCCCCCATTACTGCTCTTAAGAAACTGTTTGTTTCTCTCTATAGTCACTCATTCTTCAGCAGTAACCCTTTAGTCCTGATTTTAGGTCCCCCCTTTTATCCATGCTCTTACATGTTGGCAAACACTGCTAAATGTATGCAGAGAATCAGATGAAATTTTGGTATCCAAGATCAAACACTCACAACTTTCCCGGATTCCATTCAAAACTTTGCACTGACAGACTGGGATTCATTTTAAACCATTGCTGCTTTTCAGATTTTTAAATTTAACATACACAATGATAGGTTTCATTATGGCATTCATATCTACCTGGTTGACCATTTCCGGCCATTCATCTACTTGATCCCTGCCTCCCTCCTACCCTTAGTATCCCCCACCATTTCTTAATGTTGATGTGTTTGAAGTTCATACTTCTCACAAAACACATCAATAAAAGATCACAGATCTGACCTTGGACTTGTTCCTAAGATGAAGAGAACAAGGAAGAGAGAGATGAAGTGAGGAAAAAGGAAAGAAGGTATACAGAAGAGAAAGCAGATGGGATTTTTTTAAAAAAAAAAAAACAGGTCAAACAGAAAAATAAAAACCAAAGATTTTAAAGAAAAAAAATTAAGGACATCTACCATGTTAGACAAGGACTGGAAAGATGTACAAACCCTTGAGAAGCGTAGAAACATTTCAGCAATTTGTGAACCAGAACGACAGGAAGATTCTATATTTTTCCATTGTAACAATTTTGAGTTGGACCATGAATAAGACATGCCAACATGGTTTTGTAAAGAGTTTGTTTCAGTACACATTGGAATATGCACAGAAAGATCTTTGTGATGAAATAACTTTAGTTTTATTGTCCATGTGGATGTGCAGAATGTTATTTCATTCCCCATCATCCCTAGTGGTGCCTTGCTTTTAAGGTCAGGGGGAAAGCTAAATTGTCTCTTCCCACACAGATTAAGGACAGATGTTTCTACGTGAAAGCTGAGATCATGTGAGAACCTCTTTATCTATCTTATCTCACTGAGGATTTTCTCTAACACGTTAGATGACTTATTTGCCCTCATATGAGATGACAAGCTCTTTGCTCCTCTGACATCAAGGTAGGCAATCATGGTGGACAATTTCTTTTACAGAGCACATAGAGAAAGCTTACTGTAGCCATAGTGTCTATTTGTGTTCTGTGTTTCATGAATCTATGGTTTCAATATGCGGAAGGGTGTAGTTTATTTTGTAGGGTGTAGTTTATTTGAACAGAGTCCAGTCCCTTTCTGCTCCCAGAATAATTTCTGAAATTTGTGTTATCTCTAGAAGGGGTTAATAATAATTATAGAGGATAGTCTCTCATGTTTAGAATAAAACACTATGCCCAGGAACTGGTAAAAGCTTTTAACTGCACCACACAGGTAGTGATGGCACAATAGCCTAAAAACACAGGAAAAAATTGTGCGTAGTCATGTTTTTTCTGCTTCTTTAGAAATATGTATGAGTGCCACACTAATTTCCCTGCTTGAGAATCAGACTGTTAGTCCCTGATTTAATCAATGCAGTCTTGTGGTTGTTCATCATCATTATTATTATTATTATTATTATTATTATTATTATTATTATTATTATGCTGTCTTATGTAAAAATACTGAGGGATATTTTGAAGATATTTGCCAATTATTTTTCTAGACATTCCTGCACAACATGACATTTTACTTATTATTTTAGCAGTATCTTTTGATGTACTAAATACTACCTAACACAAATATATACATGTCTACAATTGTGTCAAAATCTTGGAGTACTGAAGTTCTTCCCATCAAAGGATGCATACTTTGGTGACCCCAGGGAAGGACACCACACAGTTCCCAATGTCCCCGCCATTTTACTTAGAACAAAGACTGTATGGCAACAATTCTACAGGTGTTAAATTAAGTTTAAAGATAAAAGAAAAATGTATACTCTTGACCTAAGTAACTCAAGATGAACTGGGCTGTAACGTTCTCTGAGTTACTGCCTTCAGAGTCACATCTGTATCTCTATCCACGGGCATTATTTTTTAAATTATCTTTATTTCCTGGGTGGTGGTGGCACACACCTTTAATTTTCAGAGACAGGTGGATCTCTGTGAGTTTGAGGACAGCCTTTGACACTGAGGACAGTGTTTGAAATGGTTTTTTGAAGCCCATTCTTTTTGGAGGGATACCTTGCTAAGTCTAGATATAAGGGGTAGGTCCTTGGTCCTGCCTCAAAGTGATATGCCAGACTTTGTTGACACCTCATGGGAAGCCTTATCCTCTCTGAGGAAGGTGGCAGGCGCGGGAAGAGGGGACAGATTGGGAAGTAGGATTGGCATGTAAAATGAGAAAAAGATTGTTTTAAAATAAAAAAAAATCTTCCTATAAAAATAATACAAAACAAGTAAATCTCTAACAAGGAGGTCATTCGTGCGTGTGTTCTTAGATTAAACTAAGACTTTCAAAGCTGGGCCAGCAAGGTGGTCAGTGGGGAAAAGTGCTCACTGCCACACCTGACAGGCTGAGTTGCATCTTTGGGAGCCACATATTAATGAGAATAAACAAACAACCAAAAAAAGAAGCTTTAAGAGATCTTTTATTTTACATGTGTATGTGAGTGTGTGTGTGTATCCACGCGAAGGCACACATGTTAATGCTCACAAGGTCCAGAAGATCTTTAGGAGCTGAATTTATAGACAGACAGTGGTGAGCCTGGGTGCTCATACCAAATTCTGATCTTCCGCAAGACCACCAAGTGCCCAGGCATGCCAGGGGTCACTGCAGAGGTCTCCACAACATTCAGGCCCTGAAGAATAATAGCGACCCCTCTCTGGGGCTCTTTTGGAACCACCGATGACTACTACCAATGATCCCTGTCCTCCTTGTCCACTAACAGCTCCTGTAGAAGTGCTGAGTACCTACCTCACAGACGCCATTCTGCATCACTCAGTTCTCCCCAGGGCCAAGTATGGCCTCTAGTGGAACATCTCCTTCTTTGGGAAGTCTCCCCTCCAATCCATGTCCACAATATTAGAGACTCCTGAGCACTCAGCAGAAAACCATCTCCCTGCCCCCGCCCCCACCACACCTCTACTATCCTGCAGAAGCATCATGGTCATGAGTGGCCTGGCTTCTAAAACCATGAAGAAGCAACAAGTCATTCTTCCTGGCCACTTCACCGCTAAGACCCCTTCCTAACCCATCAAAAATGCCAGCTGTCCTAAGCTTCACTGGTGCCGGGCTGGGGACCCATTGGTCCCCACCATGTAAAATAGGCAGGCTGCCACAAATGCAGACACCAGCAAGAGTTGTATTGAGCCAGACTGTGGTGACTCCAGCCTTTAATCTCAGCACCTGGGAGGCAGAGACAGGTGGATTTTTGTGAGTTGGAGCCAGTCTGGTCTACAGAGCAACTTCCATGTTAGCCAGGGGCATACAGAGAATCCCTGTCTCAAAATACAAAGCAATGCAAAACAAAACAAAGAAAGAATTGGATAGAGCTCCCCTCTTCTCTCACAGCCCTGTCCTTTCCTGACCCATAACTGTGCCTTGTACCAAGCAGAAAATACACATTTGCTATCCCCTAGCAACAAAAAGAAAAGTATACCAAGTGCTCCTAACTGCTGAACAACCTCTCCAGCCCCTTAAGAAATAAAAGTCAGCCCATCAGTAAAATATTCATCACTACAGCAATTCAATTTTAAAATGTTTGACGCTGTCAACTAAGTTTTTTTTCTTATCACCAAAGAAATCTAATTCTGATTTGCTGAATTTATTACAAATGGAATGGAATTTCAGGACTTGAGACAGAAGCTTTCTCTTCGGAGGTGTGTCAGGCCCTGCAAAGACAGTAAGTACGTGATTTTGATGCCTGTAGTTCTCTGACTTTGCTTTCTCATATGTGCAGCCTGTTGACCTCATCCATTTTCAGAATAAGATAGCTTTCAGTCTCTCAGAGCCTCTTGAATTTCTATGACAGCTAGTTATATTTATATAAAGCCAGACAATTTCAAATTCTCTGAAATATTTTCTCCATAGCTACATACATTCAACTAGTCAACTCTTGAGATCATATCTGAAAAGAAAATCTTAGCTGCCACAGGCCAAATGAATGAGTTTTATTGAAATCTCTCTTGCCTTCAGTACATTCCTGGATAGAAGTCTTAGTTGCTATACAAAGTATAACTCAAACAGAAATTAAACAGGCCCAATTGCAGGCACTTTTACTCGTAGAAAAAAAGAGGAGAAAACAATTAGAAGGTTCCATTTTGCCATCATTTATGGGACTTTTGTCCTTGAACTGATGATTGAGCAGAAAACACATATAAACAACAGAAAAATTAACAAGTCGGTTATAGTTATAATTTTATTCATCCAGAAATTTGTTGAATTTATCATTCTTTGCTATATCTATTTAAATCTTTATTGTAAATGATGATCTGTTCTCCAATGAAAATATTGCACCTTGGACCATCTACCAAGATGAAAGACATTATGCAGAAAAAGTTGAGTGCTCAGAATCAGAGCATCTCCCAAGGAATAGGGTCCCAACAACATCATTTTGTACCCACAGTTAGCATACATCTTAATGAAGGACTCATAAGTTGATGAATGCTTCAGTCAATTAAGGTAATACATAAGTCAACCCAGAAAGGAAATACTCTATGTGAGTTCCCCTTTACTGGATTCTGTGTTTTCCATATAAAAGGCCTACTTTCTATCTCTTAGAGTCCTCTTTTATTTTCTACATTTTACTTCAGAGCTCTCTAGCACTCAGTGGGAGGCAGGTAATGGATCACAGTTACTGCCTTGTGAATGGAAGTCAGGTGGGTGATTTCCAGGATGAAGCAGTGGTCAAAAGCCTGTGTACAGTGATACAGCCTTTCTCTTCATTTCTAAGAGAGCACTCCAAGAAGCTATTGTCTTAAAATGGACAAGTCACAAGTTTAACTAACTGCAAGTAGAAGAGGGTTTGTGAAAGTCATCCATACGGGAGAGTTGCCAGAAGTAAAGAAGATTACTATGAAAAGTGAGAAGGAAGTTTTTTTTTTTCCAGAAAACCACAAATAGTTTGGTTTGGAGCTGTTTGTTCCAAAAATCAAGCCCCATCCTTTCCTTTCTGTAGTATCTGTCCTGTCAGGGCACACACAGATGTGAGCCCATCCCACCTTGTCTAGAAGTCAGAGAGTTTGAGCTTATCTTGTTCTCTCAAATTGTTAACAATGGGTGTGACTACAAATGAGAGATTCTAGCCTAGAATGTGGTTAATTAGTATTTTGAGTATCGAAGTAGATCTGCTCCACCTGGACCAAAGGTCAGAGATTTCAAGTCTATACCTTGTGTCATGCTAAGGACATCTGTTGCCTCCACCCTCCCCTTTTGGAGTGAAGTATTTAATAAGCATGTGGAAGAATAAATGAGGCAAATTCAGTATTCAGTGAATTTCCCTTCCCATGCTGTCCTGTGTTTAAATCTCTGTTCCTTTTTGCTTAATACTTCTAATCCTTATGCTCCTATCCTGGAACGTACCACTTTTGTTGAAGCTGGTTTTTAACAAGTATCTTTCCCTTTTAAAGAAAAATTATTATCATTTGCATTGTGTATTCTCATAAATATATATAGTATAATGCTACCAGCATCCATTTCTTATATTTCCTGATAAAGTCCTGAGAAACAGTTTACATAATTGGCTAATATCTTATCTCAATTATTTTTATAGAGAAAAAATGAGTGATATATTCTAAGTTCTTATTCATATTATTTAGGTTTATGCTATCACCTTGATATAGAATCTTTGTCATGTTATCCTTTAATTTCTTTAGCGTTGAGACACCATTTCACCTTCTTCAGGACAACAATTTTTATTACTTCCTTCATTTTTGAGATTATATAAGCTACAGAGAAACCCTCAGGAAACAAAAAACAAGCAAAAGCCAATCCCCCCTCCCAAACCAGATGTCTCTATTGATATTGGATTGTGAGTCTTTAGGTTCTGTCTTGATAACGCACATGCACAATTTCATTTTTCTCTCTTACAGTCCTTGCTCAAGGGAAAGCTGTGCATACTTCAGTGGAGAATATCAGGTAAGGAACTGAAGCTTCTTGTCAAAAGCTTCAATGATTTGTCTTGAACATGGTGCTTCACCAACAGTCAAGCTGAAGGACCAGAGCATCCAGCAGCTTTCTGGCTGCAGTTTGATCAAAGAACCAGTGAGAACCAGGCTTTCTGACCCATGGTGACCATAAAATAATAACAGTGCAGTGTCTTAACACTTTTAGTGTTAGAGTAATTTTTAATAGAAAAATAGATGTCTACTATAATGTCACTTCATGTTTATTACATCTGTCATTGTTTATACTTCTATAATTCTATTTGTGACATTTGCATTCTTAAACACATTAGGATAAATTTATTGTCTTTCTCTTATGATTTATTTTTGTATTTTGATTCAGTGATTTTCTATTTTAGCTCTGGCTGTCCTGGAACTAACTTGAAGATAGACTGGCCTCTAACTCAGAGATTTGCCCACCTCTGCCTCCTGAGCTGGGATTAAAGGCCTGTGCCACTACCACCCAGCCTGTTCTTATGATTTTTAGCCTTCTCATGGTTTGTCCTCAGGGCACTTGAACTATGTTTCTCCTTAATAGTTCATGTTATTCAAGTTTCCAAGGAGTGATTCTTTTGGACTTATTTCCTAAATGTTTAATTGGGAAGCTATGTGTGTCTGGATTCCCAGGAGTCATTGCTTACATATATAACGTTATCTGCTCCTGTAGAAATACTTGTAGGAACTGAGTCTTCCCAGGTCAGAGAGAATTCATTCTGCTCATGGGAACCTTTCCAGATTTGAGAACTAGATGAATAATACAAGATGGACATGGGTGTCCTTACAGGTGCCTTCAGATTTTAGAAAGCCAGGCCTTTCTCAAAAGACCTTTTTCAATATTTGTTCTGAACTCCGATGTTACTCCCTTGCTTTCTTCTCAAGGATGCGAGGAATCAAACCCAGGAATCCAGGACAGTTCAGTAAACGATTTATCACTAAGCTATACAACCAACCATTTTAGTGCCTTGTGTAACCAGCATATAAGAACACCTCACTTTGAAAAGTAGGCCTCGGAAAATCCAAACTATCTTTTCCTCTATTTAATGTACAAAATGATATATTTTATCCCTGTAGAGTAAAAAGCATTAACAACAGATGGAGACAGAAAAGAAATGATCCAATTACCATTTTTACAAATTTTAAAGAAAAGAAAAATATGCAGCCAACTTTTAGAGAAAATAAAAATAGCGTTGTCTATCAAGTATTCTGGCTTGAAAGTAGAAAGTTGTCATTATTGCAAAATAAGTTTGGTAAAAAAAATGTGGTTTCTTGGTAGCATACAAGAGAAATGTAGAAAATAATAGGCTATTATTGCTGCTAAAAATAACTTAAAGTTAAGAATCAAACCAAAATGTCGTTGGCTTTTCAAAGGTGAACATATCAGAAAAATTCATTTAATCTAGCATGTATCTACACAGTTAGGGAGATTTTATCTCTGTTAGGTTTCCTTTGAGATTTTTTTTTTTAAAAAATCAAGTTCTCTTGATAGGGTAGAAATTACGCTAGGCATTTACAGCAATTTTTTGACTCTTCAAAATTCTGCCAATTTTTTCATCATTTTCTACATTTGAAAACTTGAAAAATATGGGTTATTTAACCTGGAGTTTAGGTTTTGTGATAACTGAGGTGGAAGCACTAATTTTGTGTCTCACTGAGCTTTCAGTAAATTTTAAAGCAAAAAAACCAAAGCCACCCAAAGTAATGAGGAATGATAGGATGGTAAGCCATAATATTAATTAATTAATTAATTTAAGTTTTTCAAGGCAGGGTTTTTCTGTAGCTTTGGATCTTATCCTGGAACTCACTCTGTACATCGGGTTGGCCTCGAACTCAGAGATCCTTCTCCCCTGCTTCCCCAGGGCTGGAATTCAAAACATGTGCCACTACTGCCCAACTAATTTTTTTTCTAATTTCTAATAAAAAAATTTAGCTAGTGAAGTCCCTCTCGTGCCACATCAACTAGCCAGATCACCCCCACATCCTTCTGTAGAGTCCCATGCATCTGCTTGATCGTCCTGTCCACATGAGCTCCCTAATCTGCCAGATATAGCCTGCGTCCTACATCTTGTGCCTAGATCTGGTCTAGACACTCCTGCCTACTTTATAACCAATCTCCAAACTTCTGCCTATGCCCAACATGCTTTCTTCCCAGTTTACAGGCCTTTATCATCCCACGCCCAATGTGTGTCCACCCATCCAGATCTGCCTCCACACTCCAAGCTTCAACCAGGCTATGGAGTATGAAAATGACCAGATGGATTGATATACCAGAGGTGCAACATAAATATACTTTGGTGGTAACCAACTGTCCTCTATTAGGACTTAAAAACTGCCCAACCAAAGGAAAAGCTTGCCTTGTACTGAGCTCCTAGCTAACTACCCAGGGCTTGTTGAAATGATGGATCTTGGATAAGAATCTAAAACCACAACTTTACTAAATTAGCATAATTCCTAATTACATTCTAAATATTTGTCCTTAGACCCACAGATAAGTGCAGTTCTTTGCCTCATCAAAGAACCTTCTCTTTTCAACAAAAGAGACCACTAAAAAACAAAAGAAAAAAAAATAGTACAAAACAAAAACCCACAATTAGTCAAAATGCAGAGTTGTGGATATAGTTTAAAAAATGCTGCACATAAGACTCAGGGAACATATCATAAGACAGGGCAGAAAGATTGTAAGAGCCAAAGCATCAGAGAGTTGTTGACCAAGATTTCTGTCCCGCCTGGTCTCACAGCTTTTCAGGCCCACAAAAACACACAAAGGTCTACATTAATTATAAACTGGTTGGCCTATTAGCTCAGGCTTCTTATTAATGCTTACATCCTACATTACCCCATAATTCTTGTCTGTGTCAGCCATGTGGCTTGGTATCTTTTATCCACAAGGCATTCTCATTTTGCTTCCTCTGTGTCTGGGTTATGACTGTAAACTTAGTTTTCTTCTTCCCAGAATTCTGCTTTTATTGCCCCACCTCTACTTCCTACCTGGTTGCTATGCCTATAATTCCTGCCTGGCTACTGGCCATCAGTGTTTTATTAAAGCAATACAACTAATAAATCTTTAAAAGTACATGATCATTGACCTAGAGCAGGGAGTTTGCTGCGTCTCCTAGTGTTAAAATATATACCCACCAAGTCTCACCAACAGGATAGACTTCTAAAAAAGAAGAACAATATACCAAGCAAGTTATATTTAGAAATATAATCACGTGTGTATGTATGTATATATATATATATGTGTGTGTGTGTGTGTGTGTGTGTGTGTGTATGTGTATACAACAACAATTAATTTTAAAAAAATCCGTGAATTTGAAAGAGAGCAAAGAGTGTTATATAGGAGAATTTAAAGGGAGAAAGGAATGGGGGAAAGGAAGGGATTATATTATCTTTAAAATAAAATAAATATTTTTTCAAAGTTTAGCATTCAGAATAATAAGTTTGACTATAATTTTTATACATCTAAACTTTACACTTTTAAAACCATATTATCCTGAACTACCCTCCTCCATCACCATCCCTCCATTTTGTTGGTCCCCTTTCTCCTCTCAAAGTATTTATTGGTCTGCTTTCATGTCACACATATATTCTTGTCTGGTTTTGCCCACACTTTAGGTTTATTTATCCCCACCCCATAGGTGCCTTTCTACATTAATTTATGACATATTTATATATGTGTATATGTATATGCTTTTATATAAATTTAAACCCAGATTTATTAGAAGAAAACACATTAATCTTTCCAAGTCTGTCTTATTTTATTTAATATGTTGATATTATTTCATCCTTCTCTTTTCTACACTAAAAATTTCAGTGTGTGTGTGTGTGTGTGTGTGTGTTTCTCTGTATCCTTAATAACATTTGTTGTCACATATTTTCTCACTGATCTGCATTCTGACTGGGATAAGACAGACTCTTAATGTAGTTTTTACTTGTTTTTCCCAATGGATATGGTTGTTGAATTCTCTTTCAAAGATTTATTGATGATTTGTATTTCTCCTTTTGAAAAGTGTCTGTTTAGTTCTTAGAACACTTATGGATTAAATTTATCTGAATTAAAAAAGTGGATGTTATTGAAGAGTACATATTTTTTTGTTGCCTCCAAAGAAAATAAATTAAGGCACAAAGAATAGGTGTGAACTCAGGGAAACATGCTGTGAAGAGGTAAGGACTATGTTTAGAATTAGAGTAGGGTGGTGTTGAGCCACACATCAAACTCTAGAACATTCTTCTTTAGAAGTTTATGAGAAACAAAGGGGAGGCCTAGCACCTCAGAAAGAGTGAGCTCATTGTTATATTCATGTGTATATTTTAGCTGCCTTGAATGCAAAAGTACTTTAAAAATCAGTATGATAAAGCAGTTTTTTTGCTCAAAAGGCCTTTTTTCTTCTAATCGCTTAAAATCCAGCTCAAGAATCTGCCAAATCCTGAATAATTATGTGAAAGATCTAATCGTCTTCCCCCGTCATTATAAATCACAGGAAACAATGTTCGGTTTCAGCCCTACAGAGTTTGAGCTGCAAAACACACAAAGAACACTTCAAAGGTCACGTTCCATCAAATAAAATTCCGACTAGAATAGTGCTCATACATGTCAACAAAGGAAAATAGAACCAAGATGTTTATAGAGAGATGCCCTGCAAATCAAGAATGCACAAAGGTGACTGCCTGCAGAGAGCCTCCCTAGGAAAGTCACCGCAGCTGCTGAGAAGGCTTAGGCTTTCTTCTGCTGCACATGCGCTCAGTCATCACTAGCCAGGAACAATAAAGTCTCAAGATCACTTCTGGCTACAAGTTTCAGCTTTTCCGCTCTGTGAGTGTCCGCCATACTTTCATCAGGTGAGAGGGAGATCAGATGGTGTCTGGGGGTTATCGGGAGACTTCCAAAGGGGGAAATCCTCCCATTCGTAAAACCAGTGACAGAGAAAAGATGGGGAAAGGAGAGTTGCTCATCCATGAAAGGTTCTAGATGACACTAATACCCAACTGGGGAGGTGCCAGCCAGAGTATAAGAAAAGGTAGGCTGCTACAGGGCAAAAGTCATGAAAAAGCAGAAATTATTTATCCAGGCTCAGTAGTTCCAAAACTACATTCATAGATGTTTAAGTGTAACCTCTGATAAAAATGGGGGTGGTCTAATTTCTTAAAATTCATTTATTATTATTATTATTTATTAAGAATATACATGATATGTGGTGTGTGTACATGCCACAGCATACATGTGGAGATTATGGAACAATTATGGAGTTATTTCTCTCTCCTTCTGGATTTACATGGGTTCCATGGACCAAACTCAGGCTACTAGGTCTATGCAGTATCTGCTCTTACCTACTGAAGCATCTCATCAGCACCTCAGACTAATTTTTCAGAGGTGGTTTACTGTAGGAAGTCTTACAGCCAGTGGTTACCTGCCCACTGGGGCATGGCCTCTTACACTATATAGGCCGACGTAGAGCATGGGTCTGGCCTCTCTTTTTCCAGCTGTGGGATTCAGCTTCTAATTACCGTTCAAGCAGAGGATTCTGATTTGTGAGTCTACCCCTAATTAAATAACCATCTATTTCTCAATTCTGAGCCAGTATGGGATTTCTTTTACGCATCCTTCTTCAGTGGTTCTTGTATTTAGATACTCTGTAACTTATCATTCCAATACTTCGCACTCTTCACTCTTTCTCTCGTTTCTGTTAAAACCATATCATCATTATTTTCAAAGTGGTTATAAAGTTCTAAAGAAGTTGTCCTCTGAGTATATAAAAACATATGTACCTAAAACAAGTCAGATCAGAAAATAACTGTCATTTATTTAAGAAAAAAAGTTCACTCTTCTCCTTTTCAACATATTTTCTATAAGCACAAACTGAGAAAATATTTAGCACATCATAATTGTATCTTTAATATAATTGATAAATAAAACACATGATACCAAGATCGATTCTATGGAACAACATGAAAACACAAGAGACTCAAAATAAATGATAGAGGAAAAATTTTTTCCAACCTTCTTGAGAAAGTGTTTATAAGTTCGAAACATCCAACTTCTGAGAACTGTTAAGACAAAAAATATGGAATGTGGGCATTACAATGTTAATTTTCCTCAATGAAGTTTACATTTTGTATCAAATAATTCTTCAAACAGCTCTCAGCCCTCCAACACTCATGTTAATATCAAAGCTTTATGCTTCATACATTGGGGTGGTGTGAGGGTAGAAGCATTGGGGTAGCTGTGGACACAAATACACACGTAAGTGTGTGTATGTTAGCTATTTAGTAGAAAAAGTGGGCTGAAAAGTAGACATGTTATATAAATTACGTTTTAATTACTTGGTATTTTTATAATGTTTTATGTTATTTACATGTGTCTTTTGATTTGGTCTTCATTATACCATAGGAGGTGTATAGTATTTTTTCCACTTTACAAGTAAGTAATTTAAAGTTCAAAAAAGCTTGAAAAAGTCCTAAATTACACAGCTACCAAATTCTTTGTGGGGTAATAGAACACAGTGGTACTGGATCAGAGTTCTTCCCTTTATCTTTCTGAACACACAGTGTAAACACTACACATTGTGTCTTTGGAGCTATTTAAAGATAGGTTTACTATAGAAAAGATAAGCTTTTTATAGAAATTCACTTGCCCTGAGTGGGGAATTTGATCGGCTTCCTTGTCCTTTATCCTAGAGAAAGACCATGTACTTTAAAGGCTTTGAAGCATGAGTAAATAAATAAGGGAACCATACATTTAGTCTATGTACATACAAATAAATGAGACTGTGGTTTGCGGCAAGTTTATTTTTACTATTCAGGCATCTGTACTGGCCTGGCCTTGGGGTCCTGACAGGCTATACCCTCAGGCATACACGTCTGCTACATTCCCTTTTAAAAGGTGAGTATTGCCTATCTCTTGTTTCTTTTTTTTTCTCTCTCTCTTTCCCCTCTCTTCTCTCTCTGTTTCTCTGCCTATCTCTCTATCTCTCCATCTCTCTCTCTCTCTCTCTCTCTCCTCTCTTTTCTCTTCTGTTGCTCCTGTCCCTAGAAGTTCGTCTCCCATCTTCCCTCCCCTCTTTTCCTATTTACTTTCCCCCAGTAAAAAACATCTCCATATGAGCTTTGTCACATGGTGTCTTTCTCTAGCATTCTGCATTTTAAAATTATAATATTGGTCCCTTAACTGGGAAAGGCTCTCCTGGGGCGTCCTCTTGCAGGCCAGGAATTCAGTCCACATACAACAATCTTGCTTCTCTAACTAATAGATCTCTGGACCTGTCCATCTAACATCAGCAAGAGTTAGTGAGTCCCTTTTCTCTGTCCATTTACCATGAGTAAGGCCTCCATTCTTGTCTGTCTGGCACAAGTAACCTTCAGGCTCAGACCTTAAACCCACCCCCAGTCCCACCCCTACAATGACTCATCCCTTCGGTCTTTGTGTCTTCTCATCTTTAGCACGCATGGCCTTCCTTTGGGCTCTGTGCCCTGGCCTCCGTTTTGTGCTGATGAGCAATTATACAGCTTGAGCCATTATTATTCTATCCTTGTTTGATAAAAGCTATTGGATCTCAAGTCTACCTTACTCGTGGGAACTGCAAGGTGGCCACTTACCAGTACTACATGTCCCAATATTTCACGGAACCCTGCTTCCTTAAGTTTCAGAGGACACGAAGATTAACTGCCTTGTCTTCAGTTTCAGAAGAATGAGGTCCCATGCTGGATTGGGAACCCCACACGCCTTCCTTCCTGACCCCTCTCCCGCCCTTCCAAGTTGCTTCACGCTATTTTTTCTTCTGTTTTCACTAATCACACCCTGCTTCATTAATTCCCTCTCTATGTATCCCCAATAGCATGTTTCATACCTCTAATCAAACCAATCAGCTGTTGTTGTAGGACTACTAGCCATGGACTATAGAGCTGGAGGTGCAAGACTTCCAAACATGTCTCATTGGTGAGAAGTAGCAGCACCCCAATGGTACTAACTCTACAATGGCGGCTCTTAGTAATCAACCACCTGAGTTTCCTGATGGATTGGATGGAAGGAGAGTGTCCGGGTGATGGAAAAGGATCCAGTGCTTTAAGCCCTAAGAAGTTCACTTGCATCCAACTCAAACAGCATTTTGCCAGGTCCAGGTGGCGCCTGATGGTTCTGCAGAACCTGGACAGTGAAGTGAAATAGCCCGATACTCCAGGACGTGGCCATCAGTCTTGTTTTCTCAGGTCCACAAAGATGAACAACACCCACCCCAGGTCAGCAGGAAGCAGTCTTAAGAACATGGTGTCCTTATCCCTGCCTCACACCCCTTTCTGATCCCTTACCTTTTCATAATAAATAAAAATGGAGGAATATAAGTATTCAGGCATCTGAACTAGCCTGCTTTGGGGGGGCCTGATAAGATATATCCTCAGCTGCAGCCACTTAGAGCAACTTCTGTGCACGTTCCCTACGTTCCCTTTTAAAAGACGTGCCTTGCCCACATCCTGTTGCTTCCTCTTTCTCTCCCTCTTTCCTCTCCCCCACACCCCCCGGGAACTCAGCATTACCTGGAAACTCTCTTTCCATTCAACCCACCAGGAAACTCAACTGGTTAAGTACTGAGAGCAGCCGTTGTAGTACCTCTGGGTTGCTGCTGAGTCTTACCACCGGGACATGTTCGGTAGTCTTCCGCCTCCAGTTCTATAGCCCATGGCTAGTAGTCCTACAACAACAGCTAATTGGTTTGATTAGAGGTTTTTTTAACATGTTATTGGTGATACATAGAGTGGGAATTGATAAAGCAGGATGAGATTAGTGCAAAACAGAAGACCACAGAGCAGCCTGGAAGGGAGGGAGAGGGATCAGGAAGGAAAGCATTGTAGGGTTCTCAATCCAGCATTAGGCCTCATTCTTCTGAATGAGACTGCCTCGGAGACAAGGCAGTTAATCTTTGTGTCCTCGGGACTTGAGGAAGCAGGGTCCTATGAAATATTGAGACATGGAGTACTGGTAAGCAGCCATCTTGCCGTTCCCATGAGTAAGGTAGAAGTGAGATCCAATAGCTTTTATCAAGCAAGAATAGAACAATAATGGCTCAAGCTGTTTAATTGCTTGTCAGGAAAAAAACAAGGTCAGGGCACAGAGCCCAAAAGAAGGGTGTGAGCCTGAAAGATGAGAAGGCACAAAGGCCAAAGGGCTGAGCCCGAGAAACACTTAGGCTTAGGTCAGAGATAAGAAAGGTTCAAGCTGCCTTGTGAAGGCAGGAGTCTTAAGGTCTGAGCCCAAAGGACACTTGGATCTATGAGACAAGAAAGGCACAAGCTGCCATTGTGAATCATCACCCAAAGAGTTGGGTGTTGAGGGGCTAGACACGGAGGCTGCTTGTGTCTGAGAGACAAGAAACAAGGCCTTACTCATGGGAATTGTTCAGATAAAAGGGACTTGCCAATCCTGCAGGTGTTAGATGGAGAGACCCAGAGATCTGTTAGTTGGAAAAGTGAGGCTGTTGTATGTGGACTGAGTTCCAGGGTCCTGGCAGGCCTCAGACTGCAGTGTGCAGAAAGAATCAGAAAGGAGAGCCTTTCCCAGTCAAGGAACCAATGTTATAATTTTAAAAAGCAGCACAGGAGAGAAAGACATCATGTGACAGAGTTCACGAGAGGGAGAGACACAGAAGAGCGGCAGAGAATCACGGAGAGTAAGAGAGAAAGGAAGAAAAGGGAGCTGAGCAAGTCCCTCCTTTTAAAAGGAAATGTACCAAGAAAGACGCCAGGTGACAGAGCTCAGGTGAAGTTTTTTTTGTTTTTTGGGATTTGTTGTTGTTGTTGTTGTTGTTTTGGGGGGAGATGTGAATGGAAAAAGTGGAGAGAGGAATCTGCCTCTGAGGACATGTGTGGCAAAAGAGAAAGGGAGAGAAAGAGAGAGAGAGAGAGAGAGAGAGAGAGAGAGAGAGAGAGAGAGAGAGGCAAGTCCCGCCTTTTAAAAGGGGATGTAGTGAATGTGCAAAGGACATGCTCTAGTGGCTGCAGTAGAGAGTGTATCCAGTCAGGACCCCAAGGTCTAGCCAGTACAGATGGTAGTGATTGAAGCTGTATTGCTTATCTAACCTTCTGCAGTGTGGAATGTTTTACTGTTCCCTCTTTAAGACACCCAGCCTTGGGTTTGAAGAGATAGCTCAGTGAGAAAAAGTGCTTGCTAATAAGACTAACAAAGTGAATTCCATCCCCAGAACCCACATGTTTGAAGCAGAATGTCAAGTCGTGTAAGTTGTCCTCTGAAATCCACATGTGCGCCATGAGTGTCCAGACACACACACACACAAACACACACACACACACACACACACACACACTTAGAGGAATAATAATACAAAATTTAAGTATAGGTCCCATCTTTTGTCAGCTCAGCAGACTCTCACATCAAGAAACAGTGGTGTAGGAGCTCTCCAGACAATCCTAAAGGATACATGTGATTTTTAAAAAATTAATCAGCAATTGTTCTAGTTAGCTACATGTTGCAGTGGTAAACACTGACAGTAAGAATCTTGCAGAAGAAAGGGGTTTACTTGGCTTCCAGTTCTAGTTCACAATTTATCGGGAATGAAATTAGGGCAGGAAGTCAAACAGAGACATGAAGCAGATTCCATGGAGAAATGTCATCTTCTGGCTTATTCTCTGGCCTGCTGTCGTGCTTGCCTGGAATCCTCCTCAGTTAGTTTGCTTATATGTCCTAGAACCACCTCCACGGGAACGTTATCTTCCATAGTGGGGTGGGCCCACTTCCATCAGTTAATAATCAAGGCAAATCCTGAAGTTGTACACAAATACCCATCTGATCCAGGCAACTCCTAAACAAAGAGGTAAGTACAAAGTATAAAAAAGTTCAAAAAAGAGATAAAGATACTTATAAAATGAATACTAAGTTTGGAAATTAACAGCTCAATAAGTTAAATTAAAAAAAAAACCAGTGGAAAGCTTTACCAATTAGATAGATCAAGTAAAAAAGGTAAGTATATTAGAATTGAAGACTTGGCATGTCGACTAAAACAAATACAAAATATTTATATATGGATAGAACTTACACAATCTATGGGATACTATTAAAAGATGATATTTATAAATCATATATATAGAAAGGGGAGAAGACAATAAAAACAAAGAAAATATGTAGAATAAAATCACAGAAAATAAAAATATGCATATCTATGGTAGGAAATGGCCATCCAGAAACATAAGGTACTTAGAATGACAAACAGCAACCAAAAAGAAAAGAAAAGAAAAGAACCTCTTTGTATCATACTATTTTAACAGCATTAAGCACACAAAACAAAGAGATAATATAAAAAATAACCAGAGAATCAAGAACTCACATATAAAGACAAAGCCATAAGAACAATAAGATATTTTTTCAAGCAAAACTCTAAATGCTAGGAAGCCATGAAAATACTATGTATTTAAAACTAGGAAGACAGAACTCAACCAAAGCTACATATTCAACAAAGTTATACTTTAAAATTGAGGAAATAAAAAGTTTACATAATAAATACAAACTAAATAACACATGTTCATTCTCAGCACTTCAGAAGATGGTTGAACTGAAGAGAACTGAAGAGAAAGACGACTGTGACCACGAAGCCAGGGGAAAGAATAAAGTGAACTAGAGCCGTGAGCAAGCAAATGAGGTCCAAGAAAGCACTAAACACCAATAAAAGAACAAAATGGCAGGAGTAAATGTAGACATTAAGTAATAATTTAGAAAGTTAACAATCTCACTTCTCCAAGCAAAAGACATGGGCTAGAGGAATGGATTAAAAATAAGGAATTGACAGAAGAAAGGCATTTAACTAACCAAGATAAACAGAACCTTAATGAGAAAGGGGAGAAAAGATTTGCAAACAAATAGAACTAGAAAGCAAGCAGGTGTGTATCTAACTAATAACTAATAAAATAAAAACGAAATGAGAAAGTCAGGGTAGATGAAGAAGATAACTCCATGTTTATTAAGAGTATCACCTAGGAAGGGAATGTTATCATTCTCAGCACATATCTGCTCTACATTGCCACACCCAGTTTCATACACCAAAGACCATAGGATATAAGGATGCAGAGTGTGTTTTGGTGTTAACACAACAGTAAATGAATTCAATACCCTGTTCTCATCAATAAACAGTTAATCAAAATTAAAAGTCGAGAATGAAACACTAAACAAGTGCAATGATAGCTCTAATAATCTCGCTAGGTGTCTACAGATAACTCCTTCCAAACACCGTAAATGATGCATTCCTCTCAGTGACCCACCCTTCTCTAAAATGATGACATTTTGCGATACAAATTAAGTTTTTATTCTATTTGAGCATAACAGAAAAAAATTGCAAATTAAGAGCAAGAGAAACTTCAGAATCCATAAAATTTGGGGAGGCTGAATAATTCATTACTAAGTGATGAGTGGATCGTCAAAGATAAAAGGAAAGATTTTTTTAAATCCTAGAATTGGTTGAAAACAGAATGTACTAGAACCATGAGGGATATAGTACAAGAGAAAGCAGTTCTAAGAGAAAGTTTTGTAGCAACAAATGTCTATATTTAAAAATCAGAAAAACCACAAATGACTACCTTAGTGATGCAACTAATGTCTTAGAAAAATAAGAATAAATGAAGGCCCACATCCATAAAAGGAACATCAATGCAGAAATGAATGAAATGGAAACAAAGAAAATGGAACCATATCAGGGCCAAAGAGTTGAGTCTTTAAAGAGATAAGCAAAGCTGACAAACTCTTAAACTAACCAGAGAGGAGGGACAGACTCAACATTATAAAATTAGATGAAAATGAGGCACCAAAACAGACATAAATGAAAGTCATGGGACCATTGGGTTTTGTAGGATTTTAAGATGGGTCACATTTGGTTATGCTGTGAAATATTTGTTTAATGATGCAAAGATGTGTTGCATTCCTTTATGTTGCATTTGTTTAAATCTGTGAAGCTGTGTTATGTGTTACTTTACCTTTTTAAAACACCTGATTGGCCTAATGAGGAGCTGAACAGCCAACAGCAAGACAGGAGAAAAGATAGGCAGGATTGGAAAGCAGAGAGATAAATAGAAGGGAAAAAGGAGGATCAAAGAGGAAGGAGCAAGAGAACAAGAAAAGGGGGCAGTCACCCAGCCACACAGCCAGCCACAGAAGAGTGAAAGCAAGATATACAGAAGTAAAAAAGGAAAAAAGCCGAGAGGCAAAAGGTAGATGGGGTAGTTTAAGATAAGGAAAACTGGATACAAATAAGGCAAGCTATGCTAAGATTCCAGGCATCCTAGTCAGAATGATTGTCATAAAGAAAACAAAGAAAAACATGCCGATGAGAAACTAATGGTGGATTGTGAGGTGTGGTCAACATGGAAATTAATGTGGAGATTCCTCACAATCTGAACAATAAAATTACTGTATTATCCAGCTATATCCCCATGAGCATATCCTCAGAAGACTCTAAGTCATATCACTTAGATACTTGCATATGAGTATTTATGAATATTTATATGTGCATATTCATTCCAACACTATTAAAATAGCCTTGCTGTGGAACTAGCTAATGTGTCTAACAAAGATGACGAAATAAAGAAAATGGAATGTGTATACACATGTATGCATATGCACCTATATATGCATATGTGTGTATATGTGTGCATGTGCTTGTGCACACATGCACATTCATGCCTGCAAAGAAATTTTATTCAGCCGCAGAGAAGAATCAAATTATGTCTTTTGCTGGAAAATAGTTGAGTCTGGTGATCATCATATTAAGTAGAAAATGTCAGACTCAGAAACACATGTTTGCTCTTCTTTGTGGGTATAGATTATAAATGAAAGATATGGATGGATGAATATGGCCAATGTACATGATGTATTTGGAAGAGCTTTATAAAACCCAGGATCATGCATAATGATCATATTAAAGTTGTTAAAGGAAGCAAACAAATGTGAATTTTTGTTCAGCTGTAGACTAAACTATTGCCTATGTCAAGAAAGACCATGGAGAGAATACCTCAAAGAATCTGAGATGATCCCAGCAGTCACACAGTTCATCCCATAGGTTGCTGACATAACTGAATCAAGGAAATTAAACATGTTTTCTGCTGGATTTCTCAATTATTATGACCATTATCCCATTTTTTTAATTGGAATAATTACCTTGAATTTGTGTTGTTATTTATACAACTAATGTTTGGGGAACAAATGGTTTCTTATTATTCACAAGTCATAGTGAGGGAAATCAGACTAGAGGCATTGTACTCAGAGAGTCTCACCAACCCATCAGCTTTTTTGGACAAAATCTGGACTTTGAGTCTGAAATTCACAATGGTGTGAGACTGGGAGACAGGGTAGTGTGCTGCTATTTACAATGCAGGAATGTTGCAAACTGTGGGCAGAGGGCAGATAAGACTATATGAAGTATTTTTCTAAAATGTGTCTTGCTACTCTTCTACCAAGAACAGTAACTGATGATCCTAGTGGACCCATGACTGGACACTGTACAGCCCATATGCTGTTCTGCATGCTTTATTTTATTTTCCTGGGTCATAAGTACCAACGTGATGATCCTTTGAAATACCTCTTTGGACAGTCTTTTGGTATGTGCTCTTAAAAGACATGGGGATTCTGTGGGGAATATCCTAAGCCTCAAAGGCAGAAACTGAGTAGGTTCTCCAGGAAATAGCCCCAGCCATACCCAGCCTTTGAGTCATGCTGGCTCACCAGAAATTTGAAACCTACAAATGATTCAGGCCTCAGATATCTGAGTCACCCTTACTTGAGGCCCCAGGCATTATGGTTCAGACATAAACCATCCCTGCTCTGCACTGTCCAAATTCCTGACCCACTGAGTGCCATGTTACACTGAGTGTAACATGGACATTGTTACAGCTCTATAGCACTAAGTGTGGAAGACTTTGTTATGCAGTATCAGTAACCAGCAAGGATAGATGAAAACGTACTGCAATGATGCAGGAACTGAATAAGGAAATGGTGGAGAAGTGGAGGCAGGGTGCTACAGGTGCTGATGTTGACTGTCTAGGGCATCTCAACAGTTAGATTACGAGGTCAGCTAGAGCAATGTGCGATATAAGCAGCTCTTGAGGAATAAGGGAGAATAAAATTCATGCACAGCAGCAGCAAAACAACCGCATGCCCATCGCCACATTCTGTGTTATTGTTAGGCAGATGCTTGAAGAAATCTCAGCAAGCACTTTGTTTTTAATCTTGCCTCATTTGCCAGAATACCAGTGATGTTTTAAGCATGGAGACTGGAGGCAGGAAGAAGGAGGGAGAGTGGAAAGGAATTTTAAATTATCAAAGAAAGGTTCAGCCCACGCCATTTTAATGAAAACAAGACTTTAAAACAAAGTTGCCAGACGCTCCAGTACATTGAAAGCATTTTTAATTCCTAACAGTGCACAAGATACTCTTGTGTGATGACCTATTTTCAACACAAATGACATTTTGCAGATGGCATATTGCTATCAGGTAAGTATTTATAACTCTTTTTAAGAACACAGTCTAAGACAGTGGTTCTCAATCTTCATAATGCTGTGACCCTTTAATACAGTTCCTCATATTCTGGTGACCCCCAACCATAAAATTATTTACAACGCTACTTTCTAACTATAATTTGCTAGTGTTATAAGTTATAATGCAAGTATCTGATATGCAGGGTATCTGATATGTGACCCCTGTGATAGTTGTAGCCCATAGGATGAGAACTGCTGGTCTTGGGGTTGAGAGATGCTTCACTGGCCAATACAACCAATACAGCTGGCTGTACCAATCGGAGGATCTGCATTCAGATCCGCAACACCCATGCTATTAAAAAAAATCTGGATGTGTTATATGTGTCTGTAATTTCAGCAATGGAGGAAACAGAGGCAGGACGATCAATCACTGGCACTAGCTGGCCACCAGTCTAATTAAATTCAGTGAGAAACCGTGTTTTAAGAGGATAAGAACTAGAATAATCCAGAGTAGTGGGTTCCATGTGCATGAACAGGCATATGCAACCACTCACAACAAACACATGTGCGTGAAACACACACGTACTCACACAGCACATGTTTCTGCATATAGGAAATATAGTTTAGATGACCTTCGATTCTCTTTCAAGAGAAATAACGCCTTAGAATTGATTCTATATTTCTATTTTGACGTAGGTTAGTATGCTTGAATAAAGATGGGCCATCCAGGTGAAAAAAAAGCCTCAGGATAAGAACAATAAGAACATAATCCAGGTATCTGAGTCAGCAAGCAACTACAGGAATAAAGTTTCACCTGTCACTATGTACAAGGTTCATTTGACCATTGGCTGTGTGTGTTAGCTCTTGAGAGCTGCATGATAAATTATGGAAATTTAACAGATTCAAATGTACTTGTTTATTAGCTGATATTTCTCTAGGTTAGAATGTTGGTTCCTCTGTGTCTTTTGTCACAGACACGCTGAAAGTTCCCAAGGAGATATGCTTCCAAAGCTCGTTCCCACAGTTGGCAAACTGACTGTTCCTGACGGAAGTGAAACAGATTGCCTGCTTTCTGGCTGCTTCTTGGCCACGGGTCACTTACAGCAACCAGAGGCCACTCTCAGGTCTCACCCGAGGGACCTACTTCTGACCAGTCATCAACTTTCCTCGTGTGGAATTCTTTGCCGGCTCAGAAAGTCTGAGTTTCTCTTCTGCAACAAGCTGAAGACAGTTTTGCAAGGCTCCTGCGATACAGTTAGGCCCACAAAGCTAATAACCTCTTACTGTTGACAAAAACTGATCATTAATCCTCACATCTGCTGGCTCCTTGTTGTCTTGTAACATAATACACATTATGTGGAAGGTCATGGAACCATCTTACGATGCCATACGTCTCATTCATTTTTATCAACAGAAACACACGACTAACACTTCCTTTTAATCCTCTAATTTACTTTCATTTTTCCCAGTGAGAGGGCAATCTCAGTGTTTAACCCCTGAAAATAGTCTATTACCTCTGAGTTTTAGAGTCAGAAAAGGATTTTGCATCTGGTGATGGTAGGGCATACCTGTGATCCCAGCACTTGAGATTCTGAGGCGGGAGGCTTGTCGAGTTTGAGATTGATCTGGACTACCTAGTGAATATCAGGTCAAGCTAGTTAATTATCAAGATCCTGTCTGGGAGAGGGTGTGTGAGGAGAGAGAGGAAGCGGGGAGGAGACTGATTTGAACTCTATTTCTAACTACTTGTGTGGTTGCAGAGGTATCATCAAACTAAACAGTACAGAGAACACAATGCAAATTCCTTTTGGTTCCACTAGAACCATATAAGTAACTAAATCTCAAGGTATTTAGTGTTATTCTTTGTATATGGGGACTCTCAACAGGAATCCCTTGTCTCTGATGGCCCATCTTCTATACAATTATATGCTGACTACAAGCAAAGCGTGAGATTTTACTTCAACCCTATCTCCAGGTTCTCATGCATTTTCTTTCGTGAATGTCTTTTAAAATATGTGTTCACCACGCATCGACTTTCATATCTGACATACTACATAAGGGTACAAACATAAACCATGACTAGATACATACTTAAAATGAATCATCAGTGCACCAACAGTTGCAAAGTTGGGCTATGCCAGTTAATATTAATATAGTTATGAAAGAAGAAATATATGGAAAATATTTGTATTGTTCGTCTGTTATGAAATGTCTGCTCATTTAGTTATAGCATTATTTTGGATTTAGATTCTAGAATTCAACATATTTCTTTCCATTAATTTATAAAATAAATGGCTTTTATCACGACTTATAAGAATTGATTTCACTGAACATTTTGAAACCAATTCAAGGATCTCTTCTATAAGTTAATATCAAGACCATGAAGATTTTAGAACCCTAGCTCTCTATTGCAGACATGTCTAAGTTTTACACAAATTGATGGGTCACAATGCTGCCTTGAGGATCACACCTGTGTTCTAACATTTCTCCCATCAAGTGCGTGGAGACAGCAGGATGGAAGGACACTAGCAAAAATCAGATTCCAAAAGCAAGTTAATCCAGGTCACAGTTGTATTTGGTAAACACTGAGAACTGCTTGCCTATCCAAATGGGCTTATCTTATGAGTTCAGAAAATGGCATTCCAAAGCTTATTTATTCCAATTCCTTTCTGAGATCAACCTAGAAAAATCACCTACTTTACAATTAACTGGCAATAATAACTGAGGAATGGACATGGAAAGTCTCAGAAACTTGAAGATAAACAGATGTTTCTAGGTTTGCGTTTTTATTTTCTTTTTTTCTCTAATACAAGGGGAAAATCTTAGAAAAACATGTCTTGCTTGAGCACATTGTATCCATAAAAACAAAAGAGGGGAAAAAACCCCTACATTCCTCTCATAAAACAATTGAAAGGCAGCAAGTATCAAAAATTCCTACAAAGCCAATAGACTGAACCAAACTGGAGAGCTGGCCTTGACATCAGTTCAGTGTAGCTACTCCAGACATTTAGAAGCACAGAGCTGTTTTCTATCCATAAACTTTAGAAAGAGGAGGGGGAAACTGAATGGCTTTTGGAAATGCAGCACAGAGGAGAACTTGAAGATGTCATTCTACAATTAGACAACAGCTTCCTAAAATTCTTGGAGGTAACGATGGTTTCCAAGACTAATGACTAAAAACCTGTGAAGAGCTTATTCAAAAATTCGAGGGGTCACACTTACTATGATAAGTTTAAAACTAGCTGCTGATAGGTAAATGCAAGGTTATTTTCCAATTTTGATATTTTTCCAAAGTTCTCTTTGATTCTCTGTTCATTCCTTTGATGTGCTGGTCAGAGCACTCCCAGAGAAAGGACTCAATGCTGCTTTACACTTCTCCTCAGCTGGGAGCATTAAGCCCATCATGACACCACCAACAAATCAAAGGACCCGTATATTAAAAAGTAAATGTGGATCTATTGTACTCGGTTTAGGGTTGAGGCCTCCTTGGCTTACCCCTGTCCATGTTAGAGTATTATTGTTTGTCTTCAGTTCATCTTGATACAGCCCTTTCGGCAAGCCGTTATTGGTGTGGCGTCCGACAGTTCTAAGAGACACAATAACACAACAAACTCCATGACTCTTGACTCATAACAATCTTCCAGCTAAGGAATATAGAGACTGAGAAGAACTATCTTTCCCATGAAAGAACACACCTATTGTTTATCCATTACCAAATGGCCAGCCATGAAAACTTACATCGAAGTAGCATTACACAGACTGAACAGGTTGTATTTATGTATTTTTATCTGCGTATACAAATATGCATGTAGCAGTAGTTAATGAAAAAAGACTTTGTGAATTTGAAAGAGACTAAGAAGGGGTACATGAGAGGGCTCAGAGGGGCTAAAAGAAGGAGAAATGATGTAATTTTGTCATAATCTCAAAAAATAAAATAATTTTTTAAAGTATGTATAATTTAGCTAGTTCTGGAAGTAAGTTTCTACTGTGAAGCCTTTAGGAAATGAAGGTCTAGTATGCAGAAGCCAGTTCCTTTCTAAATAAGATTTATAAGTAAGTTCCTTACATCATAAGATTTATAAGGAACATATGCCTTATTTTTCTATAAATATAGTTTCACTTATTATATTACTTGTTTTGTTGCCTTCTAAATAGCTAGTTTTATTCTCATGTGAGTTCACATTCATTTTCAAGTAGCATTTATTCTAGTAAATAAAAGGCAAACAACTATACATATTTATTTATTTGTATATATATGTATTAACTGTATAAATGTACATATATTTATCATTTTTATCATTTTTCCTTATCTTCTCTTTTTATATTTTCAAGTAAGCAGCATTAAAATATAGTAAAGGTATATGATTCTCATTATATTATCTATATATTTATAATGTCTGTATGGAGGTCATATCAAATCTTACCTTACGTTTCAAAGCATAGGACTTTACACTACGTAGATTCTGAGGAATTTGAGAGAATTGTGTTTCTTCTGAATTTCTCTCTTCTTTTCCAAGTGCTGTTCTTCCTTGGGCTTTCAGTGACCTTGATCTTCTTGTGTGATCTCCTTACTCTGTTTTCATTTCAAGCTAGATTATAAGGATAATCTTTATGAAATATTTAGGAGAAAAGTGAACACAAGAAGAGAATCATAAATTCAATTTGATTACATCAAGAGATAACCACTAATAATGTTGAGATACAATATTGCTGCAGATTTTTCCAAAAGATATGACATGGTATGTAATATTTCATAAGCTTTATTTTTCCTAGCTAGTATATTATAGATATGCCAATGAATATCCATTCATATCTCAATCCACTATTAGTTTTCTAAAATGGCAAAATACCCATCTTTGTAATTTACATCACACCTGATACTGGGTGTGAAAGACAGAGGGAACAACCTATAGTCAGTCATTTATTCTGGCTAGGCAGCTTGTGTCTATTTATAGCCCTCAGAATAAAGGCAATTTCAGTGATATTCACACTTTAATTAATTCACGACTTTAAATTCTATATCATATTGTTTCGCATAAGAAACTGTCCCAAACAATATATTGAATAGCACATATAAATATTATCATACCATTAAATTAATACCTTTCACAATAAGTTGAATCAAAGAAGCCTATGGATAAAATATATGTTAAAATAAATTGAATCAGAATTAGAATAGGAGATGGTCCCAGTGGGGAAAAAAACTTTCTCTAAAACAAATTTTCATAATATTCTTAAAGTGATCCATATGACAAAAGGGGCGTGGGATATGCACAACATCAAAGACTCGACTGCGCGGGACCATTTCCACATGTGTATCACAAGCATGCCATAAATTTAAGTAAGGAAGAGGCCCCTGTTGAAGAAGAGCATGGGAATCTTTATACATAAAACTACATCTGTGCATCCATGGTCTATGATTTTCTGTTTAAATAGAAACTGGTTCTTATTTTTTAAGTGAATATGTATGAAAATTAGCAATTGGCATATTCTTTCCCAGTCTTTTTAAAATTTCCTTTTTCGTTCCCACATTCACCTTGTAACATAACATACAATAAATAATTCAAGAAAAATAGTCATGTCCCCAAACCAGGATGAGCTATAATATTCAACACTGGTCTATAATAATGCAGTATAGATACAGAACCTGGCATAAATGTTTTAATAGTGTTCCCAGGACCACGCAGAGCAACCCAGACATGTAATCTCATCACTACTTAAGCAAGCATATCGTGATTCCAGAATGGGCTACTCCAGAGTCTCTGTCTCAAAAAAACAAATTTTCTCAGTTACAATGGAAGTGTTAAAAGGATCCCCAGTAGAAGAAGAAAGCAATACTTTTGTTCACTATACATTTCATTCAGAATATCTAGTAATAAGTATAGCAGAAGAAATGCACCCTGAACAATTTATTTGTAGTTCTTTTTTCCCACTAAATATCAAAGCTATTTTTTTAAAAAATGTTTTTAACTGGAATAGAGTTACAACAACACCACCCTAACTGCCCTCGCTGGGACACTTCTCACTCCTCTCCCTCTCAAATGGATATTCTTTCTGTGTTACTTTGATCGTGTTTGCTACATACATATACACAGACATGTATTCATAAATACATCATTTATAAACATATATAAGTATATATATATATAAATGTGTGTGTGTGTAAAAATATATAGGTTCAATCTGTTGAGCATATTTTTATTTTTGCACATGTATGGTGTTAATGCTGACCACTCTGCATTGGACAGCCAACAAGAGAGCTCATCCCTGGGAGAAGCTAATTCTTCTTCTCCTAGTTGTCAACAATTTCTTGTAGTTATTTTTTCCAGAAATGAGTATGCAATCTGACAAGGGAGGGAAGCAAATAAACAGTCCTACCCAGCAGCAATGCTTACGATCCATGACAATACGCAGCATGGCAAGATAAGCACAGAGATGCAATAATTGGCATTCATATGTCCCTGGCAACCAACTGCCTGTCTAATTGGCTTCTGGGCTCACTACTCAACAGCAGGAAAATCAGACCCACTCCTGGAAATCTGGCAGCTAGTAAAGCTGGACCTTAGAAAAGAACCTAGTATTAGTACCTTGCTACACAAGCTTTTCTTACTGCTTTCTAAATCTTACCCTTACACCCACAGATGAGTGTAGCTATTACACCATCATTCAAGCAGCTTCTTTTTTTACTGCTAATGGAAGTCATCAACGAAAACAACTGAACACAATGCAGAGATCAGTGGATGCTGAGGATGCCAATGGGTACCTCTGTACCACAGTTTCTGCATATATGGTTTGGGGAGCCTCATGGAGCAGGATATGTAGAGATAGCAAGAGCTAGGATGCCAGAAAGTGTGCTGTGAAACAGTCTCTCCTAGAAATAGTTCCATAAACAAGATGGGTGCAACAGCAATATCGATGGACACATTAGCGTGGAAGGAACAATTTATTTGAAATTCTTTTAGATTGGTTTAATTTTGTATCATTTGGAAATTTTCTTCTGAAATTAGTTGGAAAATATGAACTGGTCATCTTCTCTAACCAGGCAAGGCCTCTAGTAGAGGATCTCAGATATCAACCTGGCCACAAAACCCTGCACCTACAACTTGACTTGCCTGCAAGATGTGCTGGGGTAAAGGTAGCACAGTATTTGTGGGGGTGACCAGCCAATGCCTGGTCCACACTGAGATCTCTCCACAAGAAGGAATCTATGTGTGATACTTTCTGTAGGGCCAGGAAAGAGAACACAAATAGCCCAAAGACCAAGCATAGAACCAAACATGACTGCCCACCCTCAAGTTAATGAAATGATTATTAATGATATTCTGCTATACTAAGAGATCTGAGCTTGGTATAATCATTATCAAAGAGACTTTACCCAGAAACTGATAAGAGCAGATGCAGAGACTCACAGTCAAATGTAAGAGGAGCTCTGGGAATCCTGTGGTAGAGAGGAAAGGAGGATTGTGGGAGCCAGAAAATACAAGGGCACCACAATAACATGGCCCACAAATAAACTAAACAGGCCTGATAGGGGCTCACAGAGACTGGAGCAGCAATCCTGGAGGATGAATTGGTCTGACATAGGTTCTGTACACAGGTGTTACTTTTTTATAGCTAGGTGTTCTCGTGGGACTCCTATGAGCATGTGGGGGCTATCTCTGACTCTTTTTGCCTACTCTTGGGATTCTATACTGGGTTGCCTCATCCAATTCTGATATGAGGGCATGTACCTAGTCTAACTATAGCTTGTTTTGTCATATTTGATTGACTTTCCTGGGAGGCCTGCTTTTTTTCTAATGGGAAATGGAGGGAGAGTGAATCTGGGGGAGCGGAGAGATATGGTGTGGAAAGAAAAGAGGGAGCTGAACCATTGATCAGGATATAATATAGAGTGAAGAATAAATGAATACATAATTTTTAAAAATAGAGAAATATAGGATTAATGTTAATTATAGTTTTTAAAAAGTATGAATATATTGTCTTTTGCTATTCTTTCTTGAATGTTACTGGTGCTTACATTGAACCAAGTCATCACCTGCAACCCATGCTAACTTTGCGTTGCCCGAGTTTTCTTTTATAGAAAACAGTACCTTAGTACTCCCACTCTTCCTGCCTCAGGGTCTGGAGTGCTGGGATTCTATAGGCATGTGACACAATACAGAAGCACAGTGTCCTTTCCAAAGAGATTACATTGTCACCAGTCTTCAATAACAGCCAACTCTTAGTGGCAAAATATTACCATGATGGACCTTGCATTTCTACCAATTACTAAATGAAATAAAGTAATGTTTAGTCACTTCTGGTAAGAAGAGTCATAGAGCAAAGGTGTGTTTGATTGACATTCAGTAAGAAAGCAGTTTTCCAAATATTCTGAAGTTATTTAAATTATCTGAAAGTAAATTTATGTTAAACCTAGTTATTTTGATTCAACAAGAAAGCAGCATGTTTAATCCAGGAAATGACACCAAAATAAAATGTATTCAGCAAATATTCACAGTCCAGCCCAGACCACCGAAGAAGCAACATGGGAGCTCCCCAGCTAGAAAAGGCACTGAACCATTTGGCTAGCATAGATAAGAACAATATAAGTGATAAGAGGTAATAGGAAGCCTGAGTTAATGGGTCAATCAGTTTATAATCTTATGAAGACCTCTGTGTGATTTTCTTTGGGGCTTGCCAGCAATGGGGTACTGGGCGGGACAAAAAACCCCACCCCTGGCCCTCATGTTACAAATAATAAGTTTATTTCCCAAGTAGTTTTCAGGTATGTTAAAGCAATATATGGAAGTAAGTCTTTCACTTTCTGGTCTTAGGTCCTGCTCCTCTGCAACCCAAGAAGACCACACCCCACCAAACTCCCTCTAGGCTCAGATAATATTTCCAAGGAAGTGCAGACAGCATGGTGTCTGCTACTAAACAAAGAATTTCCCCAATGTTTAGCGCCTCATTTGGTCTTCTCCGACCCTGTGGGTTAGGAATTCAGGCTGAGCAGAGCTCCACAATATCTCTGTCTAACTGAAGACACAAAGGCTAGGATCATTGGAAAGCTCACTGATACTGTGATATTTAAAATGGCTACTGTCTAACATCATGATGATCCACAGTAATTCTATTGCTTTGTTGTTTTGCAACAAGTGGCTTTGTGAGAGAGTGGCTTCAGTGGAAACTCTCTTGTCTTGTCAAGAAGCTCAAGGCTTGTATCCTGAGACTGACAAGTGTTTGAGAATCACACTAGTCTCTTCCAGAATCAGCTCTTCAACATCCAGTTGTTTGAAGTGATTCACAACCACAACTCCATATTAAGAGAGAAAATAGTTAGATGCCACCACTTTGGAAGGAAGTATGAGAATTCAAGGATGTTTTTGCAAACTACCTTAGGAAGAGGAGATGTTATTTCCCAGAAGGTTGACTATATAACATAAACCAAACCATTGGACAATATAATTATCAGGCTAGGTTCATAAAATAGCATTATTATAATCACTAAATGTGTTTAAAAGATTTAGACACTTAATATATTCTTCCTTATATAATGTTAAACGAATATCATAAAGGTATGCAGACTTTTCCTGTAGCCAGATTTCTGCTGCTTCTGGGAAAATGTCAGGAAACTGTCTGTCCACTGGTAGTAAGATGGACCCTTGTGGCCAGTTCCAGGCCTTTGTTTGTGAATAGGAGCCAGGTGATATCTGACCAACATGCTCTGGAGCCACAGTGACTTTCTCCCATGCTGTCTTCCTTGTTGTAAGCAGGATTATTCCTTCGACACTACTGTGGCTAAAATGCATAGCTAATCAACTTCAGGAGGAAGGGTCTAATCGTTTCAAAATTTCAATTTGCCACGGCTTGGAGGACATAGTGGTAAATTCGGCTCTGTCCATGGTAGAGATGCAAAACCTCGTTTTTATGGCAGATAGGCAGGTGAGAAACAGAGAGTACAGATGGGAGCAAAGGGTTCATATAACTTAAAGAGTTGAACCACATAGTAGGGTGTTGTCTTCCGCACTTTTCTGTGGACACCCGAACCTCGAAACAGGCGCGCGCTTTTCTGACCCGAGCCCACGAGAACGGACAATTGTCCTAGGGGTTTGAACAGAGACGACACACACACACAAAGAGATCTGGCTCATCTGCCAAGGAGCAGTGGCAAATGGCAGCTTTATTAAGCATAAGTCGGGTATATATACTGTGGGGCAAAAGGACACCAGCCCCCCATCAGGATCAAGGAAAGAGAAAAGTCTGGGGGCCACACCCAAGGTCGGAGAGCAGCTGAACAGAGAAAAGAGGAAGCCAGGTGGGCGTGCTCAGGCTCAGAGAAGAGCTGACCTGGGAACCTTGCCTGCGGGCGAGAACCTTGCTTGCAGGTGGAATTACCATGACAGTAGAGGGAGAGTTCTCTCTAAGCTACACCCTTGGGCCGTAGGCAAAATTAACATAACAGGAGAGGGCAGTTCTATGCTACACCCTCAAGCCGATGCAGTGGAACCAGGAAGCAGAACAGCCCTGCATAGCACCTCGGGAAAAATGGGGAACCTGTGTACCTACAGTAGGGTAGCTTCTGCAATGGGATACTACCTTGTAAAGAATCCACATTGTTCGATGGCTGGGGAACAAGCTTCACATAGGAGTTTTGGGAGCGATTACATATTCAAAACATGACAGTGTGCACTCCAAAAGGACAAAAACTCCTCAAGTTTTGTGACCTCAATGAAAATAAGGTCTAAGATGCAAATAGTGAAGGTTTGATGAGCAATTGTAAAGTATGACTGATGTCCTTACAAGCACATGAAGCAAAGGGTTTATAGGGAAAATCCTCAAGAGACATGAAGGCAGAGACTAGAATCACACAGCCATAAGCCATGGACCATCAGAGTCACTAGACATGACTTGAAAATCACGGAAAAGATTGCTTCCTAGAGCATAACTAGATTTGGGGCTTCTGTTCTCCAGAACTGTGAGGAAACAAACTTTCTGTCCTAAGGTACCATGGCAGCAGCAATTTGTTAAAGCAGGTAGACCTCAGTGTTAATCACTAAAGAGGCCTCATGTTGAGATGCAAAGGGCAAAAGGAACAGAACGCTATAGCTGCTGATCTGAATGAAAGTGGGCTGCAAGTTAATGTTTTGTTTAAATAGACGCCTGAAACGTGTGGATGATTTGTTGCTGCAGCATAGGTCAGACTATCTTTGTAACATGGGGGGGGCCTATTTGTTATTTGGGTTTTCTGTTCCGCCCTGTCCCCCAGCTATTTAGTCCCAGAGAAAAATCACACTGAAATTTCTGTAAGTTATAAAGTTGATTGGCTCTTTACGTCAGGCTTCTTATTAGCTAATGCTCACATCTTGATTAACCCATTTTTCTGATCTATGTTAGCCATGTGGCTCAATACCTTTTTCAGTGGGGCAGCTCACATCCTGCTGCTTCGGTGGTCTGGAAAGGAGTGGGAAGAATTAACTTCCTCCTCCCCAGATTCTCCTGCTCTCCTTGCATCATTTCCACTTCCTGTCTGTTTTTTTCCGACCTACACCTCCTGCCTGGCCAATCAGCATTTATTTAAAACATGATTGACAGAATACAGACAATTCTCCTGCACCATATCTTGATTAATATCAACATTCACATTTAATTATATTCATTTCTATTTGACTTCCAGTAAGATACGAATTTATAAGTGTAAACTTGCATATTTTCGAAACAATATATGTGGATGAAGATACATGGGCATTTAAATATAAATTATATGTCTGTATATGTATATATATATATACATATGCATTATATATAAAGAGAACAGCTTTAACTATAACAGTTAAATATAACAGTATGTTTGCTTAGCATATGACATAAGATGAAAAATGGGATAAAATGTTAAAATCATTAAAATGACTTTTTGAAATACTTGTGTGAGTTTATAATTGCAAATACTAAAAAGGAATAAAATGAGATTTTAATTAATATGTTAACATGTTTTAATCAATCTTTATAGATAATAGATTTGATTTATGCTTAAACACCATTTTTATAAAAGTAATTTTCCATTTTACATCTTGGAATTAGATGTTAGACAAATCATATAAAATGTGTTTAATCATGATAAAATGTTCCTTAATAAATCATAATGTTATAATCGTTTGAAGCAGTGTTCTGTAGTGTTCTGCAGTGTCAAGTATTTTCTTGATGTGCTGTCAATCTTCACAACTTCTCTCTCACTGTAAAACCAAAACTCTATAATTCCATTAAGTAAGAACACCTCATTTCCTCTTTCCAGACTCTGGAAATTGCTGTCCTCTTTATTATCTGTGATTTGACTGCTGCAGATATATCAACTGGGAGGAGTAATAAACTGTCTCTTACGACTGGCATGCGTCACTTAGTATAATGTCCTTGAAGTTCATTCATGTTGAAGCATGTTCTAGAATTTCCTTCCACTTTTTAAGACTGATATTTTACCAATCCTTGCTAGGTGTTTGAATAGTTTCCACAGGCTGTGAGTTGTAATGTTGCTTCGACAAACAATGACATAGGCAAACCTCTGTGAGAGCCTGCTTTCAGTTTCTTCACAGGTAGATCTTGATGTAGAATTGCTGAGCCAACTAATGACTCTTAACTTTTGAGGGGTGACCATACTGTTTTTCACAGTGACTCTGTCATGTTGCATTCCTAGTCATGTGCAAGGGTTCACTTTCCCTCATTCTCATCAACTATTTATTATTTTTATACCAGCCATTTATCATAATTATAGCTTGCATATCTCTAATGATTGGCAATACCAATTACCTTCCTGTATATTTTTAGATGTTTGTGTGTCTCTCCGTAGAATTGTATATTTACATAAAGTGTTCATTTTAAAACTGAGGTTTATTATTATTGAATGAAGGAGTTCATAATATAATCTATATATTACCTCATATTATATATATGATTCACAAATATAGTATTATATTATATATGTAATATACTAAATTGTATCATCTTCATATTCACCCATTGAAGTCCTTACAATAAATACATCAGAATGTATTTGGAATGGTTGTTTGATTACCTTCATATTCTAATGATTGTATCCACTGATGTTGAGACCACCAGCATTTTACAATATATACATTGAAAAAATATATTTTTAATAATGTTTATTTTTCTAATTCCAGAACATTATTTCATTTGATTCAGAATTAGAATTTTATTATCAGATATATCTAGTTTTGATTACAAATTTTGTTAAATATATTTCAAGTAAGTTTCTTGTTCAAATCTTACAATTGTCCATTTGCAGATGGTATTGTTTACAGTTTCTTTAGATAACTAGCAAGGACTATAAAGTAGTATTTTCATATCCAACATAAAATTCCTCCCAGGTTTCAAGTAAAACAAAAATTGCAATATTTTTATAATGTGATTTTTCTCTGTTGCTTGAGGCAGTTGACCAACTACGGTCAACAGTGGGGAATGTTTGTCATTTCAGACTTTTGACTCAGATAAACCACCATCACAGCTGTGAGGAATTTAAAGGACATCTTGAGGCTGTTACTGGAAGCTGGCATCTGTTCTGGCTGTCTGACTGTGAGCTACTCAGCTGCTTTACCTGTGGATGAGGTTGGTCAGCTGACTATGTGCTAAGATTCCTCCTTTGCTGGTTCATGCTTGTTCAAAGTCAATAAATTCTCTATTTCCTTGACTTGACTTAAATCTGTTCTATTTTTAGCCCCTTCTCTTTGAGGTCTAAGGAACAGATGATGTTGATAACTCAGGAGACTGTATTATTTTATCAAGATGTTTTTACCTCAAAAAATTAAGCGGCCTTTTCATACTTCTGGGTAACAGGTTGGTATATCTCGCCACTCTGCTTTTTTGTGTTTCAATTAAACAGACTTGGACAACAGTCAGTCTAGAGACTGAGGAAGGAGCACACTCAGTCCCCAACAGACTGCCACTGTACTTTTCACCTGGCAGTTTTTTCTTCCTCTTCTTACAGTTTGGAATCTTGACTATTATCTCTCTAGCTGGTGGCTCTTTCTATTTTACATACGCTTGTTAAATGTTTGTTCTTAATAACACAACCCTCATCTTAAGCTCAAAAGTCTATTTTAAAACAGCAAAGTGTTCATTGCTTCCTTGTTTTACTGTAGTGTGAACTCTAGACTGAGGAAAGGACATACAGAAGTGTACTTAACTGTTCCCTGGATTTAAGACGTAGGCAGGGAGGAACTAAGGATGTTAAAGGTGAAAAATTACACCATCTATATAATTTTATTCTGCAATGCATGTGAAATTCTGAGAATATTGCCAACTATTTAATAAGATGGTTCATTCTTAATCTGTAAGAGATTAACAGACTACATATTGCCATGCACTTATAAAGTAGGGAAATTGAAACACAAAGGTTTATTTAATGACCAAGAGTCTCTGCCTAGTGGGAGCAGCTCAAGAAATGAGTTCTCAGATACTTTTCCGTTTTCTTTCCAGGGTGTTGTGTAGCCTCCAGGGGTTGGAGAAGCATAATGTTTGATAACTAGTACTACATTGGTACCAAGGCTGTCTTTCTTTTATTTTGAAAATAAATATAATATAATAAGATAAAACTAAAACTAATACATTGCTATTGGAAATAAACAGGCAGACAGAAGGAAAAGAGCCCAAGAGAAGGCACAAGAATCAGAGATCTACTTGTTTTTACTCCCAGGAAGTGTATAAAAACACTAGAATGGAAGCCATAATATATGCATAGGAGATCTGTGGCAGATCTGTGCAGGCCCTGTGCATGCTGCCTCTGTATCTGAGAGTTCATATGAGCTTTGATCATGTTGATTTAGAGGGCCTCATTTTCTACGAGTCTTCCATTCCCTCTGGCTCTTTTACTCTTGCTGCCTCCTTTTTCACACTGTTCCTTGAGCCCTGACCAGAGGAATTTGATGGATTCATCCCACTTAGGGATGACTGTTACTAGGTTTCTCACTGTTTGTATAATATCTGGCTCTCGGTCTCTGCATTTTTTTTCCCATCTACTAAAAGAGGAAGCTTCTCTACTGCCTGAGCAAGGCATTTAGTTTAATGAATAAGGCAGAATGTCATTGGAAGTCATTTTATTGGTACACTTATGTCTGTCTTTAATTTTTGATTTTTTGAGTCTTTTGATTTTTTCATTCTCTGTAACTGGGATAAATACTCTAAGGTTCTTGATCACCCAAGTACTGTTGAGTATGGGTTACATCTTGTGGGTAGGTCTTAAGTCAAATCAGATATTGCTCCATTACTACTAAAAGCTTTGTGCCACCATTGCCATACATATCTTTCAGGCATGACATCATTGTAGGTTAATGGGCTTGTAAATGGGTTGGTGTTTTGCTTTTAATAGGTATTCCTGTACCAAAAGCACTAGCACATTGGGTGAAAGCTCTGTGTAGACACTGCCTTGGTGTCTCCATGTTCAGTGAGTTGTATAAGCATTAGCTTCAGCAATGGAGCCTTGTGTTCAGCTTTTGAAGAGCAATTTATAGTCTTGGCAATAGCTTGAATTGTCATGGGTTTCCCATGTGTCATTTTTGACCAACAACTCAATTAGATATAAATCAATCCTTATGCTGGAAGGTTTATTTGGTAACAAAAAGTAACCTGTTGTAGGAGTCCACTTGTGTGTTTCCCAGGCACACAGACTCCAGAAATATTCACACAGAAACTATATTACTTAAATCACTACTTGGCCAATCACTTAAGCTTATTGTTAGCTAGCTTTTTTATCTTTGGTTATCCCATTTCTATTATTTTATATTTTACCACAAATATCATGGCCTATCTGCAAGGTTCCAGCTAATGGCTTACATTTTTCCCCTCTGGCACTACATTGCGCTCTCTGAATCTGCCTTTTTTTCTTTCAGATTTCAGTTTATTTTTCCCCACCTAACTCTATTCTGTCCTGCAAAGGCCCAAAATAGCTTCTTCATTCATTAACCAATAAAAGCAGCACATATACAGAAGGGCCTCCCACACCATTTCCTCTTCTCTATTGTACCATTGGAGCATCCATTTTCAGCCTGCAGGCCCATAGTATCCAACAGAATTTTCCATGAAGCATAAAATTTGAAGATCTGCTCTGCCTTGTAATGGCAAAGTACATCAGGTGCTTTCTTCTGTGTCCTGCAGAATGTCTGGCAGACTCTTTCTTGGAGCAGGAACCAAGAAGGATGGCCTTACCTTTAGCAAATTCAGCAGTCATTTCTCTGTGGGTGCTGCATGTCCAGTTCATACAGCATAACATCAAGCAGTCCAGGCAAGATAAGGTTCTTGCCCAAATGACTCACATTCTCCAAATAAAGCCTCTTTGATGCCCATCATCCTTTTGAAGTACTTGGTGCTACCATGACCAGATGTGTCTCATGTCATGAAAAGTCCTAAGTTTGTAAAATGTTGTAAATGCCGTATTTTGAAGGTTTCTGAAAAATTTGAAGAATCTCTATCCATCAGAAATACATTTCTGTACATCTAGAAAATCTAACTAACATGACTACAAGTTTGACTATTATAGATGACTCTCTACTTACCTATATTTCTTAATTATACATTATATTTTCAAATGAGCTGCACAAACGCAATGCCTTAATTAAGAGCAAAAATATACATATACACGTTATAACAAAACTGACCTCAAATTTGTGTCAAGAAACCAAGGTCCATACCCATGCAAGTCTCTATAGAATATCCCCCTTTCAATGTAAAGAAACATTTATAAACAATGCTTGGGAATTTCAATGTAGTTCTATCCAAACTGCTTCCTGCTGTATATTGGGCAAAGTAATTTTTGGAGGGTGCTTATAGTGACCTCCCGAGAGGTTGAGTTCTATCAAATCACGTTAGTCTGGAAGCAATCCATAGGTTCTCATCTTCTGTGGGGAAAAAAAAGAACCTCTTTTCCAAAGTAACAGTTACTTAGATGCAAATTCTGAAGACATGATACCTTTAAAGTATATACGTTGGTTTAGCTTAGCAATTCCAGCATCGAATGTCTCTCTGTAGTCAAAAAATTACAAGAAAACACAATAGTATACATAATCCAGGCTCTCTTTGCATATTCCATCTTAACATGACTTATTTTTTCTTTACTCCTTTTAATCTATGAATGTCTGTACTCTGTCTTTTTAAAGACTTTGTCTTATTTTTTTATAAACTATTTGCTTCCTTTTATAACTCTCTTTACTCTCTTCTTTTACTCCCTAGCCTACTTAAATTTATCCAACACTGTGACTCATTTAGAGGTCTTTTCCATCTAAATTTATCTTTATTTCATATCTGTAATTATTTTCTGAGCACAAGCACATCTTAAAATGCTAAGTGCTTCTTAAGAATCTAAGTGGTGGCGTTGCTAGGGGAAAAACGGCATTGCCTGCTTGCCCTGCCCAGTTCAAAATGGTGGAGGATGTTTGTTCTTTGCCTTTGAGCTTCATACGCTACCCCAGTTCCAAGTACACAGTGAGGGGGCCCTGTTGAGCCATTAAGCATTTTTTTTTAACATGCTGCTTACAAACCCCATTTGAATGCTTGGCCTCCTGAAAGATCCAGAAGGCTCACTGGCAGCACTACCCAGAAAGCTGGCATTTCAAAACTGTGCAGCTTTTATCTGCTACCTCTGAGTCAGGAAAACCCTTTAAAGGAATTGTGGCATGCCACCAGCAAACAGCAAGCAGATGTGTTAAACTCTGTATTTTTGTGTCTAGAAATCCTTTTCAGGCTCTCTCAGGTTTTTAAGTGGAGTTAGTTGTCCCACGTTGGGCACCAATTTGTTGTAGTAGGCCACTTGTTCGCTTCCCCTGCTTCCCAGACTCCCAAAATGACCATACAGAAAGTGTATTAATTAAATCACTGGTTGGTCAATTACTTAGGCATATTACTAGCAAGCTCTTGTATCTAGAGTTACCATTTCCATTGTTTTATATTTTATCACGAGGCTCATTGCCTACTGGCAAGGTTCCAGCCTATCTGTTTCTGGTAGTGGCTCCGTGGCTTCTTTCTAAATTCCGCCTTTCTTTTCCCAGTATTCCGTTGAGTTTTCCCCACCTAAGTTCTGCCTTGCTATAGTTCTAAAGCAGTCTCTTTATTCATTAATGGTAATCACAGCATACAGAGGGGAATCCCACATCATTTGAAGGAATATCTCTGAGGTAGGATGAAATATGTTTTGGGTATATACCCAATAGTGACATAGCTGAATCTTGAGTTTGACACATTTCTGTCTTCCTGAGGAACCACCACACTCATTGCTATAGCCACTGTATAAGTTTGTTCTCTCACTACAATGGAGAAATACTACTCTTGCTTCACAGTCTTGCAGTATCAGCTGTCACTTGTTTTACTGATCTTGGTCATTATGACAGATCTAAGATGAAATCTCATAGTAATTTTGACTTGCATTTCTCTGGTGACTAAGGATGTTGATCATTTCTTTAAATTGTCTCTATTATGTTAAGGTCTGTCCCTTGAACCACTAAACTATCTAGGACAATTATCATGAAAGGGTGTTGGATTTTGTCAAGGGCCTTTTCTACGTCTAATGAGATGATCATGTAGATTTTCTATGTATTTGTTTATATTATGAATTATATTTATTGATTTACAAATGCTAGTTTGTCCCTTCACTTCTGGGATGAAGCCATCTTGATCATGGTGAATAATCTTCGTTTATGTGTTCTTGTATTTGATTTGCAAGTATTTTATTGGATATTTCTGCATCTATGTTCATAAGGGAAATTGGTCTGTAATTCTTTCTTTACTGGGTTCTTATGCAGTTTGGGGTCGCAGGGTAACTGTGGTCACATAAAACTAATTGAGAAATGTTCTTTCTGTTTCTGTCTTGTGGGATAATTCGAGGAGTGTTGGCATTACTCCTCTCTACAAGTCCAGTATAATTCTGTACTAAAACCATCTGGTCCTGGGGGATTTTTGTTAGAAGATTTTTAATGACTGCTTCTCTTTCACTGGGGGTTATATGTCTCTTTAAATTGCATATCTGATCTTCATTTCACTTTGCTTAGTAATATGAATTTAGAAAAGTAACAATTTCTTTTTGATTTTCTGGATTTCTCCAGTACCTGCTGTTATGTCTTTGTTTTGTCTCTAATAGTTTGTACATTCTCTTTCCAACTTTTACCTAATTTTGATAAGGGTTTGTCAATCTTATTAATTTTCTCAAGACATTAACTCTTTATTTCATTGGTTCTTTGCATTTTGTTCATTTATTATTATTATTATTATTATTATTATTACATTTATTTCTACTGCAGAGCTAGGGATGAGCTGGGGGTTGATGTTGGAGGCTTAAAAGGGGAAGTAAAGATCTACAGTTAGTCTTTCTGCATTCTTTAGACAAAAACTCAATGGTTTTAAACAAAATTACTGCCTTTCAGACCTTTACAAACTTGTAACTACTTCCTAAATTTCATAGCCATTTTGGAAAGTTGATTTCTCTGCTTTCTTACATGGACATTCCATAAATTCAAAAGAGCATGAAAATTTTGGTATTTGAATAGGATATAAAATAATATTTTGGGAAGAGTTTGTAAGGCTTTGTTTATATTTCTGGATAAATTTTTATAACTAATAAAGGTAGAGCTTTACAAGAGGTCTAACTTTGGAAAGTATGTAAATTGGAAAAGAGAAAAAAGTGTGTCTTAGTGAATAAAAAAGTATTAATTTCAAATGAATAAAGCACTTGTTGTAGGGCAACATGCCTGAAAGTCAGCACTCAAGAGGATCAGGTAGGAGGTAGCTGTGAATTAGAGTCAATCTGAATAACAGGCTAGCTTGGGCTACGTAATAATTGGTTCATATTAATAGATAATATATATGAATAATAGAATATAGATACACAGATACACAAATGGCTACAAAAGAAGCACTATGGTATTAGACTTTGAAAATAATAAATCTCAAACCAAACTTCAGACATTTTGTTAGCTAAGTGAATTTTTAAAGGAACAAAGAAAAAATTAAATAAGTGACATAAGTTGATTTACTTTGATGTAACTTGATTTTCTTTTCAGATCATGACTCAAAATCCAGTCAATTTAGAAAATGTAGTTGACACAAATCTTCAAGTTCTCATTTTCTTCTAAGCTTTGACTAGTATATAGAATATGTTTATTGCATTTTGAGAACTTTGGTTAGGACATAGACTTTCTCGCCTCTGGAGAAAATGTGCTGTGATCTAATCGCAGGCCTGAATGTTCTAATACACATTTTCTTCCAAAGAAGGTATCACACTGTTTCCCAGAGTGACTGGGAAATTTTGCCAAATGATTATACTACCAAACTGTCATCTTAGTATTTATGTTTATAACAATATAGCTGGAGTGTTTTCAACCTTAACCAGAGAAGCTTCTTTTTTTAAGTATATCATAGTCAAAGTAAGAGTGTCATAAATGGTCAAACACTGAAAATAAAATACTCAGCTCTAAAAAGGCACAAACCTCCTCACCAATACTCAAGGAACACAAAGGAGGAAGAGGCAGAAGGACTGTAAGAGCTGGATAATGGGTAGTTGGGGTAGTTGTGCTATATAATCTGTCTTGTCCACAAGGCAGCTGCTCTGAAGAACTCAGAAGCTGTAGATATCTACATAAAGCCTGAATAAGATCATGTCAATTAAAATCTGGCATTAATGGAAAAGGTGATCACAAGGCTTGATAGATATTGTGGGAGCGAGAATCATTTTGAGGATTGGCCACTGGTACATTTCCTATACTTCAGTGGATGCCCACATCGATCACATATGAACATGACTAACTGTGTTTAGTAGACTATTTAAAAGAAGTGAGAGTGGTATGGACAAGAGGAAGGAAGAGGGGATGAAACAGAAGGAAGTGGAGGAGGAAGAAGAATGGGAGAAGAAATGAAGTTGGAAGAAAAGAAATAATAGACAAATACAGGAGAAGTTAGGGAGGAGAAATTAGGAGTGGGTATGATCATGTGTCATTGTATATGTGTATGAAACTCTTGAAATATATATTACATATAAACACTTTTTTATTTTTTTCATATAACGTTGAGATTTGGGAATTTATTTAGATGATCTCTTTTCACTAGTATCTTCCAACACCTCTTCAGCAGGGTAAATTGGAGCATCATCTCGTCATTGACAGATTACAATAGAAAATAATGCTCTTCAGTTTGTGTTGGTTTATAACGAAATGGAGAGAAGCCGTTTTGATGGGGTGAGGTTCTGTTTCTCTATCTTCCTTTGATGTCACTCTAATTGTGACGTGCACTAATTGCTTCTTCCTGCTCTTTATTTCTCCTCCACAGATACCATAGGATATCATCTCATTGCCTCTGGGCTGTGGTAAAGATCCTCTAATATCCCCAAAGCAGAAAAGCAGAATGCTGTCCCATTAATTTCAGAAAGGTTAGAAGTCCTGGAACTTCCCAAGCCTCCCACCTGCCTTCATCACTTCCCAACATGAGTTAATTTATCAGCTGTCTACCCAGACCCCTGCCCCAATATTTCCACCCATGCTGGGCATGGGACTTATCCTGAAGAATAGTTTGTTTTCCCAATGAGATTCCTTGGGAAAAATAAATTTTCATTTGCAAGCGGCTATCAATTGGAAATAGCTTCTGAATTATGGATGGGAGCATGGACCCACTTCTTTTACCTCTGGGATTCTAACTGGTGCAGACCCATGCAGGCCCTAACCTCAGTCTCTGTGAGTTCATATGTGTACTGATCATATTCAGGGTCTTGGTTCTTGGTGATCTCCTTACCCTCTGGCTCACTCAAGCTCCTCCTCTTCAGCAAGTCTCCTTGAGACCCAAAGAGGGGTATTTGATAGAAACATCCCATTTAGGACTGAGACTTCCACTGTCTGCATATTATCTGACTGTGTAAGTCTCTGTGTTTATTCCTATCTGATGCAAGAGGAAGCTTCTCTGATGATGTCTGAGAAAGGCACTGATCTATGAATTAAAAGGTTATTAGGAGTCATTTTCTATCACTGTTCTTTTAGTGGAAGAGTAGTATTTGATTTTACCCTAGGACCCTGGTTTGAGGGGATCTATTTTCAACAAAAGAGAAATTGAAGAAAAAGTATTTATATGAGTAAAGGTATGTGTTTTAATACATAAGGCAACAACTATGTTAGTGCATTTCTAATTTCCTAAAATTTAGTTGCAGGATAGAATATTGTTGCCAAAGTGCTCTAAAATGATCATTTTTTTCTCATCATTTTTATCAGAAGGAAGACATGCTTGTGATAGGAAAAAGTCTCCACGTTATCAGTGAACTAAGTGAACATTCCCACGGTTTGTTCAATGAATGTTTATTGTTGTTGTGTGACAACAAGGTGAAAGTCATCCAGCTCATGGCCTCAGGGAATGATGGGAAGCAGTGCACTTAGCTCACAAGGAATACCAAAGCTTAAATCCTGAGACTGCTCCTAGGAATTACATGCATTCCAGATGGGAATATAACTTTAATGTATGCAATGTTCTTCCAGCTAGGAGATTATTGCATCATAAAGAGAATAGATGTTCCTCATTAACATTATTTGATCCATAGTATTAAAAAAAGTTAACTGTGAGAAAAGCAGCCCATCAGACAGACTCTGGCGTTTACTATAAGAAAGAGAAGAGGCGTCATCTGTCTAAAGTTCATATTCTGTGTTACATTTACTTGAGGCCAAGATTCTGAATGAAAAATATGTGAACAGTCAATCATGTGGTTATTTCTAATTATCTGTTTTGACTTTATGTAAGCAATGCCTTGAGTTTAACATCAATTTTGGTATGCAGTGCCTCATACATCAAAATGCACTGACACATTAACGAGGAAAAAAATGGAAATGGGAATGGTAACAGTCAAAGTGCTCAAATATTTTCTAAAAATACGACTTGGGATCCAGTTTTGGTTGAAGATTGCATATGCTTTGGAATACACAGAATGATGAAGTTGTTCTCATGCTTTTTGACCAGATGTCTGCAGTCACAAATCTAATGATGAGAAAAATTCCCATCATGGCTTTTCAGATGAACTGATCTGTGTCTCTTTTGGCAGGCATTTGAAATTTCAGGATGAATAAATGGTATAATTTAAGGAAGGTGTAAGATATTTAAGTTCCATACAATAGGTAGCAGTGCCTAAAAAATAACGTATGTGTCCTTCAAATCATAACCAGTCTTAAGACACTCCAGCTATATGCTGAATTGTTTGGAAATTGTCCCATCTAAGGACAGTTTTTTCTATATATAAACAGAAATAACCACAAACAGCAGAAGCCACCACATAGAAATCCATGATCTGTGATCCTGCTGAGAGGAAAGACCAAAGAATTTGCTCTTGCAGTGGTATGGATCACTGTAGACACACAGCTGAGAAAGAGAGACATGGGAAGACTTTCTGTGACAACCCCTACCCCTTCCAAAACAAAAGAAATAAGAAAAAAGGAGAATAAAAACATCCTAGACAGAAAGTCATAGACAAGAACTCTTCCAAATTGTGATAAGGCTGTTGAAGTGTAGCTTTCCATGCTTGATGGCTTCTGACAGGGTGTTTGTGGGAAAGGACTCAGTTTTCTTAAGAGGGCAGGCTGCTAAGGGTTTGACCATGCTTCAGTGAGTATATAGGCAACACAAACTGGAATTCTTCTTCCTCCTCCTCCTTTTCTTCTTCCTCCTCTTTCTTATTCTTCTTTCTTATTTTTTAGGGGGACGGCAGGCCTAGGACGACTGGGAAGTGAGTGTGGTCAGGGTGCATGACGTGCAATTCTCAAATAATCAATTAAAATATTATGTTGGAAAAAATAAACATAAATATTAAGTTTCTTCTGAAAATTACTGTGAACTCTTTTTCTCAAATGTTTCCATTGCCTAGGGAATGCTTAATCTCAAGCTTTATCTTCTGCATGAGAACTTTATTGATAGATCCTGAGATCCTGGGTTTCTGAACTCTTTATCCCCAAGTCTAGTATATATGAGACTAACAAGAGATCGTGGGAGATTAACTATGCAATTATTTAATTATGCTATTATTTGGGTCTTCAGTTTCCAGCATATTCTTTTATCTGTCTCTGTGCTCTCATGACTTCTTTTATGGAAATACCATGCTCAGAGTAAGATTATCCACCCAATAACTTTTTTGACTTCTTTGAAGTATAAAAGTGATGACATATTCTGAAGAAACTGTTCTTGAGACATGATGTAGTCTTTGGCAAGGTTTCAGCCAAAGTTATGAACTCTGGGGTTGGATAAGACAATAGAGTGCTCCAGAATTGAAACTGAGATGTTAAACATCAAATACCTGCATCGGTAAGCCAAAAGATGCTGATTGCTCCCTGCAAAGTAACCATGGGTTTGCTTGTTTCCTCAGCAATGACTAGAAAAGAGCTCAGTGATATCTCGTGAGTAATTAAACATCATTCTGTAATTTCTGAGGGGCTGGAAACTTTGGTCCTAGATGAGGGATGAGAAAAATTATGAACATCATTCTTACCAATATAAATATTTATATGTTTCTTTATGTAAAATAGTGTTTATGTTCAATATTATAAATTAGTCTTATGTATAAATATATATATATATATATATAAATTCTTTCTATAAGATTTTTAAACAACCTTCATCTAACCATTATACACACACACACACACACACACACACACACACACATATATATATATATATAGAGAGAGAGACAGACAGACAGACAGAGACATATATATATATATATATATACATATATATAAATCTTACAGAAATTCTCTTTCTATAAGATTATCTAAGCAACCTTCATCTAGCCACACTGAATACACACACACACATATACATATATATATATGTATATATATATATATATATATATATAGAGAGAGAGAGAGAGAGAGAGAGAGACAGACAGACAGACAGACAGAGAAAGAGAGAGAGAACGCACTAATTATATTGGGAAGTGCCCATAAATATCATCTGTTGAAAAAGGATTTTAAGAATCAAAAGTATATTGTATGTTTGGGGCAAGTGAGATGCCTGCTTGAGTAATAACACTTATTACAGGGCCTGACAACCTGATTTTGAGCACTGGAACCTACGCAGTAGAAGTAGAGAATTGATCGTCCCCACAGTTCCTTGACTTCCACAAGCACACCATGAAACGCCACTCTCAACGTTTCCCTCAAGATTGATAGAACATCAAAGAAGAGGGAACAGATGATTACAAGGGCCAGAAAAATCAGGAAGGATTATGGGAAAGCAGTGTCTTCTGTATGTGATAGAACTTTTGTATACTTGAAGTCACAAGAGCTATAGCTGCCAACATAAAACCTGCACAAGATAAATGCAGCCAAATTTCCAGCATGGACAGGAGATATTCAACCATGTATCTTGTTGCATATTTCTATTAATGTTGTAATCAATATAGCCAAAATTATTTAATTCTTACCATGATCTAAGTATTTCTTCAAGTGTTTTAAAATACTAATTTACATTTTCTTCACAGTTATCCTATTTCTGTTTATTTATGTTTTAAGCCAAGGAGTTGCTATATCACACTGTAGGCTGGCCTCAAATTGTGGTGATCCTCCTGTTTTAGCTTCTTGAGTGATAGGATTAAAGATGTGTGCCATCGCACCCAACTTCATAAATACTGTGTGACATGAGCATTAAATGTTAGTCATTTTGTTTTAGATGAAAATAATGGATAAGGGAAGGTTAAGGCATTTACCATAGGTCACACAGCTGGCTGACATTAAGGAAAGCAAGTCTGACCCAGCCAATCTCATTCCCATGCTTGCATTCAGAATAAACTATGCACTTAATTTAAAGACAGTAATCTTACATCAAAATCAATTAATGGACTGAGAGTGTTCCGTTGCTGAATTGAGACAGCAATCTATAGAATTTAACGTACTTGGACGGGATTTTATTTGCACAGTAATTGAACTTTGACAATAATGGTTGGAAGTTTGGGGTATTTGTTTTTTTATATCGCTCTTAGCATATTTTCTGAATATTCTGGAATAATCTCAACAAATGTGTGTTAAAGGAATAAACTAAAATGACACTTGATTTTCTAAGAGAAAATACATCACAAATGATAAACTGTAATACTCAAATCAACTAATGCATTGAGCAAGGAAAAAAAACAGAAACGTGTGTGTGTGTGTGTGTGTGTGTGTGTGAGAGAGAGAGAGAGAGAGAGAGAGAGAGAGAGAGAGAGAAGGAGAGAGAATTTTTCCCCATCCCTTTTCTTTTGCTTTTCCTATGCCTAAATAAAAACTTAAAGAGAGTATAATGATTTGAAGCACTTATAAAAATAAGTGTTTTTATAAATTCCAGTTAATAGTAATTCAAATAATACTGACATTTTAGATAGATCCACTGAATACTAGATGTAATCTATATTTAATCTTTGGGGTTTTACTTGATCAACCTTAATTATGACTAAACCCCTGAAACATGAGTGTTAAGAAGGTTTGGGAAGTTCCCAGGACCCATAATTTGGCTTTCACTTACAAAATGAGCAACACATTATATATTGAAAAAAAAGTATCAATCTTAAAAGCTATCAAGTCATAGTTTTTTTCAGTAAGAAGGCAATTGAGTTATGATTATTCCACATTCTGAGGAATTTTCTTTTGCATAATCACTCAACCAATTTGAGTGGGCAGCAACATAGCCTATTACCTTTGCTTATTTCTTTTTCATATGCACTCAGGTCTAATTCAGTGCACAGCACTGAAGGTATAGTGAATAGCATCTTGCAGAAACATCCGTTATCTTTAAAAGATATTTCTGATTGATAGTTCTTTTCTTGTCAGGCAGAGCTGTCTGCACTTTGAGTTGAAAAATCACATTGACTTCAATCTCTCCTGATGGAACCAAGTTTTTTTCATCCTTCTGCAGAGGCACTATACAAGCCAAATATTCTCAATGAACATCTCAAAAGAAACAAATTTTCTCTATTATCTTCAAGGTTAATTCTGATATATGGCTTTTTTTGGTCCAGAAAATTCCATTATAGACAATTCAAGTCTTCATAGTGTTAGTATGAATGAACTTACTTGGGTTTTCAATGTGACTAGTGTGCTGTACATAGGGAGCAACATAGTGGCCACCAACAATTTGGAAGAGAGTCTGGAGTATCCCCTTGGGAGTTATCAGAATTAACAGGCCCTCCCTCAGGAAATGAGAGGAAATGCCAACTCAGTAGGCACTGATTTGTTCCATGTTTAAAGGTTGCTGAAATAACAAATCACCTTGAACAAGCAAACCCATCTGACGCAAAGAACTGGGATGATTCTCACATCAGATCGGCAAATATCATGCCTGCAAGTCTCATGGAGAACTTTGCTAATAGCACTCTCAGAGTACAGAGAAGGTAATGGAGAAATATACAATAAATCACGTACCAGGGAAAACTTTCCTTGACCCAGTTCCTTGCAGGAAATCTGCTCTAAGTAGACCTTGGCACCGGTTAGGTCAACAGATATTGTGTCAGAGCAACCTTGTTGCCCTAGTAACACTGTGTTCCGAAAGCCCAATCCCCAGGATCAAAGAACTGAAATAAAATACGCTGCAGGAAAGTACCTTCTCCCAGCATCTGAAGAGAAGGGCATCTTTATCTTCATTTTTAGACCTGCAAGAGACCCAAGAATTCAAACTGTTAGTTGTTTTCTCTTTTTCTAGAGCTTTACACGCTTGAGATAGTCTGTGTGCTGGCCATGGGACAGGGTACAAAGTTTTGTGTTACCCCAGTGAAGTCAAAGGAAACAACTTATCTACTTCTAGTCACATTTTGGGTGTCTGCTGTGAACTGTGAATCTTTTTAATTTCTAGACAGATGGTTCCTGTGGGGGACCAGAGAGCATCAACATGCAGGTTCCTGGCTTCTTCAGACTAGAGGTCACCCTACAACAAGGACACTAACTCAGGGACCTGAGAGGTAAGTGCAGGATCTGAGCTTTGCCTTCAGTGTGCTCAGGATTCCCTGCGAAGCTCAAGATTTGGTTTCAGTCATCTCCAAGGTCAGTATAGCTGTGAGATTTGATTTTTGAGGTGTCTGTGGCCATTGCAAGATCTGGAGTCTGTGGCCCCAGTTTTATTTAGGACCCATGGCTCTAATCACAGCCCCCTATAGTAGATAAACTGCAAAGGGTCTGAAGTTTGGTAATCTGCCTCAGGCAGTTCTAAAGAATCTAAGAGTGATCAAGGTGTTCACTTTACCTGATTGCTTAGTTGTTCAGTGAACAGCTCTATCATTGACCCTGTTGACACACAGATAAGAAAGGATCACCTCATGGCTGAATGACAACAAACAAGAGGCTTTACCAGTCTTCATAGCTGAATTTCAGACATATATTCCTCTGTCAATATTCACAAAACCCAAAATATTCCAAAATCAACTTAGAGTATTTCTCTAAGCATGTGAATCTTCTATGACTATGTGTCCCAAATACTATGACATTATATTCACCCATTTGTGTGCAGAGATGGAAGTACTATTTGTCATTACTTTGATCTGTTTTGTTTGCTCTAGAGAAAGATGGGGTGTAGACTGGTCTAAACTCCAGAATTGTCCCTAGCTGTAATCAACCTTCCACATTTCCTCAAATGCATCACAGAAGTATTATCTCATCCTATGTGTATACCATTAATTAAATATAATATTTTTATGAGCACCTAAATGGTCTACCCCCAACTTTTTTGGGCTAGCTAATAATCTCTTGCCTGTTAGACACTTGCTTGCATTAAACACAGAACTCTGTATGATTCTCTGTAGCCAGCCATAACTTATGGGATACTGACAATTGTCAACAGATTTTCAGAACCATTTGGGAAAGGGGGGCACCTGTTTGTCTTAGAAATGTTTTTCTAATAGATTGTAAAGAAGTAGAATGATGTTCTACTTCTTTAGAAGTAATATGTTGAAGTAAAGAAGTAGAATGTAGTTCTAATGCTTTAAGTCCTACACCATGTTTCTTTGACTTTCCCTGGGAGATCAATGTATGTGATTCTCCCTCTTCCTCTGCCTCCCTCCCTCCTTTGAACTCTCTCTCTCTCTCTCTCTCTCTCTCTCTCTCTCTCTCTCTCTCTCCCTCCCTCCCTCCCCCCCTCTCTCTCTCTCTCACACACACACACACACACACAAATACACACACACAGAGCCTACATGTGAACTAGAGACATACCCATATATTATACCCATATATTTTACTTTTCATTGCTTATAATATAAGCATACTTGCTTATACTTACTTATATTATATATGTGGCCCAGGGTTGGAAATAAAAACACATTTTAAGGAAAGAATTACCAAATGGAAGATTTTTACAAAATTTTTGAGAATATGATATTCATTACAAGAACCTGTGGAACCCTCAAGTTGTCTGTGGTGGAGGCAAGTCCTCTGGGGCTACAAATTCTGAGTTTTGAAGCACTTAACAAAAGTATTAGGGCTGGAACAATGAGATGGCTCAAGGTTTCTGCCACCAAACCCAAAGAGCTTTGATCGCTGGGTACCCTATGGTAGAGAGCAGAGAACCAACTCCTCTGACTTCCACAAATGTGTTACAACATGCCCTCTCCAGCCCTGTGTGAACCTGTCCTCCAACATATGATATATTTCAATGTAATAGGCAGATTTTAAATGTTATAGATGAGGATATGGATGGATGGGATTGCTTGTTGTACAAACATGAAGGCCTAAACTCAAATTTCTAGAACCCACAAAAAAATGTTGCATGTGGCCACTGGCACCTCTAACCCCAACACTAGGAATGGGTGGAAACAGCAGGATCATTTCAGCTTATGGTAGCCTAGTATCAGGTTCAGTAAGAGGCAGTGTCTCAAGGGAATAAACAGAGTTACAGAACAGGATATCCTGATGTGATCTTCTGATCCACACACACTGTGTATATCCTTCCCAAACACATGTATGTACACCACAAACACAGCAACACACACACACACACACACACACACACACACACACACACAGCGACCCTGACTTTTATAACCTTTGATTAGAAAGAGGAAGGGAAGAAGAAAGGAAGAAAGGAAGGAAGAAAAGAAGGAATGAACAAGGAAGAAAAAAGAAAGAGAAAGAGAGAGACAGAGTTGGGAAGGGAGGGAGGGAGAGAGAGAGGAAGGGAGAGAAAGGGAGGGAGAGAGAGAGAGAGAGAGAGAGAGAGAGAGAGAGAGAGAGAGAGAGAAAGGGAGAAAGGGAGAAAGGAAGCAGGGGGATTCCCTAGTCATATCAGTCAAATGTTGATTTAACTAAACCCCACTTAAACATTGACACTCTTATTGTAGATATTTCCTATAAAAGGGTTGAAAATGAATAACAAGAAATATTTTAAAAATTGAGTAAAATAAAATTGATAATATACAGAAACAATAAAATCTCCAAACAGGGCAGATTTTTTTGGTAGTCTGAACACATATCTTATGCATTATAATTATAGTTTTCATCAAGTGCTATCTGACATAGCATAGGACACCTGAACAAAACATTCAATTGAGTAATTATTTTATCAGGTTATTCTGTACATATGTCTATGAGGGATTGCTTGGATTATTATTTGATGCAGGGGAATGGGCTATAAAAGTAAGCAATCCAGAGAGTGACCCAACTAGCCAACGGTATCTTCCATGTTCCTACTGTAGCTGCATGGATATGAATGAGTTCTCTGATTAAAGGCAAAGGTATGTGGAAGAGTAGGTAGTCCTGTCTTCAACTTCCTACTCTGAATTCTTGATCTGTCTTCTCTCAATGTCGTATCATGATCTGGAAATTAAGAAATAAACCCTTTTCTCTTGTAAGTTGCTTTTGGTCACAATGTTTGTCATGGCAACAGAAATGAAACTAAAACAGAAAAAAAAATCTTAATCTCAAGTGTGATCTTCATTCCTTCCTAAATGATACCAGAATCACGTGATGCAATTCTGAGGAACACCAGTTGAAGCAAACATAGACTGCTTAGAAAAACAGACTAGTATTTCCTGGATGCATCAAAGCATTAACTTGGTCTCCTATTGGAGCAGGAGCTGACAGGCATGGATGGCAGTTCTTCACCCAAAGAAAGCTCCACTTAGACTAAGAAAAGATCACCACAATACATAAACATTAGCTGGGCTTTTCCAGTGACCCCTTGCACTTTAATTCCATCCACAGCACACAGAGGTTGGAAAGTCTCAGGATCACATGGACGCTGTGCCTTGCTAACATGATTGCCCTCACATGAACTGAACAAGGATGGTGCCAAAAGTCATGCCAAAGTAGTTGGGGGAAAATCCCATGTGGCCTCAGCCCTACATGGAGAACTATAAGCAATTAAGGAATGGTGATAGTGGGAGACATCTTCCCTAGGAAAAAACACACCAGTTGATTATCCCCTAGCACATGGTCAGTCCTGAAAGCATACATACAAATAAAATTATGCAAACAAATTATGTAAAAGATTACATTTAGGAACACATGTGCACACACAGAAAATAACAATGAAGAAAGACTACAAGCGTGCACACACAGAAAATAACAATGAAGAATGAGGCCATGAACTTAAAAGAGAACACACAGAAACAGGGTTACGTGGAAGGGTTTGGAGGGAGGAAGGAGAAGGAACAAGCTGTAATTATACTACGATCCTTTAAAAACTAAAGACAAGAAACTACTGCATGCTAAAACTCTAATGCTTTGCATATTTCAGAAAAATTAGTTGTGGATGAGACACATCCCACTCATTTCTATCTTTAAACTATCTTAGCTGTCTGCAATTATCTCTCCAACACAACGATGACGTTATATTTTATGATAAGGACTCTGATGAGTGAAATCTGAAACTGAAAAAAATGATAAAAGACATTTTTATTCACTAAACAAGTTTACCACGTGGTCATAGTTGTTAACATGCAGATTTGTAGCATGCACACTTAAAGAGCATCTACTGGCATGCCTCTAGTCTCTGGGGAGAGGGGGGCGCTTTACAGTTGCTTATGCTTTCTATGTGAATTACCTGAGGCTCCTTAGGGGAGAAAGTATGCAAGAGAAAAAGACACGTGTGATATCCGGAAGCAATTAAACAGGAATGTGTAAACTGATAGGAGAGTGAACATGGTAAAGGAGACAGTGAGAAGAACACACAAAGGAAAGGGAAAATAGGAACTAATAGGAGAACACGAGAGGTCCTGTCCTTGGGATATGACAAGCTCTTTACTATGTGCGAAACACCAGGAATGAAAGCTAACCAGATTTAAAAAATCACCTGTCAGTTGAAGTTATCTTGCCTCTTCTTAAATTTTAATGACAGAATTGGAGGAGATTAAAAAAAATGTGCTTTAAAGACAAGTCTTATGGTGTAGCTCAGCCTGGTCTTTGATTCAATAGGCAGGCTAGCTCTCAGATGATAATCTGCAGACTCAGCTTTGCAAGCGCTGAGATTAGAGCTGTACGCCCCCACATATGGCTCGGACCCACTTTTGCATATGCACCAAGCATCATGAAATTGGAGCAAATGGGTCACTTCCTGAAGAGAGGGGAGAAGAATGTAGTCTGAGGGAAATATGAGTGTGCGTGTACACGCAAACACACACACATATACATATACATAAGTGTATTAGTCAGATTTTATCACTTCCATGAACATGAGAGACAATTCAGTTACAAATAGAAAAGGATAATTTGGGGTTTCCAATTATGATAAACAAAAATCCAAATTGGAAATATATACAATTTTAAGGAGTTGTCTGGAACAGTCCAATCAACCTTATCATTTGAAAAAATCTGTTCTATTGTTCGCTATTCTTCTAGAATTTTCCTTATGTGAATGGAGAAGGATTTATATTCTCAACATGACTGAAGATGAGGAATCTGGGATTGCGTATAGACATCACTGAGGCCTCTTGAGCAGGAATAACTTAGCCTTTGGCTTGGTCTCCCTACAGTAGGACATCCTGGGGCTGAGCCAGCTGTAGCAGACACCGTGAGATTGGTAAAATGCAACTATTGACCATATCTCCTTTAGTCCAGTCCTGTGCATTGAGAAGAGCATGTATACTATTCTTGCTCATCTTGCTCCATTGTTAGCACTGTGTGCCGTTTCCTCGAAGTGACGCCTATTGTAGAGGTTGCTTTCATTGTAACCCTGAATATTTAAGCATCACTACTAAAATGTTAAAGGAATACATTCACTTGGTTGTTTGAAGATAGTTCCCGAGAATAATTGCTTATTTACAAGCATTTCTTTCAGAGCATTACATGTAGGTGTGATTGACTTATGTCTGGCAATGCCTATGCAATATAATATCTGACAGATTTTAAAAAATATTACAAATGGGTAGCCGTGATGTGTGCTTTTCCATAGACATTTTTGACTGACTAGATTCAGTTTGCCCAGAACCATTGTTTAGACAAGCCTTGGTGAACAGAAGAGATACAAGAAAGGATTTTTTTAAAAGAAGAAACAACAAATTTTAAGAGTAGGTAATCAGGGTACTTTCTCAGAATTTTCAGCTTTTGTGAGCAGAGCAAAGACAAAGGAAGTTATGACAAGGGAAAGTCATATTGACTCCTTCAGTTTGACTTTTCACTTAAGAAGTTTGGCTGAGTTGATAGTTAATTGACACATTATTCAGGCTATATCCCTCCAAAAAATTTGATCCTCTGTATGATGATGTTGAAGGTTTTAAACACTGTATAACCAATCCAAAAATAACGAGCCCACATCCAAGGACAAGTTGTAAGGTTTGACAGTAACATAATGAAAAGGCACATTAGAATGTTGACTGGCATGTCTGGACTACACTCTGTTAGCTGCAAGAGAAAAGGTCAAGTTTACATTACACAATTCACTGTTGTGCTTATCTGGGATGTAGCCTCAAAGATCTTCAATTCTAACCGAGTGTCAACTGGCCAGATATAAGACTTTTCCACCAAGATTTGCACATAATTTTAGTCCTGTCATCTTTTTTTCCCAGTGACTGTATAAAGGATATATGTACAATGTTCCTATAATTCAACATTATATATGAAGAGTTTGCTCGATTTACCTCTGGCATATTCTGCAAATCTTCCTCTTTCTTAAGAGAGTGATGGAGCTGTACCTGACAAGAACAGCATGCTGCTATGTTTGGCATTTTCCCAAGTGCACTAGTAAGACCTTGAATTTCACTTTGTTAACTTAGAGGAAAATATTTCAACTCTGCTATGAAATAGGACAAATCAGTCAACTTACTTAGAAGAGGACTATACATATATACATACACATATATATACACACACATATAAGTAGAGCATATGTTCTGTGTTATCTTACAAACTAAGATTTTCAACTTAAATATGCTAGGTTCAAGTTCACAACTGACTGTAATTCTTAAAGTTATGATGTATTAATGTACAGAAATACAAAGAAAGTATAAACTTAAAATTGTTCTGTTTCCAACTCCATAGTTGTAGATAGAAATGTCATTGATTTATATTCTACAATAATGTGTTATCAAACCACTTCACAACTTTTCCAGGTTCTTAAATGAAACAAGTTACGGAAGTTAAAGTTAAAATTCATTTTCCAAGTTGCAGAAGTTAAAATTCCCTTACTATCTAATCAATCTTCCAAAGTATTCTATTTAATTCTGTATGCAAGACTTACTCTCTTAAACGAAATACTGTTTATCTTCAAAGGCCTTTGAGCAGTGGCTGTCTACTTGTCCATGGTGATAGGGATTTGTTCTCTAATAGGAACTGAGAGGTTTTTCCAAAATGAGTGATATCTCCCTGCATCTACCTCAGTATCCAGCACATTGAGCAGGCAGAATGTTCTTGGGTCAGGAAAACCAAAAGTAACAAAGCAAGATTACTTAAAGATCTATGAGCCACTTAACACTGGGTAGAATAATAACATTCAACAGATGATGACAAGGAAGAATACAATTTAAACAATAAGATAGGTAGCTTAGAGGAGTTTTGAGAAAAGTTAGCACTGTGTGGATTTAAATAAGGGAACAATTAATAACTAGGATTAGCATCTCAATTCCAATTTTATTTTAAAACTTAGTTTTCAAGTGCTCTATAAATTTTGGCTTGTATTGTAATCAATTGAACTTAGCTACTACTTTTGGTTGCATTTGAGTGTTCTTCACTCATTTTTTTCACATAACTTAAACACACCAGTATCCTGCATTGGGTAGTCAGCAAGAGATAAACAGGCTTCTAAGATCCTTTGTAAGAGTGGTTCTCAGTCTTCCTAATACTGTGACCCTTAAATACAGTTCCTCATGTCATGGTGACCCCCAACCACGAAATTATTTTTGTTGTTACTTCATAACTGCAACTGTGCTACTGTTATAAATTGTAATGTAAGTATCTGATATGCAGGATATTTGATAAGTAATCCCTGTGAAAGGGCCATTTAATCCAAGGGGTTGCAACCCACAGGTTGATTGCCACTGCTCTACAACATTACTGATTTATAGAAATTGGTAAATGTGGTTCTATATGTATAATCAAGCAGGTTATTCTGATAATACATAAATGCAAACTTTTTTTTCATGCATTGTATAACTGGGTATTAAAAAGCATCGTACTTACCATTTTTCATTTTCTAGCTACCATTTCTAGCCCAAGAACCTAGTTATGAAGAATTATGTCCCCATTTATATTGAAACAATTTAGTCTCAAAAATAGGTTTTCCCACCATGTACTTCAATATAGAAACTGAAGTACAAAAAAAGAAAAAAAATTCTTAATTATCTTCAAATAGTTCTACAAAGCCAGTGAAGGAATCTGCTGTTGGAGCCTAAGTTCAAGTGGTAACCGGAGTGCTACTGAATTCACCTTTCCTCTGCTGTCACCATCAGCAGCCTTTGGAATAAGAGACTGGAGAGGAAGTTAATGGGCTGGGTGTTGCTCTGAGAATGAGGAGCTCAGTTTGATGACACAGTGTGGCAGAATGATACCAGTCATCACGCCCTAAATCCCTAAAGAGGAAGGGAGAGAGGCAGTAAGGTTATGCAGTGTGGGATCAGCAAAAGCACAGGGAATGGGGACACATGTACAGCATTGTACTTGGAACCGATTTCATTAAGGAATGATTTCTTCACTATCCCTGTTCCTTAAATGTGTGTTTTCTTATGCTATATTTTTACTACCATTCCCTTCCTCTTTTCGTGAAGCTTCGATTGGTATCAGACTATCTGAAGAGCACAACCAGGACTTGGACACATACTGACCAACCAGGCCTCTCTTGAATTCTTTAGAACAGTAGGACAGACACATGTTGACCTGATATTCATTTAGCTTTCAGTGAATTCCTGCAATTTGCTATTCCCTGCTCAGAGCCCACTGGGGCGTGGTATATTTCTCTTTAAAAAGAGAGCGGCAAGCTCGGCTTGGCCTCTTGGTTCCGGCACTTGGTTCCGGCTCCTGCTCCAGCGACTAGGCTCCTTTCCTGACGATTTATGTGCATGTAAGTTTACCCCCCCCCCAAATAAATGCCCCTTTAAAATATAACTGGTGTGGGATTGATTTGCCATTACTCCAGTTTACAAGAATCTAAGAATACAAGCTAAACAGTTTCTAGATTAATGTGTTTAATTCAATAGATTGTTTCACCAAATTAGCAGCAAAATAATCAATAAAAAAATCTACTCTTGAGAAAGTCCCTGAGAAAAAAGATAAGGAGTTATTATTATGCTCTCATGATGCTCTGAATGAGTAATTAAACCAAGCAAGGAAGAAATTACAAACAACCCTTTGAGAGATCAGAGCTGATGGAAGGAGAAATCAAGAATGAAGGCTGCGGTAACTTTCCTGAGGCCATGAAACTTTTAACCTATCAAAGAAAGCAGATGACAAGGGCACAGAATCTAAGTTTGTTTGTTTCTGTACTCATAATATTTTCAACTCTTTTCCATGGCTCAGTAATTTCCCACTGGATTTTAAAGGTCTTATTTATCAATACTACAAATCTAAAATCCAAATCATATGAGCTGAAGTATAATTATTCTTAATTCACAATACACTTCAAATATTTTCGTAAATGTCAATCATCCAGAGCCATGGTTCTAATGTCAAAACCTAATCTTGGTGCTCAGGGAGTGTTTGGAAAGATGTAGAGATAGTTGTGAATGAGATGACTGGTAGCAGGTGTGTTATTCTCGTGGAGCAGTGCTCCGACATGTCTGCAAGGCATGGTACTGTGCTTTCATAAAGAATTATTATGTAGAACAAAATATCACTAGTGATGGGAGAAAACCGTAAGCTAAAGTTGCATGTTTCATAGAAAGGCAAATAATTTGAACTAACCTTCTCATTAAGAACAAATTGTATAAATAGGTTTTATATATATTTAGATGTATACATAATATACACATACACACAAATACATGTAAGTAAATATGTGTGTGTGTTAAAATATTTTAAGGCACTGAAGAGAAATAAAATAATTACATGTCTGAAATTGGCAAAGAAAAGGGCAACATGCCAGACACATGAGACCATTACTGACGACTTTTTTCCCCTGAAGCCTTGACTCAGCAAAAGAACAGCCACTGTGTTTGGGTAGAGTTGTCTTGGCCTTTTGGGAAGAATGGGGAAAGCTGCAAAGCTCACTCAAAATTGAGACACAGCTACAGTCTCTTCTCAGAGGAGGAGGTAGGGGGTGGCTGGCCATCAGTCCCTGAGGGAGGAGAGCAGAAGCAGGGAACAAGGTTCAGAGAGCTTGTGGGTATAATAGAAACATCTTTTAAGTGGGCTGTTATAGAATATTAACTAGGCAAAGATGTGCTACATTTGTTAGTGTTCCAGAATATTATTTTAACTGAATTTGTTTAATTATGAAAAGATGTACTGCGTTTTTTTCACCTTGCCTGCGTAAGGCACCTGATTGGTCTAATAAAGAGCTGAATGACCAATAGTTATGCGGTAGAAAGGACAGGCAGAGTTGGCAGACAGAGAGAATAAATAGGAGGATTTATTATAAGTAAATAAATATTACAAATAAATAAATCTAGGCTCAAGGAAGAAGGAACACTGAGAAAATTAGGAGGGGAGAATGAGGGACAAAGCCAGTTGGAGGCCAGACAGACAGACAGATGCAGAGAAGCAGTGAAAGTGAGATATCAGAAATAAAAAAGGTAATAAGCCCTGAGACAACAGATTGACGAAGAGAAACAGGATAATTTAGGTTCAAAGATGTAGCCAGAAAAGACTTGGCTATGTCAGAGCCTTCAAAATATTAAGTCTTTGTGTCAGGATTTGGGAGTCGGTAAGCTTGGTACAGGAGGCATCTTCAGTGAGACTGTTTCAGAGTGAGAGGAGATATGAAGGATGAAGACAGTGGCTGGGGCATCAGTTTTGCACTAAATAGCAGGCTCCTATCGTAACAGCCAAAGCACAAAACCTAATTACCGGTGAGTGGCAACAGAGGGGCGTGTCTGCAGGGAACTGTGTCTACTAAGATAAGTCAGGCATCCAGGCTCAGGGTCAGTCTCCAAATAAGGTCAAGCAGAGAACAGAAGCCTGTGCTATAGCAAGGGAGTCCTCCCGTCTCTTGCACTGATTTGAGAGCTGTCTGGACATGGTGGACTACAAATGTTAACCAGCAAGATCCTCCAGTATCAATCCTCTTTTCATTTAATGGGCATGAGCTCTATACCCATAGGTGCTCTGAATTAGACACCAGTTAGCTGTTATTCAGACATTCAGCCCAAGTAGCGTGTCAACTGGGGAAATGGGGACCCATCTCAAGCTTTAATTTTATCAATATAGTCTCAAACTAGTAGTACCTCTATTACCAGAAGCTATCAAAAATATCCTCTTCTAAATTAAACTAACACGCCAGGCTTTTAAGGGATCATTGGAAATAAATTTCAAAGGCAATGGCCACCACACAACAAATCATAAGTCAACTTTTGAGTAAATATTTATAACAAATTGTTCTGTAAATAACAACAGAGAAAAGTATACCCACCAAAGCTCATCATATTAGCAGCGTAAATAGATACACTATAAATAATGCTCACTATGTTGGTCGGCATCTCCAATAGTTTCTAGGTCAGATGACATCATGCTTCAAGAATGTGAGCAGAAATTCTCCTCTTCATCTCTCAGGGAAATCTTACTTCCAGATCCCTTCATGGTGCAACGGTGGCTGTAGAAACATCCCGAAATTTTGTCTGAGGCATGATTCTATATTATAAAAATCACCATGGTAATCTGAAAGAATTACTCTTTTATATCAATGTAAAAGATGCTATTAATTTTGTTACATCTCAAGATGGATTTATTATGCACGAAGAACCCTTGATCTTAGATTACAAATCTCTAATCCCAGGAGGTCAGTCTCAGCCCCACACCAAATCAGATTATCTGCTGCACTGATTCACCAAATAAAACTGAAAACGTGTGAATTACAAGTGATGAGAGTATTCTTTCCAATATTTATGTTTCTTCTCCATATCCTCGAACCACTTGTAATTCTTTCATAGCAGAAATTACTCCCAATTTCAAACAGCTTTTCTGTGATTCTTGGCATAGTGAGCAATATACAATTGGAGTGGGAATGGTAGATTAGTATGGCACCTGCAAGTTTTATTGTCAGTTTGACCTATCCGGGAAGGGAAAACCTCAATAGAATAAATGCCAAGACCATCTTGGCCTATGGCCATGTCTGTGAAAAACTGTCTTCATTACTGACTAATGGTGTAAGGCCCAGCCCACCATAGATTCCTATGCAGGTGGACCTGGTTTGTGTAAGAAACCTAACTGAATGAACCAGTGAGAAAAATATTAATCTTGAAAGCAGCACCCCTGCATGGCCTCTGCTTCAATTAATACCTCCAGATATGTGCATTGATCTTCTAGTCTGACTTCCCTCAATAGTAGGTTGTGACCTGGAGGTATATGATGAAATAAATCCTTTCCTCCCAAGAGTTTTGGGCATAGTACTTATCACAGAAACAAAATGCAAATGAGGAAAGAAACTAGTACCGGAGAAGTGGGCCGTTGCTGTAAATGCTAGACCACGGTGGGTTCTCAGAGGATTGTAGCAGTATTTGGAATTTAGAGCTGAAAAATGTGTTGAATGATTGAAACCTAATGGGCTGTTTTATTGGAACTCAGAAGATAAGAACGCTAAGAGAAATACTAATGGACCTGGTGTTGGGATATTCACAAGGAAACAAAGACTTTATCCATATGTAAATCATGTTACATTTTGTCTTAAGAATCCATTTTCTGGCTAACAGGGACTGACGAATCAGCTACGACTGATCAACACCCCTCAAGTGAAACCTTGCCTTTACTAGGACAATGGAATATGGAGGCTAAAGGATCAGGTGTGATTAATTAGAGATCAGCATATACTTGAGACAAATCTTCTGGGAAGTATTTTCTTAGGATCAGATCATGGAAGCTGTGGTCCACTGAGAACAATGATACACATCACACTGGCTGCAGAAATTGTGAGAAATGATGGATAACACTTTCAGAGTCCCTCACATGGTATTGGTTTGAAGGCATAAGCAAACCTGAGTTTGACACCATGGAGCAGGTCAGCATCCCTAACGAGAGTATAGAAGAGGCCATTGGTGGTAGGTAAAGTCTCAGCTGGAGTAGAGATTCCAAGATATTGGAGATGCCAGTACCATGGGATGTCTAGCAAGGATAATGGCAGGTGTGGCATGGAGCTGACCTGAACCTGCCAGGGAAGCTGTGTGTGTTGTGTAGACATCAGATCTGAAGAAGTGGGGCTACCCATGTCCTTTGCAGGCCAGAAGATTATGAATAAGTCTCAGATATTGGATATGGAGATATTTACACTGTTAAATTTTGGTCTTAGTTTGATATGACTGTAACTATGCCTGGTTCTTCTTGTCTTGAAAAAGAAAAAAATATACATATATGAGCCCACAGTTGTTATACGTTGTACATTAAAAGAGATCTTGGAGGTTTAAGTAATAAAAATTTTTAAAGACTTGGAGACTTCTAAAGTTCTTATATTGTTGTATTAACATCTTGGGAAAGTTGGGGATCTGGGGAAAACAATGAACAGTTATGGTCTAACAACGATATGCTTCTATGTCAAGTTGACAAAGGGTAGTTTGTGCTAGTTAGTTTTCAATGTCAATTTGACACTCCTGGGAAGAGAGATCCTGTTGAGAAATTGTCAGCATCAGCTTGTCTTGTGGTCCTATCTATGGAGAATAGTCTTAATTATTGATTAAGGTGGTAGAGTCCAGACCACCACGGGTGGAACCATTCCTAGGAATTTGGACCTATGTTGTATAAGAAACCCAAATGAGGAAGCTAGAAAGATTAAGCCTGCAAGCGCATTCGTCCATAGTTTTTGCTTGAGTTCCCTCTTGGCTTCTTTCCATGATGGATTATAAAATGAAAATGTAGCAGTCTGAAATTCTTTCTCTCCCAAATTGCTTTTTATCATGGTGTTTGCAACAGCAACAGAAAACAAATTAAGACAAGTATATAAATCACAGATATAATGTGTTCAAAAGTAATAATCCAATCTTTCAGGTATGTATTTGTTGGGTGTTGCCTTGCGATTAAATTCAAAAGCACAATTCTAAGAGCTAATCTATTTGTATCTGCTAGGATTAAGCAAAGGAGACATCTTACTCCTCTACAGACAGTTTGGGACCTTTATTATTTGGTGGATGGTATCCGAGAACACTATTTAGATCACAGTGTTCCCTAAAAATAAATCTTAACCAGACCTGGCTAAGATTATGGAAAAGTATATTCTATAAACAGAACTAAAAATGATCTCTGATTTGTATGACAAGATTTGCCTAGGGACATATAGTTGCTTTGTGTAGTGTGTAATGAATCAATTAGCACTTAGGTCAAGAAAGCAAATGTCCTCCAGAATGTGTTAGCCAGAAGTTTCCACCTAGAATGTTCACTTATTGACAAATCTTTCCTTTTAAAAAAAAATACAAATTAGCACATAGGAAATTTACATTTCTGATCTATTCAATATAAACTTTCTCTTATTTATTTTTGACTTATACTATTTGAAGTGATGTAGCTGTTATATCCATCCCGAAACACAGAAAAACATTAAGCACATATGTTCCCTTGTATAGCGTGTAGTTACTGTCTAGGAAGACAGATATTGTTCAACTTGTGAGCTATGGAACCTCTCATCATTTGGAGATGAGAGCTCGTTGCTCAAGATATGAGCTACAAGCAGGTATAGACACACATATTGCTCTAGGGCAGAAGTGTTTCTTGCTACAAGCAGTCCAAAAGAGGTTTCCTGTTTCAAAGCTAGCTGTCAGGAAGTAAACGGCCAATTTACCTCCTCTCTAGTGTCCTCTATCACAGGATAAACAACTGGAACAATGTGGTAAAAAAAAATCTTGTTTAGATAAGATACAGCAGAAGCCTGAAAAAGGTTATTTCTGATGTTTACTTGACTTTTATGTAAAACACTACTGAATTTGATTCCCATGGATGCTGTAAAAAGAGGTTAGAGAATGAATGGCTTAAAGTAGTTAGAAACTTACTGTTCCTCAGTTATGGAGCAAAGAAGTCTGAAATCAAGTTGGTGAATGGCCTCTTCCTGCATCCAGCACCTCCAAGTGTCCCTTAGTCTGTGGGAACAAAACTCCACCTACACATATGTCTTCTCATACAATACTACCCATATGTCTCTATCCCTATTTTCTCTTATTTTAAGATGCCAGCCATATGGAATAAGGTCTGACCTTATGCTACTATGACCTCATCTAATTAATATATAGACAGCCCATTCTACAGAAGGTCATAATCAGGATGCTGTGGACTAGGGATTTAGCCTATATTTTGGGAGGATCGGTCTCAAACAATGGGAATTCCCATAAGTAACAAGGCAGAAGGAAGTTGACTTACCTTTGTTCTTTCGATCTTTTCATAGTTTTTTTTTTAAAAAATCGCTCTTTTCCTTTCTTTATAGAACTAGCTCATAGCTGGCTGCCAGTTGAGGGGGAGTTACCATCTCACAAGACATTGATGGAAACAGGAAAACACTTAAGTCCATTTTCAGCTGCAGCGGAAAAACTTTCTTTAGAGTTACCTCAAAGAAATTCTGGATAAATAAACCTCAGAAGTAAGAGTGGTTGTAATCTTGACAGAACAGAAACAGCTGGCCTCAAACACTGAGCCTTAACATGCAAGCAAAAGCTGTTCCCCGTCTCCATCCCCTTTCCTCTCAAGTGAAAACACACATTTGCAGAGCTTCCCTCTTTTCTGTCCTTAAGTTCTGTACCGGAGTCTAGCGATTCTTCTGTCCTTAAAAGTTCAATAGTAATCACATTGCCTGGCAGTAATAGCAGAGTAACGGTCCAAAGAGGGAACAGTGACAATGACGCCGATGACAGATGTTCTGCCCCATGCATAGACAGGTAAATAATGCAGAAATCACAAAGGAAATGTCATTCATTGTGAAGCATGCTGTGTGTTATACTATTTAACCTTCCTAGTCAGGAAGTTTGCTTTAGGTTTATGCTGCTTGAAAAGTGGAATGGCCAGCTGCTCTTCATCTTTCAGGCATTATCAGGAATTAATTATTACCCTGCTATTATGGCCATTCTTGTAGTAGCGTGAAGGGTGTGGTATCGAAGGGATGATTCATTCAATAAACATGTACACTGAAGAGGCACAGAAAAGTAGTTTTTGAAGATTTTCCAAAGCCAATAGGAAAAACGCCAGTGGTATACACAACATGTAATTTCTTTTCATGTTCTTACCAATAGCACCATTTTAGGATTTTTTCCAGATCATTATTCTATTCCTAACACATTTACATACCACATTTGAACAAAAATTCTACTGGCTTTTCTTGGCTGGGGAATTATCCTGAATCCTCTAAACACCTCTACATGTCTGCTTCAGCATGTTGCATATTGTGGGATTGTGTTATTCAAGCTCAAAGAGAAAATCTATGACTTTTTTCTCCATAGAAAAGAACAACTAGAGAAAAAAAATAGACAGATGTCCTAAATGTACTTTACCTTATCATTCATGAGAAATGTTACCAGCACTTTTAAGTTAAGGAGTAGAGAATGAGTTACTTGCCAGGCCACATTTAATGGCAGTTCATACCTAGAGGATTATCCAAGTTGTCACTGACCTTAGCATTATTTCAAATTTTAAAGGATAAAATGTTCCCGACAAATGTCCCAGAGGAATAAGATGTGGACCTGATATTCCCAACATTCCGCATATTTTTACACCTATATCTTTCCCTCCACCAAGAAATAGGGAGTCTTTTTTAAATAAATTTCATTTCCAGCACTAATTCCATGTTTTGGATTATTGCTCATACTTAATAGAATCATCATGAAAGCAGTGTTCAAAGATGTGGATATATTTATTTTTATGAAGTCAAATGATAGCAAATCATAAATCAAGAACAGAGAAAACCACAAAATTCTGACCTGAATCCAGAGATCAAATCCTGAGAATAATTTTTGGTTATTATTTCTTTATGCTTACTTGACTTGTGTTTTCATTTTTGGCAATTTCATACATGTACGTACTTAATTTTGGAACTTCTCCCCTTATTACACACCCTCATTTTATATAATTCTAATTGTTCTCAAAAAGGCTTCTTCTATTTTGATGTTTTCTCTCTTTTTTTTTAACTCAGTGAGTTTAAATACAATTTCTTCATGAACATTAAAATGTTATTTACTGGAACGCAGGCAAGTAAGTTATCAGCGAGTTCACCACTGAAAAAAGTGACACAGCCTCCCACAGTGGCCATTAACTTCCCACAGTCTTTGAGGGGGCAGAGGAATCTGCTGAGCCCCTCTGTCATGAATAAAGGAATGGTGACAGATCTTGTATAGGGAACTACAGATGTGATGAGTTTATACTTATAATTACCATACCATCTCAGGAAGACAGTGTTAGCAACATACCTCCCCAACCTCTGGCTCTTATGTTCTCCTGTACCACTTTGGTGACTCCCCTGAGCCTTAGAGGAGTCAATATAGATTATCTTGTTTATGGTCAGGCTCTTCACTGTCACTTCTTCTCTACACTTTAATTATTTATAAGTCTGTAGTTGACTGATGTCCACCACACAGTGAATCTTCTGCTGAGAAATGGCTTGGTAATAATAATCTGTTTAATGGCTAATTTTTTTTTTATGTGTGGGTATTTTGCCTGCATGTATGCCTCTGTATCACATTCTTGCCTGGTGCCTTAATAGGCCTGAGCAGGACAGTTCCCCTGGGTTTGGAGTTCTAAGCAGTAGAGAGCAGCTAGGTGGGTCACAGGAATCAAACCCAGGCTCTCAAGAACAGCAGCTACAGCTTTCTCTGCTGAATCACCTCCAGCATTGATTATTTGTTTTTTTTTTTTATGTCAGTGATTCCACAGACTAAATCTTATTCACAAACTTGTTTCATGCAATGATTGAAAGAAAAAAGGATTCCATTCATGAATAAGTGTTTAAAAAAATTTTACAAATGCATTTAAATGTATAATTTTTCACTATTTTTAAGATTGTGCCCTAAATTGAGTGACACGAAGTGCAATGTTTTCTCTTCTATGAGTCTGACCATTTATTTGTCATCGTATAAAGACTTATTTTTGACTGCTCTCAGAATTAGATGTAGAAGTAGAATCCAGGATACCTTATGTCTCTTGACAATCTATTCCTGTCATCTATTTTTCTTTTCTTTTCTTGTCTTGTCTTGTCTTGTCTTGTCTTGTCTTGTCCTGTCCTGTCCTGTCCTGTCCTGTCCTGTCCTGTCCTGTCCTGTCCTGTCCTGTCCTTCCTTCCTTCCTTCCTTCCTTCCTTCCTTCCTTCCTTCTTTCTTTCTTTCTTTCTTTCTTTCTACACTCTCTTAATCAAAATGTTGAAAAATTCTGTAGACACCTCCATAAATCTTAGTGTTTTTTTTTTTCTTTCAGGATAATATGCCAGCTTTTGTTGCAAGACATATGAGATAACAAGACACTGAAACTTGGTTACTGTAGTCTTGGATTTTTTTTTTCTGAAAACATAGTGGTAGATATCATCTTTTTTAATAAACAATTTTTACATTAAATTCAGAAAATCAAATGATTCATCTTTTTGAGTAGATGGTTCAAGATCTTTGTTGAACTGGCCATTTTTTTTATTTTTCCACGTGTTTAGATAGTTCAGCAGCACTTGCTGCTCTTGCAGATGGCACACCTTCAGCTTCCACCACCCACATGTTAGTTCACGACCATCTTTGCTTCCAGTTCCAGATGGCCCAATGCCCTCTTCAAACTCCTCTGGGCATGAGGCATATATGTGCACACATACATAAATGCTTACAAAATACATATATAAAAAGCAAAAATTTTAAAAGTATTTTCTAGATTTCATGGCTAGTCACAAAGCAGACTAGTAACATTCTTTTTTGCTACATTGAGAAATGCTGAGCTATTCAGTATGGAAAACTTCAAAGGGCTCTTTTTTGATTAAAGAAAACCACTAGAAGAGATTTTGAGAGAAAAGGCAAATACAATGACTTGAAGGGATGCTATTTCAACTATGTGCATTGTTGAGAATACCACAGAATCTAAACACATCAGAGGAATTCACCTCATTATTTCCATCACAGAAGGGTAAAGATGAGGAGCACTCATGAAAATGAACTTGGGGAGGGGGGATTCTTCGAATGAAGACAGATTCTTCAGATCAATGGGGCTCCAAATGTCCAACAAAATTAGTGTCTTCCAAGACTCTATTCTACAGTATTTGTTGAAATTCCTAAAGAAGCAGCATGTTACTGAGAGATGTGAGCATGAAAATAACACCATCTCGGGAAATTTTAATGTATCAAAAAAGAGCAAAGACCCTAAAAGATATCTATGGTATGGAAAACAGATTATTTTTGAAGAATACCAAAAACAAGAACCTTATCTCCTTTGATTTCAAAGTCCTTAACAAAAAGCCAGAGTACTTGATGATACCAGATAAATGCTTCCTAAGGTCTTGGAAGAAATAGCTTTTAACTGAAAATTCTAATATTAGCTAAAATATAGACCAAAATCTATGCTTTGAATCTGAGGACATGAGTTTTTCTTTCATTTTGCTTTTCCTACTCAGTCTAAATGTTTTTTTCTGTGCTCACCCTTAAAAGAAAGCAGGGACATTCCATTGGTGGGTTTTTTGAATTAGTATTATTACCAGTCATGTACTAACCAAAGATAATCCAAATAAAAAAGACATAGTAAAATTATGTAATGAAACCAATGCGTCTGTGAAGATGTTAAAATTTTATATACAAAACCTTATAATGACAAAAATTGCTCAATAAATTCCTGATAGTTTCCAGAGATGCGTTGGCCATCCTTGTAACTGTTTCTATATCAAAACCTTTGTTTGTTTCATAGGACAGCCATGGCAAACTCCCCAAAACATGGTTCCTTAAGGCAAAAAAGGTTCCTTAATATCTTTTCATAGTTCTGAAGATGAGAATCTGGAAACAAGATTAGAGCAGAGATAGACTTCTTGAGAAGGGGCTGATGCTTTGATATTGGTCACTTTTCTGTTTTGTCATAAATATCATGACCAAAATCAACTGAAATGAAAAAATTTGAGTTTATTGTGGCTTACAGTTTCAGAGACAGAGTCCATAGTGATAAGAAAGGTATAGCATGGTAGCAAGAACAGGAAAGATGGCTTTAGGCAAAATTTTCCTGTCACAATCAGTTGAACCCAAATAATCACTCAGAGGCTTAATAATACTTATAAATGCTTGGTCAATAGTTCAGGCTTATTACCAGTTAACTCTCACACTTAAATTAACCCATGTTTCTATTCATGCTTTGTCATATGACTCATGACTTGTTTCCTTAATTTTACACATTCTACTTGCTTGGCAACTGGCTGATATCTCCTCTGACCCTGCCCTCCTTCTTCCCATCATTCTCAGTTTGGCTTTTCTGTCTAACTTCCTGCCTGACTACCAGCCTGTCAGCATTTCATTAACCAATGAAAGTAACACAAATTCACAGTATACAGAAGAATTATCCCACAGCAGGTGGTTGATCACATGTTTTGTCAACACACACACAGCAGAGAGAGAGATATCAGGAAGTGAGAAAAGACTATAAACCCTCAAAGTGGGTCCAAGAAATGTATGTACTTCCTCTAGAAATTCCATCATGTAAAAGTTTCATATTCTCCCCCAAACAGTACCACACACTGGGACAAAAATATTCAAATACAGGAACTTACAGAGGACATTAAACCACCACAGCTCTCTTGTCTCTTCTAACATCTGATGACTAAAGATGTTACTGCTTAGGCCCATCTCCATGTAGCCTCTTACAACCTGTCTTATTGAGGATATATCACTGGATTTAAGGCATCTGACGCCCATAGGATCTTCTTAACTTGAGAGCCTTAGCTCAGTTACATTTACATATGCCCTCCTCACTATCAAAAAAGATTGTTCATTTCTTCAGAGATTATGATGACTAATCTTTTTGTGTGTGGGGGCTCAAGGCAGGGTTTCTCTGTGTAACAGTTCTGGTTGTCCTAGAAATCATTTTTTCGTTCAGGCTGGGCTTGATCTCACGGAGATATTCCTGCCTCTGCCTCCCAAGCACTGGAATTAAAGACGTGAGCCACCACTGTCCAGTGAAGATTTTGATTCTACAGTCCTTTCTCCGATCATCTCACCTGTCACTTACCATTTCAAATCACCTCATGTATTTTAGGTAGACCTGTAATAATATCATCCTTAGAAGATCACAAGGTATTTTATTTTAAAGGGAAAACAGATTCTATAACATTTTCTGATAGGAAGCATTATCATAAATTTGCTTGTTTATTTTACCATCCCTTTGTTTAACTGAAAGACTTTACACTTCCATTCAGATGTTTCTAGTCAAAATTTTTTGCTGCCTCGTGGAGAAAGCAAGGCTTTCTCATGGGTAGAACAATGACTAGCTGCAGAACACCTCTGTGGAAGGAAAACTGAATGTGAGTTAGTCAAAACTTCCTTATCAGTTCCCTTTAGTCTGTTTAAAACTGTGAGATTCTTACTTTGCAATGATTATGGCATCTCCACAGATTTCTTCACTGTAAGACTGTCCAAATTTGAATCTAGATTTCTCAAGCTCATTTCCCCACACCCATGGCAGCATTTTTGTAATTTCTCCTTAATGAGCATACCATTAAACTGATTACTCATGGCTAGTCATTTTACACATAGATTTGTGCATCTTTAATTCATCCTCAAAGAAATTTCTTTTTTCATGAGGCAACAATTAACATAGACTCCCACGATGGGTCAAGGTTCATAGAATAAGAGTCTTTAATATACCCAGCCCTAAATGAGTTATTCATACCATATCCCTTCCTCCCAAGGCTCAGGGATTATTGTGGAAGAAAGGACAGAAAAATTGTAAACCCCAGGGGTGATGAATAACTAAAAGGAAAAAATGATTGTGCTTTATGAACTCACAGAAACTGTGACAGCATGCTCAAGAGCTGATCAAGTTCAAGCTAGAAAGCACTCAAATAGAAAGAGAGGAAGTGGACTCAAAGCCCCACCACTAGCTGAGGAGCTACTGACAATTGATTGCTGTGGGGAGAGTCTGTTTTCTTTAAGGATGTGGCCCCTGATAGATCAACATTGCTCCAGTGGATGACCACATATGCAAGATATATGAGCAGCACAGCACAGGTTGAACTTAATGGGTAGAGTGTGGTGTGTCTGTGTGTGTGTGTGTGTGTGTGTGTGAGAGAGAGAGAGAGAGAGAGAGAGAGAGAGAGAGAGAGAGAAAGAGAGAGAGAGAGAGAGACAGAGAGAGTGTTGTGATGATGGAGAGTAAGGGACAGATATGGAAGGTGTAAGGGCAAGGGCATGAATATGACCAAAATACACTGTACAAAATTGTCAAAGAACTCATAAAAAATTTTTAAAAATGGATCTTATTTTATTATTTCATTGAGAAATGTATTTACTATCACTTATATAATAATAATTCTATTATAATTTGATGTTTCCCTGAGGTCATTACATCTTACTCTATTGCATCTTATCATTTCAGCAATATTTTCTGTTAACAAGCCCCACACCCTCTCTTCTTTTCATTTTGATTAGTGAACAATGTTCATCAGTTCCTTATAACTTAAGTGATACTGTCCCCCATACTGACAACATCATTCTCTGCCATTTCTGCTCAATGGACAGAGTATTAAACTGATTGCTAATGATTAGTCATTGCTTACTGGAAGGTGATACGAGTTTATTTACAGGCATAAAAGTGATTCAAGACAGCTACATTACTAAAGCCCACACCGGGATGCTGACAGATCACAAAACTTGGAAATCTGGAGTATGCTGTACAACCTGTAGCTCGTATATTGTGCTTTCTGTGTAGCTCAGGTGATCTGAGCTCTTCAGACAACGTGGCTGGCCTTTTCTTCCTTCATGCGCTTTGGATAATAAACCTCTTAAACCGCTCAGTTGGTTCCTGAGTGTCTCTCAGAAGTTCTTATTGTTTAGATATTCTTGCTAAGGGAGGGGACCAATAATCTAGACAATTTCAGGAACTACCTGAAACCTTTGAGTTTTACTTTCTGAAGTTAAGAAGCTTCCCTGCAGCGTGGAATGTTACCCCATCCCTTTGAACAGTGATTCTCAAATTTCTTCATACTGTGAACCTTTAATATAGTTGTTTATATTGCAGTGACCCCCAACCATAAAGTTACATTTTATTTCAAAATTAGTGATTTATTTGTTCCATTCGTTTTAAATCCCAACCACAAATGACAAATTTCATGATGTCATTGTTGACAGACTACAGAATGGGAAAAAGATCTTCACCAAACCCAGATTTGACAGAAGGCTGACCTCCAAAACATATAAAAACCTCAAAAAAACTAGACATCAAATCAAAATATCAAATAATCCAACCAAAAGCTGGGGTACAGAGAATTATAAACTGAAGACTCTCAGATGGTCAAACGATATTTAAGGGACTGCTCAACATCCTTCGGCATCAGGTAAATGCAAATCAAATCAACTCTGAGATACCGTCATATACCTGTCAGAATGACTATGATCAAAGACACTGCTGGCAGAGCACGTTGGTGAGGATGTGGAGTAAGGGGAACACTGCTTCACTGCTGATGGAAATAAAAATTGTACAGCCACCGTGGAAATCTATATATAAATATGGTGACTTTTCAGAATACCATTGATACCACTCTTGGGCATATACCCCCAAAGTTGTTTAATTTGAACAAGGACACTTGTTCAACTTTGTTCATAGCAGCATTATTCATAATAGCCAGAACCTGGAAACAACCTAGATGCCTCTCAGCTGAAGAAAGGATAAAGAAAATGAGGTGCATATATACAATACAGTGTAACTACACGGTAAAATACATTGACATCATAAAATTTGCAGGCAAATGGATAGACCTAGAAAAAAATATTTTCATATCAAATTCATAACTGTAATTTGCCACTGTTATAAATAGCAATATGGACATCTGTGTTTTCCAATAGTTTTAGGCAACTCCAGTGAAAGGGTCATTTGAGCCCCAAAGGGGTCACATCCCACAGGTTGAGAACTGCTGCCTTAGAATATCCAGTTATTTCACCTAACCTTTAACATTCTATGGTTTAAGGAGTTTCCCTCCCAGACAAAAGTTTTTAATCTTAGATGTATCTGCTTTATAACATGTACTAATACATAGTGAGACCCTCTGGCAGAATTCATTTATTGTGTTTGTTGTCTATAAGAAAGAAAAAACATCACGTAAAAGAAAGAGGACCAAGAATATAGCCTCAGCTGGATGAAGCAATTCCATGGTTATTTCTTCTCCTCCATGTTATTCTATTCCTAATGTGTTTTTAATGACAGGCTAGATAGCAGCCTGGTCTACAGGGACATTCATTATGGCTGGATATTTCAACCCAGCTGTACTAGAGCTGATATGAAGTATGCAAGCAGGCAGACCAGCCCCTCACTATTATCAGAGCAACTTCCACCTTCTGAACTACACTTAGAGAGCCTACAACATTGTCTCTTAGAGAAGGATGGTAGCTGGCCCAGAGGAAACCACAGGTTTCCTGAGAAGCATAACATTACTAGAATTGAGATGAAATGGAAAAAGTTAGGTCTTGAATTTCAAAGCCAAGGCTCTCTCACTGAGGAAAACTTCCAAACTCTGCCCTTAAACTCACAAGGGAATAACAGAGGATTATGCATTTGGCCTCCTCCTAGACTGAAGGCATGAAAGAAAGACAAAAAGCTAAATCACCCCTTCTGGGAAGAGAATTTATAGTCCAAGCAGATGGGAAATCCAAATTAGATTGATATATACTCTCAAATAAAGTTAGAGAAAGAGTTAAGAAACCTTTGTAAAAGATGTAAGATTTTTCAATAGAAGATATTTACTATCAAAAGCTATTAAAATAGATCAACTTTTGAACTGAAATACTAGACTACATACAATGAATGGGCTAGAAATTCAAGAAAACTCTCCATCAAACAGAACAGGACAGCACAGGCAGAAATCAAACAGAAATGAGTAACATCTGAATACAAGTGTTATCACCTATATAGAAGTAGTTCAAGAGGAAGAGATAAGATGGTGAATTTGAATATTTAGATATCTGGGGACAGAATTATCAAGAATTTGACCTAAAAGCAAAATGCAAGAACTCAGAATAAAAACAGTTTGTTAATTTTTTTCATTGAGAATAGTAAGGGGATTTTGATAAGGTGTATGTCATTTCCTGGGAAATGAGAATCATTTTGACATTCTGTTTCTCAAGAACTGCAGGAGAGAAGGCAGCAAGGCAGTATTATCTAAGTCTTGGGAGAAAAGAACATTGCATATGAAATTAAATGTTTACTACAATGTCAGACAGTGATATCTTCAAACACAAATGGCTATAACATTTTAGCACATGCACAAAAAATAATCTCCAATGACTGAATCAATAATATATTTAAAAAATACAGAAAGAGAAAAAAGAAATAAGCAGGTTATTAACAAAATGTATTGTTCTCTACTGTTTCCCCCTGTATGGTAATATAAAGCTAACGCACAACAGGAGAAGGTGGTATAGAGGACAGGGAACACTAAATTATTTGTTTTGTTTGAGAAAAAGATAAAGTTATTCTAAGACTGCAAGTACAAATGAGGCTAAACAAGGTGCTCACCACATAAAGAAGTATCCAAAATCCTGATTTCAAAGCAAGACGTGCAAGAGTGACCTAGCCCAGAGAAGATAGATACAAGGAAAAATATAACTAATTATTTATGAATAATAAATAATAATAAAACACAAAACAAAATCACAGAAGAAAATTTGAATTAAGCAAGATCCCACAATAGTATAAAATCTTTGGGGCTACAGTGATAATTTAGTTGACAGTGTTTGCTATACAAGCATGAAAAAATGAGTGCATATTCCTCACCTATATAAAAAGCTTGGCATGGTGTCATACCATAAATCTAAGCATGAAAGGAGAGGTGTTGGAGAATCAGGAAAAGCAAAGAAATTTTTCTGTTGTGGATTTTGTATTGTTTTTGTTGTGGGTTTTTTTTTGGTTGTTAGTTTAGTTTTTTGGGGTTGTTTTTTTTGTTTTGCTTTTATTTACTTCATTGCTAACTTTGATTTGTTTCCTTGTGTTAGGAAGAGTGTGGCAGGGGTGAGAGGAGGAGAGGAAGGACTGTGAGGTGGATGGAATTTCAGTACATGATGTAGAACTCCCAAAGAGTCAATAAAGAAGCTATTTTTTAAAAAAAGAAAAAAATGTTTAAATTACTTATTATTAAAAATAATGGATTTGTTATATTTAGGAGAATATAATTTTATTCATCGCCACCTCTTACTACTAACCAATATCCCTCCTGCCAACCGCAGAAGTCTGCATTTTGATTTCATGTCATGTATGTATTGAAACCTAGATCATGCATGAGGAGAACATCAGTGGCATGTTTTCTTCATTCTGACTTCTCTCTTAGCATGACAATCTCTTGTTCATGCAATATTACAATTTCATCCTTTATGGATAAATAGATTCCATTTTGAGTCTATCCATCTGTCTCTCTGCCTGTCAGCTATCTATCTATCTATCTATCTATCTATCTATCTATCTATCTATCTATCTTTCTTTCTTCCTTTCTATCATCTATCTATCTATCTATCTATCTATCTATCTATCTATCTATGTATCTATCTATTACCTTTCTTTATCCATTCATCTTTTAGTTAGCAACTAGGCCTCCTATTCCATATCTTGGCCATAGTGAGTAATGTAGCAATAAACATAAATGACCAGATATCATTTATATGCTATTTTGATTTCTTTGTGTGTATGCGCAATAGTAATATAGTTTAATTACGTGATAATTCTGTTCTTTGTTTCTTGAAGAGCCACTATACTGACTTCCATAGATCTTACACCAGTTTACATTCCCACCAGCAATGAATAAAGGTTTCTCTTTCAGTACACCATTGGCCCAGCATTTTTTGTTTTCTTGATGAATACAATTTTGACATCAATGAGATGGAATCTCAGTGCAGTTTTATTATCATTTTTCTGATGACTAAGAATGTTGAAAACACTGTTTCTTGTATTTACTGCTTGTTTGTATTTCTTCTTTTGGAAACTATAGATTTATTAACTAGATGACTTTGGGTTTTGGTGTTTACATTTTGAACTTTTTAAAGTAAATTATAACTGTAAATCTCTGTTGAACTTAAAGTTAAAGATTTCCTCATTCTGTAGGCTGTCTCTTCATTCTGTTTACTCTCTCCTTGGCTGTAAAGGTTTTCAAACTCCTGTGATTCCATTTGTCAATAAGATTAATTCCTGTGTTTTAGTGTGTTTTCGAGAAAGTCTATAATAATATCACGAAATAGCAGTTGTAGCATTTCACAGCTTACAAAAACCTTTGATTAATTAAATTTGATTTTTGTACAAAGTAATAATATGGGCCTATTTTTATTCTTTTATCTATGGATGCCTAGTTTTCCTAGCACTATTTTCGAAAACCACCTTTTTCTCCAATCTATGTTTTTTGGCACCTTTGTCAAAAATTAGGTAGTTGTAGTGGTGTTAGATCTGAGTACTCTTTGTCTCTCATTGGTCTGCATACCCACTTTTGATTCACACCATGCTGCCTATCTTGCTATAATTTTGCAGTAGATTGGATAGATGATAAGATACATTTGATATTGCTATTCCTGCTTATGATTGCGTTTTGCAATCCAAAGTCTTTTGTGACTCTATGTGCGGTTTAGGATTGGGTTTTCTGCTTTTGTAAACAATATCATTAAAATTTGATTGATATTGTGTGAAATTTGTAGATTTCTTTCAGTAAGAGAGCCTTTTTAAAATATTACCTCTGAATCTGAAAAGATGGTAAGATTTATCATTTTCTACTGTCTTGTTAATTATTTTTTTCTCTTTCGCATTCTAAGGTCTTCTTCAGAGATGCCATTTATTCCCATAGAGAAATTTATTGCTAGACTTTTAAAGCCATTACGAATCAAATCTCTTTAGATTTCCTTTTTGGAATATTCATTATTTGTATCTAGGAAAGTCCCTAACTCTGAATGCTGATTTTGAATACTGTTACTTTGCTAAAAATATTTGTCAGACTTGAAAAATGTTTCTTGGAGACTTTGGGTCATGTCAGTGTACAATCATCATATACAAGTAGAAGTAGATTAATTTCTTCCTTTCCTATTGACACATGTTTTATATGGCTGTAATTCTACTGTGAATATGTGTCTGTGTGTGGGTACATGCATGAGTGAAGGTGCCTGGGGAGCTATCAAATCCTTCTAGAGTGGGAGGTATAGGCTCTTGTGAACATCCAGAAATAAGTATTCTGATTCTTATTTGTGTCCTCCACATGATTGCTATGCAGGCTTAACCACTGAGCCATCTCTCCAGTACCAAAGAACATATTTTAAAGAGAATAATATATAAGTTTTTAAAAATGAGAAAATTATAAGCAATACCATCTTCTAAAAATACAGATTCTTAATATTAAAACCACACTGTTCTAGTTAAACCATTAATTACCAAAATAATTAGAGGAAAATCCCATGCAGATGAACAATAACTATAAACAAAACAGGTATAGCTGTTTTCTACTTACCATAGGTAAATAAAATATTTAAATTTTGCAAAATAAAAATTTGTAATTAATTATTTTTAAACATTCTAAAACTGACTAGAATATACAAATAATCAATACTGAAGAATATCTGAAAAACAGAATAAATTTGTGGTGATATAGACAGCTTCAGATAACAAAGATATGATAAACATTCAATCGCATCATAATAAGAAAACATCAAATTTATATGAGGTCACAATAGTAACATTAATAAGATAAAGAATCCTCCTCATGCAAATTATGACACAAAATACAATGCTAAAAGATTAAAATTGGTGGGTCCTGGGGAGGTTGACTTCCAGTTTCCTGAGAAACCGCCACACTGATTTCCACAGTGGCTGTACAAGTTTGCATTCCCACCAACAATGGATGAGTGTTCCTCTCACTCCACATCCTCTCCAGCATAGGCTACCATTGGTGTTTTTGATTTTAGCTATTCTGACAGGTGTAAGATGGTATCTCAAAGTGGTTTTGATTTGCATTTCCCTGATCTCTAAAGAGGTTGAGCATGTCTTTAAGTGTCTTCTGGCCATTCGAAGTTCATCTGTTGTGAATTCTCTGTTTAGATCAGTACCCCATTTTTTAATTGGGTTAATTAGAGATTTAGTGTCTAGTTTCTTGAGTTCTTTGTATATTTTGAAGATCAGACCTTTGTCTGATGAGGGGTTGGTGAAGATCTTCTCCCAGTCCGAAGGTAACCTTTTTGTCTTACTGACAGTGTCCTTTACTTTACAGAAGCTTCTCAGTTTCAATAGGTCCCATTTATTCATTGATTCTCTTATTGTCTGCACTCCTGGGGTTCTGCTTAGGAACTGGTCTCCTGTGCCTATATCTTGTAGACTACTTCCCACTTTCTCTTCTATCAGGTTCAAAGTAAACAGATTAATGTTGAGGTCTTTAATCCATTTGGACTTGAGTTTTGTGCATGGTGATAGATATGGATCTACTTTCATTCTTCTACAGGTTGACATCCAGTTATGCCAGCACCATTTGTTAAAGATGCTTTCCTTCTTTTATTGTATACCTTTAGCTCCCTTGTCAAAAATTAGGTGTTCATAGGTTTGTGGGTTAATATCCGGGTCTTCTATTCGATTCCATAGGTCGACTTCTCTGTTCTTATGCCAATACCAAGCTGTTTTCAATACTGTAGCTCTGAAATAGAGTTTGAAGTCAGGGATGGTAATGCCTCCAGAAGTTCCTTTATTGTATAAGATTGTTTTGGCTATCCTGGGTTTGTTGTTTTGCCATATAAACTTGATTATTGTTCTCTCAAGGTCTGTGAAGAAGTTTGATGGAATTTTGATGGGAATTGCGTTGAATCTATAGATTGCTTTTGGTAGAATGGCCATTTTTACTATGTTGATTCTCCCAATCCAAGAGCAGGGGAGGTCTTTCCATTTTCTGGTATCCTCCTCAATTTCTTTCTTCAAAGACTTAAAGTTCTTGTCAAATAGGTCTTTCACTTCCTTGGAGATGCCCTATCATACTACAAAAGTATTTGTTCAACTATGTTCATAGCTGCACTATTTGTAATAGCCAGAACATGGAAACAACCTAGGTGCCCCTCAATAGAAGAATGGTTAAAAACGGTGCGGAACATATACACATTAGAGTTTTACTCAGTGGTAAAAAACAATGACATCTTGAATTTTCCATACAAATGGATGGAAATAGAAAACGCTTTACTGAGTGAGGTAACCCAGACCCAAAAAGAGGAATATGGTATGTACTCACTCATAAGTGGATTCTAACCATAGTTAAAGGTCTTTGAGTCTATAATTTGTGATCCTAGAGAAGCTAAATATGAAGGTGAACCTGAAGAAAATCATATAGTTATCCTCCTGGATATTAGAAGTAGGCAAGATTGCCAGGCAATCTTGGGTGCATGGGGGGTGGGGGGTGGAAGTAAGGGAAGATGGTTAGGGAGAGGGGAGACGGGGAAGATTGGGGATGGCTTGGGGGAATGGGAGGGGGGGAGGGAGGAAGGATGGTTATGGGAGCAGGGAAGTTTATATCTCAACTAAGGGAGCAATTTTAGGGTCTTCAATTGACTTGATTCTGGAGGGGTTCCCAGGCCCAAGGAGAGGTACCCAGATTGTACTCTGGGCAGCAGAGGAGAGGGTGCCTGAATTGGCCTTGGCCCATAACCATACTAATGAATATTTTGCATGTCACCACAGAACCTTCCTATGGCGATGGATGGAGATAGAGACAGAGACACCTATTGGAACACTGGACTTAACTCCCTAGGCCCAAATGAGAAACAGAGGGAGGGAGATCGTGAGCAAGGAAAGCAAAATCAGAGGGGGCCTTCATCCGAAGATGAATGGAAACAGAGACGGAGACCCACATTGGAGCACTGGAAGTCAGGACCACGAAGGGTGCATTCACCCACTGATACAAGGGGACTGATCGAATGAGAGCTCACCAAGGCCAGCTGGACTGGGACTGAACGAGCATGTGATCAAACCGGATTCTCCGAATGTGGCTGACATGGGGGCTGACTGAGCCCCCAAGGTCCAAATGAAGACTGAGAAGCCATTGACAATGGCACTGGGTCTTGTTTCGTCTGCATGGACTGGCTGTTTGGGATTCTGGCCTGTTTGAATGCTCACCTTCCTGGACCTGGAGGGAGGGGGGAGGAACTTGGATTTTCCACAGGACAGGAAACCCTGACTGCTCTTGGGAATGGTGAGGGAGGAGGAGAGGGAGTGGGGGGAGCGGGAGGGTACTGGGAGGAGGGGAGGAAGTGGAAAGAGTGTTTTCGGATACTTGAATAAACAAGTCTAATGGGAAAAAAAAAAGATTAAAATTGGTAACAAATAAAACAGGCTACTGCGGTTACAAGGCAGTTGCAGTGTAAATTACAATAACACTTTAGCTGAATGACAATGCAACCACAGCATATTACAGTTTATGTGAAACACTGAAAATAATAGTAGAGTAAAATTGAACTTAGAATGTGCATGTGTGTGTGTATGTGTGTGTGCCTATTTCAGAAAGAAAAAAAATTGAAAGCAAGTTTGCTACTATTTAACTCACATAAGGAAATAAGCAACAGGGCGAAAAAAACGATACCAATGGGAAAAGACAATAACAAAAAAAAAAGAGAGAAAAGCAGTGGAGAATAATACAGATGAATGATAGACATAATGATTATAAAGTTCTCTGACAATGAAATACTATGCACAATTAAGACAGATTAAAAAATAATTAGAAAACTTTTAAGCACCGAGTTAAAACAAGAATACAATTAAAATCCAATATTAAAGCAATATAAACAATAAAAATAATTATGCATCAATAAAAAGTGGATAAATAAGATGGCATTGTAAACTTTCAATGATATAAACTGATCAAATCATCTGCTAAGAAAAAAATTGGGCTGTAAATTTGACTCAGTTGGTAGAGAGCTAGAATCACACAAAGTTCTGGGTTTATATTCCAAGCACTGCATGAATCAGGTATTATACTGTGCTATGAGAACAGTAACAAGAGAATCAGTAGTTCAAGGTCATCCTCTACTCCGTAGCAAATCTGAGGCTTTCCCATCACTCAGCACAGGATCCAACTTCCCACTGTTTCTTGTGTTTGCTGTTGTCACAGAGTTTGTAAGGTATCTTACAATCTCCCTAAGTCATTTGTAAATCCCTCGGTCACTTCTTCAGGTTATAAGATTAATGATGGTAAGTACTATAACCTGAGAGAGAGCGACGGAGACAGAGACAGACAGACAGAGAAAAATAGTCTCTCTCTCTCAGAAACACAAACAGTGAGTGAGAGAGAGAGAGAGACAGAGACGACAGAGACAAAAAGACAGAGAGACACAAAGAGAAAATGAAAAGGTGGAGTCTTGTACTATCATGAAAAAGTACTTCTACTCTACTACCTGAAACACAGAAGATAAAAAGTACTTTTCACTTGCTTTCACAACCTGGATTGGAAGAGGAGTTTCCTTGAATCAAGAAAGTACAAGTATATGATAGACAGAAAATGAAACATGTCCAACTACTCCTTTGTTTTGGCTGAACTTTATTTGCACAGATAATTATAATCCATTCATATTTCATAAGATTCTTCGCTGTCTGTGATAACACTATGACTTGGACTGGGATCTAAATCACATGCACATCAACTTCCAGAGAAATGAGCTACTGCACCTGACTGAGATATGCACAACTCAATTATTCCTCAGATTCTGTTGGATTTCTATTTTAATAATATTCCAGCTATAGAATAATTAAACCCTTGTACAATAATGAGTGAATACAACAGTAAAAATGTGAAATATATATATATATATATATATTTATATATATATATATATATAGTGTGTGTGTGTGTATGTGTGTGTGTGTGTGTGTGTGTGTGTGTGTGTGTGTTACAAGCAGGGGAAATAGGACTAGAACTTTCATTTCAACAGTGATCACGAACCCACTTTGTAATTGTTCTTCCCTGGTTTCAGTTTCAAGTTCCTTTGCCCATGTAAAAGTTTCACATCAGGGCTTCTTAGATTGCTAAGCTACCCAAAAAGATTCCTCTAATAGATCAAATTTTTTTAAGGGCTCTTTCTACTCAGTTGCCTATGGCTTTTATTAGCTTTTCTGATAACTTGATGAGAAATGTTTGCAGATGACCTAGGTTCTTTTCTAAAATGTATTGCAGCATTCTTACTGTCCTTGGTTGCAGGGATTAATCGTCTACTAATCTTACAATTGAATTATTGGGTAATAAGAACTGAGTTTCCGAGCGGCTTGCACAACTACATGAATATGCTTGAAAGGCATCTGTTTCCTTGGATTTCTACTAAGCCTGGCAGTCTTTCTTCCACCCAGAGTGCCTCACTTAAGCTTATAGTCCACCCAGAACGCAAAATCCTCACGGAATGACCAAATGTTTCAAGAAAAAAACATGGAACAATTTCTTGAAGATTGTAGGAGATACCCTCTTTTGTTAGGCTTGATTAGCAGAACATGGGGTTTGACTACATTTTTCCTGCCATTTTGTGAGATACATATTTCTTACCAACATGGTCAGATATTCTAGTATTTCTTGACTCTTATAGCCTCTAAGGGTTTAAACCTAAACAAAGTTCAGGGCTATAAAGCACAGACAGCTCTGAGTTAAAAGGGCGAGATTCTATTGCAGACATTACTATGGGGAAAAAAAAAACTGTTCTCTGGTGTTCTTGCCTTGGTACAATAGAAGAAATTTTATCAGTTTTTTGGGGGGGAATTAATTTATATTTTCACTGTCTTGCACGTGTGCTGTACACTGTAAATATGTATTACTCTCATTTGCTAATAAGGAGCTCACTGGCTTAAAGCTGGGCAAGAAAGACTGGGCGGGAGAGCCAGACTAGAATTCTGGAAAGAAGAAAGGTGGAGTCAGAAAAGTTTTCAGGAGACAAATATGGAGCAAGGGATGCTGGAAGTCAGGTAAAGCCATGAGCCAAGTGGCAGCACATAGATTACAGCACATAGATTAATAGAAATGGATCAATTTAAGTTGTAAGAGCTAGTTATCAATAAGGCTGAACTATTGACCAAAAATTTATAATTAAGTATCTAGGTTGGTTATCTGGGATGTGGCCAGTGGGAAGGAAAAATCTGCCTACAGATATTCTGAGCTGTCACTTTGCTTTCAAATTAAAGTCATTTAATTTCTCAGTTTTAAGAAGTTATTTGACCTTTTTCTTGTATTGAATTCAGGTGAGTGGTTAAAAAATCAGTTATCATAGAGATAAGAGTTGTTGCTAGAGTGCTCGTGTAGCATGCATGAGGCTCTTTGATTAACCCTCAGCACAGCAAAAAAGAACAGTTAATGTGAAAATATATTCTAAAAATCCTCTGGCTTTCTCCTTTCCAGAACATTCTTCAAGACCTATATATCTTTTATGCACTCCTGTGGAGGCATATTTAGAGAATAAATCCAAGATTTCCATATTATAAATTTGCTTTAACATTCATATCTCTAAAGAATATGGATTATTTCTTTACATTAACAAGGTAATTCTCATATCTCATCATGTTTACAGTAGTTCAACATAGGCTTCGGTCAGCCAGTTGAGTGAACAACAGGAAAAAGTTCCAGTCGCTCAACCCAAACAGAACTCAGAATCTCAGACACAATCACACATATTGATAAATTAGCCCTGACTCCCCTTTCCTGGCTAAATATTTTGGAATCCAAGTCAACACAAATGTTCTAGATTTTTGTTTATGTAAACGAATAAATTCTTGCAATTGTTACAGCCACAAAACTTTACTTTCTCTTTCATCTTCGGATCTGTCTTTTGTAATAATCGTGAGATGACACTGGCCCTTGATGAGAAGTACATTGAAAGAGGAATGACATCAAGAAGATAGAGTGGAGATCCAGGGATGATATAATATATTGCATTATATACATGTATGAAATTCTCAAAGGATGAATAAAATCTTCAAAAGAAGAGGAATGAGAAGTATTCCTAATGGTAATATCCTAAGTTCCGAAGACTGACCTTTGGTTCTTGCAGATCCTTTCCTCACCCTACACCAAATGCTTTGGCATCCCTTTGGACCAATATGGAAAGACTATGCGTGCAACTTATATTATAAATTTGGTAGTCAACGTAATCAAAATACATTTTGTTGTTGGCTATATCAACATATCTTTAGCATTTCAAAGATTCACTATTTTTATTTTATACTTCCTTTAGAGGCTAATCTCTTTATAGAGGATGATTTAGAGATTATTTTCTTTTTTATTATTATTTTATTACTTAAAAAATACTGATCCAAATTCCTACTCCCTCCCCTTCTACCACTCTCTTCCCACTCCCTCCATAGACCTTCCCACCCACACCCCTCCAATCTTAAAAGAGGGCCATGCACCCCACCCTGTGGAAAATCCAAGGCCCTTCCTACTACATCTAGGATGAACAAGGCTTACATCCAAAGAGTACATGACATAGAGACAAATCCCGGTGTCGCTCTCAGTGGCCCCTCAGTCTGTCCCAACTGTCAATCCCCTTCAGAGTTGACTCCCAGTCCAGTTGGAGTTGGTGAGCTCAAGCAAACTGTCTCAGTGGATGAACACCTCGTGGTCTTGAATTCCTTGTTTGTGCTTTCACTCCTTCCACTCCTCAACTGGATTTTTGGAGCTCAGTCCAGTGCTCTGATGTGAGTCATTGCTTTTGTTCCCATCTGTTGTTGGATGAAGGTTCTATGGTGATATTTAAAACAATCAGCAGTCTGATTACAGGGTAAGGCCACTTCAGAAACCCTCTCCTCTATTGCTTGGGGTCTTAGCTGGGGTCATCCCTGTGGGTTCTTGGGATTTATTCTAGAGCCAAGTTTCTTGCTACCTCCCTAATGGCTCCCTCAATCAAGATATCTCTTTCCTTGCTCTCATATCTGTTCTTCCTCCATCTTGACTATCCAATTCCCTCAAGTTATCCTCAACCCTCCCTTCTCAACCTTAGAATGTAACATAAATTGAGAGGATACAGAGCAAATAGAGCCAATATTGAACCACATGAAGGGGTTAGCTAGAATGTACATCAGATGGCATAAATCTCATTTTGTTGTGGTCTACCAGATGACTCAATCATTTTGTTTTAATCACCAAGAGAAAAAAAAATTTATATTATTTCTTCTTTCCCTTCTTCTACTTTCTCTTCTTCTCCTTCTTCTTTGTCTTCTTCTTCTATAAAATATTGAAGAATTTGCTTCCTGGTTGAAGTCACATAAGCCTTTAAATGCAAAACTGTGAATTTAATGACAATCACTACAGCATTTTCTCTAGCTCCAGTATTTTATGATATAAAATTATCTCTAAAATAAAATTTATTTTCAAATGCATTTTTACCCATTCCTTCACTTCTTCCCTTCCTTCTAGGACATTTGCTTATATTATCTAATTTCCTTAAGATTCATTGTGATAGTTAAATCTGAAGCAGAAAACTAAATGAAACCAAAAACTTAAATTAATTTATTAAAGAAAAGAGTAGAGGGCTGATAGAAAACAAAACAATAAAAAATAGGTATAGTGTTTTTTTTTTGAAGATGGTTAGAAAAAAGTGAGAGGGGTATAAGAGAGATGATAGGACACAAACAAACTATTTAAACAGAGAAATACTAAGAAAGTGTGCACAGTAATTATAAAATCCTTCACGATATAGCTTCCATTTTTCTAGAAATGTAATAAATCAAATTTAAATCACTCTTTCCACTTAGCTACAATTTTTTTAAGATTCTGATAGGTATGGTTGTTGTAAAATGACATGAGCTGGACCTTGGTGGGTCAAGGGGCCATGCAGTGGCTGAGAGCCCGTAGTGGGTGAAGGACGCACACAGCATGAAGGCAGAGTTTATGTGGGAGTTTTACTGAGAATATGGGGGATGGAAGACCACATATTCCAAACATTTGTGGTCTTCTATCTACGGTTTCATAGCCTATGCCTTCTATCACATCCCTTATTACATATATACAAATATTAAAGGTTAGAATCTGTTTATTAGGAAGAACATGGAATTTTTTTCTCCCTGAGTAAGGACCAACTTCAATACAATACTTTTGGGATTCATATACTTTCATGCAAATTTTAACCTTTCTTCATATTGTTTTATTTTAAAAAGATTCACAAGGATATGGATGGATACATTTTTGAAATGGGAAAAATGTTTGAAATCTTCCAATCATCATAAGTTTTCAGCTTACCAGTGATGAGAAATCAATAAAAACTACTTTCTTGGATCCTTTTGAAGCCCAAAATTTCTCTGTATTTTGAGTAGGAAAGTACTCCTAACACATCCATCATTCAAGCTCTATGAATTCAAAGTTAACAGACAAAATTTAAAAACTTCAAAACTTTCTTGCACTAGCTTAATCAAATTCATTATGTTATTTTATGATATAATATGATATGATAGTTCTGTTGGGTATTTAAAAGGAATTTAGTCTTAGTAATAGATTACATTGGGCCTCTTTGCTAGACATCACTTAAAATGGCTTTAATAATGATTTCTTTATATTCCTCCCGCCTTCTCAACAGAAGATGGATTCATGAAATATCAGTACTTTGTCTTTTATTTAGTTGTGTGTCGAACATCAATATTGATATGTAGCATGATCATGAATAGATAGAACATGATCAAAAATATCTTCAATGTATACCACGAGTGTTCACTTGAAAATTTGGTAAATGACTTTTCATTTTCTGTTCCCACATAGTCCAGCAGGTCTTACTGCTCCCACTTGACTCTGTCCTTGAATCTGAAAGAGCATGCCACACACAAAGCACTAAATGCCCTATTCTGTTGCAAAGCCAATGCTTTCCATGGTATTCACTGTAGTCACAAATCTGCAGCTCCTCTGAGGACTAACCAGGGCCCTCTCTCTCCCCTTTCACATGATGCTCCTCTGCTTTCTGGACTATCTGCTTTTGATCCTCCTTTTACCCTTCCCCACAACACCATCTCATCTTCTCATCTGCCTGATTTTAGACTGTCTTCAGATTCTAGGCTTAGCTCTTCCTGCCTTCTGCTCAAGTGTTCGATTCTGAGTCCTTCAAGTCTCCTCAGTGAGAGATTCCAGTAACTCTTAAATATGTCCGACATCTTCAACTTACCTCTGGCTCAGCATCTCATCTTAGACATAAATAACTTTATTTCACATTTTTATGCTTCATTAAATATTAATGCTTAATATATCCCAAACTCAATGCCTTATTCTTTCCTTTATGCTGCTTTTTATGGCCCCCTTTTCTCAGATGTTCCAATACCAGTTAATAGCATTTCTCTACCTCCAAAGATCTAATCTACAAATTGGGATCATCCCTTTTTTTCTTCTCCTTTCTACAGCTACTATTTCTATTCTTACTTAATTTCTTTCAGAATATAGTAAATACCACTAAATGAGTTCCCTCAGTTATATCTTGATAATTGAACTTTTATTCAAACCCAAATCTTCTCTCCTGCTGAATACTCTATTTTTTCTTGGTTATGATTGCATTATACATTATCAGAATCATAATTCTGAGCACAGGGTCTTATTCCCACTAGAATATATGTTCCAAGAGTTCTGACATTAAATGGAAAGAGCTTCATTATATCTTACAATGCAAAGTTTCTTACTCCTTTTTCTTGGCTTTTGTTTTTATTTCTCTTCTTTCTTCTCTCTCCTCGTCTTTTTCCTACTTTTCTTCATCTTCTCATTTCTTATGTAGGCCAGAATTAACTTCATCTTACCAACTAACTCAGAATAGCCTTGAACTCAAGATCTTCCCATCTTACCTTCTCAGATTCTGAGATTACAAGCATCAGTTTTTATGGTATAACTTATTCTATAGTTTGGATTTGAGATGTGCATGAGACACGTTTGTATTAAATAAGTGGTTCCTACTTGTTGGACTTCAAGAAACTGTTTGGATTATGAGGGCTTTACAATAATGAATAGATTAATGCCATGATGGGTTCATAACATGATGGCACTGTCATGAGACATTTAAAATGAGCAAGTAGGAATTTGTTGGGTATATGCATGCTTCCTAGCCTCTTCCAAGCTGGCCCTGCTTTTTGCTGCCATAAAGTTAAAACTGCTACTCTGTCTTGCCCTCCTGTCACCATGACATTCTGCTTTATCACAAGCAATGGCAATAGAGCACGTCAATCAAAGACTGACTGGGGCCTCTGAGAGACTGAGCCAAAATAAATAAATATTTTCTCCTTAAAAACCATTTTCCTTGTGTTTTGGTCAACTGTGTAAAAAACTGACTACTGCATGTATCACTGTCTTGATATTACTTCTCAGTCTGACCTTCTTAAACTTCAACCTTCTCTATCCTTTCTGGCTCCTAGCATCCATCCTTATGACTTGGTTAAAACATGTTCCCCAGCTGACCAGTTTGTTTTTTTCCCTCTCCTAACCAGTGTACACAATATGAAATTATCTTACAACAGTGCCCTCAGAATTTGTTAATTACTGCATTTCACCAAGTAGGTAACTTGGATCTGAATCTCAACATAGTATATTACATCCATAATTGTGTGGTTATCCTTAAAATCTTGTGGAGGCATGAGAAAGTAAAGGGAATATTCTCAAGGTTTCAGCAGAGTTAAATTTTCATAACTCTGTTTGTGTAGAAGTCACAAATAACAGTTCTTTAAGAAATTTTAGTACAATAACTCTTAGGGGATTTAAACAGATAGTTTTTACAGAAGTACTGAATTCTAGGCCCAGAAATACCTAATGTGGGCTTAAGAGTGCCTAACGATTGCTACTATGTCTTATTTGTTTCCACCTGGGATACTATTTGAGAAAATGGGTATCTCACATATAAAATTTTGATGTGTATATTGGTACTGACTGTATTAAGAGAAATATAAAAAATACATATAATATTTATATCTGAAAAAAATCAAATTCATAGACATATGTTTATGAGTTATCAAAAAAAGATTTTGAAAGTTTTCAAACTTGATATAAAATTGATTTTAAAAAAACTACATCTTTCTGTGGATTTTCTCATCGTGCTCTTGACTCCTTTGCTCATATTATCTCTATTCCCTGTCTACCACTGGACCACAGAAACAGTTAACCTGAGCTCACTGACTCTGGACCTGACAACTGGGTGATGTGGGAGTCCCCTTTGTGTGTTGTGATTATGATTAATGAATAAAAAAGCTGCAGTGGCCTGTTGATATGGCAGAACTTAGGTAGGTGGAGAAAACTAAATGGAATGCTGGGAGGAAGAAGGAGAGTGAGAGAGATGCCATGGAGCTGCCAGAGTCAAACATGAACCGAATCTTTGCTGTGACAATATACAGATTAATAGAAATGTGTTAAATTAATATGAGTAAGCCAATAAAAAGCTAGAGCTAATGGGCCAAGCACTGATTTAATTAGTACAGTGTCTGTGATATTATTTAGGGGCTAAGCGGGACAAACAAGTGACCCTTCCCCCCAACAAACTGACAAACAAGCAGGCCTCCTCCAACAACTGGGGAACTTGCACAGGAACAAACTAGGCCCTCTAAATGTGGGGTTACAATTATGTGACTTTGGGGCACTAGCAGCGGAACCAGTATTTATCCTTAGAGCATGAACTGGGTTTTTGGAGCTCATTCCCTATGGAGGGATACTTTGCTCTGCCTAGATAGACAGGGGAGGGTAGTGATCTTACTTCAAGTGATGTAACAGACTTTGTTGATTTCCCATAGGAGAGCTCACCCTCTCTGAGAAGGGGATGGGAGTAAGAGGGAAAGTGTGGGAGAGCAGGAGGAGGGGAGGGAGATGGAACTTGGATTGCTATGTAAAATAAAAAAGATTGTTTAAAAAATAAATCAAAATAAACAATAAAACCATTCTAAATATATAAAAAGAAAACTACATCCTATACGATGAGATTATAAAGAGATGGTATATATAATCAATCTCTATGTTTCATGAAGACTAAGTAAAGCCAACTTGGAAAAACGGTTTATTAATTTTATGCTAATATAAGTAACTGATCTTTGATTTATTAAGAGAACAAGTTCTAAATAAGCAAAGCTGAGAGTATGGAGGGGGTTGGGTTTCTTGACAAATGTGAGATGAAGTAAGAGCAGAGACTCTCACAGCACAGAGGCATTAGAAGGAAAACTGTCGCAGCAAACTTCCAAACACAGAACTTTTGCCATTGTCTGACCGCTGTGCCAAGACATTGGTTTTATTTGCCATAACAGAAACTTCTTGTAATTATGGAAAACCTTCCTATTAGAGCCATCCACAGATATTTCGTCTTTCATTGGGCAGAGGATAGAGCCGCCATTTTCTCCATATGCATAATATCACTTTGGGACCCAGGTATTGGCTGCTTCTCAAGCATGTGTGTAGACACGCACTTATATGAGTGCGTAGCAATTAGGAAAGTAAGACAATGATTTTAAAGGAGAACAGAGAGGGATCTGGGGAGTGCTTAAACTAGGAAAAGGAAAAGAGAATGTTTTAAATAAATTGTCAAAAATAAAAAGTAGATAAATGAAGGAATCTCTCAAGAATCTTATAAACCTGAAAAGCTTCTGTAAGGCAAAGGGGCAAATTGGAGAACGATAGAATGGGGAAATATTTTTTTATCAACTCCTCATCTGATAGAGGACTAAAATTTAAGGTCCATAAAGAACCCCAAAAAATAAATATCAGAAAACAAATAAGCCAATTTAAAAATGGGTACAGATCTAAACAGAAAATTCTCAACACAGGAATCTCAAATGGTCAAGAAATACTTAAGCATTAGGCAGAGCACGTGGAGTCCAGTCAAAGAGAGGGAAGAGCAATAATCTGAGCAAAGGGGTCAAGACAATGATGAGAAAAACCACAGAAACAATTGATACGTGCTAGCGGGAGCTCACTGACTCTGGACTGACAACTAGGAAATCTGCATAGGACTGAAGAAGGCCCTCTGAATGTAGGAGGCAGTTGTGTGATTTAGGCAGTTTGTGGGGTCACTGGCCATGGAACTAGTATTTATCCCTAGTGCATAAACTGGCTTTTTGGAGTCAATTTCCTATGGACCTATATCTTGTTCAACCTAGATACAGGGGGAAGGGTCTTGGTCTTGCCTCAAGTGATGTGACAGATTTTATTGACTCCTCATGGGAGTCCTCACCCTCTCTGAGGAGTGGATAGGGAGTGGGGTGAAGAAAGGTTGAGGGAAAGGGAGGAGAGGAGGCAGAGGGAACTGGGATTGATATGTAAAATAAAAAGATTGTTTTAAAAAATAAAATAAAAACAAAGTAAAACGAATAACAAAAAAATAAACCTTAAAGAAATGCTCAACATCCTTACCTATTGAGGAAATGCAAAGAAAAGCTACATGGAAATTTTATCTTACACCTGTCAGAAAGACTACTATCAGTAACGCAGATGACAGTTCATTCTGTTGGGGATGGGAAGCAAGGTGGACACTCCTTCATTGCTGGTTTGAGTGAAAACTTGTCCAACCACTGTGAAAATCAATATGGCATTTCTTCAGAAAGTAGGGAGTCAGCCTACCTCAAGACCCAACTATACCATTCTAGGGCATATACTGGAAGAATATTTTATCTTACCGCAAGGACACTTTTCAACCATGGCAATTGTCACTTCATTTATAATTGCCAGAAACTGGAAATAACCTAGATGTTCCTCAGTTGAAGAATGAATAAAGAAAATATGGTGCATTTATACAATGAAGTATTACTCATTTGAAAAAAAAGCTTATGAAATTTGCAGGAAAATATATGAAATCAGGAAGAAAAAATCATCCTGAATGAGGTCATCCTCACTCTGATAAATATGGTATGCATTTGCTTTTAAGTGAATATTAGTCATTAATAAATTAAAACCAAGCTATAATCATTAGACATAGAGAAGACAGGTAAAGAGAAAGGGCCTAGTAAAGATGCATGGATCTTCATGAAAGGGGAAAATAGGGGCATTTGGGGGTAGGAGTGGGAGAGATCAGATGTAGGGGGTAATGGGGAAATTGATTGGAGGGAGAAAATGTGGAGAAAGGCAGTTGGAATTGGGGGAATTTGGGGAGTGGTGTGTAAACTTAGTGTGGTAGAAAATTCTTGAAATATATGAAGGTGATCTTAGTGAGTACTCCTAGTAATGGAAGATAGGGAATTTCAACATTCCATCTCTTGTTGCCTGGCGAGACTTCCAGTTGAGGGACTGGGTTGCATTAGATTGATTGTTGACCAAGGGGGTCCCCTGGAAATCCCCAAACAACCTGGGATGTTGTTAAGGCAAAGCATTGCTCTTTAGGAACACTATTACTACAAAGGACAATATCTACACAACCCATCGAGAATAGAGAAGTCAGGTTGGAACCTACATGTTGTCTTCAACCCTAAGTTCTAATCTCTTTTATGAGGGAAGGGACTTGCAGGATCACAAAAGGGAAACATGTACTCAAATCAAGCCACAAAACCTTTAATCCACAACCTGTCCTGCCTGCAAAATATGCTAGAACAATTGTGGCACAGAACTTGTCAGAGTAGCCAACCAATGTCTATTTGATTTAAGGTATACTCCACAAGAAAGAACCCAGACCCAACACTGTATCCAAGAACAAGAGATTAGATAGTCCAGAGACCTAGGGTAAAACACTACTGATCTAAAAAACTATCAATAAAATGACTCCTAATGGTATTTTATTATACTCATATACCAGTACTTTATTCAGTCATCATCAGAGAGGCTTCCTCTGGCAGCAGATGGAAAAAGATGTAGAGACTCTCTACCAGATAATATGTAGAGAGAGAAAGAAAGAAAAAGAATAAATTAGAGGTTTTCAGCAAATCTCTCCACTCAGAGCTCATGAAACCCTGTGTAAGAGGAGGTAGAAAGATCCTAAGAGTCAGAGAGGATAAAGGACACCAGGAGAACAAGGCTTTCTGAGTCAGCTCATACAGCAGGCATATATGAGCTCACAGAGACTAAAGCAGCCAGTACAGCCCAGGGTCTATATGGGACTGCACCAGGTCCTCTGTGTTATGAATTATAGCTTTAAGTTAATAATTTTTATATGACTCCTGACTATGAGAACGAGTGGACCTCAGACTTTTGTACCTGCTCTTGCAACTCTTTTCCTCCTATTGAGTTGCCACATCCAACTTCAATATGATAGTTTTTGCTTCATCTGATTATGTTTTATTTTGTCATGTTTGACTGTTATCTCTTAAAAATCCTTTTCTAAAGAGAGACAGAAAGTGAGTGGTTTCAGAGGAAAAGGGAGGTCGGGAGGAACTGAGAGGAGTATTGGGAGGTGAAACTATAATCAGGATGTATTATATAAGAAAATAATCCATTTCAAATAAAAGGAAAAAATTAAAAGTTTGTTATGGGAGCTCCTTTGACCAATAGCCTTTAAGAGACCATACCCACAGCAAAAGTTGATTCCAGAAAAAAGAGAATAAACAAATTTTCTCAAAAATTAGTTCTATGATTGAGAACTTGCAATCACTACGTTTCAACTTTTCCCCCAAACACTTCCATAATATTTAAACAGTGCTGTTATGTGAGCTTGTAGTCCATGCAGAGACTATTCTGTTGTCTACAGAGTTAAGCAAGTCGTAACAAAAGTACAGAGAACTAAAATAAAAGATTCATGGTTGGATGGGATATTCTCCATGTCTACAGTCATTTTCCTGATGCTTAATATGGAAGCACAAAGCAATTTGTAAGTAAGACAGCATCAAATTATAAAGTTAACTAAATCTCAACCAGGTCAATGTGTACTAGACATTGTTAATGGTGTCTATATTCAGAGTTTTAAAAATTTGTACCTCCATTGCCTTTATTTATTAAAAAGAGCAAGGAAATATGAATTTAATGAAACTTTCCTGAATATGCCATTCTCTTTAAATCTATAGTCAATTTTATCAATTATGTTAGTTTTCCTCATGGTAAAGGAACTATTCCACCTTCCCATGTATTTCTATCTTTGAGGTAGAATCAATCAGTCAATAAATTTTTCTATGTTTTTGTGGGATTTGAGTCAGTTCTTATTTATCTCATTTTTGCTAAAATTGGCATATAACCTACACTGTATACATTCAAGGACCATAAAGGCACTTTGTAAATCAGATGCAAGTTTTAAATGATAAAGTAACTGATTTCTCTATCATTTGAACATGATTATAAAAGATTTATGCTTCATTTGTTTCAGAAGTCTAAAGTAATTCCAAAGGACCACAGCTCAATATTATTGTTGAACATCTTCAAAGTGTCCTGTGATTGTAAAGTACAAAGTTGAACCCTAACATCACCGACAGAAAAGCCACCTGGGGAGCTAATTCATAGACTCCTCTTTCTGTCATTGTCCTTATAAGAAAAGAAAAGTTACAAAGCTCGAACAAACACATAGTTGTTGTTTTTTTTTTTTAAAGGAAACATTTTGTTAGACAAACCACTGAAAAATAGTTCATGGACCAAGTTAAATATATACCCATCCTTTTCTGGAGATATTATCTGTAGACATTATCTGTAGTTGATTCTGGTGTCTTGGAACTTTATCTTCCAACTGTCATTCCAGGGACACGGGATCTTGGCACAATCTCCTTTGTACCCCACAGTGATCACCATCTTCTACCTGCAGTTGCAGCATAGGATGAAGAATGGAAGCTTTCGGATCACAGAGCAGTTACTGACACCAAACCACCTCCCTTCCCCATAGCTGTTTATGCCACTCTCTCAGTCTGTCACCAAAATGACAAAAACAGCATGATTGACTCTGGGAATCGTCACTGTCCAACATTGGAGCACTGGACTGAGCTCCCAAGGTCCAAATGAGGAGCAGAAGGAGGGAGAACATGAGCAAGGAAGTCAGGATCACGAGGGGTGCGTCCACCTACTGAGACGGTGGGACTGATCTAATGGGAGCTCGCCAAGGCCAGCTGTACTGGGAGTGATGGAGCATGTGATCAAACCGGACTTTCTGAACGTGGCTGACAATGAAGGCTGACTAAGAAGCCAAGGACAATGGCACTGGGTTTTGATTTTACTGCATGGATTGGCTTTGTGGGAGCCTGGTCTGTGTGGATGCACACCTTCCTAGACCTGGATGGGGGGGAGGACCTTGGGCTTCCCACAGGACAGGGAACCCTGACTGCTCTTAGGACTGGAGATGGGGGGTGGGGTGGGGAGGGAAATGGTAGGAGGGGAGGAGGTGGAATTTTTTTAATAAATAAATAAATAAAGTAAATAAATGTACCCTTTTAAAAAAATTTCACTTGTCTATAGTAACCTAAGGGGATATAAATTCAGCCCTTGTGAAAGAGAAATGCATAAGTTTTAGGTTCTCGTGACTTTTGCCATTACCTGAATTATTTCTGAACACCACTTGAATCCTTTAGGCAGCATCATAAAGTGACCAGTGTCACCTGAGCGGTGACCTATCCATAGACAGTTAGCTAGGTCAGTGGATATGTGAGCAGACCCAAATGTTTGCATGAATTTATTTTTTAGATGGACTTAGTATTGCTAAACAGTGGGGGAAAGATGGTATTTGAAAAATTGTATTGCAGGAATTTGTGTTTTCCGGGAAAAAAATTAAATTATACTCCTAGCTTGTTTCCTATGCCAAAACAAATTTCCACACAAACCACAAATGTAAATATGTAAAAAAATGAAAGCTATAAAACTACAAGACAAAATATAAGAGGAGAACTGTGCATGAAAAAAATCATTTTGCAAGTAATCTAAAGCTTCTATGATTTAAGAGGATATACTGATATATGTAATACTTAACTATGAGGTTATTCCTGACCTGAATAAAATCGCAGATAATATGAAAAAATAAAAGCAGATTAAAGTGTAATAAATCTTTTCAGTACATCAGGTTCATTTATCAAATATGTAAATATCTGACATGTCTATATGTAAAGGAAAATATCTTATTTTTAAGTTGTCAAATATAAGGATATGAAAATGATTTTTAAAATATGGAATATTTTCAATCTCACTTAATATTCAAAATTTACATTTGGATATAAAGATTGATGTATTATCATTTATCTTTTGGTAAGTTTTCATTGAATGGGACATTTATTTTAACATAGCCCCTAAGTAAGGGAAATCGTAGAGGATGATATCAGAAAGATTGAAAGAGCCAGAAGATGAGGAAGAAGGTGATGAATGCTGTTCTCTGGGGGTACATGGCTATTGGACATGAACTCAGAGAATCTGTGGTTATTTGGGTAAAACCATAATAAGAAATAATACTAGTACCTACCTACATATACATATAATAATATATGTAAGTTGATATATACATATACATATATAGCTTAAATGAAATTTTCTCATCTGAGCTGGCAATGCTTGATCCATGAGCTTTGGACAATCTAACAGACCTATACAACAGATAGGCAAAATCCTCTTTTGAGTTATTCGTCAGGGTTGTCCAAGACACTCCAAAACTTTATTAGCTATTGTTAATGCTGCTTTCCAGAGGTAGAAGGAAAGTCCGTATCGCTGATGACATAATTCACTTTGGGTACAGGGACAAGAAACCCTCAAGTCAAATCTGACCTGAAAGCCTCCTACTTGATTACAAACTTTCATGGTACCAGAAAGAGTAATGCAAGCTTCCAAGGGAGGGAAGCAATCAACGTCCAACCCATCTATAAGACAGTGAATAATGATAATCAGCCAGCAAGACGTGAAAGCCATAACTTTTCAGTAGTGGCTCGCATACCTTGGCAGCAACCTACAGCTTTCTAAATTTATGTACGACCAGCTCAAAAAATGAAAAATAAAGTGGTGGTAGAATCATAGCCAACTACTCAGGGTTAGTGACATCATGGATCTTGGAGGGAAACTTACACCACTACTTTACTTACCCAACTTAGGCCATAAGGGCATTCTAAATATTTATCCTTATACCCATAGGCAAGTGTAGTCCCCATCCGCCCCAGCAAGAAGCCTTTGCTTTTAAAGAGATTAGGACCATTACAGAAAACCACAACCAAACAAAATGCAAAGTTTTGGAACCCGGTAACAAAGGAAACATCTACAACACCATTCTGCACCTATGGCTAAGGAATCATTCTAGAAGAGGGGTGAAAAGAGTGTAAGATCCAGAGGACCAGGAAATTAGCTGCAAGAGTGTGACTCCTAGAAATGTAAGAAAATCCAGCCACAAATTTTCACTGAAACAGCAGCCTAAACATGACCTGAGCAAGGATGACAGCAATAGACATGCTAATTAGACAGGCTGAGAGTTCACAGTGTTTCAACTCTAGACAAAGAACTAAAGGAAAGGAAAGAATTTTGCAAGCAGAAGAAATAGACTTCTCCAAGTAAGAATACACCAATTGGTTATCCAATATCAAAAGGTCACTCCTGAAATCATTTACATTTAAGTAACATCATATGGACGTTTATGTTGTGTGAATATATATATGCGTGTGTACATATGTATATGTACATGTGTAATACATAATTATACAGAGTATATATTCTTTATATAATTATATAAATAATTACATATATAATTATAGTTAATTATATAAATGTGTACATATGTAATATATAATTATATAGAGTATATATTCTCTGTATGATTATATAAATAATTATATGAATAATATATTCTCTATATAATATGTATTCTCTATATAATATATGATCTCTATATAATATAATTCTATATAAAATATAGAATTCTCTATATAATATATATATATATTCTCTATATAATTAAAGATAAAGACAAAGAGGCCATGAATATGAAGGAAAGCAAGAAGAGGATTCATGGGAGGGTTTGGAGGAAAGAAACTATGTAATTACATTATAATTTCAGAAGGTAATATTGAAAATTTCCATCATAAATGGAGAAAGGCTCCCAAGGCTCTACTTGAAAAAGAAGTTTGACTGAAATGATGGAGAGTCACTTTCCAATATGCCCAAACAAAAGTAGATGAACTCATATCTATTTAAATATGGGCAGCAGTAATTGGGCTTTGTGGGTTACTAAAAACACAAAGGGGAAAATAAAGTTATGAGGGAGAATGTTGAAAGGAACCTAAAAAAAGTTGAAAAGAGATAGATGTAATCAAATATATTTTATACATATATGAGACATGCAAAGAATAAATTTAAAATATCATATAAAATATTTTACTGATTTGTTTTTGGTTGAAAACCTCTGAACTAGTAACTGCTTGAAATGCATTAATCTCTGAAGTTATCAATGATCATCTTGCTTTTATCCGTAGTGCAAACTACTTTATTATGGCACCTATTATGCCATATTCCTTGGCATATATATATATATATATATATATATATATATATATATATATATATATTCAAATTGTACTAAATCAAGTTCAGGCATTTTGAGTTGGGCTTCAGTTAGATTTTTAAGGAGTTCTCTCATTATCAACCTTGCCCTCTCAATCCTTCCTTTCGGCTTTATTGTCTTATCTAATTTCTACTTCCCTTTTCCTCATACTTGTCCTGTTCCTTGACCAGTATTACCAAGTGGCTCAACTCTGTAACCCACAGAAGGTGCAAATCTTCCTTTCTTTTTCTGCCTAACTTTCAAGACTCACATGCAAGCTTCCTAACGTTTCCATGCTCATTTATGCTGTCAGAGAAGGTAAGTCTGATATGCAGAAAGAAAAAAGAACTGATTTCTATGCTAAACCTAAGCGCCTTCCATTTTCCTCAGTTGACATGCAGTGTGTTCCCCCTTCTGCCACTTACATATTCCTTATTTCCCACTGTCTCTCCACATCTAGATGTTTTCACCAAGAATACTTTTGCCAACCTCTCCTCTAGAGCCATTTGACAATAATTTTGATCATAGCAATTGCAGAACTACTTGGCCCTGGGAGCTAATCTTGTAAGCAAAAGTCATAGATCCTGACATACAGCTAAGATGTAACAGACTTCAATCCACATGTACACAGAGCTAAGTAGTACCTGGCTTAGAATGCGAAGGAGCGAAATACTGTAGCCTGTCTACCGAAAATGTTTCATTCCTCCTATTTCTCCTCTTCCTCTCTCCATCCATTGCTTTGTTTCTTCTCCTCTTTTGTTTCTCTCTCACACACACATTCACACACACAAAGAGAGTGAGACAGAGACAGACTCACAGTCATACAGACAGACACAGAGAGAACTAAAATAATTACTTTCCCCCCTTTTTGATTCAGTCTCACTACATAGCCCAGTCTGGCCTCAAATGTGTGGCTATTGTCCACCTGTTGATCACTGAAGTGTACCACTACACATACAATAGCCGCATTTAAACATTACTGTATTTTATACCTCTTCCCTTTCCAGCTATGCTCACCACCTTCCTTTCTTTAGTCAACCAAATGCTTTTGGAGAAAGAAAAGGCCAAAATCTATTGTTCTCTTCTGTTCTTATATCTCAAACACTTAAGGAATTCTAACTTCCAAGTCAAATTATGGCACTGAAACAAAAGTCACAGATGAATCATGATGGCAAACACTGAGAGAAATCTCAGACATATTTCCTCTCCCTGGAATTAACTATTCTGTACAACATCTCTCTTTCTATGTATTTCACATTTGACTTTCCTAGACCTCAGAGTAAGAAGTATTCATTCTCCTTATTTTGAGCTTTTAATTTTTAATTTTTTATTTTTTGGTTTGTGACTGTGCAGTGCAGGTGTCATTATCTAGCTAAGAGTAGTTCGAATTCATGATGCTCCTGGCTCAGTGTTCAAAGGGCTTACTTAGATGTTGGCTTTAGAGATAACGGTGAACTTCGTAATCTGTCTCTTATAACATAACTTTCTCTTCTAAGAGTACATTCTCTTTTAGGACTATTGTGTGTACCACCAAGAAACTGTTGATACATGAATATTACTTTAAACAAAATAGATCTGTAAGTCTCCAGAGCAATACAGTCACTAAACTGTCAGAACTGTTGGTGTGTATCCTGAAAGCACTTCAGATTTTATGTATGGAAAATAAATTTGGAGTTACCTGGATGGAGTGGCACATACTCTAGAGATGGAGACAGGCAGACATTTGTGTTTCTATAAACACTTCACATTTCTTCATTGTCTAGGTTAAACTTAATGTTGTTTTACAAAGTACAGAAAGTCTAAATCATATGACAGTTTCCAAACTTTAAGCCTTATAGATTTCTTCTTTGCTTCCTCTACCTCATATTTCATTAATATAGAATTGCTTAGACTATCTCCCCTAGTAAGTTGTTGCATATGTCCTTGGCTTTGATATACTTAACACTGATGCTCAAATCAACTGGTATATTCTGTCTATGAAATTTATAATTTCTTTTTAAGATTCAGAGAGATTTCTCTCTGGAAAACATTTATTGGCATTTTTTAAAGAACTGGCCGTTCTCTTTCTTTCTCATTTCTTTTCGGCTTTGTATTTTCTTTAAATGTTGCAGTTGTCACATGGTACAATTTTAAAATGCATAGATGCTTCTACTTCATCATGACTTATTTAGAAGGCTCTGCTCTAAGTGATCAATGATGCAGCCCCAGAATTTGGAAAAAGAGTTGGGAATTGCTACTCAGTGAATGTTTGCAAGAGAAAGGAAGAAGAGCTAAATAACGTATCCATGGTGCCTTTACTAACCTGCTACATAACATTGTGTGAAGCTTTTAACTTAGCATGCAAAACATTTATGAAATGTCTGTGTGGACTGAGTAACATGCAAAACTAATTTAGCTGGTGGAACATCACATTAGTCATTTTCTGTTGCTAATAACATGACACTATTGACTTGGTAAGCTTTTATGAAAAGAAGTTTATTTTGGCTCCTTCTTTAGAGGTCTAAGTTCCAAGGCCCACATCTGGTGATTGCTTTCTTCCTGGCAGTCCTTGGAGGGTACAGGATATTACTTAGCAAGAGATAAAGAACTCACATGTGTGTCTTTTCTAATAATTCTTCCTCTTTGTGTAAAGCCACAAAGATTCAATCAAGGGAGCTCAACTTTAATACATTTATCTAATTCTAGTTGCCTCCAAGAGGCCCAGTTTTAAGCTAGAAATCTGTTTCCTCTCTCACAACTTACAATCAGAATTCACTTAGTAGAGCACAAAAGAAGACACATTCACACGCTATATAAACTGTGGCGAATACGTTTTCAGTTGAATATGAAGCTAACAGTAAATCTGTATCATTTGATGCTATATAATTATATCATAAGAGTAGTAAAAATTTTTCATCAATCCCAACCATTAAGTTTCCAATGGTAGTGTTTCATTAAACAGTTATTTTCCTCGGTTATTTTTAGAAGTGAGATGTCTCAGTAGGTAAAGTTATTTGCTACCAAGTCTGACAACTTAAGATTGATTTCCAGAAACACATAGAGAAGACTCCTGGAAGTTGTCTTCTAATGACCTCATATGCCCATGCCACACAAACATGTGTGTAGATTATAGACAGATAGACACACATGTAACTAATTTTTAAAAATTAAAAATAAAACACTCAAAAATCATTCTTGGCATTCTCCCAGTAATGTGTTATAATTGTTCAAATAACAGGCTCCTATGACAAATGACAGTTGTACAGAATATGTGTATATATGTGTATATATATAAATATATAAATAAATAAATATATATATTTGTGTGTGTGTGTGTGTGTGTGCGCGTGCGCACACACACGCGCACTTCCTATACACTGGAGATATATAAAACCCCATATAAAATCTCTAAAGATGTTTTATAGCAAGAACATCCGGGTACATTTCCTGAATCTATTGTTCCCCAACGTCCATTTAAACATCGAACCTTCATTCATGCTTTTTCTATAGTAACATATATAACTACTCATTTGAGAACCAAGCTTTGAGAAACATTACTCAGAGAGAAAAAGAACAACTAACTTTCACTCTATTTACAAGTCCACCACCCTGCTCTATTGGTTCAGGTTGGAAGGAGGCTGGAAATATGGGCCAAGGATTTGTGTTTTCCCGTAGAAAACCCAAGTAAATCCCACTTCAAGACAGCATCACCTAAGTTTGATTCAAATTGTCTACCATTTTGAAAATGGTGGTAACTACTTTCCAATAGTATATTATAGACCCAATAGTATATTATATACAATATATAGTATTTTTATTATTCTACAAATCTTGGTGGAAAGAGATAAGATTATAAAGAATTTTTCTAAAAATAAAGGAATTTAAAACCTAAATAATCTCTTTTTCTGTACAATTACTCAACAAAACAAAAGGCTTTTCTATCCCATTTAAAACATATGCTACAACTCTAAAGAACCCTAACACAGAGATGGATTTACTGAGCACTTAAATTGGTTGCTTAATTTTGCCTAAGAAAGGCTAAAGACCAAAGAAGATAAGTGAGAAATCAGATATTACCAAACACTGAGGCTAGAAACTTGAGGCTTGTGACTTCTAGTTTTCTGCTGCCTCCAGACTTCATTTTTGAATAATGAAGTTGAGCCCAGGAACAGTGCTCAGGGCTGGAATCAAATGGAGTGCATATGGATATCAGCTGATACACATTCAGTCCCATGTTTCTTACAAAATGCTGCTGTATTCTTCACAGCTGACAGTCACATCAACCTTGTAAGATGAACTGTGCTACTATTGACTCCTTCATCACTAAGATTTACAGGCGAGACCTAAGTAAAATGTTCCCTGTCCCTACAAGGAGACACTGCATTAACTTGTTGGACAACTTAGTTGTGCTTTCTGGATATAAATCCAGGAATTGTTTTTTTAATATTTATTTATTCATTATGTATACAGTATTCTGTCTGCTTGTATGCCTACAGGCCAGAAGAGGGCACCAGACATCATTACAGATGATTGTGAGCCACCATGTGGTTGCTGGGAATTGAACTCTGGACCTTTGGAAGAACAGGCAATGCTCTTAACCACTGAGCCATCTCTCCAGCCCCCAGGAATTGTTTAAGTAGATCAAAACTAAGGTAAATACACTTAGTGAGAAATACGTGCTGAGAACATTGCCAGTGACCAGAGTCTATGCTCAGTTCTCTGCTGTTGTTGTTGCTAATGCTAATGATGATGATTTTATTGTTGCATAAAGTAGATGTAATTCTAACTTATTAATCGATATTTCAACAAAGATGGTGTCAAAGGATATGCTAACCTGTATGGTGAAAACCTCAAGTAGCCTCAATTTTAGACAAAGAACTACAGGCAACTAAAGAATTCTAAGACCAGAAGAAATAGTTTTCCACAGGGAAGAGCATAACATTTGATTATTAAGTACCAAATAGTCAGCCCTGAAGACATGTACATACAAATAACGTTTTACAGAGTGAGCAGGTTTTATACATTAATGTATTTATGGAACAACAATTAAAGAAAAGAGTGCCATGAATTTAAATGAGAATGGAGGTACAGATGGGAGAGTTTGCAGGAAGGAAACAGAAGAGTGGGTGATGTAATTATAATATGATATCAAAAAATTAAAACTGTCATTAAAAAGTGCTCAATTTCAGGAACGCCAACTGTTCAGTTTGAATTAGTTCTGGCACAGTCTGGTGTATGAGGAATGTTCCTGAAACCACTCTTCCAAAGACAAAAGAAAACAAGGTTGAATGTAAAGTGGACCCGTTCTCCAAACAACTCCTGTCAGCTGGAACTGAGGCCTCCAAGTGACCAGGGCTTCATGGCAGATTAGAAAGCGTTCTCCTGCGAACATCACTCCCAGATCAGGGAAAACCAGGTCACTACTGTGTAAACACTTTGCGCTGCTTTGTAAACACACGAAAATATCAAGTGAGTTCCGTGTAAACAGACCAAAGGCAAAAAGAATCCAGTAGCATCACTCTCAAAAGGGACTCTGGGGATAAGCGGAGACACATCATTAACAGGGTTAGTCTCACATCAGATTGTGCTCACTTAAGTTGGTACTTTTGTCTAAAGATTGACTCGTTTGCTGAGAAGCTAATGATGCTGTAACAAGGAACTCGAGATGGTCTTTCACAGGCTGTAGGAACTAATCTGTTGTTCCTACCTCTGCTCACATTATTTCTGAAATATTAATGCCATAATTTAAAAGAGGAGTTGAACATGACAGACATGAAGATGACAAATATCGAAGAGTTCAAGAGACATTTGGAATAATGGGCATGGTGATGAGCAACATGATTTACTAGGTATCTGGTATGCTTGTCTAAGTAAACAGTTCTCCCCTACTCTGTCTCATTCTTCCCAGAATCGATCTCCTTTTCGCCTTCATACTAGAAGAAAAACAAAAGAAACACTGAGCAGAGAAGGTTCACTCCTTCAAATGTCTATAATATTCAAGGAAACAAGTGAGCTAGACTTTCTTTTGTTTTGGTTGTCCTTGAGAGGCTTGCACACGTATGCTACTATAAGTGGATATTGACCATTTTCTCTTACAGCTTGTTCCTCTTGTCTGCACATAACTGTGAGATTGCCTCAGCTCTCACACAGTGCATTTTATATTCTTCAAATAGATTATAATTCAAGGTATGTGTAGCTATTTTATTTAGACTCCTTTATGTAAAGGAAAGTAGTAGAAAGAAGGTTAAAGTAATATAATATTTTATAGCATTCACATGCACCTACCAAATATGATCAAAGTAAAGAAAGTTTTACATGATTGTAGATCCAGTGACTTGTGTCCTGTCTCAAGGTCTCCTGGCTCCAAGTTCAGCTACATCAGTGGTGACAGAAAGAACTGTTATCTTTTTTTTACAGACATGACTCAACAATTCCTTTTTTGTTATTGTTGTTTTGTTTTATAATTTCTTTTTTTCTTTTTTTAAAAAGAAAAAAAAACCTCTCTTTTTTTCATTTTACATACCAGTCTCAGTTTCCCCTCCTTCTCCTCCTCTTGTTCTTCTCCACCCGCCATTCACTCCTCAGAGAGGATAAGGCACATTGCTTTGGGGAAGGTCCAACGCTCTCCCTAATATATCTAGGCTGAGCAAGATATCCATCCAAAGAAAATAGGTTCCCAAAAACCCAGTATAAGTAGGAGAAATAAATCCTGGTACTGCTGCCAGTGGCACCACAGTCTTCCCCAGTCATACAACTGTCACCCACATTCAGAGAATCTAGTTTGGTCCTGTGCTGATTACTAAGCTAAAATTATATAATGGAAAAAAAGCAACTTCAAAAAATTGGTGATGGTACAACTAGATGTAAACATGTAGAAGATTCAATAATTCTTAAACATAGCACTTGATGCTACTCCCCCATCTTATATCTTATTTTATAGCACCTTCTCTACCCAGGTGACAGCAAATGTACATGACAGTTTGCATTCCTAAAATCATAACTTAAAAAGTAGCGAAACACTAATTCCTACAAGCCACTACTTGCCAATGCATATGTTCTAAAGTCTTCGAAAACTGATAAAAAGTGATGTTTCCTTTCATCCTATAAACTAGCAGTTCTGACATGCCTCATAAAAATTCTCAAAAGTCGTGGACAAATCAAACATTTGTCATGTGTTCATGCAGATGGTCAGTTTGATAACACCTCTTATGTTGACATTATCTCCTTCCTGGTTTCATTTCAACCAACCCTCACTTCTACTTTGTAGAAACATATCACTCACACATATGCACACCCACACATACACACACACACATATGCATACATGCATGGACACTGTGTTCTTCTTGGGAAGACTAAAAAACAACTTGACATGGGCTTCAATGCTTTAGGTATTTATGTTTTATCAGTTTTTAAAAAATATTTCCTTTAGTGATTACTCCCTTGGATATAGTTCTAGGAGTTAGTGAAGATATCACATAAGGATAATCACTATCTTTTTCACATGCTCACATGTAACTGGCATTTTTTATTTAAATGAAGATGTATTTAAATATTGAAAGGAGTGAAGAGAAAAGTAACAAGAAACAAATCAAATCCAGAAACAATTTTATAAAAACTGTTTTATGTAACAATAAATAATTGTTTTATGACTTAGAATTTACCTACAATAGTAATCAATTTGTTTCATTTAGCTAGTCATTTTCTTTTTGCAGTTCCTGTCATTCCTTGCCAATGGTGGTAAATAGAACAGTACATAGCAAATGAAAAGGATGAGGTTTAATTAATCTGTGATTTGATACACATTGAGGCAAATGGCAGGAAAGAGATGATGCTTAAGGCAAGCACCAATGAAAAATCATGACTTTACTCTGTGTTTTTGAATGCATAAGTGCAAAACACAGTACACATCATTAAAATCCAATACTTTTAATGAAACCATTGAATATCTCCTTCACTGTCTTAGAAGACATTGCTTGCATTGACATTATTGTCCTCCAAATGTCATTCTAGATTTCTGTCCCTTCTGTTTTCTAGGAGCATTATACATACATAAGAAAGAATACACAAGCACACACACACACACACACACACACACACACACACTCACACACATTCACACATACTGTAAAAATTTAAAATGCTACCAGGATTTTCCTTGCTCATTTTCCTGGTGAATATTTTAATTTCTTGAAATGCATATAAAACTGATGATACTTGTTTCTGTAAAAGACACAATGTTTGACTTGGCACCCAGGAAGAGATTAGCCAACATCCATAACTTTCAATGATTTATAGGGACAATATATTCATGTATTACTTAAAAACCTTAAAAGGAAGTTGAGAAAACTTCTAATATCTTTGTTTTTACTAAAAGGCAGGCCAAAGGACTACATAAGAGCATGTCATTTCTCTGCTTATGCACTCCGTAGTTTGTTTGCTGTGCTTAGACATCAACTTTTCCAGTTTTGTACACTTCCTTTGTGCCCAACATCTATAGTATGTTCTTTTTTTTATTAATTTATAAAAGTTTCCACTTCCGCCACTCCTCCCAATACCCTTCCATTCCCCCCACTCCCTCTCCTCCTCCCTCTCCAGCCCTAAGAGCAGTCAGTGTTTCCTGCCCTGTGGGAAGTTCAAGTTCCTCCCCCCTCCCTCCAGGTCTAGGAAGGTGAGCATCCAAACTGACTAGGATCCCAAAAATCCAGAACATGCAGAGGAAACAAGTCCTAGTGCCATTATCAATGGCTTCTCAGACAGCCCCCATGTCAGCCACATTCAGAGAATCCGGTTTGATCATGTGCTCGTTCAGTCCCAGTCCAGCTGGCCTTGGTGAACTCTCATTAGATCAGTCCCCTTGTATCAGTGGGTGAACGCTCTCCTCACAGTCCTGCCTTCCTTGCTCACGTTCTTCCTCCTTCTGCTTCTCATTTGGACCTAGGGAGTTAAGTCCAGTGTTCCAATATGTGTCTCTGTCTCTATCTCCATCCATCGCCAGATGAAGGTTCTATGGTGATATGCAAAATATTCATCAGTATGGTTATGGGCCAAGGCCAGTTCAGGCACCCTCTCCTCTGCTGTCCAGGGAACAATCTGGGGAATCTCTCCTTGGATCTGGGAACCCCTCTAGAATCAAATCTCTTGTAAACCCTAAAATGGCGTCCTTAGTTGAGATATATACTTCCCTGCTCCCATATCCATCCTTCCTCCCTCCCCCTCATCCCAAGAAGGTGTGGAACATAAATACCTTAGAGTTTTACTCAGCGGTAAAAAACAATGACATCTTGAATTTTGCATGCAAATGGATGGAAATAGAAAACGCTTTACTGAGCGAGGTAACCCAGATCCAAAAAGAGGAATATGGTATGTACTCACTCATAAGTGGATTCTAGCCATAATTAAAGGTCTTTGCGCCTATTATTCGTGATCCTAGAGAAGCTAAATAAGAAGGTGAACATGAAGAAAATCATGTAGTTTTCCTCCTGGATATTGGAAGTAGACAAGAGTGCCAGGCAACATCGGGTGCATGGGGGTGGGAGTGGATGGAAGGGGAGAGGGTTGTATTATGTTCTTGATATTAACTAGACTCTAATTTTTAATGTCAGGCATTAACCACCCGATCACCATCGCCTCTGTTTCTCCGTATGTACTACTTGTCTGTGGCTTCAATATCTGGTCCTCTGCACCCGCATTCCAACTTCTGGATTGCTCATCTGTAGACACCATTTCTCACACTCCCTTTCCCTTTGCTTCCTGTTCACTTATCTTGTTTGAAATGGTCACAGGTAATAAAGCAGGAGAAACTGGGGAGTTTCCAATTGCTAGTTCCTACCAGAGCGTTCATTGCTAGCATTTACTTTTGCTGGAGGGACTGGCTTACAGACGCAAGCAAATTCCTTGTCTTTTCAGGTCACTCTTTGCTTTTATCTCTTGGCATCTTTTCCCTCCTGTTCTCTTAAAGTCTTTGTAAATCTTCTGTATTCAATTCCTTTCTCCTTGAATTATTTAGCATGGTTTTATTTTCCTAAGTGCACACTGACTGAAACATTAGTTTTCAGTATAACAATGTCCAAGGTCACTCTTGGTACAGAGGTAGTCACTCAAAATATTTATGTTTTCCCATTATAAAGCCTTCCCTTAGTTAAGGAGCTAGGCACTCTCAATTCAGTATGTCATATACATAATTCATGAAGTTTATTTGAACATAGAAGACTTTTATCTGGGACTTACCGTTGAAAACTCACAATTTATAAATGACATGGTCAGCATGTCAATATTAAAGAAAAACATCAAGATATCTGGTTGATGCTTAAGTTCATAATCCAGATATTTTTACATCCGGAACTCAAAGCATCTAAGCATTTGAAAACATGTGGATGACTGACTGGAAGCTTTCAGATAGCTTGACATTATGTAGTCACAGCTGTGGAAGCCATTCAGATAATAGCAATCATTTTTAACACCCATGCTTTTAGCACATGAAAGCAAAGTGCCTGAAATGCAGCATCATACTCTTATCATATGGATCTCCATGGCACTCATCCCACTATCAAGCTTTTAAGGAGTACATTGATGAGTCCTCTGTGGCTTCAGAGACAAGAGGTCAGCCGTGAGTGCTGTCAGAATCACATGGTACCCGGGGTAGACAAATAAAGGATGCTCTGGACACATGCATTAATATGCCACAGTTAATATTTCTGCACAGTCTATTTTCTCAGCAGTGTTTTGCTTTCTAGGGACCAAAATATGCATTTTGCTTTACAAGTATGACATGATTGATGCTTTACTAAGAGAGTCTTTTCATAACAGAACAGATGTCTCCTGACAAGAAAGTTATTGGTACAAGCAAACTATATTATTTCAATAATGCTAAGGTTCAGGCTTAAGCAAAAGATTCTCAGAGAGTAGAGGGGAGAATGGTGGGATAAACAAGATAGACTATAAGCTTAAGAATAAGACAGATAGTGTTTTGAATCTACATCTTTAACTTACTTATTGACTTACTCTGTAATATATGAAGACAGCAAGGAGGTCTCAGAAGGTTAGTATGAAAGCCTCAGGAGCCAATCCGCATAATTATCTCTTCAACATGTTAGTTATAAGAACTTCTAGATTTGAAAATGTTATTTTTGAACATAATTCTTTGTTGATTCTTTGGGAATTTCACATCATGCACCCCGGTCACACTTACTTCCCTGTTCCTCCATAGCTGCCCCTCACTCATACCCCCAAATTAATTAAAAACAAAACAGCCACAAACCCTACCTTGCTCCTCCATTTTCCCAACACTCCTTTATTCATTCTAGTGGCATCATGAACTGCAGGGTGTCAAGCACTATACCCCACCAGCAAAATGTTTATTGCAATGAGTCATTGGTCTGGATCATGGCCTCTAGTTTCTAGCATACCATCATCACTATCCTCTACCCATATAGAAACTCCATTTGAATACCCTGTTGTCGCCCCAAGTCATGGGATTATGTGTTCATCGGTCTGCAGGCCTAGTCCCCTTGCACATGTCAGTAGGTCAAAGATGAGGCAGCTGTTAGGGTGGGTCAACCCAAGGCCCAGGATGTGGGGTCTGGGTGATAGCTGATCTGGTTAGTCTGGCTGTTTGCATACCAAAATGTCATTATGAATTATTAAAAGTGGTATGTCCATTATTCTGTCACAGTAAGTTCATAAACAATTCATGGTACAATCAATTACTTCGAATTTTGTTCTGTTGTTAGACTTCTTCATTACTATTTATTTGCATAATATATCAACTTGATATAAATAAGAAGGTGAATATTTCACAGATTCCATTTCTCTGTCTTATATGGGAGACACAACATCATAATAGATAACCTGGTCCTCCGGCTCTTATATTCTTTCTACCCTACTTGTCCATGATGCTCCCTAAATTCTAGGTATGGGGCTAGAATTTGGGGAGCATCATGTGTTGCAGAGGTATGAAGTGGCCTTTGGCAGGCCACTATCAACTGCATTTTGACTAGTTGGAGATTTCTCTAATGGTCTCCATCATCTGCAAAAAGAAGCTTCCTTGATGATTGGTAGGAACTGCACATGGTTACCTAAACAAACCCAGTATCTGGATACCAGCTAACGTGCCAATGAGGATAGAGGAATCCCATGAGGCTGGACCCTTAGAAGAAGCTATATAGGTAATTACTGGCCTCTGAGAGAAGGAGATTCAATATTCTATAGAGACAGACTCAGTGAAAAGTGATCAAATCCAAATGATCAGTCGTAAAGACACATATGATAGACTCAAAATGTTTTGTATGTGTGTGTGGATATATGTGTATATACAATAATAATTTCAAAAGGGACATTAATTTGAGAGGTAAGTAGAGAAAACACCAGGAGGGTTGAAGGAGGAATGGAGAGGTAGAAATTTTGTCAACACAGTTTTTATGAATGAAATTCTCAAAATAAATTGCAGGCTGGCATTAAAACTGTCTTACTGGAGAAACACACACACACACACACACAAAGATTACAGTCCCGTGTCTTCATAAAATTGGAAAGAAATGCAGTTAAAACCAAAGAAAATAAAACAAATAAATAGCAATATAACCCCATTTCAGGATATAGGCTAAAGATCCAAGTGGAATTAATTTCATAAATTTGATAAAAATTTCATAAAATTATCTTTTTAACTCACTAAATGCAAGTATAAGACCATTAATATATAGCAATAGTCCTCAGCATGCCACTGTATCTGTGTATAGTTCATTAAAAAATATGCTACCTTCAATCTTGCATATTCCTTGAATTATAAACTAATTTTTGAAAAATTATAATAAGAAATATGGTTTGAGTCTCTATCTCTTCTGCTCATATGTTCACAGGAAGTCATTTCCCCCCAATTCTTTTATTCTGGATTTTTTTTGACAGGCTACTCATTCATTCGTATTCCATATTACTCATACTGTATTGTAAAGAGACTTAAGATTGTTTCCCATCTTCTGCTTTTGATTATTTCCACATCTTGTTGCACATTTAGGCTTCGGAACAGCCAACTGACAACCCTAATTGCAGGTGTCTCGCCTGGTCAAGAAGCATTTGGTGGTATTGGTTTTAGTGACACTTAGGTTGTCTTGTTTTATCATGGAATATTAATTGATACTTGTTCTTGCCAAATAAAAGGGAACCTACAGAGAGATGGTTTGATTATATATTATTCAATCAAAACTCTGCAGTCAAATAATACAGCTTTGTAATTGTTAATGTTAAAAAACTTTTATCGTTGTGGGTAACAAACAGGCAAAGACTCAAGAACCTATAAAGACTTTTGCAGTCCATGATGTCTGGTTCCATACGGACTGTGAGAAGACATTAACAGACTTTTAATGGCATATTTTGGTCTAATGTCGCTTGAGATATCTAACAATTTTAAGAAAGAAGTTTTACTATTTTCTTGATTATGAACTGCTAATGTATTGCAGATTCTGAAAGTTCCTGAAGGAATTTTGATAATTAATATATGGTACATTGTTGAATTATATCCCGTACCCCTGAGGATTGTAAACTAGCTTTACAACGAAATGTAGATAAAAATCAGATAATAATGTTTGTTGGATATGTCCTCCAGTACATGTCTAATCACATAAGTGTGTTGTTATAAATTGTGTGTGTAAAATAGTAAAAAAGCAAAGAAATTATTCATTTAAAGCTTGAAAGCACAAAGTGGGCTAAATTAATGTGATTCCCTATTCAACACTATTTTTTTAATTTAATTTGTATCATGTGATTGCTTAAGTGATTATGATAACCTTCACCATAGAGTGCCAAAAATTCAGGAAAGGAGGTAAACGTACAAGAGGATGCCTTTAAACCATTGCCACCAAGAGAGATATTAAAACATATGGGAGAGAAGACATCTTAATACGGTTGGATTTATTCATTGTATATTGTACTTTGAGTCAGGAAAAGAACACTTCCCATGAGAAAATGCAGAATATAATCTTCTTCCTTACTTTTAGGAAAGCAGACAGTTCAGGGAGAGCTGAGAATACATATCACAGAGGCGGAGACCTTGGAACACAGCCATTCCCATGATAACATCCCCAATTTGGCATCCAGAACTCTCAAGAGCACTTTAAATATGTATAAAATGTTAGTAATAAAGGTTTAATATTTCAGGCAATCTTTGAGCAAATGCATCAAGAGAGACCATGAATCTAAAAATGGTTGTAAGGACACTGGATACTAGTGGGCTGTTACATCACTGTGGATCACAGCCACCAGTGGAGCATTCAAGAAGAGGTCAATAGACTCGGACAGGGTCATTCTCAACATCTTTACCCTAACGTATTGCCACAGACTCACAGGAAAAAGGAAAGGAAATTGAAACTTAGCAAGAGAATATGGTACAGACATAGTTCTCTTTCAAGATATAGTGATAGTTGTTCTCAGTATATTTCTTTCAGTATTTTTATAATCTTTTTTTTTTACTTTCAACTCTCTCTAGTAAGTGAATGAGCCAATCTGTACAGATCACAGACATATAGTCCTTTGCAGCTTCTTTTCTATAAATTATATCACTTAATTCTTCTAAAATGTGAGAGTTGGTTAAAATTCTAACGTTCTATGGCTCTAAGATAAAGCTCAAATAATACACATGACAGTTCTTGCATTCTAAAGATAAGAAATAAGCATTTCTTTTGAACCTTATAAACAAATTTTGGTGAGTATAAATTATTTTTAATCTGGGTATATTATATAATGAGTTCTCAGTACTGTCACTTCAATGTTTTAAAATATTTTATGACCTTTAACTATGGCTAGAATCTACTTATGAGTGAGTACATACCATATTCCTCTTTTTGGGTCTGGGTTACCTCACTCAGTAAAGCGTTTTCTATTTCCATCTATTTGCATGCAAAATTCAAGATGTCATTGTTTTTTACCACTGAGTAAAACTCTAATGTGTATATGTTCCACACCTTCTTTAACCATTCTTCTCTTGAGGGGCACCTAGGTTGTTTCCAGGTTCTGGCTATTACAAATAGTGCAGAAATGAACATAGTTGAACAAATGCTTTTGTAGTATGATAGGGCATCTCTTGGGTATATTCCCAGGAGTGGAATTGCTGGGTCCTGAAGGAGGTTGACTCCCAGTTTCCTGAGAAACCGCCACACTGATTTCCACAGTGGCTACACAAGTTTGCATTCCCACCAACAATGGATGAGTGTTCCCCTTACTCTACATCCTCTCCAGCATAGGCTATCATTGGTGTTTTTGAGTTTAGCTATTCTGACAGGTGTAAGATGGTATCTCAAAGTTGTTTTGATTTGCATTTCCCTGATCGCTAAGGAGGTTGAGCATGACCTTAAGTGTCTTTCAGCCATTCAAGGTTCTTCTGTTGAGAATTCTCTGTTCAGTTCAGTACCCCATTTTTTAATTGGGTTAATTAGAGTTTTAGTGTCTAGTTTCTTGAGTTCTTTGTATATTTTGGAGATCAGACCTTTGTCTGATGAGGGGTTGGTGAAGATCTACTCCCAGTCGGAAGGCAGCCTTTTTGTCTTACTGACAGTGTCCTTTGCTCTACAAAAGCTTCTCAGTTTCAGGATGTCCCATTTATTCATTGATTCTCTTATTGTCTGTGCTACTGGGGTTCTACCTAGGATGTGATCTCCTGTGCCTATGTCTGGTGAACCTGAAGAAAATCATATAGTTATCCTCCTGGATATTGGAAGTAGACAAGATTGCCAGGCAAACTTGGGTGCATGGGGGTGGGGAAGTGGATGTAAGGGGAGATGCTTAGAGAGAAGGGAGAAGGGGAGGATTAGGGATATCTTGGGGGAATGGGATGGGGGAGGGAGGAAGGATGAATATGGGAGCAGGGAAGTATACCTAACTAAGGGAGGCATTTCAGGGTTTGCAAGAGACTTGATTCTAGAAGGGTTTCCAGGTCCAAGGAGAGGTCCCCAGATTGTTCCCGGGGCAGCAGAGGAGAGGGTGCCTGAACTGGCCTTGGCCCATAACCATATTGATGAATATTTTGCATATCACCATAGAACCTTCATCTGGCGATGGATGGAGACAGAAACAGAGACACATATTGGAACACTGGACTTAACTCCCTAGGTCCAAATGAGAAGGAGGGAGAACGTGAGCAAGGAAGTCAGGATCAGAGGGAACCTTCATCCGACGATGGATGGAAATAGAGACAGAGACCCACATTGGAGCACTGGACTGAGCCCCCAAGGTTCAAATGAGGAGCAGAAGGAGAGAGAACATGAACAAGGAAGTCAGGACCGCGAGGGGTGCGTTCACCCACTGATACAAGGGGACTGATCTAATGAGAACTCACCAAGGCCAGCTGGACTGAGACTGAAAGACCATGTGATCAAACCGGATTCTCTGAATGTGGCTGACATGGGGGCTGACTGAGAAGCCATTGATAATGGCACTGGGACTTGTTTCGTCTTCATGTACTGGCTTTTTGGGATCCTCGTCTGTTTGGATACTCACCTTCCTAGTCCTGGAGGGAGGAGGGAGGAACTTGAACTTCGTACAGGGCAGGAAACCCTGACTGCTCTTAGGACTGGAGAGGGAGGAGGAGAGGGAGTGGGAGTGGGAGGGTATTGGGAGGGGGGGAGGAAGTGGAAATGTTTATAAATAAAAAAATATTTTATGACCATATGAATCATATATTGACAAAAATCTAAGAAATTTTAATGTGTTTGTTTATTATGCCAATACCAGAATTTAAATTGGGACTCTAAGGCCCTTAGAAAATTTTGAAACTCAGTTTTAGTTCTACGAGCCAGTAATTTTTGTGCTAGCAATAAAATAATTGATGGAATTATTTAAATTATTAAATTGTGATGATATAGTTGGCACATAGGCTAAATACATCGAAAGCTGTCATTAATATTATTGTGGAAAATCACTTTCTCAGGCAATATATACAATAACCAAGATGTTTATTTCAAATGCTCCCACAAATTTGACTTTCCCCTATCCTGAAGATATAGTAAGTTCAAATCATAATTCCATAAACAGCCCCACTTTAAAGCAAGACACCAATCACATTACCAGAAAAAAAAAATATTTCTTTCAGAACCAATTTATTTTTACAAGCATAGAATACGACATTGCTCCTGTGTCTGGTGGTGATAGCCCACTTGGAGGAAACAATGTGGGAGAGAAGCAGACACGAGAGGCAGAAGGCCTGGGTTGGAATTTAATGACTATGCCTCTTCACGAAGGAACAGCTGGTGATCACAGAAATCAATCATCTCCAACCAGAATGCTTGTTTCTATTCTCGCCCATGGTGTCTTCATTGACTCAGAAACACACAGTGTTATGGTACAACCATTAGAAGAATACATGGAAATTGTGCTTTTACACCCTTATTATTATGCATGTCTCTTCCCTTGATGGCATCCTCAATCGTTGCTCTGCATGGTGAGTGGCCTGTCAGGATCCTCACAGTAAATGCCCAGTAGCATCCCTTATGATCTGCCCTTCTGCCAGACACACTGTCCGTCCTAATGAAAGCTCCAGCAAGTTGTCTCTGACTCAGATGGAAACACTGTGACGGGTAACTACGTAATCTGACATTTGTCTATCCTCTAGTGCACAGGACGCACACCAGGCCTTAGTTCCTTTACTCCAGCTTTTCTCTCCACTGCAGTGATTTCAGTGCACAGCTGCTGTTTGGATAACAGCACCATCTAGTGTGTTCTAGTCTTATGTTAAGTTAAGGACTCCTTATCTGTTTTCACTTCTATTAGGCAGCATCGTAAAGCTACGAGAAGGAAAATAAAAAAGGAGTAAGAACGACAGGAAAACTCACATTCATTTTTGTCTTTAAAATGTGAAGGTTTTAGAATTTGAATGTAAAAAAATGCACAGAAGACAAATAATAATTTCATGTCTAACTACATTTTAACATGAAAATCAATTATCATATGTCCCATACATTAAACATAAAATATTGCCACTTAATTACAAGTTAGAGGGTTTAAATATAAAAGGAAAATTTTCTTCATTAATTGAATTATTGAAGGAGCATATTTCAGGCATATAATGAATAGAATATCAGAAAGTATTCAGATTATGAAACAGAAAATCAGGCTTGCAAAAAAATCTCAGTAGCATATATTCATAGAATTGTCCTGGTATCTAAGTGATCATAGAGAAAAGGTAATTATGGGAAAAGGATGGCTGCATCCCACAAGAGTGGAGGGATAAACGAGGAAGAAGAAACAAGACAATAGAAACTGAGTGGGGGAAAAGAATTCTACAGTTGTCTTATCTCTAACTCTCAGAATTTTATATTACAGTAACAAATCTGCAATCTTTCATAAAGCAATTCTCTTATTTATAACTGTTAAATCTGTAACATAAGACGCAAAAAGGATATGCCTAAACAAATGATATTGACAGAGACACTGCCCAAAGCTCTCACATAAATTTACTGGAAGTACCAGGGCAGCATTTAAAGAAAGAACATGACTGAATATTTGGGGCAAGCCCAATTAAGATGCTCTGCTGTTTACTGTTTGTCTGTTGACTTCTTGGAAAGGAGCAGATACAGGCCCGTGTGAAAGCAAGCCTACAATATCCTGAATGGAATGTGCCACGTGGAAATCGGGGATAAATGTGGATGGAGCAGGCACTGTGCCTATTTCTGATTGTTTCTAACTCTTGGCTTTCAGATCGTTGCTCTGGACCAAAACTCCCCACTGTGCCAGATTAACCTGTTACTGTGTGGTCAATGCCTGTACTTGATTACAACGTCTGTCTTCATAGCAACATGTTTAGCTGTAGGCTGAGTCAATCTTGAAAAACTCTACTTTTGTAATCAAATGTGCTTAAAATACCTAAATATGCATTAATGAAAAACCTGCTATTAATCTATAAAACACATTTTATAGGTTAAATGTAACGGGCCTTGCCTCTCAAAATTCTGTGACAATTAATTAATCAAATATTTATTATACCTTGAAATCAAAATCTGCTTGGTCTGCAATTAGTACATCATGTGAATTTGAGGAAGATCAGTGCAGCAATTTTATATAAAACACACACACACACACACACACACACACACACACACTTTCTTGTTTCTTATATGTCCAATAGAAGATATTTCTCTACATAATTTTCAAAACCCCTAAGATTAATGGCTCAAGAAGTCACTATATTCATAAAATTATTCCGCATGGTCGGGTGAGACAGACAAGATATTAGCAGTAATGTGTGATGATAGTATTCTAAAGGAGGAAAGCTTAATAAAGAAAGATTTAGCAGAAGTATTCTTTATAGTTTTGGGCAAGATTTGTAGTTAAGCACTAAAAGTTTCAAAACCTGGAAATTAGTCACTCAAAATTCTGAAAATATATCATATTTACAAAAATAAAAAATAAAACAAGCAAAACCCTCAATCTTATTTTAACAAAAGCATCACACAGCATCTACAGAATATACATATGAGATGTGCTTTTTTCATTTTTCTCTCTTTCCATTTACTTCTGTCTTAGGATTTTATTTCTGTGAAGAGACACCATAACCACAGCAACCCTTATAAAGGAAAACGTTTCATTGGGGCTGGCTTACAGTTTAGAAATTTAGTCTATTATCATCATGGTAATAAGGACGGCAACACGCAGATAGACATGGTGCTGGAAAAGAAGCTGAGAGTTCTGTGTCTAAATCAGCAGGCAGCAGAAAGTGATCTGGCTTGCACATTTGAGACCTCAAAACTCTTCTCTTAGTAATGCATTTTCTCCAACAGAGACCAATCTATGCCAACAGGGCCACACTTCCTGAGAGTGTCATGCTCTATGAGCTTATGGGGACTATTTTCATTCAAACCACCACACCTTCCATTCTAGAAATCTCTAGTGGTTTTAGTCTTACTCCTTTGTCTGGCTTTCTCGTTATACTGAAGTTATTATAAGCAAATATTCAGTCTATCTCAGTAACTTATTTTATTCCTGTGGGACAGTTTCTCATTCTGCCTTTTGTTTGAAAACTTTTCTCCTTTTTACTTAATTTTCTAGAGAACTTCCATACACTTCTCAAGACAAAGGTCAACCACCAGAATCTTGTCCCTGTCTCTTTAAGAAGTTGGCCACTTCCATATCCAACCTTTCCACTGTATTCTATATATATCATAGTACATGTAGCATTGAATAATGCCTAGTCATGCATGTCTTCCAACCACATGGTAAACACTGTAGAAAAGACAGATTCTTTCCTACCATATAGTTCATCCAAAAGCACATGGCATTAATATGTGCTTAGAGATTAAGCGAGTAACCTGTGCTAAATACCTGCTCATCTGACCAAATGGAATGCACAAAACTGTTAAATAAAAAAGAGTTTCAAGTATTTTGAAAATTATTTTGAGAGAAATGAGAAAGCCATGATTGTCATTAACTTTTATTTGTCTTTTTGGTTTATTTGTTTCTTTTTTTTGTTTTTCAAAACAGTTTATTATTTGAGAATAGTTTATTGATTTTTCAATCTGCACCCAAAAAAGGATACATATTTACATCATAAAGATGTGTATGAGAGACAAAGAGGCAACAGCTATGAATATCTTAAGAAATATATCACTATTTCTCTATGGTCTTTTGAAAAACTTGTTTTTCCATTATGCATAAATAAAAAGAAATATAGAGTTGTTGATATTTGAAAATAGGAAAATTTATCAAACACTGTTAATTGTTTCCCAAGAAGTAACAGAACTCTTCTATATTCTTGAATAATTATTGGAACAAGAAAAGACTGATGTGAAACAGCCTCTTGTACAAGTGACTATAGGTAACTGAAGACTTCTGGAAGGAGATTAAGTCTCTCCCAGGGATGAACCTCCTTATTGGCTGTTAAATACAGAGGAGTCCATCCTGAAACCATATATACACAAACAACAAAGTAGAGTCAGTAGGTTATGTTTATGTATATCTGTACATAGACACACATGAATACATACATGCACACATACTGTGTGTGTAACAATAACAATCAAGGAATTTGAAAGTGGACACGGAGAGTGTCAAGGGAAGGTATCTGGGAGGTACTGAAGGAAAGAAAGGGAGAGGGGAAGAAACAGAATTTAATTTAATTTTAAATTAAAATCATATTAAAAATAAAGCTAAGTAAAAAAACAAATTATTCTAAAATGCTGTAGGTCATGTCTCAAAGCATAAGAAATTCACAAATAAGAGCCAAGTAAAGAGACTTCCACAGTTTCCATGTTAGGAATTCTAAGTTAATGAATAAAAATTCTAAAATTTAATTTAAACAAAAGATAAATTTAGCAAGTACTTGAATTAAATAAAGCACTCTCTGAAAAAAGTAGTTCATTAAAAGTATGCAGTGCTGAACAAGACATTTGTAACAATCTTTATAAGGGCCAGAGAAATGTGCAGAAGAGGGAAGAGGAAACATTATGAGTCAGAAGGTAACATGTGAGACTATGATATATACGGGCCCATTCTCTAAACTTGATACAACTATTGCAGTTACTCTCTTTCGGGACTGAGCCATCTTCACGGAGCCCACATAACCCTGACTCTACGATTAATAAGTTAAAGAAGGTGGAAGAGCTCATGGGTCCTAAACTTTATCTCTGTCCTGTTTAGACTCTGAAAGACTTTGGGAGACACTTCACCATCCATAGTTTTACACCCTCTGTAGATTCTGCCAGGCTCCAAAAGACAGCTGGCAACCCATGGTCACACAGACAGCCTTAGTTAATCATCGTGAATCACCAACAAAACCAAGAGTCATGAACACGAGAAAGATCTGTGGAGAGGAGAGGCGTTGACAGCAATGATAAAGAGGCAAGGGATGGGAGTGGCTGGCTGCATTGCACACATGTAGAAAATTATCTTAGAACACAATTTATAATAATAAAGAGTACACATCCAATACATGCAGTTATTTTAAAAATATTTTTAGTGATTTCTGATTATCAATGAACATAAAAATATATACCTATCAAATTAAGCAGAAGAGAAAGAGTGTCAGCAGCCTTATAATCAAAACTGGATGTGATTCCACGATTTAAAACAGGGGTAAATGGTGTACTGGGGCATGCAGTGTGCTCTAGGAATGCTTCATGGCAAGAGAGTAGAGATAAACTTTGAAACACAGCTTTAGCGTAAGATCCACTTAAAATTATCAGGCATCTGTCACACTCTAAAAAGAATGGATATCCCTTAAAGAAAGTTCAACTTCCTATTTATATGACAGTAATTTTAGGCTTAAATTCAAAAATCTGTCTCTAGCTTCTGATTCTAGATTATTTAGCAACTCCCTAGCTTTCAGTTTCCAGGAACGCTGTATAATGAAGCTGTTTCAGCTCAGTATGAGAAACATTTCCCACACAAACCTAAACTTTCACTGTTTATGTTCCTTCACATTTTTAGAAGCAATTATCTTTGAGCAAGAATTATTATGTCCAGATTTTAAAAGATACTCACATATGATAAAATGCATCCTTTTACAACCATCAGTCACAGTATTCAGCATAGATCTTCAGCAGAAAATTATTCTTATCTTTATCTCACATGGAAAAATTTAAACCACTATACAATAACAATAATAACAGATGGATAATCCAAATCCAATAATCCTGAGGTGTTAGAAATGCAAAACTATTTAAGATGTTAGTCAAGAGACTGGAAAGTTGGGTCAATGGTTAAATTCACTCTTCATCCAGATAACCCCAGTTTGATTTCCAGCACCCACAAAGTGGCTTAAAACCATATGCAATTCTGGTTACCAGAAATTATTGCCCTCTTCTGGTGTCTGTGGCCACTGCATGCACATGGGGCACAACCATAATGCAGGCAACCCCCCCCAAAATACAAAACAATAAAATAAATAAATAATAAAGGTATTGGTTGATAGTTCAGAAAAGCAGACACATTTTTATTCATATGCTGGCCTTGAAGTCTTCACCTGCCCATCTCCCCTCCCGATCAAGAACTGTGTCAAATGGAAAAGGCAAGCTGAGAAAATGCATGTGTGCAAGATTCATCCTCCACTTCTGACCATAGATGTGATGTGACAGCTGCTTCAAGTTCTTGCTGCTGGGACTCACTACCAAGATGGACTCAACCTTAAACACAGGTTATAATAATAATAACTTCCTTCTTTAAGCTGCTTTTCTCTTGGAATTTGATCACATCAACAGAAGAGAAACAACAACAAATACTTACTTGCTCCCCCAGGTCATATTCTTCATTATATTTCTTTTGAGCTCTAGGGAGTTCTTTTAAATTTTGATATAAACATATTAATAGATTATTATTTGATTTTTTTTTCTATTTGATATCTCCTCATTTATCTTTTGTATTTAATACAGATCCATTTGTCTTCTTTGTTGCCTACATTTTGTTCTCATGTCTAAATATTCATTGTCAAGGTTAAAATCAGAATTATGCGCCTTATTTCTTCCATGTGGTTCTATAGCTTCACATTTGTTGATTAAAGCATATTGAGTTGCATATGTCATAAGATAAAGGCTCAAGTTCATTCTTTTGCATATGACAATTGTGTTTTCCTAACTTCATTTGCAAATGAGACTGTCCTTGCCCCATTGTATTTGCTCAACACCGTTAGTAAGATTCAACTGACTGCATATGCATGAACTTTTGTTTTTCTATTGTTTGCATTAATCTGTATATTTGGTTTCATGATAGTATTCTACTGTTTTATTACTATAGGTCATATTAGATTTCCACTTCAAGAAGCATAAGAAACTCTAGCTTTATTCTTTGTCAAGATTATCTTAATTTATAGAATTCTTTGTCATTCCATGTAGATTTCAATGTCAGTGTTTCTGTTTTCATAAAAATACCATTGGGACTATACCAGAATCATAATGAGTTTATAGGCGGCTTTGGGTGGAATGAGCATTTTAAAACCTACAAATATTTTCAATTACCAGTGGTTTTCATTTTGTCACCTAAAAGTTTTCTTGTTGGAAGTTTGGTCCCAGTAGTGATGGTGTTAATAGGTGGTGTTTCTCTCAAGAGGAGGGACTTTCTAGACTAGATGATGGTTAGGCAATTTTGAAGCCTTGAGCTAAGAAGCTGTGAGATTATTCTCCTGAGTCACATGAATTCTTCTGAAATGGTTACTATGAAAGTCAACACACATGCACACACACCACCCTCACCACCAATCTGGCACTGTGTGTGTGTGTTTGTGTGTATTCTGGTTTCTTGTTTTTCCATGTGTTTTTAATAAAGCTACTGTAGTCCAGACACCATGAGTTCCTCAAAATTACCACAATGCTGCCACTACCACGTCTTTGAACCAGTAGAACTGTGAGTTAAACAGTTTTCATTTATAAAGAAAAGAGAAATAAAAGTAAATACTTCAATACTTCATTAAATGAAGGAAGAGATGAGGAATGTACAATCTGTGACTGTGAGATAATTTCATGTTTATTCAATCTTTAGTTTCCTTCAGCAATCTTGTTCAGTTTTCAAAGAATGAGTGTTTCAAATCCTTAGCTTAATTTACTGATGATTATTTTACTACTTTCAGTTTTTTTTTTAAACCAGATATCCTTTCAATTACCTTTGGGTTGAACTTTGTTAGCCTATATAAACACATCTGCCTTTTGTAATTCAGTTTTGCATTGGACAATTGTTTGTAAATTCACTTATCAATGCTAGTAAATGTTGTGAAATCATGAAATTTTTTGAAATTTCAAAATTAATACATTTGACATTATAAATTACACATAAATTTTCACTTTTTTGTTGATTCCACCCCCCAATAAAATTTTTCTGCCATTTGGATCTCTAGAAATGTCTCAAAAAATCTTTTAAGTTATTCTTTTTATATCTGAGTGATTCAAAAGTTTTACTCAAATTTTTTAAATAGCCCCATACCAGCATTTTTCTACTAATTTAAACTTGTTATGGTAAAATACACCACACTCATAAAATTTAGGAAAAACATAAGGTAAAATAATGATTAGCCAGGAAGTTAAAACCAGGAGTAAAATAAGGATTTTCATGAGCCTTTGGAAGAATGTCATCATGCCCCTTAACTGTCTGCATACTGCATGTTCTCTACCTACATATCTACTGTTCAGGGCTCTGTGCAGCAGTCCCTTGCTTTTATTAGACACCATTGATCATCTGTAGATTCACATCTTTAAAACTGTAGGGTTCTGAGCTTCTTTGACTCATTTCTGCAACAAGATGGTGCTTCAGTTATTTGTCCACAAGGTCCTAGGCATGCCTGCTTAGCATTTTTTGAAAAAATTAAATGTTTCTGGAAGAAAGAAAGATTCAGACAGAAATAATCCTCTGAACAGGTCAGTGTGTTTAACAAATATATGCAGGCTTCAGAGAGAGAGAGAGAGAGAGAGAGAGAGAGAGAGAGAGAGAGAGAGAGAAGAAAAAATATAGTAAAAATAAAAGAAAGTTTTTAAAGAGACAGAGTATAGACAGTCATAAATTAAAGGAGTAAAAATAAAATAAGTCATGTAAAGATGGAAAATACACAGAGTCTGAATTATACATACTATTGTGTTTTCTTTGAATTTTTTTAAACTATGAATGAGATAAGTAAAGAGAGACATTTCATTCTACTGGCTGATAATCTAAACAAACAATTATACTTTAAAGGTATCTTGTCTTTAAAATTTGTTCTAAGACTATGTTGCTTTGGAGAAGAGGTTTTATTTTTGCTTCCACAGAGGATGAGAACCTGTGGATACCTTTTAGACTAAGGTGGCTTGATGAACCAAGACCCCCTCAAAGGTCTCTGTGAACCCCTAAAAATACTTCACCCAATAAAAAGCATGAAGCAGCTAGCGCCCCCGCCAGCCATCCCAGCTTCCATACAGAGGGCCATCGGAGGGGAGAGTTTGCTTCGGGCCCGTGGCAGGGGCCCAGTGAGGAGGAGCTCGGACTTTCCCCGACCCCATAGACTCCCAGGTCAGCCTGCACTGCTGGCTCCACCCTGCTAGCGCCCCCGCCAGCCATCCCAGCTTCCATCCAGAGGGCCATCAGAGGGGTGAGTTTGCTTCAGGCCCACAGCAGGGGCCCTGCGAGGAGGAGCTCGGACTTTCCACGACCCCATAGACTCCCAGGTCAACCTGCAGTGCTGGTTCCACCCTGCTAAGCTCTCCGGCCTGCCATCCCAGCTTACATCCAGGTACAAATTTCTATATTTCTCCCTTCCCATTGGGGCCATAAAATTTCCCCAGCTCAGCTGCCTTGCATGCTGGGCCTGCTCTGTAGGCGCATCCTGGAAAGAGGGAGTGCCTGTGCTTCAATAGCCTGCCTGAGGAAAGGTAGGCATTCTATCAGTGAATTCCCTGCCCAACAAGGGAACCTGACCCGCTACCAGAAGTTCCAATAGAGAGCATTTGAACGAAGAGATGGGCAGACGCCAAGGCAAGACCTCCTCCAACAATCTGAAAAACAACATGAAAACACCAGATCCCAACGACCCTACAACAGAAGGACTTGAACACTTTAACCCAGATGAAGAGGAAAAAAAGTGCCATTATGAAAGCAATAGAGTTCCTTAAACAGGATATGAATAACTCCGTTAAAGAATTGAACGAGAAGTATAACAAAACGTTTGAAGAAATGAGTATAGAAATGGATGAGAAATATAACAAAAAGTTTGAAGAAATAAGTAAATCTGTGAATGATACCCTGAGAAACCAAGAAAAAACAATCAAACAAGTAAAGGAAACAGTACAAGAATTGAAAACTGTAATGGAGGCAATGAAGAAAACACAAAACGAGAACCGGCTGGATATGGAAAACCTAGGTAAACGAACGGAGACTACAGAATCAAGCATAACCAATAGAATACAAGAGATAGAAGAACGAATCTCAGATTCTGAAGATACCATAGAGAAAATAAATGCTCTGGTCAAAGAAAACGGCAAATCCAACAAATGCTCTTCACAAAACATTCAGGAAATCTGGGACACAATAAAAAAACCAAATCTAAGAATAATAGGGATTGAAGAAGGAGAAGAACTGCAGATCAAAGGCCCAGAAAATATATTTAACAAAATTATAGAAGAAAACTTTCCCAATCTAAAGAACGATATTCCTATGAAGGTTAAAGAAGCATACAGAACACCGAATAGACTGGATCAAAAAAAAAAAAGTCCCCTCGCCATATAATAATCAAAACACAAAACATTCAGATTAAAGAAAGAATATTAAGAGCTGCAAAGGAAAAAGGTCAAGTGACTTATAAAGGTAAACCTATCAGGCTTACACCAGACTTCTCTATGGAAACCATGAAAGCCAGAAGATCCTGGATAGAGGTACTACAGAAACTAAGAGACCATGGATGCAAACCCAGACTAATATACCCAGCCAAGTTCACTATCAATGGAGAAAACAAAATATTCCAGGATAAAAATAAATTTAAACAATTCGTAGCCACAAATCCAGCCCTACAGAAAGTAATAGAAGGAAAATTGCAACCCAAGGAATCCAACAGTGCTATCACTGCCTACAATAACCCAGATATCTAGCGACCCTTCACAACCACAACTCAAAGAAGAGAAACACACAAACTCTACTACACACACACACACACACAAATAATAAACGGAATCAACAACCACTGGTCATTAATATCACTTAATATTAATGGACTCAACTCACCTATAAAAAGGCACAGACTTAGAGACTGGATAAGAAAACAGGATCCAACATTCTACTGTTTACAAGAAACACACATCAACCACAAAGATAGACATCTACTCAGAGTAAAGGGTTGGGAAAAGGTTTTCCAAGCAAACGGACCTAAGAAACAAGCTGGTGTGGCCATTCTAATATCTAACAAAATTGACTTCAAACTAAAATCAATCAGAAGAGATGGAGATGGACATTTCATACTCATAACAGGAACAATTAATCAGGAGAAAGTCTCAATCCTGAATATCTATGCCCCTAATATAAAAGCACCCACTTATGTAAAAGAAAAACTTTTAGAACTCAAGGAAGTCATCAAACCACACACACTAATAGTAGGAGACTTCAACGCACCTCTCTCACCAATGGACAGATCAATCAAATAGAAACTCAACAGAGAAATAAGAGAATTGGTAGAGGTAATGAATCAAATGGACTTAACAGATATCTATAGAACTTTCTACCCAAAAAGGAAAGAATATACCTTCTTCTCTGCAGCTCATGGAACCTTCTCAAAAATTGACCACATACTCGGTAACAAAGCAAACTTACACAGATACAAAAAAAATATTAGTAATCACCTGTGTCTTGTCGGATCACCACGGAATAAAGTTAGAATTCAACAACAGTTCGAATACCAGAAAGTCTACAAACGCGTGGAAGTTGAACAGTCAACTACTGAATCATCCTTGGGTCAAGGAAGAAATAAAGAAAGAAATTAAAGTCTTCCTTGAATTTAATGAAAATAAAGACACAACATACTCAAACCTATGGGACACAATGAAAGCAGTTCTAAGAGGAAAGTTCATAGCACTAAGTGCCCAATTAAAGAAAATGGAGAAAGCATATATTGGAGACTTAACAGCACACCTAAAAGCTCTGGGAAAAAAAAAAAAGAGCAGACTCTCTCAGAAGGAGTAGAAGATTGGAAATAATCAAACTGAGGGCTGAAATCAACAAAATAGTAACACAGAAAGCAATCCAAAATATCAAAGAAACAAAAAGTTGGTTCTTGGAGAAAATCAACAAGATTGACAAACCCCTAGCCAAACTAATCAAACGGCAGAGAGAGAACACTCAAATTAAAAAGATCAAAAATGAAAAGGGGGACATAACAACAGACACAGTGGAAATTCAGAGAATCATTAGATCTTACTACGAGAGTTTATATGCCACAAAGTTGGAAAATGTACAAGAAATGGATTGGTTTTTAGATAAATACCATCTACCAAAGTTAAATCAAGACCAAGTGAACAATCTAAATAGACCTGTTAGTCGCGAAGAATTAGAAGCTGTTATCAAAAACCTCCCCACCAAAAGAAGCTCAGGACAAGATGGTTTCAATGCAGAATTCTACCAGAACTTCCAGGAAGAGCTAATACCTATACTCCTTAATGTATTTCACAATATAGAAACAGAAGAATCATTGCCAAACTCTTTTTATGAAGCTACAGTTACCCTGATACCAAAACCACACAAAGACACAACCAAGAAAGAGAATTACAGACCAATCTCACTCATGAACATTGACGCCAAAATACTCAATAAAATACTGGCAAACCGAATCTAAGAATACATTAGAAAAATTATCCATTATGATCAAGTGGGCTTCATCCCAGAGATGCACGGCTGGTTCAACATACACAAATCTATCAATGTAATCCATCATATAAATAAACTGAAAGAAAAAAACATATGATCATTTCATTGGATGCTGAAAAAGTATTTGACAAAATTCAACACCCCTTTATGATAAAGGTGTTGGAGAGATTGGGTATACGAGGATCATACCTAAATATAATAAAAGCAATATATAGTAAGCCGACAGCTAACATCAAATTGAATGGAGAGAAACTCAAAGCCATTCCACTAAAATCAGGAACACGACAAGGCTGTCCACTCTCTCCATACCTCTTCAATATAGTGCTTGAAGTTCTAGCAATAGCCATAAGACAACATAAGGGGATCAAATGGATTCGAATTGGAAAGATGAAGTTAAACTTTTGTTATTTGCAGACGATATGATAGTGTACATAAGCGACCCCAAAAGCTCTACCAAAGAACTTCTACAATTGACTAACACCTTTAGTAATGTGGCAGGATACATGATCAACTCCAAAAAATCGCCTGCCCTCCTATACACAAAGGATAAAGAAGCAGAGAGGGAAATAAGAGAAACATCACCATTCATGATAGCCACAAATAGCATAAACTATCTTGGGGTAACTCTAACCAAGAAAGTGAAAGACCTATTTGACAAGAACTTTAAGTCCTTAAAGAAAGAAATTGAGGAGGATACCAGAAAATGGAAAGACCTCCCTTGCTCTTGGATTGGGAGAATCAACATAGTAAAAATGGCAATTCTACCAAAAGCAATCTATAGATTCAACGCAATTCCCATCAAAATTTCATCAAACTTCTTCACAGACCTTGAGAGAACAATAATCAAGTTTATATGGCAAAACAACAAACCCACGATAGCCAAAACAATCTTATACAATAAAGGAACTTCTGGAGGCATTACCATCCCTGACTTCAAACTCTATTACAGAGCTACAGTATTGAAAACAGCTTGGTATTGGCATAAGAACAGAGAAGTCGACCTATGGAATCGAATAGAAGACCCGGGTATTAACCCACAAACGTATGAACACCTGATATTTGACAAGGGAGCTAAAGCTATACAATGGAAGAAGGAATGCATCTTTAACAAATGGTGCTAGCGTAACTGGATGTCAACCTGTAGAAGATAGAAAATAGATCCATATCTATCACCATGCACAAAACTCAGGTCCAATAGGATTAAAGACATCAACACTAATCCGACCACTTTGAACCTGATAGAAGAGAAAGTGAGAAGAAGTCTACAAGATATAGGCACAGGAGACCAGTTCCTAAGCAGAACCCCAGGAGCACAGACAATAAGAGAAACAATGAATGAATGGGATCTACTGAAACTGAGAAGCTTCTGTAAAGCAAAGGACACTGTCAGTAAGACCAAAAGGCTACCTTCTGACTGGGAGAAGATCTTCACAAATCCCTCATCAGACAAAGGTCTGATCTCCAAAATATACAAAGAACTCAAGAAACTAGACACTAAAACTCTAATTAACCCAGTTAAAAAATGGGGTACTGAACTGAACAGAGAATTCACAACAGATGAACTCCGAATGGCCAAAAGGCACTTAAGGTCATGCTCAACCTCCTTAGTGATCAGGGAAATGCAAATCAAAACAACTTTGAGATATCATCTTACACCTGTCAGAATAGCCAAACTCAAAAACACCAATGACAGCCTATGCTGGAGAGGATGTGGAATGAGGGGAACACTCATCCATTATTGGTGGGAATGCAACCTTGTGCAGCCACTGTGGAAATCAGTGTGGCGGTTTCTCAGGAAACTGGGAGTCAACCTCCCTCAGGACCCAGCAATTCCACTCTTGGGAATATACCCAAGAGATGCCCTATCATACTACAAAAGCATTTGTTCAACTATGTTCATAGCAGCACTATTTGTAATAGCCAGAACCTGGAAACAACCTAGGTGCCCCTTAATAGAAGAATGGTTAATAAAGGTGTGGAACATATACACATTAGAGTTCTACTCAGCGGTAAAAAACAATGACATCTTGAATTTTGCATGCAAATAGATGGACATAGAAAACGCTTTACTGAATGAGGTAAGACAGACCCAAAATGAGGAATATGGTATGTATTCACTCATATGTGGATTCTAACCATAATTAAAGGTCTTTGAGCCTATTATTCGTGATCCTAGAGAAGCTAAATAAGAAGATGAACCTGATGTAAATCATGTAGCTATCTACCTGGAGATTGGAATTAGGGAAGAGTACCAGGTAACCTCGGGTGCATGGGGGGGGTGGGAGGGTTGTTGGAAGGGGAGAGGGTTAGAGAGAAGGGAGTAGGGGAGGAATGGGGAAAGCTAGGTGAACTGGGATGGGGGGAAGGAGGAAGGATGGATATGAGATCAGGGAAGAATATATTTCAACTAAGGGAGTCATCTTAGGGTTTACAGGAGACTTGATTATAAATGGGATCACAGGTCCTAGGAGATCCCCAGATTGTTCTCTGGACAGAAGAGAGGGTGCCTGAAACGGCCTAGGCCCATAACCATACTGATGAATATTTTGCTTATCACCATAGAACCTTCATCTGGCGATGGATGGAGATAGAGACAGAGACCCACATCGGAACACTGGACTTAACTCCCTAGGTCCAAATGAGAAGCATAAGGAAAGAGAACGTGAGCAAAGATGGCAAGGTCAGAGAGAACCTTCATCCCATGATGGATGGCGATACAGACGGAGACCCACATTGGAGCACCGGACTGAGCCCCCCAAGGTCCAAATGAGGAGCAGAAGGAGGAAGAAAATGAAAAAGGAAATAAGGACTGCGAGGGATGCGATCACCCACTGAAACAAGGGGACGGATCTAATGAGAGTTTACCAAGGCCAGTTGGACTGGGACTGAATGAGGACGCAATCCAACCAGATTCTCTGAATGTGGCCGGATTCTCTGAATGTGGCTGGCCCGGAGTCTTTCTGAAAAGCCATTGACAATGTCACTGGGACTTGTTTCCTCTGCATATACTGGATTTTGCGGATCCAGTCCGTCTGGACACTCACCTTCCTGGACCTGGAGGGAGGCTGGAGGATCTTGAACTTCCCACTGGGCAGGAAACCCTGACTGCTCTTAGGGATGGAGAGGGAGGAGGAGAGGGAGTTGGGGGAGTGGGAGGGTGGTGGGAGGATGGGCGGAAATGGAAACTTTTATAATTTAATAAAATTACAAAAAAAAAGCATGAAGCAGTTTGGAGAGAACTATACTGAAAATCCCCAAATTTTGTTTATAAATATTTGTTTACATTTAATGGGGGTATGCTATGGAGTTAAATACTTTGCACAGGTATGGATCTTTGGATCTTGATTTATTGATACAAATTTAAGATCAATTTTGTTATATATATATATATATATATATATATATATTTGTTTTATATATATATATTTCTGCTCTTGATTAAGGTGTAGTGTTTGTGCAGCTCATTTAAAAATATAATTTATTATTAAGAAATATAGGTTAATAGATAATCATCTATAATAGCCAAGTTTCTAGTCATGTTAGGTTTTCTAGATATATAGAGATATATTTCAGTTAGATAGGTATTCTTCAATTTTTTCAGAGACCTTCAAAATATTGCATTTAAAATGTTTTAAGTAGTTACAACTTTTTATGCCAATGAGACACATCTACTCCTGACAGCACTAAACTATTTTCAGAGAATGATGAGCATCTAAAATGTACTTATAGAATTTGCTAGGCATTTTGGAAAGAAAATGTTCTTGCCTGGACTGCTTGATGCTATGTTGTATGAACTGGAGATGTAGGACCCACAGGAAAATGATTGTTGAACTTGCCTAAAGGTGAGACAGTCCTTTGGGGTTCCTACTTCATGAAAGAATAAAAAGTATTTGTCAGACATTTTGCAGGACACAGAAGAAAACAACTGATGAATTTTGCCATTACAAGGCAGAACAGATCTTCAAATTTCCTGCTTCATGGAAAAGTCTGCTGGATACTATGGGCCTGTAGGCTGAAGACTGGATACCTCAAAGTTACAGAAGAACTTTGGGTGATTGTCCAGGCAGAGAATTGTTTCTGACAGTTATAGAGTTTTGGAAGTTGCTTAAAATGCATTCCCTGTTTACTTAGGTAATATTATATCCTTCTGCTGCCTTTTATGGAATTGAAGAATAGATAGCTATAGTTTTCCTTAGTTATGATAAAAGATAAGGTAGATATAAATATCATAACTATAATTCTTGCTTGATACCTGTTTTGTTGTGTGTAATTTTACTATGTTAAAGTTAAAACATTCCTTTTTATTTAGACAGAAATTGGGAGGTGATATGGGATTCCTCTCTGTATGCTGTGAATACCATTGGTTAATAAAGAAGCTGCTTTGGCCTGTGATAAGGCAGAATAGAGGTAGGCTGGAAAATTAAACTGAATGCTGGAGGAAAATGCAGAGTCGGTGAGAAGCCATGTAGCTGCTGCTGGAGACAGACATGCTGGAACCTTGTTGGTAGGCCCCAAACCTCATGGTAAAATATAAAATAATGGAAATGGGTTAATTTAAGATATAAGACATAGCTAACAATAATCTTAAGCTATTGGCCAAGCAGTTTTAAATAATATAGTTTTTGTGTAATTATTTCATGTCTGGGTAGCCGGGAACAAACAAGCAGTCTCTGGCAACTGCTGATTTAATATTAACCTAGGATTTTATATGGCCTTTTATATGTTTAAAAAACTTCCCTTATTCTTGACATATTGTTTTCATATTACACAGTTAGCTTATTTTCTTATGTACTGTCTCTATAGAGCTTGAGATGAGCCTGTAATTTTATCCTTCCTTTTATGAATATAGTCTTTATCACTTTTAGGTATTGAACACTCTCTGCATCCAAGACATAATTCTCAACAAATGTATGGTGTGTCATTGAATTTGGTTTACTATTGTTCTGTTGAGAAGTTTTGAATCAACATTCAGCAAGATTGTTGGCCAATAGTTTCTTTCCCTGTCATGACTGTTGAGAACTTACTTTAAAGTTGTCAAGTAATTCACATACTTTAGCTTTTTGACAACATTTTCTGGAGACTTCTACTTGTTTGTTTGCTTGTGTAATATATTCTATTTCTGTGCATTATGCATAACTTTGTGTTGATTACAAAAAATTAAACCCATGCATTTTATGTAAAGGAGTGGATCTGTGTCCAGAGGTGTTATAAATTTTTTTACTAGATTTCATGCGACATATTCTTGGACTTTGTCTCAAAAAGAATTGATCTATGTATCACTGAGTCAATATTTTCATGGAGGAAAGAAAAGCTCTGATTTTCTAGTCAGCTCTATTATCACTAATAATGAAAGGTATCATTTCTCTGTTGTTCAGAATTATTTCATTTACAGTAGTATTCAAGCAGACAACAGATTCTACCAAACTTAATAGCTAAGAAAAACACCTCAAAAGTAGTGACACAGAGGACATATCAATCAAGCCATGTAAAGTGATTCTATCCAAAGCTCTTTTTCTCTGTTTTAAGGAGAAAAGTCCCTCATTGAAGAGGGTAAATTACAGTTTAGCAACTTAAAGAAAACATGAGGCAAAGACATAATAAAGACCCATCACCATGTTATGGGTCATAGGTCATACTCTGTTCTATGAGCCAAAAATAGTTTCTAGGAAAGCAGTGTTGAATTCTAAATTCCATACCTGTGTTCCCCTCACTGGGAATGTGCTCATTTCATCTGATGATAAAATGGATTTTCTTCAAGAAATGGGCTTCTGTTTGCACCTGTAGGTAACAAAACAAATGGATATTCATTTCATTTCTTACTCATGGAAAGATTTTATAGCAAAAAACTAATCAGTGCACCATTAATTATAATAATTCAAGCCTTAAAATGTTCCAATAGTAAGGATTGGTTAGTAAATGATGATGCATTCATATGATGATCTACTTAGAAAATGTGCTTTCTGTACAATGTTATTAGGGGATACAAATGAGACAAACAAATGATAATTAAAGCACAAGCTAATTGGGCAGAGAAAAGCATAAGCTTTAAAACTTAAATTTTTATTAGATATGTAAATTCATTCCATGTATGTTTCCTAATCATCTGCTTTAGTCAATTGGATATAATAGTGGAGCCAAAAGGAATAAATATGGTCAACTCTTAAGTCACCTACCATGCAGGTTCAGAAATGAACAGATAAACCACTACTGTAGGGTACATGTATAAATATATGTTCATATAGATCTATACAAATTTTTCAATATGTATATATGTGTGTCTACATACATCCATGTATGTGTGCTCCTTTGCTAGTGTGTGTCTATGCAATGATAGGAAAATTTGCTAGTTAAGAAGGGAAGGGAAATTTAGCTTATATCTGAAATACAAAAGACTTAGAGATTTTCAAGCTTAAAATTCACCTTTTTTTCACATCCTGACCAAAGTTTCCCCTTTTACCTCTCGTCCCCAGACTATCCTTTCACCTCCCTTTTGCTCCACCTTGTCCAGTATTCCTCCATTTCTCTCCATATAAAAAGCCAGACCTCCCATGAATATTAACCAAACATGGCAAATCAAGTTGAAGTAAGACTAAGCACCTCCATTCATTTTAAGGTTAGACAAGGTAATCCAGTTGAGGAAAAGGGTCTAAAGAACAAGCAAAATAGTTCGAGATAGCCCCTGTTCCCAATGTTAGGAGGCCAATAAGAAAACCAAGCTACAGTACTCTAACATGTATGCAGACGGCTTAGGTCAGTCCCATGTAGGCTCCCTGGTGGCCGGTTCAGTCTTTGTGGGGCCCCTATGAGCCTATGTTAATTCTGTGGGTTTTCTTGTGGTGTCCTTCACTCTGGTTCCTAAAATTCTTCCTTCCACTCTCCAACAGGATTCTATGAGTTTGCCTAATGTTTGACTGTGGGTCTATACGTCTGTTTCCTTCGGTTGCTGAATAAAGTCTCTGTGATGAAAATGGGCTAGGTGCTAATCTATGAGTAGAGCAGAATATCATTAGGAATCATTTAGTTTACATTTTTGCAAGTCTTGCTTGGTTCTATTCTAGGTCTCTGGGTTACCAGCTTCTGGGTTTTGGTCCTCTACCCAGAGGCAGGAGTGGACACCCTCTCATGATAAGGGTCTCAAGCTTGGCCAGTCCTGTGTTGGCCACTCCCACAATTTCTGTACAATCTTTATGCCAGCACATCTTGTAGGCAGGGAAAATTGTAGATCAAAGAATTTGTGGCTAGGTTGGTGTCACAATTCCTCCACTAAAAGTCTTTCCCGGTTGCAGAACATGGTCAGTTCAGGCTCTGTATCTCCCATTGCTATGAGTCTTATCTAGAGTCACCCTCATAGATTCCTGGGAGTTTGCACTACTAGCTCATCCCTGAAATGGCCCCTGATTCCAGTTGTCAATCTCGGTACTCTTTATTCATTCTTTAGTTGAGGGACTATTTGGTTGTTTCAAGTATCTAGCTATTATGAATAAAGCTACTATTAATATAGTTGATCAGATGTCCTTGCGGCATGATATGGCATGTTCTTTGCTCAGGAGTTAAGGTATAGCTGGGTCTTGAGGTAGATAGGTTTCCAATTTTGTTTTAAGAAACTGCCATATTGATATCTAAGGTGAACACTCATACCAGCAAAGAAGGGGTGTTCTCCTTGCTCTACATACTCACCAACATGAGTTGTCATTTGTGTTTTTGATTCTGACAAATGTAAAATAGAATCATTAAGATTGACATTTTCCTATTGGCTAAGGATGCTAAACATTTCTTTAAGTGATTCTTGGTCGTTTAAGATTCCTCTGTTGATAATTCTGTTAGGTCTGTACCTCATTTTTAATTGGATTATTTGTTTTGTTGATGTCTAGTTTCTTGAGTTCTTTATGCAATTATTCTGCTGTCAGATGTGGTGTTGGTAAAGATCTTTTCCCATTATGCTAGGTTGCCATTTTTGTCATTGACAGTATCTTTTGCCTTACAGAAACTTTTCAGCTTTATGAGGTCCCATTTATTAATTATAAATCTTAGTGTATGTGCTATGGGTGTACTGTTAAGTAAGTTGTCTGTAGTGTTGTTTTTCTCAAAGAATCAACTCTTTATTTTATTGATTAATTGTATTGTTTGCTTTGTTTCTATTTTATTGTTTTCAGTCCTCAATTTAATTATCTCTTGCTGTCTTCTCTTGGGTGTGTTTGCTTCTTTTTGTTCTAGAGCCTTCAGGTGTGCTGTTAAGTTGATAGTATGAAATCTCTCCAAATTCTTCATTAAGACAGCTAGTGCTATGAGCTTTCCTCTTGGTGCCATTTTCATTGTATCCAGTAAATTTGGGTATGTTTGTGCATTCATTTTCATTTAATTCCAGGAAGTTTTTAATTTCTTTATTTCTATCATGACCCAGTAGTCCTTCAGCAGGGAGTGTAAGTGGAGTGTTATGTCCCAACAAATCTAGTCCCAAGTAACTAATTCAGAGGCTGAATATGAATTATAAATACTTGTACAATAGTTCAAACTTGTTATTAGATAACATATTTTATGTTAACCCATATTTTTATTGAAGCTTTGCCATGTGGTTATGCCTTTTCTCCATATGACATGCCCATGTTTATCTCATTGTATCTGCCCACAACTCTCTTACTCTGCCCTTCTGCCCCTCTTCATCCCATCGTTCTAAGTTTGGCTTTTCCACCTAACTTCCAGTTTGAATACTGGCCAATCAATGTTTTATTAAACATTAAACATATTAAAATATCTAAGTGACAAATCTTTACAGTGTACAAGAGTATTATTCCACAGCAAGGGAGTTGTTCAGTTTCCATGAGTTTGCAGACTTTCTATTGTTTCTGTTGTTGCTGATGTCCAGCTTTAATCCATGGTGGGTGGTCTGATAAAATATAGGGGGTTGTTTCAATTTTCTTGTGTATGTTAAGATTTGCTTTGTAACTGAGTTTGAGGTCAATTTTGGAGAAGGTTTCATTAAGCGCTAAGAAGAAATTTTAGTTTTCTTTGTTTAGATGAATTGCTTTGTAGCTATCTATTAGGTCCATTGGATTATGGATGTCTGCTTGTTCCATTATTTCTCTCTTTAGTTTCTGCCTGAATGAGTTGTTCATAGGTAAGAGTGAGGTATTGAAGTCACCCACTATTAATGTGTGGCATTTAATAAGTGATTTAAGCTTTACTAATGTTTATTTTACAAATGTGGGTGCCCATATCCAGTTGAGGTATAGATATTAACAACTGAGATGTCATCTTGATAAAGTTTTCTTTTGATGAATATAAAATGTCCTTCTCCATCTCTTTGGATTAGTTTTGATTGAAAGTCTATTTTGTTAGATATTAGAATGACTACACAAACTTGCTTCTTGGGTCCATTTGTTTGGAAAATCTTGGATGTCGTGGTGTATTTCTTGTATGAAGCAGAGGGATGGATCCTGTCTTTGAATCCATTCTGTGTGCTCTGTGTGCTTGTGTCTTTCCTTTGGTAAATTGAGTTTATTGATATTGACAATATTAATGATCAATGAAAGTCAGTTTCTGAAATATGGCGATGGTGGTGCTGGTAATCTCCCTCTCTCTCTCTCTCTCTCTCTCTCTCTCTCTCTCTCTTTCTCTCTCTCTCCCTGTGTGTGTTTGTGTGTGTGTGTGTGTGTGTGTGTACACACACATCCATGTGTGCGTACATGCTTTTCCCCCTTCTTTTGGTTTTTTTTCTGGTGTGAAATTATTTATTTCCTGTGCTTTCTTGGGTGTAGTTAACCTCCTTGGGTTTGAGTTTTCCTTCTAGTACCTTATGTAAGATTGAATTTGTAAAAGATATAATTGTTATATTTGACTTTATCATAGAATAACTTGTTTTCCCCATCTATGATGATTGACAGCTTTGCTGAATTGAGTAATCTAGGCTTGTATCCATGGTCTTTCAGAGTATCCATTGAGAAGTAGGGTATAATTCTAATGGGTCTACCTATACATATTACTTTGCCTTTTTTCCTTGGAGCTTTTAATATTCTTTGTGTAGTATGTTGATGCTTTGATTATTATGTAGAGAGGGGACTTTCTTTTCTGGCTCAATACATTTGATGTTCTATGCTCAATACATTTGATGTTCTATTTCTTTTTTTGTGTCAGGAAAATTTTATCCTATAATTTTGTTGAAAATATTCTCTGGGTCTTTGAGCTGGGAATCTTCTTCCTCTTCTATTCCTATTATTCTTAGGTTTGGTACTTCCATAATGTCCCTGATTTCCTAGATGTTATATATTAGAAACTTTTTAACTTTAACATTTTCTTTGACCTATGTACCAGCTTCTTCTATTGTATTTTATATGCCCAACTCACTCCCCCTATGTTTCTGTTCATGAAAGGGCTGGTCTTCCATGGTTCTCAACAAATCATGGCATATCAAGTTTCCATAAGACCAAGCACTTTCCCATGTATTAAGATTAGGCGAAGAGACCTGCTATGAGGAGTGGAGTCCCAATCGCTTCCATCTCTTGTATTCTGTTGATGATCTTTGTGTCTGCAGTTCCTGTTTGCTTCCCTAGATTCTCTATCTCCAGTATATCTTAGTTTGTGTTTTCCTTATTGCTTCTATTTCAGATTTAAGTCTTGAACAATTTTATTCATTTCCTTCATGTATTCATTTATCTTTTCCCAGATTCCTATAATTTATTCATCCTATTTAATGAACTCTATCATATTAATAGATTGGGTATAAGATCATTTTCTTGTGCTTCATCTCTGTTGGAATATCCAGGACTTGCTGTAGTAGGATAGCTGGCCTCTGGTGATGCCATATTGCCCTGACTGTTATTGTTCCTGTTTTTTAGCTGGTCTCTATTCAATAGGATTTGAAGTTAGCATAGGTTTAGGTGCCAATTTGTGAGTTTATCTTTGTTGGATGGATATTTTTTTCTTTGGTTTTAGTTTCTTCTCTGATCGTATGACTTGTGTGACCTTGGTTTTGGTGACCAGGGAGTCTTCAGGACGTTCAGTAGGGTGTCTCCACCGGGGTTTTGGTAACTTGTGTGGCCTTGGGGATTTAGGCACAAGCTTGGTTCCTGGGATTCCTAGTACCTATTTGTCCTCTGGGAAATCAGAGGTCTACCAGTGTTGTGGGCCTGGGGTCCCTTGTACTAGTGTGACCTCTGGTAGAGAATGGGTCTTCTGATGTAGTATTGAACAAGGATATGGAGCTGAGGGGAGGGGGGACTATTGGGGATAGCTATACAGGCTCTAAGAAGTATCAGTGAGCAATGGATGTTGTCTTTCCTGGGATTTCTAGTACTGCATAGTCTCCAGGAGAGCACCCATGTTCTGTCAGAGTCATGATCCAGGACATGGAGCCTATGGCAGGAAATCTAGAATTCACTTCTTTGGAGAAAAGAAAAGGCTATGGCAGAAAGTTTGTAAGAGGCGGAGAATCAGAGGCTTTCCTGTAAGAGTGTGTATCCTATCAGAAGCTATACATGTAAAGCTTAACCAACACAACCTCCATAACAGCCGAACAAGGATGAGACAAATAAACATTCCAAACTGCGTAGTAGAAAACCCCTTAAGGCCACAATACCAGGAATTACAGGAAGCTGTGTATAGCTGGGAGCTGGGAAGATGGTCCTCCCAGGGAATAGTGCACCAACTGCTTGTCCAGTGCCAAATAATCAGCCCTAAGCACATACACACATACACACACACACACACACACACACACACACACACGAGTAACTTTATGTGAATTCAACAAGTTATATTTGGGAATGAAAAATTTGTGAATTTCAAGGGGAATGGGAAAGGGTATATGGGAGAATTTGTAGGAAACGAATGGAATGGATCAAGTTTGTAATTAAATTAGAATTTCAAAAATAAAAAAAAACAACAGATAAGTCATGGGCTTATGAAAGCATAGTGGGGAATAGTGCAGAGTGATAAGAATAGGGTATCCAGAGCCTAAGTATGTGAGAAGGAAAGGAAGCCCCAAGTGGATTATTGAAAGCCCAGTGAGCTGCGCTAGGGTGTGAGCATTCTTGTGGAGACTCTAGGGAGCCTCTGCAGCATTAAAGCAATGGAGCATGACATCAACTGGTCTGGCCTTCAGTGAGATAAATCTTGTGGCAGTATCGACAGAATCAAGGGTTGAGAAATCATGAATAAGAGGACCAGTCTGATGCCCTAATCCACAACAGAGCAAAGAGGGAAAGAAACAAAGTCAGTGTGGCTTTACATTCTACAGAAAGCCCGCAGTCAAAAGACAATTTAGAGTTTGTTTAAAATGTGGTCACCATAGCTCTGTGTGTGTAGCTTTATTCCTGTTATCAACACTGAGGTGAAAGGACTAGACTTATTTATCTCACTCAGTCTTCATTATAGTACCAAGAGATACATTCAATTTACCATGTCTGTTACACAGGGTAGAAAAAAATAAGAGAAGTTAAATAGTTTGGTGAGGATCACATTGCAAATAATTACACAGTTGAGAAGGAACCCAGGTCTGTTCCCAGAGCATGACAAATCCCTCAGACAAATAGCCAGCTGTTTTTCTGAATGACCACAGGAAACGAGAGAAAAGCATAAACTAAAGAGGGCCAGGTTGTTTAGCTGCCTGAGTGACTCTAAGAGCCCAAGTCTGTGTTGGTAGAAGCCGCATGAGGAAGGAAAGCAAGTTATAGATGGGAGGGGGGAGAAAAAGACAAGAATAAAGAAAAATTTTCTTGTTGGACATGATTGTTAGTAATAATAAAGAGATCAATATGCTCAATAAGAAGTTGGGGGTTTAATTTATATAATCCCAAGTTGCCAGGGAAACGAGGGTAACAAAGTGCATGACTAAAGCGGAGAGTGTGAGACTGTGTGGTTCTAAGCCAACAGAGCTGGAAACAATTTCCTAAGAAATGACTTTTCTCCAGGAGTGCAAAGGCTGATGTCCCTAAGAAGGAAAAAAGAAAAGCCACTTAGAAAAGACTAGGACATGAAGGGTTAAAGAAGATAAAGACTAAAGAAAAGTTTGAATAAGAAATATTAAGGAAGAGAAAAAAACTATTTCAAAAAGCATAGTTTCAAATATCAAAGAGAGACCATGTTGGAAGGAAATGAGAAATGTTTGTTGTATTTGGCTTTCAAGAGACCATTGTTGACATTTAAGGGAAAAAAATGGTTCAGTCTAAGAAAGAGGCTTGAAACCCTATCATTGTGATGTACAGCATAAAGGGCTTATGAGAAAATAGATTCTCTGACGAAATGATTTCTGTCCCCTGTTTATCTGTCCCTGAGTCCCATAAGAAAATGTCACAAGGTCAGAGTATCATCTATCTTACACAGAAACACTTTACACACTTCTGGGTAACGGAGATTTTATTCTTTCTAAGTGTCTGTTACCAGTCGCTGAGAAAATCTCTATTCAATAGTAAAGAGAATGCTTTCTCCTCACTTATGTTGTGTGTGCATGTGTGTGTGCATGTGTACGTGTGTGTCTGTGTGTGTGTGTGTGTGAGTTTGTGTTTCTCTGTAGGATGTTTGATCACTATGACCTACTTCAAAATGGTTTTTGTTCATTCTATAACCTAAGCACAACCTGTCAGCCTAAAAGATAAACTGGGTATACTCGGGGTATACTCAGCGGAGTCATTCTCTTTTTGTTTCTTTGAGAACCAGCTTCTGGTTAGAAATAATACAGCTACACTGTTTTGTCCAGGCAGATTTATCAGTTTCTTGAAAAGAAATTGTTAAAGAGTTTGACACATTGATGTGATAAATTTTAGTCAGTTGCACATCCCATCCACAACTCTTTCCAGCTAGACCACTTCTCAGCAAGCACCCCCACCCCGCTCATGTTTTCTGTTTGTATTCGAACTCACGAGTTTTATTAGAGTTACTTACCTGCACACGAAAGGGAAGTTATTTCATGGGTATTTTGCATGACTGCATCTAAAACCCTTCAAAGAGAAATTTAATTGAGGAATGACTTTGTTTTACTCATAGTATTGGAGGGTGTACTTCATGGCCACTTCAACCCATGTGATCAGGACACTAACATATGTAAGTGTTAAATGAGTTTCTTCTTGTAGCAAACAGGAAGAAGACAGGACACAAGAAAAGAATAGGGCAAAGTAAACCTTTAAGGAAAGACACCGTGAAAGAATGGTCTTCCAACCAAGCCCCATCTTCCAGTTTCTAACACTTCTCAATAGTCTATTCTACCTTAAATCCATCAGTGCCCTAAAGTGTTAATTGGACCACAGACCTAAGCATTTAATTGCACCTGAAAATACTCTCAAAGTCACCCACACAGGCGTGCTTCACTGTCTTATAGGCATTTCTCAATCAAATCAAGGGAACAATCAAGACTGCACATCCCAGCAGGTGTCCCATAATTATGAGAAGATACACAGTTAGGGGTAAAGTTTCGAAGAAAATAACATTCGACACCAACATTGAGAAGTGAAGTGCAAAGAGTAAAGCCAGAGAGAAAAATATTAAACCCACAGAGAAACGTGTAGATTTTTGTTTGTTTGTTTTGAGTTCCTGATTTGCATCCACTTGACACTCAACCATTGTGGCAGAAGACTGTACCTTGACCATGTGGGTCTGGTAGTATTTTAATAAGTATCTGTGGTGCAGGTTGTGGTGTATTTCTCTGTAGAGCAGCACGCTTCAATGAAGGGGTAAGTGCAGAGGGACCTGGACAAAGATACTTGAAACAGAAAAACCTTCCAATTAGCAGTCAGTGGCTACCTCCATTGCTCCTTTACGGAGAAATATCCTTTCATAGGGCATGTGGAGAGGAGAGTCACAAAAGATTTCAGCAGCTACATAGGTCTTAGAATTCCATGGCATATAATAGAAGTGAGAGTTAAGTTTTAGAAAGTATGAGAATTTCTCTGTCAGTTTGCAGACTTTGAGTTTAACACATGCTACAGAGTACGGCTCACTCACGCTGTGTCTTTAATTTGTTAGCACCAGGTATTGGGGGCAAAAACAGACCAAGAATATATGACTCCTTTTATTTTTTTTGTTTTCAGGACCAAGCAAAAGAGTGTAACTTTATGAAGTTTGTCTAAGGGGTGAATAAAAATGACACAGAGAAAGACTGGATAGGTTTCAAAGTGATGTGATTGTTGTAGTGTTAATGGGAAAAGCTTCCTTGATATTGTCTTCTCTAAGAGAAGAATTCATCTGAGAGACACAAACACTTTAAGAAGAGCCTTGTTTAACAGAGTGCAGCAGAGCATGCGCCCCGATTGAGAGTTGAGCAATTGTCGAGGTGCAGGCATGACAGCAGAGATGACTCTGTTTGGTGGCTTTTTCAGGAGTGTTTCAATATTTATGAAGGATGCGGCCTGTTCATGAGAATTACGTACCCATTTGGCCCTCCCAAGGACGCGAGACGAAGTCTCCTTTTTTGGAACGCTTCTTCCAATGATCATTTTGAATAGACCATAAAATTGGGGATGGGAATTAGAGACGGTTAGAAAAAAGGCAAGGCAAGTGGTATAACGATGCCAAGATTGCTTCAAAGTGCAGACTCTGCATGTGAGGCACATGTATAAGTATCCCGGTGTCTTAGTTTCTCAAAAAGTAAGACGAGTCTAGCTAGAGCTTCAAATGTATTTAAGGGTATTTTGAGTTTTGGGTATTGAGATATAGCTGCAGTTGCCCTGGTTCCTTCATGTTTAACTCCCTGCCTTGCCAGGAAACATAGCTGCCTAGGTACAGCTGCACATTCCCCTCGTTAGCTCTTATCTAACTCCTCTTTGCTTACTCAGTCCCAGAAATGGGATTTTATTGGCTCTCTGTTCTGGGGGGGAAATCCTGAGAAGAGTAAAGTTGGTGTCTTGAGGGACACTTGGAAAAGATCTGAGCTTCACCATAACTGAAGGGGAAATGAGTTTCAAAGATCCATCCTGAGATCCGCTCAGGAATATGCTGCAAATGCTTTCCTAGTTCAAATGAAGATGGGGACAGGGTAAATCAGCTCCCAAAAGCAGACTTCTTAGGCCAAAGAAATCCCATGGGAAACATAATGCTGTCAATTATTATATCACCAGCTTAAAGAATTTATTTAATGATTTGTGTGGCAGATACATAACCAGATCTTCTTAGGTGCACATCACTCAAGAATCAATAACTTAGAACAACTCAAAGATAAAAATGACAACTAAAATGATGTGCTTATTCTTCTAGAGATGGTAGGTGAATTATAGTAAACCTTATACTGAAGATTTCTTAAACTGAAATTAACAAATTACAAATTAAGCTTATTTTGTACAGAGTAAGCAGCACTATCCTAGTGAGAATAAGACATCAAAGAAATGTTTTCATTTTGCTTTTTATGCAAGATGGTCCCCAAGACAGTCCTCAGTGATTCCTGCCACTACCCACCAATGCAGATATTACTGGAGTTTTTGACTCCTAGCAAATGGGGTAAGGCAAAAGAAAGTGGTATTCAGACAGTAGGACTGAAATTACAATGTGATTTCAGTCTCTGCTTTCTCTCCTATCACTTCTCTAGAGGAATACAATTGTCATGTCATAAGGGCACTTACATGGCTTATGGATAGACTCATGGGTGAAAAATTGAAGCCTTTGGCCAGCAACAAAATATAGGATGCTGCCTACTACATAAATAAGTTTGCAAATGAGACTTGTAACTTTTGGTTGACTACAGCTCTGAACAGCAGCTGAACTACAACCCCGTGAGAAGCCCTGCATTGGAATCAAATAGAAAGTGCTCCCATATTCCTAGTAAAAAAAGAGTACAACGATATGTTTGATTCTTTGAACTGCAAAGGTTGCCACAGGACCAGAGTAATTACCATTCTTACTTTCACATACAAATACCAAGCCATTACTGTAGGTTTAGTTAATATTAAACAAGGGGTTCAAGAATATCTAACTGGGGAATCTATTCTAACATCTGAGGATAGTAAGACTTTTTAAAATAGTGTGTGTGAAATAGTATCATAACAGAGATAATAAACACCTACTCATAAAATAATAAAAATATAAGGTTCTTAAGATTCAATGCCTATAATCATGTGTGTAGAAATTTAAGAAATTCTCTATCAGAGATGGAAAAAATTGAGAAATGCAAATTCCCTGAATTTCTAATTTCTAATACATGTCAAGAAAGTTTAAATGTTACATATCAGTTCTCTTAATGCCTAATGGGTATAGCTTCTAAACACTCCTTGTGAATTTTGAGAGCAAAAACAGGGCTTCTACTGATGTTGAGTGCTGTTTATAATTATTGGATTCATAAATTTTTATTATCTTTAGCAATAACAACATTAATCTCATTTTGGAACTCATGACGTTTTACTTTAGAAAGCAAGGATGGACTTATTGAAGATGAGAGAACTAATAGAATAATATACTTTCGATCTGAAATACAGTAGCCCTGCAGTCGATTTAATTAGTGAACTATAACACTCATGTCTGAACCTTATTGGTGGCAAAATTTATCTTTCTCGTAGGTTGAGCCAAGAGATTAGAAAAGAGGAACAATAGTCTCTCTTTGAAAGAGCAATAAAAAAAATCACCTTGTACGTTGGCAGCTAGCCTGTTTTAGGATCTGGATCTCCAATCAAGGAGATGTAATGTAGGGCTTACATGCTATTCGCAGTAAGGGGAGACTATTAGAAGGGCTGGTGAAATTGCCTTCCTATACACACATTATTCCTGACAAACAGATTCTCCACTTCTTTATTCTCTGGAGAATCAGTGATTTATCTGGTGATCAAATTTTAAACAAAAGTACTGTTGTGTCAGTTACTTTTATGCCATCTTGACAAAATATCTGACAGAAACAACTTTGGAGATGAAAGGTTCATTTAGGTTCTTGGCTTTACAAGGTCTCGATCTATCATAGTGGGGAGGAAATAGTTGTGGCAGTGGGAGGGAGAGATGCAAGACCAGGAGGCAGTGATGTTCAGTCACCAAGAGTTGGACCCTAACCTTCAAGGGCTCACACTACTAACCCCTCGCTCACACTGCACTCAATCTATTAAAGCAGCAGTTCTCAACGTGTGGATCACAAGCCCAATGGTGCTCACACTGTTATTTAATAGGGATAACATATCAGATATTTACAGTAACACTCATAATAGCAGCAATGTTACAGTTATGAAGCAACAATAAAATAATTTTATGGTGGGGGGTCAGCACAACGTGAAGAATATTAAAGAGCCACAGCATTAGGAAGGTCAGGAGCCACTGTCTTAAAGGGTATGGAGTCTCCTGAACTAGTAACACCAGCCGGGGAACAAGCACTTAAAACACAGTAACACTCTTCGTAGAGACTGATTCTAGTTCCTGGGGTAGGGCATATATTTTTCTCTCAGCATTCATATCCCATCCCACTTGCTGGAGTCATCTAATCCTGTGGCCCATTTAGTTAGTTAATTTTGCTTTTACAATGCACTTTGACCAAATTAAAATTCCTTTTTTTATTTTCTACATACATTACTTTGTAGTTTACCTTTGAAATTATTTAGACTCTAGAAAAGAATAAACATATTATAGCCCCTCATGGAAATTCATGCTTCTATCAAAATTCAAATCATTGAAAGGACTTTCTTTGAAATGTTCAAAGGTAATGATGCAAAATATCCTTTTAATTGTGCACTTTTATCATGATCAACTTGATAAGTGATTCCAGCGTTAAGAGACTGCTCCTCAAAGCATTGTTTTTCATTGTTTTTGTAACATGAATAACATTGAGCAAGCAGTAATTAATGGCATTATCTACCCTGTGCTCAAAAGCTACGCATATATGGCTTCTAATCCCAGTTTTAGAAAATTGTTCTATCTTGTTGAAGGTGTTTGTTCTGTTTCTCCAACTTTATTTGCATAATGAGAATGAGTAGCTACTCTGGAGGACTAATGAATAGATAAATAGGATAATGTAAGCAAAGTCAAGTCCAGTGGCTAATATTTGTGAGCAACCAACTATTGGAAGGTAATATTATTAGAACATAAAGTTTATTTTGCTACATTGTGTTATTATTAAGTTGTTCATTAGTCATAAAACCTTACACCAGATTTTACCCAGAGGGTTTGAACACTATCAATTTCTTGAAGTTAAAATTTACTTAAGATATTTTCATGAACAATTTCTTTTCTATCTAGCACATGATTAGTGAGTATATTACTTTTGGCAAGCATCAGGGCATGTTCTTTCCTTCTACTTTAAATTCATAATGTGCCATTTCAAGCTAATTCAAACATTTAGTCAACCTTCACCACTTAATTTGCATAAATGTTGGACCTAGGAGGCAAATGGGGTCAAGAAATAACAGACCCTATGGATGTTGCCATAAAAAGTCTGTTAATCTGTTTAATGTTAGGTTTACATGTACGATGCCCAAGGCATAATTTAATGAATTCTAATTTGCTGTCTTAGAAAAATCTTACTATTTGAAAAATCCTGTCCCTAAATATTCAAAGAGGAAAGTTTCTTGCTTAAATTATCTTATTCACTGACCTGTCAACCATTAAGAAACCTGCTTTGAAAATGAAATGTTTATAAATTTTGGACTTCTAAAATAGCTCTCTCTTCTTCTCAATTTATGCCTTTTATACAGGTCTATAATGATCCACATTATCTATCTTGTGTCCAAGGGGATTCTTGTATGCTCACCTTTCCTAAGAGGCTCATAGGTATTCCAAAAGAAACTTTGTTGGGCTCACGTGTATCTTCCAGTACTGCAGACTGTGATTTTCAGACTGATCTCACCTCAACACCTATTTTCCTCCTTCCCACATTTCTCCATTTCTTTCTGTTATGGTCCACAAATCTTTAAGCAGAACAAATAACTACCAAGCCTCGTTCACATTACACAGCTCTCCAGGTTTCCTAATGTAAACAAAATTTTGTAGAGAAACTATAGATGAAATTACCAAGTGATAGAAGGTTGTACATCCAGTATAACTCTATTTCAAAATGTCAAACGATAACATTCAAACATTGACCCTTTAGTCGAGCATCTCCCTGCATTTATTTTTAAATTTTGAAAATCATTATTATGTAGAATATAAGAATAAATGCATTATTAATTATGGACATTGTTAAGAAAACTAAAAGGGGGAACCATTGGGGATAACTTCGAGGGGAAAAGAGGAGTTGAGTACAGATGATATAAAAGTGGCAAACTGTTTTAGTTATCCTGGGATTTTTGTTTTTCCAATATGACATTGAGTATTGTTCTTTTGATGTCTGTGAAGAACTGTGTTGGAATTATTATGGGGATTGCATTGAATCTACAGATTGCTTTTGGTAAGATTGCATTTTTACTATGTGAATTTTACAGTTCCATGACCATGGGAGATCTTTCTGTTGTCTGATATCTCCTCCAATTTCTTTCTTCAAAGACTTCAGTTTCCTGTCATACAGGTCTTTCACTTGTTTGATCAGAGTTACCCCCAAGATAATTTATATAAAGTGTGTTGTTTCTCTGACTTCTTTCTCAGCCCATTTATCATTTGTCTATAGAAGGGCTACATGTATTTTCCTGGTAAGGGGAAATAGATGAGATATCCTTGGTAAATTGTGGGAGGGTAGTGTTGGGGAAGGCACAGAGGGGAATTGGAATATGAGCAATCCAATTGGTCAAGTTGGGAGGGAGGGGGAGAATAATGAAAATGATATCTTGATGGGGGTAGCAGTTTGGGGGTTAGTGAGAAACCTAGTACCAGGGAAACTCCCAGGAATCCACTAGGATGATGTCAGTTAATCGGCAATAGTGGAGAAGGCACATGAACTAGCCTTCTCCTGTAAGCAGATTGGTGACTACCATAATTGTCATCACAGAACCTTCACCCAGTAACTGATGGAAGCAGAATCAAAGATTCATGGCTAAGCACTGGGCAGAGTCCAGGAGTCCAGTTCAAGAGAGGGAAGAGAAATTGTGTGAACAAGTGGCAGGGAGGTGTCAAGATCATGATGGATGAATACAGAGAGACAGCTTACCTGAGCTAGTGGGAGCTCATAAACTCTGGAACAACAGCTAAGAAACCTACATTGGACCATCTTAGGTCCTCCACATGTAGGGCAACAGTTGTATAGTTTGCTCTGTTTGTGGGGTCCCTAGTAGTGGGATCAGGATGTGTTCCTAGCACATGAGTTGGCTTTTTTTGGTAACCTATTTCCCATTTTGGGATGCCTTGCCCAGTAATATGGGGCGGGGGGAACTTGGCATTGTCTCACTTGATATGTTATGCTTTGTTGATGCCCATGGGAGACCTCTCCCTTTCTGAACAGAGGAGTGGGTGATGAGGGGGAATATGAGAGGTGGGGGAGGGAATGGAAAGAGAGGAGACAGGAAGAGAAGGGGAAAGAGGAGAATACAGAAAAGGATAACTGAAACAGGATTTTTGAAAGTCATATTGGAAAATACTGTCTTAGAAGCCACTGTGTGTATGTGTTTGTGTGAGTGTGTATGTATGTTGTGTGTGTTTTTAGAATGAGAGAAATGTGTATGTGCATGTGTATATGTGGTGAGAAGGGGAGACAGAGACAGAAAGGCAGGGAAAGAGAGACAGAAAAATAGGGAAAGATAGAGTTTTAATGGAGTTATCTTACAACAGTGAAACAATACTCCAGCTAGACACTACACATTAACAATTTTTATTTATTTTTCCCAGTATCAAGAACAGATTGTCTTCTCTTAAATTGCTTGCCAATAGCACCATAAACCCACTACATGCTACTCTAATAATCCTGCTGTAATTGGATGATTATTACTCTATTAATGAAGACACCCTACACTTGAACTAAAAGACATGGACAAATAAAAGGTATTGATTTGAAAGCTCGACCCTACTAGCTGGCTTTCATGGTGTAGAAGATACTGTACAAATCGCAGTGGAGAAAGGTAATCACCTATACTGTCATATTGTGAACTCTGTGAGCAATAATGATGACCACTTCAGCAGGATATGTCCACAAGTACAAAGGTGACATAAATGTTATTGGAATAACCAAACACAGTCTGATTGGATTTACGACTTTATATGAAGTTCCACATGGTAATTCCTTTGTACCATAATCCTATGGTAAGACTGCTTAAAGGATCTAGTGAACATTCTATTACTCTTACTCTGCTAAAGGAACATGGAATAAAACTCTCCCCTAAACAAATATATATACATATATACATAGATTTTATATACATAGATTAGTGCAACCTTCAGCCCTTATCAGTGAAGCTTCTTTTTTGCAGTAGATGACAGCAAATAATGAGAACCACAACTGGTAAATGTATGGAAAAGAAAAGACTGTGGAATATTCACAAATATTCACATTAAAATAGGGCATCGATATCTCTTTATTCTTCTGATGTTTAGGGAAGTGGGGAGATTTTAAGAGTCAGAGGTAGTGGAAGACTACTTTGGAAAATGTTTTCAGGGAATGATAGCACCATTTTACATGTGAACTCATAATTACTATGACTTCATGTACAAGATTTACACAAGATCAGGCCAATTAAAGTCCCAACAGGGATAGATGACGAACTCACAAAGTCCTGCTACTAGCTGAAGAATGATTGGAAAGGGGATGGAACGTTTCAGACTGCTTCAGAAACAGCACCTTTGATGGGCAGCCTATTCTCAAGTGGGTGGTCCTATGTATATAAAAGAAGCACTAAGTGAATTCAGAAGATATGTGAAATTGGGAGAGAAAAGAAAAAAAAAAGTCTTGTACTCTGTAAAGATCTGTCACTTGCATTGGTTTAATAAAATGTTGATTGGCCAGTAACTAGGCAGAAAGTATAAATGGGGGAACCAGAACGAGAGAATTTTGGGAAGAGGTAAGATTCAGTTTGCAGTTGTCACCCAGACCAAGAGGAAGCAAGATGAAAATGCCTCACTGATAAAAGGGCCACGCCACATGGCTAACACAGACAAGAACTATGGGCTAATTTAAGATGTAAGAATTAGTTAATAAGAAGCCTGAGCTAATAGGTCAACCAGTTTATAATTAATGTAGGCTTTTGTGTATTTCTTTTCAGACTAAATGACTGTGGGACCAGACAGGACAGAAACCTCTATCATCAAGTAATGAAGAAAAACTAAGAAGATTTAAGGAGAGTAAATTTTGATCAAATATGTTCTATATGCCGGCATAGATTTCTCAGGTAATAAATAAAAAATGAAAACAATAAGTAGGCATTCTTGCTTTAAAGAAAGAAAATCAAGTGACAGATATCCTCATTAATCATTAAGCTAAATGCATGGAAGGAAGCACATTTGAGTATTATAATCTCTCCTGTTCTTCAATTCTTTGATTCGTTCTAATGTAGAACTGGTTTTTATATTTCCTTGATAAAATAAGCAAAATCCTTTCAAACACCAATCACTCTTTATTGCTAAACATAAAAATATTCATTGATGAGAAATATTTTAAGGGAACAAGGACATACTGAGTATTTTAAGGAAGGTTTCTCTTCCTTCTCCCTGCTCCTCTTTCTTCCTCTTTCTTCTTCCTTTTTTTTTCAATATAAATAGAGCTGAGAATGCTTACATGTTGTTTTACCTTACCAATAATAGCTAAAATAAAATACTATCTGGTCTGGCCTAGTACACTCCCCACTCTGCACATGCATATGCACATGCTCACACCAATTGTTCTGCTTCTATTTTTCAAGCAGAGTGAATGTATCAGTATAATTGCCACATACATAATGGCACCTGATTATTTTTATTTGCTGTTAAAAAATTCTGATTCTAACTGCCAGATTTCTCTGGTCAGAATCAGGAAAACTAAAAGAGAAGGAAACCCACACTATTTCAATTTATTTTTTCAAAATGACTACTTTGTCTGTTGCATATGCCAATAGCAAATGCCTTTCTGTTACTGTGCATTTAATTTGATGTGTCAAGTATTCATAGTTTAATAATGGTATAGTTTCTCCTTTTTATGCAGATAAATGGTAAAGATTGTTGCAGACAGTGAAACACAAGAATAAACAGCTTTGATTTCAGACACGATAAATTATTTTCCATTCAAATAACAACGCATGTTGCTGGCCATTTTCTTTCCATTCACTGTTGGTTTGCCGTCTGGTGTTTCTTGAGAGTAGTTTGAAAATATTTAACAGATATGGACAGAATTGTAGCTAAGGACTTGATTGTGATTAATTTGTTTTTGAGCCATTTCATTGCTCCAAGTTCATTTTTGTAATCCGTTCTTACAGTGGGAGAAAGTTTGATGGTTATTCTGACACTGTTTCCCTAACGTGTACAATTAAATCTTTGTGAAGCTTGGCAGTGACAGTATTTGGAGAACAGATATTTTCCTTTAGATTAGCAGAGATGTCATTTAGTAAATAGTGTAGCTTATAAAGAGAAACTTGAATAGAATGTCAAAGTGTGTCAGAACACACTAGAGTCAACTCAGTTTCCTCTGAATTCAAGATTATAAATACATCTTGAAAGGTTGAGTTTGTTAAATATATATGACTAAAACATACACTTATTGCTGATATAGAAAAATTAATATAAAATGCGAGTATAGATGTGGATAAAGTGGCATAAGGAAAATAACTTGCTTATCTTTAAAGAAATATTTTTTAAAAGAATGCACTCATGATCATACATCCATTGAAATTCCAAGAGTCAAAAGAAACTCTTCTGATTTCTTTTTCACATATTTTGCTTATGTTCTCAGGAGGTAATATGTTTCTTCTATGGTAAAAATTTAAAGCCGCTTCTAAATAAAGCTGATGACTCATTCTTAAAAAAAATCTGGTCTGTCATGTGATAACAATTTTTTAGTTGTACCTATACATACAATTCATAATACTATTCTCCAATTAGAAGGATGAAAGTCATTTGTGGCAATATGGCTAGAATTAGGGGTCATTATGTTAAGTGAAATAAGCCAGACACAGCAAGACAATTATTACAAAATCTCATGCATATATGTAATGCTTTTAAAAATGATATGAAAATTTTATGGTGATGAGCAGGGCTCTTTTAATAATAAAGAGAAGACTTGGGGAACTTCAATAAATGAGTACTAGGTGGCATTTAACTATGAATAAGAAGTTCTAGTGAGCTATTTAATAGTACCTCCACATATTTAAAAACCTAGAAGAAAAGTAGTCCTTGAATTCTTTTTTTTTCATAAGAAGTGATATATTTGGAGAGTCATAAATTCATCCTGATTTTTTCTTAGTGGAAATGCTACATGATATCTCATTAATATATAAAATTTTGTATCTGCATCTGAATTAAAAGTAACTTTCATTAGGGACTACATAGATGGTTGTTGTTAAAAGCACAGGCTGCTTTTTCAGAAGACAAGGGTTCAATTCCCTTCCTACAAAGTGACTCACAATCATAAAATACAACACATATAATATAATAAATACCCAAATAGCTGTAGTTAATAGAATGAATAGAAACATGGGTAGCAACAACAGAGGGATGCTAATCTCCCAGGTTCTGCTTTTGTTTTTACCAACTTGATCATCTATACTCCAAGAACAGCAGTTTATAGAATACAGCTGACAATGAGCAAGAGTCTTGAGTGTGATCTTGGTGTTTTTTCTTACTGTGAGAATGCAAGCAGATAGCAAATTCCCAGTTTATTTTCACTCATTTGGGTTGTTAGAAAACTAAAGAAGAAAATGTGTAGTGTCATTGGCACAGTAGCTGACATACAGCAATCGTTAAAGAAACATCTTGTCTCAACATCATTGAAGGAAATGAGTACCACTTACACAGTAAGACTTTCTGATACACACTCTTAAGAAAAACAGACCTACATGGGTTGTCTAACTGAGCCATGTCTAGTAACTTTTTTCCTGGTTTAACTTACACTTAATATATATCTGTTCAGAAAGCTCAAAAAGTACACTGAGTTCTTCTTGCTGTTTCATTTACTATTACATTCCATGGCTACAGTGGCAGGTCTTTAATCTAAAATTTTCATGCTTCAAGCAATTTAATATGTTAGCTGAGACAAGTTTTAAAAAACTAATGTTGCAACACAAACAAGCTTCAGATCAAGGTTTTATTTCACACAGTAACAGGATATTTTCTCATCAGACTATTTTCAACCAAAAGTAAATTCAGAAGCATATTGATTTATTGCCATGCTCCTTTAACAGCTTCCCCAATACGAGCTCAATCTGTGCTCAGCTATCGACGCTAATCAAAGGCTCTATCATTTTCCACCAGTGCAGGATCTTGGATCCTGTGGGATCTATTTTCTTCAATTAATCTAAGTCTTCCTTCTCCATGTAGATTTGACATCTCCTTTAACTTCAGGATTTCTTCAAACGGGAAAACTTTAGCTTCAGGAAAAAAAAAAAAAAGGTTTTCTGTGTCTAGTTCCTCATAATTGTTCAGTAATGAACACTCTTGTCACTGCTCCCAGAAGATTCGTCCATTTCCCTGTCCTCTAACTTCTAAACATGATGTGGGATTCCTTTTTGTATGCTGTGAATACCATTGGTTAATAAAGAAGTTATCTTGGGCCTTCACAGGGAATAGAGGTAGGTGGGAGAACTTAACTAAATGCTGGGAGAAAGAAAGAAGAGTTAGGGAGAAGCTATGTAACCGCACCGAACAAAGACGCAGGAATTTTACCCAGTAAACCACTGCCACATGGCGATGCAAAGATTAATGGAGATGCCTTAAATTAATATGTAAGAGTTAGCAAATAAGAAACTGGAGCTAATGGACCAAGCAATGATTTAATTAATACAGTTTCTGTGTGATTATTTCAGGTCTGAGCTGCTGGACAGCTGGGAAACAAGCAAGCAGCCTCTCTTCAACACGCAATTACTTCATATAGAATCGAGCTATGATTTTAAGCCTTTAGCACTGTAGACATTGTTTTTTTTAATTCATGTAAAGCAATTATTTCTCCATTTATTTGGTACCAGGGGATACAGCTATTGCCTAGATAGTCAATTGGAAAAATACTGAATTGGACAAGGAATGGGAATGGGTACAAGTATATAATTTTTATACACAACTTTTGAAATTCTTCTAAAGGTGTCATGGAAAATAAAAGAAGGGGTAAGCCAGTGTAGTGTAAACAAAAAATTATATCAGCACATAATAAATGCAAAAAATAAAGATCAACTACAGTTTGCTATGATGAATTCAAAAGTGAGATTTATAATTATGAGGGAATAAGCTAGGATCCTCACACTGGAACTGTAGAAAAGTGAATATACATAGTGCTTATTCTCTTACTCAAGAGTTCAAAATAGCAGTCACAAAACCAGGCTTCGTGTGTGTGTGTGTGTGTGTGTGTGTGTGTGTGTGTGTGTGTGTGTGTACCTCTCATTCTCCGTCACTTAGACATTGTTTCTTCTATAATTTTCTCATTTTTTTTCTCAATCTCCCAATGAAAACTAACTGCTTTCACTTTATATTTCTGGAAACTTCATTTGAATTTCCAATTATGTTCTCAGAATTAGAGAACATAAGGTCTAGTATTACTATTGACTGGATTCAAGTTTGCCTGCTTATTTGAATATAATGCCCTTATCCATAGAATCGTAGCCTCTCTTGTGTCAGAGATATCTTGTAATTCTAAGAAAACAGGCAAAACTTTCAGGGAAGCTTGCTATTGCTCAGGGCTGCCCAGCTCTAGCCTTCTAGTTTTGATAGGAAACAAAACCCTTAAAAGTTTTTTTGCTATTCTTTTTGAGTGTATTCCTCCCTCAACAGAAGGCATTGCTATTCTCTCTTACAACAAATGTAAAAGTGACTCTGAGAAGCCGGTGTGCACCAGGGAAGAAATGTGTGATGTGGCACAGTGGTGAAGTGTATTAATAACTGCAAAGTCTGGCTTTCATACAAGCTCCTATTTAGTTTTCCAGATGATAACTGTGGCAATGACAGCACTATATACACAGCTTGACACATTTGGTACACAATGGCTCTTCTAACTGCTCAATTTTAACCTGTTTCTTGATGATAATTCTTGAGTAATGTGGCTAAGCAAGGAGTGATGGCGACGAGTTTGCTTCTCTTTGTTCTTGACCAGCACTAAAATAAAGACAATGCAGAATCGCAGTCAACTAAAGTCATGTTGCTTATTCTGGAACCTTCCCATAAGTGAATATTTTGAAACAAAAGGTGGACATAACTCCTGCAGATAAGGCATGCTGTGCAAAACACTGTGCCCTAATTGTCTACAGCCCAAATGCTGATTTTTCCCTCTTAAAACTTCTGCCCCAATTCCAATCTTCTGGAACACAATTAAACTGTCAAGCATAGGCCTTCTCATTCAGAATTTGGACCATATCCTGCCATTGACATTTATTTTAATCTTCTATTGATTTCTGTGGGAATTCTGCATGGAGAGTGAAGGCAGGATACAACCCTGGAGGAATTTCTGCAGAGAAGGCTCCCACTTTCATCTCTTTGTGTTTCATTTTTATTAAGTTGAGGTCATGACGCCGCCTATCTAAAAATAGCTTCACAGACCCAACCTCTGATAAAGACTTCTATTTTTGCACGCAGGCTGTAAGGTCACTGAAAGTGTCAAAGTCTCCTAGAGAACAACTGTGTGGTAAATCATGTTTACTATTATGGCTTTGGTCAATTTTCTAAAGAAAAAAATGGAAGAAAAAACTACTTGTATACTTTTGAAAATATCACTTTAACTTTACTCTCAAATGCCTACCTATCACGAGGTTGTTTTTTTTTTTTTCTTTGTAAGATGTCTATCTGGACCATGATTAAATATGAGGTCTAATTTAAGGCAGTCATTTAAAGTTATACTGTTTCCATCTATGTAATTATGATCTTAAACTTTATTTTTTCTTTGGAAGATGTCAAGTTGTTCAAAAAGCAGCTAGATGCCATTAACCTCCTTAAGCTTTGAAATCTCAGAAGAATTCTCCTCCACTCGATCTGTTCTCTGTGTCTTTGAATCTTTGTGGTCTCACTGCAGATGTTTATTTACTTGTTTTGATTTGAGATAAGGTCTCACCACGTAGCCTTGACTGACCTGGAGCTCATTATGTAGACCAAGCTGGACTCAACCTCAGAGAGATCTCTTTAATTCTAAAGACTAAAGGTGTGTACTGCCATGCCTGATGACCTTTGGATCTGTGTTTTCCTTATTCCTCTCACAAATCTATCTGGATTGAAGAGTTAAGTTGATGCTCATAAATAAAAACTAAATAACAAAGTAAGCACATTAGAAACTCGCGTACATACAAACATTTTTTTCCTCCTGGAGAACACATTCTCTTGTCTGTTATAAAAGCTACATATCAACTGTATGACTGTATATTTAGCTGCATGGATTAATTAAAAACTATGTGTGGCAGAGGTAGAACTCAGAGTTTTACTGATTGCTCTTGCAACAATATCTCCACTGATGACTGAAAAGACTCTGGTCATCTCCTCTACCTATGTCAGAATTTCATTTACAAGCAGTGATCTGAAGCTGGCCGTTGGAGTGGTGGCAGAGACTACAACATACATGCATCATGCTCCAACGTGCCTCCAGTAGTGATCTTGCTTCCATTTCATTCACAATAATGATTTTCAATCATATCTCAGTCCAGCATCTACTTCCCAGAGATCTAAGACTTGCTTTCAGAAGGTAGTTATCCTGAAAAGGTTATAAAAGTCTTTTTTTTCCTACTCAGCTTGTTCTAGTTTCTTATATCAAGATGTATTGCAGTTTTCATATGCACTGTGAGCAATGTGAGCCTGTGTTCTATTTTTAGACTATGTCTAGTTGTTGCTGTTTTTTTGCTAGGGAAAAGCTAAGAAATACAATTGCAATGCTGATAATGGGCTTTTGACCTATTTGGTAATTACCTCAAAGTCCAAGTAAAAAATTAAAACATAGCACACGTCAGAAAGACTGATGTAGATTACTGATACCCTTAAACTACTACAAGTGGAACAAATGTTGAGGTCTAGTGGAAATTCTTTTTATTTGTCAATCTGGCCCCTGAAGAAAATGAATGGAACTTGGAAGATGATTAACCTTAGTGCTGAGAGAGAAATGTGGGTCTGGAGAGCTTGCTGGAAAACCAACATAACCTAAGCAGTGAGCTCTAGGCTCAAAATAAAAGCCGGAGAGAACAACATAGAAGAATATTTGCTATCAGCCACTGTCTTCCACACCCAAAGCTACATGCACCACTGATACACATATTTGCCATACATGCCTACACCAAATACACACACACACACACACACACACACACACACACACACCACTCTTTTTTAACATTAAATTACTTAACTAATACTGCCCATCTACAGGCTTCAGATTTATGTTCTAAAGCTCACACAACATGGAGTGTCTTACATAAACCTAGATTGTCTCCTGCCATTTCTATCCACTGTCAAGTCATATGAGAACTGCGATTTTATAACACATATGTTTTGGATTTTATCCAGAGTCCTGAATCATAATTCTCTCCTTAAGCAAGATTATAGAAACTAGATTATCATTTTCCTCAAGTTTAGTCATAGGAATGCCAATCAACTCATGTCTGAGAGTAAAGAAAAAGACCTTTCGTATTTCAGGGAATCTTACCCATACCTAGGAGACAGTAGCTTTGCACAGAGAGGCCAAGAAGGATCTGAGGGGAATTGTCTTTTTGCTGTTGAATTTCTCTATGAAATATATTCTGCAATGATTTTCTATAAAAATTCCTAGGGGTAAAATTCCAAGAGCTTCTAAGGACTGAGTCCATGGCAGTACCTGGAAGATGGAGCACAGGTTTGGCTTGTTAGTCTTGTTCATCACCCATGGTACTTCATCCTATACAACGTTCATTTGCATTCTGACATAATATCATAAATAATAACTGACAAATGTCTGCCCTTGAGTTCCATGAGTCACTTGAGAAAATTCACCAAATATGTGGTGGGAACTGTGGTAACCTCAGCTGGTATTGAGTAATATTGGTAAGAACAACCCAAAGCTTGTTACAGGCATTTAGACAAGGGAAGCTGGGTTCTTCCAAACTGAGTCTACTTCTTTACTATCTAATGCTATTTCTGGGTGGATAATGTCAAAATCAAGTTCTGTTATAGACCCAAAAGCTGTGTTATGGTTGGTTGGTAGTAGAAATTGTTACTGAATTTTGCATTGGTTTTCATAGATACCCATTGCTGAAACAAGGAGGCAAGCCCATGGAAGTCTTTGCAAATGCCACTAGTATAGATTTTAGTGTAACAAATATATCTAGGAAGTATAGTTTATTCATATATGAATTTTTAAACCAACTGCATTCAGTAACTGGGGAAACACAAACATGTTTGGTGGTAGCCTTTTAGTCAAACAAAATGCCTGGCCTACACTGGGTCCACTCTTGACAGACCCAAAGACATTTGTATTCTATACCTATGTGATATACTGATAAAATGTATTGAACAATACTATTATCAGACAAATAAGAGTTCGGATTCCAAGAATGTACTCCACAGTCTTCTGAAATCACGTTATTGGAAAATTTCCAGAGATTAAATAAATATCAATTATATGATCCTTTCTGACCTTTAGAACTCATAAATAGCCCAGGTGTATCTTAAAAGGTCCTTGATCTGACCCTGAGTTACTCTGGACTTTGGTGTTTGAAATCTTTAATTTATATGATAAGAAAATGTTTGTTCTTCTTATAACATGGTCAAAGGCTGAACTCAAAAGTTTTTGTAGAAAAGCAAGATAAATTCCTGGTCTCCAAGTGACTCTCTTGGTGTTTCAGGAGCTCAAGGTAACAATCAAAGCAGAGTTCTCTCTCTTGGGGTCTACTATCTTGGAAGTCTGCCAGCTTGAATTGCTATTAACATGTGACTATAACACTTCTGTAAAAATCTGGAGTAGGGGGCCAGAAATATGGGGCCGTGTGTCAGGACACTTGCTACTAAGTCTGATGACCCAAGTTCAATAACCAGGACCCTCGTCATCTCGTCATGGAAGAACAGAACCAGCTCATACAAGTTGACCTTTAAATACACACACACACACACACACACACACACACACACACACACACAACTACCAAAAATAAATATTAAAAATATAAATAATGATTTGCAGTGGGTGAACTATCAGGAATCAGTTTTAGGTATGATAAAGCTATCCTTTAGCCATAAGGACTTTGTTAATACTTTTTGCAAGGTTATTTTTAAAAGTAATCATAAAGCCTTTGATAACGTCTTCTAAGAAGATACTCAGACCATTATTAAGCAGCAATCTTTTGTATGTCTCTAGTCTCCTTCCCTGCTAAAGGCTCTGGGAATTTAATGAGATGTTGCAGGATTGTTTTGCCTCAAGCAGTTCCATCACCTGACCTGTCCTTTCTCAGATATACAAATTCAGTCAGGCAGTAATAGGCTCACCATCTGTTTCCGCGACAGGGATCCCCAGTTATCTAACTAGCACCAATAGATCTTGCAGCCCTCTTTGATTATCACATGGTGCCTGATGCCAATCATTGCAATCACATACATCTTTCTTCTGATGATTGAGTGTGATCAATTGGTTTCTGTCACCCCGGGAACTTCCTTTACCCATTGAAATTAGGGAGTGTGTTCACTTGCAACATCTTCCTGCAGCTTTGACCACAATCAGTCAGGAGAGGTCACTACTCTCAGCAGTATAGTTACCATGGCAGTGATGGATCGATGTTATTTCTTCATAACTTTCTGCAGATCAAAGTGCAGTGGGGAGAAGCCAGGCACCCGTGTTAAATTTACTCTGTTTTACCTACTGATGTTTTGGGGGTTCCTTTACGGTTATTACTCCAGAAAGGGTTGCCTTCTCAGTGTGATTTAGCAAGAGTTGGTTGAAGCCAAACAATTATAATTACTTCCAACTGTAGAGATCATGTCAGATCTAGAATTCTGGTACTCATATGGATAAATTTAACCCGGTCTAAATCCATGCTTTTCCCGCTTTGCCAAATAAATTTTCTCCAAGTCCTGCTAAATTTCCCCAATTTTTTGCTGGCATGAATTTGAAAACATTTTAATTCATTTGGTGGGTAAGTCACAGCCTTCTAGTCTTTCCTATCATTTCTTCTCCCTGTCTTCACTCCAACTCTTAGGCAACAACTGAATGTATTTCACTTGAGATCTCTATTCAGCTTAGTGCAGTAGGGTTAACTGCTTCCTATTGAAATGAAATCCTCTGCAGCCAGTGGGATTCCGAGTTTTTAAGCAAGACATAAGAGCCTCTTAAAAAGTGGAAATGAATTCTTTCAACTAATAGAGAAAGTTCACTGGGGTTAGGATACCTGAACTGCTTTTATCTCTAGATACTTCCCTTTTCAAGTCTAGTTAGAAGTTCCGTTACTATTAGCTATTAACCTAATAGTCCCACAATCATTTTTCTGGATCCATAAATTCAACTGTTGTACATATTGGCAATATTATATATATGAATATAAATATATATTAGTGTGTGTGTGCAAGACACAAAATCCTGCAGAACCCTAATTCAAACAATTTCTTACATATCTAGAATTGTGAGCCTCAGAGTCATTTAATCACACAAAGCAGGCAAGCCACAACCCACATGATCAGAATATTTCTATTTTCTTTTGTTTTTTTTCCCACACGATGTCTATATTCTAAGGCTATTTCACCTCCAGGCTCTAGGAAAGACACGAATTGTAACAAACACAGGTAAAGAAGAAGAAGTAGTGTCTCCCTATAGCCTGTTTCTACCATGTGGATGTGTCAGATAATATGCCTTAACAATCATGGATTCTGCTTAAATTGTCTTTCACATTTGAACCATCACTCTGCGCTGCAAATCTCTGCTTTTTCTCTGGGTCCTTTACTTTGTTTTAGAAGGGTTTAGAAAAGTTTTTTGAAGGCAAGTGTGTGCTTCTACAGTCCTTTATTGTTGTCTTTCTAGTTTTCCTTGGTACTCAAAATCTTTGGGTAGAGCAAGTGAGAAAAACTGCTACTTGGAGTAGTATGTTATTGTAGCAGTGAAAATCGGAAATAATCTGGAAGGTCTATATTAGTGAATAACTTCCCATCATACAATGTAAAATGCTTTTGGTATATCATTATCCAAGTTATCTATCACTTGGTACAGTTTTGGTAGGCTTATTTTCTTTTGCATCTTATGTTCAAGAATCTTCTAATTGGCCAAAACTTAGATGTGAATGAAAGAGGAGAAAATAGGTTTATCTTTAATCTAAATGCTCCAACTCTGCTTACTTTATGGAAATGAGTTACCCTTTCTGGGATGTTTTTAGCAAATGAGAAGTTGATTGTATACAGGAGAACTGTTAAAAGGGAAGCTCTGAAAATGTGCATATCCTGATTCTGGTTTTGGCCAGCCATGTATCCTCCTCATAATGCCTGGCGTACACATCCCCTGGCAGAGTAGCAAGTGTTGTGCTTTCTTATAGCCGAACTTTGTGCCAAAGTTAAACTCCTGTGACTTAGGTTGAATCATGTGGATCTACTTTACTTTTCCCACATTTGCCAAGATCTACATACTCCTGAACAAAATGACCTCTAAGGGTTACTCTAAGGTTACTCTTTCTTTATCTAAATCTTAAACCAAAGTCTCTGAAGTGACATACCAGTGATGTGCGTACCATACTTGCCCAGACCAGAATCAGAAACGATGCTTCCTCTGCAAGTAAGCCACTACAGCCTTTGTAAATGTGACTTCGTTTATGGTCCAGGAATGCAGACAATTCTAAACCTTGTCTTCCCAAGGAGAAAAAAAAAAGGAGTGGGGAAAAGAAACGAGTTTATCTCTCCAAATTCAGCGCATAGCTCAGCTAACAAGACAGGTTAGCTCTATCCTCAGTACAGCAAGTCCGAGACTTACAATAAATTAGATGATTTGGTTTTGATACCATCTCATGCCCACAACATTCTGTACCCCCAAATAACAAAGGAATTGGGGATCCAGTAATTAGAGCTGTTACTATATAGCTATCTTCTTCTATACTTGGACACATGTAAACAGGAGACATATATTTCCCTTGAAATGCTATTAAAATCTATTGTTATGTATTTGGAAGGACAATATCAAAGCTTAAAACAAAAGTTAAATGTAAGCAGTTCCTTTTTCCTGCCTTGATAAAACAAAATCAAAAACAAAAACACTCCTCAAATCTCCTTAAAATTGCAATCATTGTTGGGGGATTTTGGAAGAAGACAATGTCTTGCTTTAGAATTTCTGTGTGAAACAGATGCTTTGATTCAAATCGAAGAACAAACTGTTGATTGGAATCTCCAAGGGAAATGGTAAGGCACACAGAGACGTGGCATGGAGGGAGAGCATCTACTATCGAAAGACTTTCCAGCAGATTACAGATGGAGATGTAGAGAAGCGCTTGCACCCCTTGGGTCTTCACAGTGGGAAACATGATCCACCATTGTCTGGGGTCGATCTCCACAGTAAGCAGTTTCGCATATTGAGGAATACCAGGAAAAGTTTCTAGCCTAAGACTGCAGAAGTCCATATTTAGAAGGCTTAGTCGGGTGTAGGTTGAGTGCCCCAGGAGCAGGGAGAACCCATGCCACAAACCTGTAAACATCTGGTAAAGTTACTCAGGATTAACTGATACCCTTAACCAAGAGAACATCACTTAAAAACTAACCAGGTTTTTTTGATGTCTTTTATACAATTTCTGGTGTCTTTCTAACACCATAGATGCTATATGTCAATCCATATCCTAGAAATAGTACTGTTTCTTGATACATTATTCTTACAAATTTCTTATGGTCTGCTCTCATTCTTCGTGGAAACATTTCAAAGGGAGGGAATGAGGGCTGTACTTGTGTTACACCTACATTGTTGGGCTATCAGTTTGGCAATCTGCCGCATTTCACGCCCATTTCCTGGGAAGGGAGCATGACGTAATATTTATTGAGAGTTGATTGGGTCCCAGGCATTGTTTTCAGTGTACGAATGTTTTAAATCACAAATTCCTAAAAATAATCCTGTCAAATCAACATTCTTATTATTATGGTTTGTTGACAGAGGAGGAAATATGGACCATAAGCACACACGCGCAATCTACCAACCCGTGGTGTATGTGGCGGAGTGGGGGCTTTCTTTATGCATGAGCCACAGAGACTTCCATATTAACTGTGACTTAGAAAAGCCAGTCATTAAGGACTGTGTTTGTGTAGACTGATTTCTCTTTGGTCATTTGGTCCTTTCCATTGTATTCTATTTATATCAGACAAGTTTGTCAACACTTACTCTGTTTTTACTGACTTTGATTTTGATTAAATATGTTCCACATTGGATCTTTCTATTCTGTACCAATGATAAAAAAGGAAAGTCAACAGAAGATTACACTCCTTCTCCAACTGATCTTAGAACGCAAGCTGCTGACATCTTAGGACCTTGCACTAAGATGGTAAGACAGGTAAAGCGTTTACCAAATTGCTCTGTTTCTTATGGATGAATCCTCAGGAACATAACTGGTTTAGAAGATTTATGGGAAATGATTACTACAAATCCTTGCCTCAAAAGCAGATAATTAGTGCAAGAAATAGTAACCTAATATAAAATGTCTCTAAACTATTATACAATTCAAAGAATCATCAATAACAAACATAGAATTATTCTTTAGGATTCAAATGTTCTTTATATTTTTTAAATTACGGTTTTAAAACTTCTTCTAAATTACCTGTACTATAATGAAAATCAAAGTTGGAAGTTTACAAATATCAAGCATAATTCAAAATAAACAAAATTATACCCACTAATCTATTTCTATAATTTAATAATAAAAGGTTTAAACATTTTGGGACATGTCAAATATTTTCAAATTTCAAAATATTTTTGGCAAATGTATTTTTAAACATTTTGAAATCAGAAATACTGTCAGTGTCATTTTAACTCTGAATTTTTTATTATTCTCATCTTAGACTAAGGGAACATTAAAATTAGTGATATTCTTAACTATTTTTAACAAAGCTTGAATGTTTTAAAAGTTTCTACAGCTATAGAAGAGCAGCTTATAAGGAATTACTTTTGTCTTTGTTTTCTAAATAGTGACTAAAATCAAAGTTCTGCGCATGAAAGAAAAGGTAATGTTCAAGTAATGATTGGAAAATAAAGTAAAAGTTGTTAAATATGGCAAAATCTGCAAATTTATGAAACATAGTCTGATTTTTTTCTAGCAGCTCTATTTAGAGATCTTCTCAGAAATGTAGAAGAGAGTTTGTATGACAGCGACAAGTCTTCAGGTGCAAATGCCTGGTAGATCAGTGCACAGGCTGTGTTCATTTTGACAACTGTCTTTACTGTAGTTCAACTTTTCAAAACTGCCAGCAATTCTTCAGCTATTCACCAGGTAAAAGCTGTAAATAATCATTTGTTGCAACATGAGGGCCTGCTCATTGGGGTTTCTGTCCTGCCCAGTTCCCACAGCTAGTAAATCCCAAGGAAATCACACAGAGGGCTACGTAAGTTATAAACTGATAGGCCCATTAACTCAGGCTTTGTATTAGCTCTTATAACTTATATTAACTCATTATTCTTATCTGTGTTAGCCATATGGCTAAGTACCTTTTTCAGTGGGGCAGCTCACATCCTGCTTCTTTAATGTCTGTGGAGGACTGCAGAGAGAGCTTCCTTCTTTCCAGAATTCTCCTGTTCTCATTGCCCCACCTCTACTTTCTGTCTGGTTGTCCTGTCTATACTTCCTGCCTGGCTACTGGTCAATTAGCGTTTATTTAAAACATAATTGACAGAATACAGAATTGTCCCCCACCAATTTGTAGTGCATACAAAGCTGCCATTCTCTTGTCTTTATGTGTGTGCACATGCATGCAAGGTCTCATTGAGCACAGGCTATCTTCAGAACTTGCTATATAGCCCAGACTGACTTGAACGTCTAATCTTCCTGCCTCTACCTCCCCAATGCCTAGATTACAGGCATGATCAAGCATACTGTACCATCTTTTGTTCTATTTCTAGTAAACATTTTCCATTTCAACTTTATCACTCCTCAGAATGTTTTCTAATATTTAGGATAATAAATACACTTAAAATACATAACTAATAATAATGATTTTTAGGAGGCAGACACCATTTGGAAGACTTAGAATAACCAGGACTAACTCTCCAAATTCCAAGACAGTCATCCAGCCACAGCAGGGAATGTTTACCAGTATGTCTCCATGCAGAGTCCTCCACCTCTAAGTGTTTGACAGCCACAAGTGAGTGCATGGGCTAATGGGGACAGGAAGTGAAATCTGATATCTGAATAGATTTTATAGCCCTTGCAAGCAACCACTTGAGAAGAAAGGCAACCAGAAAGAAAACTCACTCCCTCATTCACTTTGATTATCCTATAATTATTGAAGTCTATGCTTTATATACTGTTTATTTTATTTTTATACCCAGAGCACAAAAAGAGATTTTATAACATTATATTCTGTTTATGGAAAACACCAAAACACCGGTAATTCATTTACAAACTAGTGACACATACAGAAAAAGCTAACTTTTTTTTGTCTTAGATGACTCTTCAAATAAAACTACATTGACACATCTATCTATCTATCTCTCTGCATTGCTTAGCCCTTCAGCATTCCTGGCATTGCACATTGATTTTAGTTAAGTTTTCTTGGGGTGAGAAATAACCTACATATTTCCTTCTATCTTTATTATTTTGTAAAATCATACATAGTTCTCGAGCCAAAAATAAAAGAAAATTATATTTAGAGTACTTTTTTCTCCTAGCCCAACCTCTGCTCTGTGTGCACTTCTTCCCCATATAGTGAGAACTCCATCTGCTTTTTGATTAGCCTTCTGTTATTTCTTTCTGACAGTATGAGCAAGTATATACATTAAATACAGAGAGCTGTGTCTATCTGCACATATACAACACGATTATTTCACGAACACTTGTGAGGCTTGCATGCATCCTGCGGTTATACATGACACTATATAAAGAGACACATTTCATTTTGTTTTTATAACTATATGGTTGTATCATAATTGACCCCATGCATTTCCTAGTAAGGACATTTGAGTTGTATCTGGTATTTGCTATAACAATTATTGCTGCAAAGAATAATCTGTAAAGATAGCAAGCACATTTTGTTAGTTTTCTGTTAGTTCTATCCTTATTTTAAAGGGTAAACCACAATTAGCGTATAATATATGCAGCTTGCAATTTATCTATGGTAATGATCTTTTCATGCCTAGAGGGGATATTTCAAGATTCCGTTCAGGTATGTCACGAGGAGCCTCACAGGGCCTATTCTGAGTGGGAAAGTACAAAAGTAAACTGAGTACAGAAAGGTAACCAAGACTCTGTGTGATACTCCTCACTGGATAATAAATCCTATGAAATATAGATCATTGGCGGCAGGCTGAAGATGCAAGAGAGCTAATAAGCATTAAATAACAATTATTACAGCACAGATGCCGGAAGGCGGTTTGCCTCCTAACAGCCATTGAGCAGCAGACCGAGGATCCTGGGACGGCATGAACACTCTGCTGACAGACTGTGCTCTGGGAAGGTTCTAGGATGGCGTCTGCAGTTTATCATATTTCACTTTTACTCACTCCGTCCTGACATAGAATGTAAAGAAAAGCAGCATGAAATATACGGATCCATGTTTAATGTGGTCTGAAACAAAACTTCCGTCCCAATAAGCCACTGAATTAAAGTGACTGAAATTAAATAATATAAAACTTCATCTAATAATTAGGTTTTTTGTAAGGTTAGGAAGCAGTCTAAGTTTGACTTGCTGTTCCCTTTTGTTGCCTTGTTTATATTTAATGTCATTTGTCCTCCCTGTGGACTAGCTTTTGTGATGCCAAAAAATACCATGTAGGATTCCAAGAGAGGGAAGTAACCAATAGTGCTGTCCAACAATGATGCCTATGAACTAACAACCACCAGCACGATGTAATGTGCCCAATGGTGCAGCAGAAGGACACACACTTCGGTAGTTTGCAACAATCCTCTAACTGGACTTAAGACCCAGAGTAGGAAGGAAAGCATGCTTAGTACTGAAAATGTAGCCCCTAGACTACTGAAGTCATGGGTCTTTGAGGAGAACCTGTAACTACTGCTTTATTAAACCAGCATAATTTCTGGACATACTCTTAATGTTTGTTCTCATACAGAAGAGCATCGCTCTCACCTTGTGTTAAAGAAACATCTCCTTTCACAGACAGAGATCACTGCAGAAAACCATAGCCAGTGAAAATGGAGAGACTGGTGCTCATCCTCAACTGATACCCCTGCAGCACAACTCCTGCATCTGAGGCTCAGGGACCATGGTAAAAGAGAGGGTAAAAAGAACTGTAGAAGTCAGAGGAAAGACAAGAGTGTTGTGAGATTTCATATTCTGGAACATGTCAGAGAAATTATGTCTTGTCACCAACATGACTATCATCTTGTCACCAACAAGACCTCAAAAAGGACAATATCAATTGATTTACTAACATGGAAAGGGGAATATTTCATAGGGTCTCAACTTTAGACATAAAGAAAAAGAAAAAACCTACAGACAGCTAAAGAATTCTGAAAGCGAGAGGGAAAGTCTTCCCCTGAGTACTCAGCTAATTACTACTACCAAGTGGTCAGCCCTGAAATTATAAACATCTAAGTAACATTATAAAAGCTGAGCAGGTTGTATCTTTGCATTTAGGAGGGTGTGTGTGTGTGTGTGTGTGTGTGTGTGTGTGTGTGTGTGTGTGTTAGTCGCCAGGCAAAAGTTGGGAGCATGGGGGTAGGGGTGGAGTGGGGGGAAGGGGAGAGGGGGAGAGAGAAGGGAGAAGGGGGGGATTGGGGAGAGCTTTGGGGAGTGGGATGAACGAGCATGTGATCAAACCGGACTCTCTGAATGTGGCTGACAATGGGGGCTGACTGAGAAGCCAATGATAATGGCACTGGGATTTGTCTCTACTGCATATACTGGCTTTTTGGGATCCTAGTCTATTTGGATGCACACCTTCCTAGGGCTGGATGGAAGTGGGAGGACCTTGTTCTTCCCACAGTGCAGGGTACCCTGCCCTCTCTTAGGACTAGAGGAGGAGGGGAGAGGGTAAGTGGGGTAGCGGGAGGGAAATGGGAGGAGGGGAGGAAGTGGAAATTTTGAATGGTATTATTTATAAAGCAATAAAAATTTAAAAAAATTGAGTCCATGAGTTTGAGAGAGAGAAATGAGCAAACAAACTACATTGGAAAAGTTAAAGGGAAGAAACGGAAGGGGTAGATAATGTAATATTTAATTTTAAAAAATAAAAAAAAATGCTATACACTTGTCACCCAAGAGAATATACTCTTCAAAACAGCAACAATACCCTGAAAGGTGAGAAAGGCAGGATGTTTATAACCAAACTAGTCTTCTAACACACTCTCTTATAAATTAACACAATGTGCTCCAAAAAAACTAGTTCATGTACCCCAGATAAATCCTGGCCAACGCCCCCGCCAACAGACCAAGCCACGTAATTGTCACCCACATTCAGAGGGGGGCTTAGTTTGGTCCCATACGGGATCCCCTCTGTCAGTCCAGAGTCTGTGGGTTCACGCTAGCTCAGGTCAGATACCTCTGTGGTTTTCCCAATCATGATCTTGCTGCCTCTTGCTCATATAATCCCTCCTCCCTCTCTTCAACTAAGCTCCTTGAGCTCAGCCCAGTGCTTGGTTGTTGGTCACTACATCTGTTTTCATCAGTTACTGGATACAGAGGGGAATTCTTGCCTCAACTTGGTATACCAGACTTTGTGGATTCCCCCATGGAGGCCTTATGGATTGGGGGGGGGTGGGATGGTAGAGGTGGTAGGGCCACAGAAAGGGTGGCAGGGGGAACTGGGGCCAGTGTGTAAAACTTTTAAAATGTCAAAAATTAATTAGTTTTTATTAATAATTGATTTATTTATTAATAATTATTAATAATACATAGAATGAATGTGGATTCTGAAGCATTAGTGACTCGTGTCACAATGTTGTAGTTGTGACTCCAGTCACATTCTGAGTGAACTTTTAAACATGGATTAACATCCTAGTTTAATACAATGTATACCTCACTGTGCTTGTTTGTTCTGTCAACTTGATACAAGCTATAGTCAAATAGTCTGAAAGTTAATCGAGAAATTACTTCTTTAATATAAGGCTGTAGAAAAGTTTTCAGGGTATGTTCTTAATTAATGATTGATGTGGGAGAGCCCATCCTACTGTTGGTGAGGCCATCTTTAGGCTGGTGGTTCTGATTATATAAGAAAGCAGGCTAAGCAAATCATAAATCCCAGAAGTTGGAAGCAGTGATAAGTGGATCTCTGAGAGTTTGTGGCTGGCTTGGTCTACATAATAATTTCCAAGCCAGTCAAAGCTACATTTTGAGATAGGGAAACTGTCTCAACTAAAAAAATCAATAGATGTAGATAGATGCTAGATAATAGGTAGGTAGATAGACAGACAGACACAAACAGACAGACATGTATGTAGGTAGATGGATGGCTGTCTGGATGGACTGATGTATAGATGATAGATAGATAGGTAGGTAGGTAGGTAGGTAGATAGATAGATAGATAGATAGATAGATAGATAGATAGATAGATACATAGATAGATGCATAGATAGATACATAGATAGATAGACAAAATTGTCTACTCTGAAGGGGAAAAATGAACAAGCTAGGAAATTGGAAGTGTTTAATCTTGCTTGCAGAATAATGATAAAGTAGCCACTAAAAATCTTAAGATTTTCTTGAGAGATAGGAAAGATATTTTTGTAAGTTCCTATATGAAAGGCACTGGGCATCCTGGAGATTGCCTGTGACTGCAACTATAAAAGGAGAAATGGTAAAATTATTAATTATTATGGTTTATTCTCAAGTTAATGTAAAATTTGTCCTTTTCTACTAAAATGGTTTCTTCTTAAAACCAACAAACTCTCAAAGATTTACAAGCAACTCTTCTGAACACATGTCTTGGTCATTCAGTGGGTATTCCTCTCAACATTTGAGAGGCATAAATGGAAATGATTTTAAGAAGTATGATAAGATGGATCTATTTGGAATTGAAAATTTACTTTAAAAGTTTGTGTGAGGGGTTGTATTGGCACTAGAATGGTATGACAAGCCAGGAAAATGGGAGGGACCAATGCCACCCAGGAAGGGTGCTTTCTGCCCTACCTCATTTTGATCTTTCTTTCTTCTTTCCTAAGAGTACAATGCCCAGGCATGAGTAGCTACACTGCTCTATGTTAATTTTCTTACCCTCCCTAGCACGGTCATAAACGTTAAACTAAAGTCCTCTTAGCTAGGGATTCTGTTGCCACAACAAAATGCCATGAACAAAAAACAAGTTGGGGAAGAAAGAGTTTATTTGGCTTGTACATCCACGTTGACGTCCATCACTGAAGGAAGTTAGGCAGGAATTTTAAGCAGGGCAGGGTACTGGAGACAGGATCGAATGAAGCAGTCATGGAGAGGTGCTACTTAATGGCTTGCTTCCCATGCATTACTCAGTCTGCTTTCTTATAGAACCCAGGACCCCCACCCCAGGGTTAGCACCACTCATAATGGCCTGGGTCCTCCCCCCCCACCATTGATCACTAAATAAGAAAATTCCTTACAGCTAGATCTCACTGAGGCATTTCCTCAACAGAGTCTCCTTCCTCTGATGACTCTAGCTTGTGTCGAGTTGACACACAAATCCTGCTAGTACAAGTCCAATAGGTTCTGTGATATTAACTTCATATCTGTTCCTGCAAGGAAACTTACAGGTGATGGCTACTTAGCCAGTTGTCCATCAACCTGAAGCAGAAAAGGTTTTAATAGAATTTCCAAAAAATATTTGGAATTAAAATGTATGGTAGGTAACTCTCTGAGACCAGGTTACTACAAAGTGTGCACACACTCCAAAGTCACTGTTAAAATTTACCCCACAGTGAATTTTTTTTAATTTCTCTATCAGTGACCTTTGTTTTTAATACTAGGAAAATTTTTACTTGTTACAACTTATGTTTTTATTATCTGTAGGCCTATCCATCTATCACTCAGTCTATCTCTCTCTTCCTCTCTCTCTCTCTTTCCCTCTCTTTCTCCCTTTCTCTCTCTCTCTCTCCTTCTCCATACACATACATGCATGCATATATGGTAGATAGATAGATAGATAGATAGATAGATAGATAGATAGATAGATAGATAGATAGATTATCTATGATTTATTGATCTACCTATTGATTTCTCTATCTCTCAAATTATAAAATAGCTGGAATATATCAATGTACTCTTTATCTTCAACCTTCAATAGATACTAGGATAATTAAAATGGAATGGGGTATAGTAAACAATTGTTTTTATACTACACTCCTTTCATAAAAATAGAAGATAAAGGGGTTAAAATGAAGCAAAAACAACTCATAGAGTTTTAATTAGGAAAGAAGAATATAATAATGACAAAAAAGTTATTTGCTAATACTAATTCAAGTATTGTGTTTAGCTTTTTGATGCTTGTTTGGAGTGTTTATTAGGGATGCCATTTGAGAGTTTGTTTTAATTTGTGTCTCTAATCATGTATTCAGTTTTAACAAATTAAAAGGCAAGCATAAGATACAAGCAATTCCCAGAAATATTCTCAAATCTAGAGAACTGAATCCATCAGCACTGCTGAAAACAAAAGACAGTCCTAGACTTTTAGCCAAAGAAACATTTTTGGAAAAGTAAACTACATGTGACTTCAACAAAGAGTACTACAAATGAATTCTGTCTGCTTTGTTAAGTGATTTGGTTTAATTTGGAAGTGGATTCTAAACTGCATGTGGTTCTGGATACGGGTTCAGGGGTCGGTTTCATTTTTCTCCATGTACTGTTTATGTATGTAATACTTCCTGGATGTTTGCTATCGTCAGGTAATAGGACTTACTCCATGCTTTTCTTCTCTGAGACCAATTAGAGACTTTGGTTTAAGATTTTATGTATCTTAGGAGCTTCACTTGCATTCTACTTTGTTTTCTGAAGACATGACCTTGGTCCTTCAGGCTCTGATTACTCGGGTAAGCTGGGAAAGCATCTCAACATTTTGTCAGTGCATAGCTAACCTCTGTGTGTGTGTGTGTGTGTGTGTGTGAGAGAGAGAGAGAGAGAGAGAGAGAGAGAGAGAGATTGCTTAAGGCATCAGATACTCAATAAAATGTACTCTTAATGAAAATCAAAGCCAAGAGTTAACATGAATTTTTTTATATGACCTGGAAATAGTATTCTGATCCTTCTGGGCCAGTTTCCTCAGTGCCTGGGAAAGTAAACCTGTCCTATCTCAGTCAGTTTCTGACACGAATAATGGCAAATCTGTACAAAAATTAGAGTGAAAGAACTGTCAACTCCATCTGACGGGGTTTTAAAAAAAATCAAGGTTAACCTCCATCAGGATGAAAACACAGAGTTAAGACAACCCTATTTTCCAGTGTAACAGTGTACCTTTTCAATTAATTTAACAATCCGCTCACCTCAATTCAATGCTGCAGAAAGCCAAGTCTTCTACCCATAGCAATTCAATTTGTCCACTTCTCTTCTCATTTCAATTACACTTTCTTTTTGGCATTTGTCCTCAAGAAACTTTAGGGAGATTGTTAAACCGGTGTCATGTCATATCTCTGGGATTGTCATTAAGGTGGTGCAGTAGACAGATGTGACTCAGCAGCTGATGAATGCAATGTTTAAAGTCAGCCACTGAGAGGAGAGTTCCAATGTCATAACCTTGACAGCAAATGAGTGTTCAACCATTTGTCCTAGAAGACTTTACCTGGTTTCTTGATATGTATTGGCTAAATTCATCTCCAGGAAAGAATGGTGAATATCACAGTGCTCAAATTTGAAATATACTGAGTCAGATATCAATTGTAGTTCAAGCATTACAGACTGCAACCCCTGGTAAGTTGACCATACTCCAGTAGAAAAACATACATCCAAGGATATTTGTCCAACACAAATTGGTCTTGAATATTTTTAAAAGAAAAAGTGGGGTGCATAGGGAAGGGGAGGTAGAATTGGGAAGAGTTCATGAAGGAGGTAAATGTGACCAAAACAGTTATGCAAAACTATATATACAAGAACCAATAAGATGTTTACTTGGATTTTCATAGTGTTCATTTCTCATAAAATTTAAACAAACAAGCAAACAAAAAATTTACATATACAATACGTTAAAATCTGACTAAAGCTCTAATTATATTTTATAATGTTTACAACTATGTTTATGAAGAATATTGGCTTTATTTCTTATAAAATATTTGGTAGAATTCATCAATGAGTCATTTTATCCTGCCATTTCAGTATGGAATTTTTTTGTTTCAGATTCAATATCTTTAATAAATGTGACTCATTTCTGATTCGTTCATTTATTTTTTATTATATTATCATTTTGTCCCTCAAATAATTTTACTTTATCTTTCAAGTTGTTACAATTTATTGATACAAAATACTTCATGGTATTTCTCCTTAATGATTTGGTATTATCTGCCACTTCATAAACCCAAACTCGAAATTTAAGACAAATATTCAAAACTTCACAAGGTTCTTGGAGTCAAATATTTGAATGAAATGGACAGCAGATACTTCTCTTAATCATTTTGTCACATACTTCTGGTTATACTTTTTGTCTCTGTCAGTGTAGAGGACCTAAAGATACAAATTCTTGGAGTGGGGACACAGGAGTGTTCCAGAGGCAGACTGTAACCACATCCATACTGATGTTCACTTGTTCATTAATGACATTTGTAATGTGAGCCCTTTGTTCCACCTCTTGTTTAGTCTAGCTAAAGGTAGTCTTAGCTACTGATATTCATATAGAACTACGTTTTAATTTATTAATAATGTCTGGGGTTCTCATTCTTTTGTTCACGGATTTCTGCTTGGTGTTATTTCCTTCTGTTGTTTTTATGTTCATTTTGTGTTTCAATAATGTCTGAACATACAATTCTACATGACTGATGTTATAGCTTATCATTTTCTGATATATACATCTGAAGCTACAAATTCTTATTTAAGTGCTAATTTATGTGTGTGTCCAAAATTTTATCACGCTATGTCTTTGTGTTTATTATCTTCAACACTGTTGCTGTTTTCCCTGGTTCCTGTCCACGTAAGTCACTGATAATATCAAAGTACGTTACCTAGTTTCCAAATAGTTGAATATTTTATAGAGATCTTTCTATCTAACATATAAAATCATTTAAGTATGTGCTTTCTAATTTCAATGTTGTTTATGTTTATAAAGATGAAATAATGGCTGGAATAAAATTTCCTAAATTCATCATTGAATTTGTTTAACTGAATAAATGCAACCTATATAGTCTAACTGATATGCACTCTGAGATATCAAGAAAATACTTCATGGCATTTGAAAATCGGTTCAAATGAGAATGAAAAGTTCCATTTGTATTTTGCTGTCTTTATCAGTCTACATTAAAGGCTTCATTTAGTCAGCAACAAGGCCCTTGTTGTATACTGATTTAGTGTCCTTAAAACGATTAAAGTGAGACACACTTTAATAAGATTTATTATATAAGTTAGCTGGTGAAGTCGCATGGTTTCTCTGCACTCATGTTTCCCATACATAACATACAATATTCAAAGTAAATGCTCCAAAAATATTTGGAAAATGTCTGTTGATGTAACAAAGACACCTTTAAAGGTAAAAGTGATCAAAGTTATCAGCTTCATGTCGTCTCCTATCTGTAAATTTGTGACACCCTATTGCCCATATCATACCAGTGCTTTCAGGAGAATTTTTATTACCTAAAAAAATTATATTCTTGACCCTTTGTGAATTCTTTTAATACTTTATCTTATTTTTCCTTTAATTATGAGACTCTCTACTCTCCTTTTGTTCCGGACAGTATATCATAACTGTTGCACATCTTTTCCAACACAGTTTACCTCTTCCTCCTGCTTTCTATCTCGATAAAAAATGTATAAAAATGTATTTTATATTTATTTACTTTTGAAGAGAAACAAATGTATTACAGAGTTTCTGACTACATCTCTGAGAACAAATTGATGGAACTAGTTTTCTCTTTCCATGGTGTTGGTCTCAGAGATGAAACTCACGTTGACATCTCTCTAGCCCTGTACACTCATTCTGTAAATGTGAAATTTTCCTTTTCTGATTCATGAACTCCTTAGTGGTACCCACGACACTTTTCCAACTCTTCAGTACTTTTGAATAATATGACTTCTGGCACATCAAATTTCTAAATTCAAGTGCAGAGGAAAATAATGTCTAATGTCTAGACTGAGTGATCTACTTGTAACATTGAGCCTCTATAATTCGTGATCCTAGAGAAGCTAAATAGGATGGTGAACCCGAAGAAAAACATGTAGTTATCCTCCTGGATATTGGGAGTAGACAAGATTTCCAGGCAAAAATTGGGAGCTTGGGGGTGGGGTTGGGTGGGGGCAAGGGGAGATGGGGAGAGAGAAGTGGGAAGGGGAGGATGGGGAGTGCTTGGGAGAGCGGGAAGATTAAGATGGAAGAAGGGTGGATATGGGAGCAGGGAAGTATAGATCTTAATTAAGGGAGCCATTTTAGGGTTGGCAAGAGACTTTATTCTAGAGGGGATCCCAGGTGTCCAAGGAGATGGCCCCAGCTTGTTCCCTGAGCAGCAGAGGAGAGGGCTTCTAAACTGGCCCTATCCTATAGCCACACTGATGAATATCTTACATATCACTATAGAACCTTCAGTTGGCAATGGATGGAGATAGAGACAGAGACCCACATTAGAGCACTGGACTGAGCTCCCAAGGTCCAGATGAGGACTGCAATAATAAATAATGAAAAATGTTTTTTTCAAAAAGAGAAAACCTGATGTGAGTGTTCATGTCTATTCCCAGCGTCTAGGGGCGCTGAAGGGAGAAGAACACTTAAACTCAGCTGTTAGAGGAGTAGTGTAGGAAATGTAGAAGGGCATGGTTTCTGAGACAATAAATGGAAGAGAGAGAGAGAGAGAGAGAGAGAGAGAGAGAGAGAGAGAGAGAGAGAGAATGGTAATAACTAGGAAGCAAACTGATATATTCCTTGAATTCTACATATTGATATCATGGTACATAATTTTCTTTATCCACTACATATTATCAAAATAAAGGTACAGAGCAAACAACTATAAATCCTCAGTGAGACGTAACATTAAGCAGTTATTGTTCACATTTGTTAGAGGTTTTTCCTGGCACACTGAAGTACTCACAATGACTTGGCTCTGCTTTATCTTCAGGTCTGCTCCCTTGGCCATTTTCTCAAAGAGTAGCAAAGACCTGAGAGTCAAGGACACCAGTTACACGCGGACTTTAACTTCTATTTGCCAGTAGCATGTCTACTAAGGCTCCACTGATCGAAGTAAATCACGTGACTGAAGTAGGATGAGATTCTCTATTCAATTTGGGAATATACTGAAAGTCATATAAAGCCGGATAACAGAGAAGATGAAGAAATGGAACCATTATTGCTGTCATCTGCAGTAGTCACAAGACTCAAGCTCCAAGTGGGGATGAGACAGACTTTGAATGCACTCTTTTTCTTTTAATTGTATAAAGTTCTGCCAGCAAAAGGAAACAAAGCATGAAATTTAATTTGATGATGGAAGAACCTAAACTAATTTTTTAATTATATTGTTATGACTGTTGAGATACTTATAGTTCTTGTCAATGAAGTGCACAAACTAAAAGGATGGACTCTGTGATCAGAATTTCTGGTTTCTACCACAGCCTCAGCTTATTCCCTGTGTGACACTGAAAATTTAATTTAATCTTGGAAGTGCCATCGGTCTGTTTACAAACTGGATGATATAGCAACTTCTTGTGTAGACCACAATGTGTACATGAAATATTACTTCTGTGTGTGGAACATCATTGCAAGCTAGGGTTTGGTAAGCTTTTAAGTAAAAGACTGTATTGTAAGTACTTTAAGCATTGCCAGTTAAGATGCACTGCTACAATATTTAATATGTAATATAAAAAAACGCCAAGTAATTAAATGGACAGTACTGTGTACCAATAAAATGTTGTTTTAAAATGTCAGTGGGCTAGATTTAGTTCATGGATGATAATTTGCCAACCAGTGTTAACTATAGGTTTTGCTTTATATTATATCTAAGTCCACCTAAAATTCTGGAGAACAGAAACCATATTCTTATTTTCTTTAAAGTTATTTTACATTTCTTACTTAAGTCTGGCATAAATTTGGGGCTCAATAATTGATGTTGAAAAATACTTATGCTTCAAACCTTTACAAATATCAAAGCATTAGTAAAATGCCTGCCCATGTTTTGAGGCCATGTTTGCATAGTCTTGCTTTTTGGCCCATGGAGTCAGAAGTCAGAAGGAAATGCCAACTCTGAGTGTGGAAGGAGCATATATCCTTTAGTATAAACCTTCCTATTAAGTCATTATATGTTTTTCCCACCATAGGATCACTTACATTTCCTTTGCACCTTGAAGAAGTACGATAACTTATTCATAGTATCAAGACCATTTCTAAAAATCTTCGTTATCTCGCCACATTCTCTAGACAGGACATTTCAGGTTTCCTTGTGTGATCTTTTTACTTTGAACCTAATGGAAGGGTGTGTTCAGTTTATGATACCCTAAGTGTTTGAGTGTGGACAATTTGTGTGACTCACTGAGCTCCTGATGAGGAAAGCAATGTATAATGTTTGATGAAGAGGATATCCTGCCCTACCCTATTTCCATCCCTGCCTTCACACACCCATCACGCTACTTTGCTACTTCAAAAGACACACCCTGATGGCATTTAAGCTCCCCAGGTCCATCCTCTGCACTGGCACGTTTCAGGTGGCAAAGGAGAAAGCCCTCATCACTCTCATGTTTTGCGTTCCTTACAGTTTGAGTAAGATAATGAAAATGCCATAAAATATCATGTTAATTCAAGTTGGGAGAAAATGAGAGTCAATATCAAACCTCAAATTAATTTTATTATTATTCTGGCCAATAAGACATTGATTTTTAATTCCTTATACTCTGTGTGTGTTTCTTTTGAAAAGCACAGACAACTAAATTATGAGAAAACAGTCTTAGTCTAACAGTGCCTGTGTGTGTGTGTGTGTGTGTGTGTGTGTGTGTGTGTGTGTGTGTGTGTATGTGTGTGTGTATCATACACGTGCACAGGCATGTGTATCTGTCTGTCTGCTTGGGCATGAGGGGTGGGAAGGATCTAATATAAACACATTTAAAAACCACCGTATCTTAATTGAGGTCAAGTTAGCACCACTTAACTGATATGAGCCGTGTGGTAAAAATAACTGCCTGCCTTGTTTAAAGGCAGAGCTTCCGGTGTTGGCTGCAGATTCAGATTCCACCTCTTGAAGCAATAACAGTGACCTGATAGCTGAGACATTAGGGATGGGTGTTGATGAAAAGATTTCCTTGTATTATTTTCATTAGGCTTCCTGTTTGCCTCATCAATGCTTGATGAGCTTAGGTGCCAGAAGGGTAGCGCTTACGTTGATGAAGCGTCTTGCAGATTTATTTCCCCTCAAACCTGATGATGTTTCTCCTCCGTGATACAACAGACTGCAATTAGGAGCAAAAAAGTTGGGATGTGCGTAATCACAGATGCCTCCAGAGACATGGGAATGAAGTGAGCCGAGATAAGCTCCTGTCCATCTGTGGCTATTGTCTTCCAAGTTCCCAAATGATGCCACCCACGTCTGTAATGATATTCCTATTATCAGTGTTCCTCGGTTATGTTTGTTCTCTGATACAAGAACAGGGCATTCATTTTCTCGTCTACATTGGCAGCTTCTGTCTTCACTATTTTGGTGGTGTTGTTCACGGTACTTTTCCCAATTGGTCTCATTCTAACATCTGAGCAGTGTCATTTGTTTCATACTTGGTCTTCTCAACTTTCGTATTTTTGACATTTTGAGTTGGATAATTCTGTGCGGAAGGAGAGTGTACTGTTAATCTTCTGCAGTATCCCTGACCGTTGCCAGTGAGAGATCAGCAACACTCCCCATCTCTGATTTGCAACATGAATGTCTTTAGACATTTCCAGAACTTCTCTGACAGGAGTGGGATTAGAACATACTCCTTGCTTGAGAACTTATTGATCTCTATCAGTTTGATTTTACTCTCAACCATGCGCATAACCTTATCAACTCTGTCAAATTTTATATCTGTTGTACCTGGAAGGAAAGAAGCCTTTCATTCAATACACAATTTTATAGACCATCCGATGGAGGCTGCCCTCAAACTCACTATGTAGATGAGGAGGATGGGATGGATTTACAATGTTTCTTTGCTTCCCTGTCTAGAATGTTAGGATTGCACATCCACCAACACACCTAGTTTTATGCAGTGCTGATGACCAAGTGTAGTGTCTCACAAACCCTAGGCTCACTTTATCTATATCTACATCTCTCCAAAGTTATGAATTAAATTAGACAAAATAGCACAGCACTCTGATGACAAAACTGGGATCATCCCTAGACTCCAGGATGCTTTTCATGTATCACTGCTCACATTGTTATATCATGGATGGCACTCTGAATAAAGATGTACCACATCGTCTACTCTATGCTATATAGGAAACTCCCTCCACTAGGTATTTGAGTGATTTAGTTGCCCTTGCATTCATAACCTCAATAATATTTTGAAGGTTTATCCATAGCAAAAACTGCTGTAGATTCACAAACTACAGATACAAACATTCATGGTGTTGATCAGAGTTGTAGAGAATATGAATCTGCAAAAAACAATTAAGAGCCCTGTAGGGGCTATGATACTCTATGTGAAATTTAAAGTCAGTTTCTTGGCTACTTTAAAGTAAAGAAATCTAAAGGAAATTCATCTAGAGAGTAGGAGCAAAGTGTCCCAAATATGGAAACCAACAAATTCTACAATCAGGAGGTGAGAGACTGCTTAGCAATTCTGAGAGCTATCAAAGGAATTCTTAGAGATGAGGATACAAATTGTCCCAGGAGGTAGGGGTGAAAATATTGTTTTCGAAGAACAGTAAGGCAAGATAGAAGAGGTATATGGGCAGGTGGTGATGTTGTTTTACTGTGAAGTAGATAGACATATTCAAATTCAAACTCACAAGGATACAAAACATTGGAAATATGGAGACTATCTGAGACAGAGAAGTCACGGTAGCCAATATAGACAATACAGTGAGTCAGTATATGTTAATTCTAATAAGAACAGAGAAAAAACAAGCCAAAGGAAAACTTGGAATTTAAATGGTTAACAATTTAAAATCTGATTTCAGCAGACCTGGTTCTTACTACCCCCTATGGTAACACGGGCCATGGCATCATCACAGATGCCGGCTGCAGCGGGAACAGGGACCCACACAAGACCTCAGTAGCAACAGCTCAAGTCCCAGTGGAACCACAGGGCGCCCAGATCAGTATGGCTGCTGCAGCAGCATGGCCCTTGGACACCAACATGGTCTCAGGCGACTATCCAGACCCTAGGCATCTGCTCATCCCCCAGTGACAACAGAAGCCATGGAACATCAACATGCTGAAATCAGAGGGTGTGCAAAAGTGTATAAAGTGTGACACACTAAATCTCCCAATGCCATTAGGATGATTGAAGAGATGTTGAAAAGATGGAAGAGCGAAGTGGTTTTGTTTATTTGCTTTGTTTTGCTTTTCAAATATTTGGGGGGCGTACTGCAGGGGTGAGGCATGAGTATGGAGGGGCTGGGAGGGGAGTGAAATTGGGATGCATGGTGTGAAATTTCCAAAGATTCAGTAAAGAATTATGTTTTTAAAAATCTGTTGAAATATATTCTTAAAAGATTTGAGCAGGATACAGGAGATATCTATATCCATAAAAATAAAACAGATTATGAGTAGGAGCATTATACTAACATATGTGATGGAAACAGGATATAATATTCAAAGTAGCAAGAAAATGAAGGAAGTTTATCTTTAAAGGAGGAAGAGTTGAGAGCTAACTTCTCAAGCTACAATAAAAGCTAGAGGTGACAATGCTGAAAATAAATGACAGCATGGCCTTCTGGCAGCAAAAATAGCTTTCCTTAATTAGGGTGAACTACGTATATATTCACTAACTATGATGACTACCTGAGTTCAAACAATCCTTAAACAAACCACATGGTCTAAAGGGAGAACCATGTTCAGAAAAATGTTCTCTAACCTTCATACTAGTGCAGTGGCATGCATGTGACCAACACTATCCCACACACAAACACAAATGAATATATTAATTGAATTAAAAGAAAATTAAAGTGAGTTGATCAGAGAAAATGCTAACCTAAGCTAACAATAAATGTAGGGAAAATTTCATAGCATTGCAAAGAATAATTCCATCTTAGGTAATTGACACTAATTTAAAAAGCAACGATTACACTGTAGAGTTTTAAATATATCCCACTCAAGTACTTTTTTTAAAAGCAAAAGTGTGATATTGGGAAAAAGTCAGGCAAAATCAAAGATATCAAATGTCTTTGTCTTCTCTACAAAAGAAGTAAAAGGAAATGTAAAAACAAAAAGATTATTTCACTTTAGTTAGTCAAAAATGCATTTAAAAAATCTGTAAGTTACCTCAGAAACAATTAAGTACTGCAAAGCTGATTTTTACCTAATGAAAACACTAAAAATAATTATTATTTCCATCACTTTCATCATCATTCCATTATTTTCCAACAATAAAAGCATTTCAAAGAAGATAAGATTACTTCTTCCAAAAAGTATACAATTGAATTTGATAAAGTACAGGTCACTGACCAGAGTGATTTTAATAGCATGGGCAATAAATTCTTCAAGAGAGAATTTATTATGTTCAAGAGAGAATGGGTCAAAGAAGGCAAAACTTTGGAAACAAAGAAGGAAAACTTTGGAAACATTATTTTTCTATTCATTGAAACACACACACTTGCATTGTAAAGCAAAACCAACAAAGTTCTGTGTATTTATGTTTTTAATATGAGGAGTATCATCTATCTGTAGAGAATAATACTACAGATAGAAAATTTAATTTAGATCAATTGTGAAAGAAGATTCTACAGCAATCATTTTGATTTTGAATGACATGATAAGACACGTTGTGGAAGGAGAAGGGTTGGAATTGGGTACAAAAAGATAACACAGAACATGAGCAAAGGTGAAGGCAGGTAGTAACAGAAGCAAGAAAGTTGGTTGGTAAAGAGGATGCAGTGGAATAAATGTTCCTTTCAACTCTTTCATTATAGTTGCTGTTATTGCAGTGAAATAGGAGGGAAGTGAGCACTGAAGAATCATCAACACTATGTTGTATGTTTTCTTTAGTAACTTGGAGACAAGGGCAAAGGAGAAGGGGATTTAAATGGGCTGAAATTGTCAGTGAGAGAGAGAAAGACAGAGACAGAGACACAGATACAGACAGAGAGAGAGACATAGAGAAAAAACTGAGAAAAGGGAGAGAAAAGGAAGAAAGAAAGAAAGAAAGAAAGAAAGAAAGAAAGAAAGAAAGAAAGAAAGAAGAAAGGAAGAAAGAAAGAAGGAAGGAAGGGAAGGAGGAAAGAAGGAAGGAAAAAAGGAAGGAGGAAGGAAGGAAAGGAAAGGAAAGGAAAGGAAAGGAAGGAGGGAGGGAGGGAGGGAAGGAAGGAAGGAAGGAAGGAAGGAAGAAGGAAAGGAAAGGAAAGGAAAGGAAAGGAAAGGAAAGGAAAGGAAAGGAAAGGAAAGGAAAGGAAAGGAAAGGAAAGGAAAGGAAAGAAGGAAAGGAAAGGAAAGGAAAGGAAAGGAAAGGAAAGGAAGGAAAGGAAAGGAAAGGAAAGGAAAGGAAAGGAAAGGAAAGGAAAGGAAAGGAAAGGAAAGGAAAGGAAAGGAAAGGAAAGGAAAGGAAAGGAAAGAGTATATCTTGAAATCCAGACTGGTTCAGACTGGGTGAGGAGAGCAGTGAAATGCCAGTATGGAATGTTGAAAATTCTATAAAAGGATGAAACCAAGGAATCACTGAGTGTTCAAGCACCTAGTGTTCGCTTAGAAACACGAAGAAATGCTTGAGGAAATAGAAATCTTCACCTAAAACAAGTATGGAATCTTCCCTAACCAGAAAACTTTAGCATATTCAAGGTTAAGCCAATCAACTACTTCATATTACAATTAATGAGCATTAGATCCCATGCATCAAGAAATAAAATTAATATTTATTTTAAGAGGCTTTTGAATCATTCTAAAAGTCACAGGTCACGTCATCATTACCATTAGAGAAAAGCATTTTAACAAATTCTACACTTTTCTGTCACTCTGATAATTTTCAGGGGGAGAAATCAGTGATAAGACACCGGATTTAAAATCATTTCATTACATTGTATCTTACTCAATACTAGAAACTGTGTACTTGCCCCATATTTGATTACATCTCCTATGAAAATTCATCTTATTTCCTATGTTTGTGTGTGTGTGTGTGTGTGTGTGTGTGTGTGTGTGTGTGTGTG